>NC_136408.1:62412788-63037788 GCF_051521515.1 Lactuca serriola | reverse complement strand
ACTAGTTGGATTTGCCGAGTGAGATCAGTCATATCCATAACACTTTCCATGTTTTGCAGTTGCGGAAGTGCGTGTTAGACGAAGATGTAGTGGTTCTGTTGGATGATATTCAGATCGATGAGCACTTGAATTATATTGAGAGGCCGGTAGCGGTGGTGGAGAGAAAGGTGAAGGTCTTATGCAACAAGGAGATACTTTTGGTAAAGGTTAAGTGGCAACATCCGAGAGGCTCTGGGAGGACCTGGGAGCCAGAGGCAGACATGCGGGAGCATTATCCTGAGTTATTCGTAGCATCTAACTTTGAGGACGAAGTCTAGTTCAAGTGGCGGAGAATTGTAAGGCCCATTCCGAGAAGGTACATATTTAACACTAAATTTTAAAAAGGTTGGCATTTTTGGTCTGTACGTCGTGCGTACTCGGGGTGTACACATGGCGTACTCATGCATGAAGGAAGCAGGCCTTGCACGCATATGCCCGACATTTTCCTAAGGCATACAACGCAAATGCTGTTCAGATCCAAAACCCTATTTTGAGGGTTTGCACCCTATAAAATCCTCTGTATTGCCCTAAGACCTTCACCCTCATCAGCCTCCACCTGGAAATCATCCTTCTAGATAACCCTAAGTGAAAAGAGTTCATTTTGAGTGCATTCGAGTGTTTTTGTGGTGTTCTTGAAGAAAAAGAATGTGGTAGAAGGACCTTGGAACTTGGAAGAATCTTAGATATGGGATTCTCAACTTACTATTAAGCTCCATGAGGTAAAAAGTTCCTAGCTTGATCATCTTATCTTATAGATCTAGTCATTTCTTCATTTAGGGCATTTTTGGTCCCAACTATGGTGATTCTTGAGCATAACATGCTCTTAACCAATTAATTCGTCCTTTCAGACCCAATGAGTGATATTGCATCATAAAAATGAGACCTAGATGCTTAGTTCTTACCCACACATGATGTAGACGGTCTTTAGGTGTTAAGAAGTTAAGTTTGTTGGTATTAAGCACTTAATGGGCATGCAAAGTCATAAAGTTGGAAACTTTATGAGTCTCAGTTGTATTTTGGCCTTGGATCTGCAATCGGGACATAAGAGCTTAATGCATTAAGCTCTTATTGAGGAAAAAGGGTTTCGGTGCATACGTTGTACGTAACCCAACATATGTCGTGCGTACGGGTCAACCGTCCGATTCCGGTCAAAGCTTGAGTACTCCATGCATACTCATCTAAGCTGACCAAGTTGAGTCATTGACCTTTGATGTGACCTAGTCCCCGGACGATTATGCCTGGTGCCTCTGATTGTTCCGATGAACCTACAAGTTCACAACTGGATGAAGTCGTGAGCCGTTCTCCGGGAGGAGGCTACCAGGAAAACGCTTTGATGGTCAAGTCATTGGATATAGTTAGATTTATTTAGAGTGAACTGAGAGATAGCGACTTACTTTCCAAGGTACCTAAGGAGGCCTTTTATACTGAGGCCTTCTGCTAGTCCGTACGAGACATGGGCGCCAGACCCGACATGATAGTATGGATAACGTCCTGCTAGTTCTTGTCTTGTTTTTGTTTTTGTAGGTGTCGAGTCCCCTCTGTCTATGGATAACGTCCTGCAAAAGCGGTATCGGGGGAAGTTGAAGCATTAAGAGACTAATCTTTTCAAAACTCTTCCTCCGCCATGTTGGGCTGATCGGCTCACCACGATTTCTCCTCCGGTGAAGTTGGATTTGGAGGGTTCTTTTGCAACCATTGGGGAACAGTCTTTGATTGCACAACCTATTACGACAGTTGCCCCACCTCCGGTCATCGTTCCTGGTCATGCGGAGATGGTTGAGGATAGCAAATACAACATTATCTCTGACGTCCGGCAAGCCATAGCTAAGAGGAAAGCCATCTTGGCTATGGGGGAGACATCCTTTAATGTTTTCAACATCGAGATGCATGTTAAATCGAGGTGCAACTTTACTTATCTGCTGAGCTCAATCTCCTCCACGTCAGAGGCCATTGTTGAGATACCTGATGATGACGTTCAACATTCTGATGGGGATCATAGGGCAACTAAGCAGCCCGTTGTTCCAGTCCAAATTGTTCCAGTCCAAATTGTTCCACAGCCCAATCCTGATCTTTCCTTCCCTGGGGGCCCCGGTGGGGTCTTGCTTCACTAGACTCCTCCGAGTAGGGGGACTCCAGTTAGAAATGACCCTGATTGTGATATCTTTGTTTGCACCTAGAATTTGTGAAATGATTCCCCCCTGTCTGTTCGTACCAACGCCATGGAGTTTTCATGTCATGCCTTTCCACCCACCATTGTTACTGATATAGATGTCATGTGCAGTCCTGCACTAGCCCATAACATGTTGTATGCTGTTGCTCAGTCGATGTTTTATTTGGTCATCGGTTCATGCTGTAACTAGTTATTAAATGAGATGGAGGACGCCCATGCTAGTTGTACCACTCGGAAAGCTAAACTTAAACGTCGAGTTCTTGAGCTAGAGAAAGATGCCTGTGACTCCGACCAGAGATATGCCTTGCTGTCATTGGAAAAAGGTGCTATTTAGGAGGTTCGATCTACGCTTGAAATGAAAGTGGACTCCCTGACTCAAGCTAATGAGGGGTAAATGATTTAGAATGAAAGCTTGGAGTGGGATGTTAGCGATATTGATAAACTCATTAGGGAATATCGAGTACAAACAGAGGCTTTATGCCATGACCAGGACTGGCTCTTGCAAGTGGGGGTTGATCGAATCATGGAAAAACTAATTGAGCACCCGGAGTTTACCAGTGGGATTAGCCGGATCCGACATGCTGCATTCGTTGCCGGTGAAGAGTCTGACCGCGATGGATTGAAGGCAGAAATAGACTCCGGTGTTCATGATCCCGATGCTAGTGATTCCCGGTCCAACCACACTACCAGCCTCAATGACACACTACTTTCTTTTACCACAATGGACCATGCTTCTCTTTTGGGCCTGGGGCATTTGGATATAGTGGGGATGTGACAACTTTATGCTTTGGAGGATGTGGGTGAGGTTTCTTATGAAATCCTGATTGGTGTGGCAGGAGGAGGTGGCGCAAGCAATGATGGTGGTGATAATGCAACGATAGGGGTGGTGGCGGCGATGTTGTGGCTGGTGGTTTTGATGTAAGTGCTAGTGGTGGTGATGAGGCAGTTGGTTCTTAATGTACTTTTGTACCGTGGTCGTGGGTTCATGTAATTGAGATTAGATCCTTAGTTTTGGTTAGGTGATCGTTGAGTCAATTTTTCGGATCAACGATTTATTCAGCTTGTATTCAGTCTGAGAGGTGAGTTTTCCTCACTGTACCGTGGGTCGGAGGCACCAATTTTAGCCCACTAGATTATTTATCTTGGTTAGGATAGTATTATGTTGGATTCTTGCTGATTAGTAGATCTATATGATTATCTGTATTTGTTGGTTCTGTGTTTATGTTTATCTGTTACATATGTCGACATATTGCATTGGGTTGAGGTTGAGGTTGTACTGCTTTGTAAGGTAGCCAACAAACCCGGGAGCAATCCAGATATGATCTGACGGCCCGATTAGCATGCCAGACTCATACTATGGGTTCAGGAGAAATCTAGATATGAGCCGAGGGACCGATTGGAATGCCAGACTCCTACTGTGGGCTCATTGACACTACAAGAAAAATACCCTTTAATGACGCGCAAACAATGACACTCTCTGATATACGTTACGCATTTTCGTGTGTCCTTAAAAATAATGTCAGCTTTCCAAAATTTGAAGGATAGAGGATACGCATTTATTGCGCGCCCTAAAATTAATGTCCAATAAAAAAACACGGAGGGCACCTATGATAAAAAGCGTGTCCTCTACAAATGTCGCTTTATAATTTTTACTAAATGCGTGTTTCTAGGAGTCCTTGATAGGTAAGGGGGGAAAAAGAAATCCCCCAAAATTTTGAACATCCGCCTTCCTCTTCCTCTGTACTCTCTACACCCGCCAGATCGATTTCATTCTCTCCCTTCCTTCTCTCTACAAACCCCTTCCTCTACGATCGACTTTCACTCCTTCTCTATGCAAACCCTAATCAGACATAACGCATTTGCAATGGTAATATCTTCTTTCACAAAATAGACGATTGACCGAAGAACTAGGGCTTTTGATGAATCATGCATTACCAACAACGATAGCTACCCATCATAATTTGTGTTTTCTCTCGGACTCCACCATTCCAACATCGCACCACAACAACGATTCCAGCCACGAATCAACAGTTTTGAGTTTTTTGGCTTCAATTTTGAAGGTACGTAGACATGATTTTAAAGTTCTGAACTTTTTTCTTTCCTATGCTACCACTTCCCCCCTTTCCTTTTTTATTTCACTCTCCTTGTAATTACCAATAAATTGAGATAGAGAGTCGGTCTATCGATTAATCAACCATAGTGGATGATTTGGTGTAACTATCACCTGTTATAGTTTTTTGAATTTTTTTGTTCGAACAATGCATGCCAACTGTTCGTTGAATTGCTCAAACGAAACTTCCATCACAAAAAATGAACTGATGGTCTACTTTTTTGTCCAGATTGCCCAGAGAGTGAAATATTAGCCGTCAGGATGGCACCTTATGCTCATCTGGCGGTTTATAAAGTATGTTTTGGTCTAGATTGGCCAGAGAGTGACATCTTAATCGGGCTTGATGCTGCAGTAGCTGATGGAGCTGATGTGATATCAATTTCTATTGGAGAAGAAAACATGCCTTTTTTTTTCAAGACAACATTGCAATAGCCTCATTTGCAGCTATCCAAAAAGGAATATTTGTGAGTTTTGTGCAACAGGGAACTCAGGTCCGTTCAATGGCACTGCAACAAATATAGCTCCATGGGTTCTAACAATTGGTGCTAGCACAACTGACAGAAAAATCAAAGCCACAAAAAAACTAGGAAATAATAAGGAATTTGATGGTGAATCTTTATTTCAGCCAAAAGGCTCCCCTTCTTCTACACTTTTACCACTCGTGTATGCTGGTTCTAATGAGTAGTTAGTATGATTTGAATTGAACCTCCTTCTTCCAATCGACTGGGCGTGTGATCAAAAAGTTTCGAGGTCACGACAGTGAGGTGTGTAATTTCCCTAACAAACCAATTTATCAATCACATAACACATATTCATAATTTCACAATCATAACACCATTTTTGTGCAGGTGAATGCAGTAAAGTTCAATGAATATTCATCTGTTGTTGTATCAGCAGGGTATGATCGTTCCTTACGTGCCTGGGACTGGAAATCTCACAGCACTGAGCCAATTCGGGTTTAGCTTTCTTTCCCTTTCCCTTTCCCTTTTCTATATCTACGTTTGTACTAAGTTTTTTTTATATATATATTTATATTATCAAAAGTTGATGACAATTTTAATTGATTCACAGATCATTGACACCTTTCTAGACAGCGTTATGTCTATCTGTTTAACAAAAACTGAGATTATTGCTGGAAGTGTTGACGGAACTGTACGGACATTTGACATCCGGATTGATGGAACTGTTAGGTCATGGCATGTGAGGCCAACTCTTGTCTGGAAGGATGACAAGTAGATTGAGTGGTCTAGTTTGAAAGGACTCCATTCTTCTGAGGTTAGCTACTATCTCTTTTCCCCATTTATTTGGTTTCTTAATTTTTTTGTATAAAATATGTATATATATTCCTAAAGGCTAAATCCAATCCTCTCCAATCTACTAGAAAACCACCAATTCCAACGATTGTTAGAACTTTAGCTCAAAAGGACAAATAAAAACCCTCTCTTAGTGATAAACAGTGTTGTCAATAGCGATCATAGCGATCGCTATAGCGAATAGCGAGGCGATGCGATGGTATGTCGCTATGTAGGCTGTAGCGAGGAAATAGCGACATAGCGATGTTTTTTTTTTCAAATTGCAAAATTGATAGATGAAACATGTTTTTAGCAATCGGAATAGGTCCAATTTGTGATTGGGTTCGCCAATTTGGCATTTGGGATTGCCAATTTGGAGAATCAATCGCCGACTTGGAAATTGGCGGGAAACGCTATCCGGTACTTGACGATCCCATCCCATGTCCAAATTGAATATTGGAATGTGTTTTTACCGAATGGAATTGCTTCAATTTGCAATTGGGATCGTCAATTTGGATTTTGGAACGCCGATTTAGAGATTGACGGGAAATTGATTGCCCACTGAAAAATTGACCGCCGATTTGGATTTTGGTACTTTAATGGATTCAAGTGACATTCCTATTATCTTATATTCCTATTCCATGTATTCTACAATTCCTTCTAGTATTCTATTCTGTGTTGTTCTGTACTTTTTTTTCTTTGAAAGTTGTTTTTGGCAAGACAAATAGTCGTCTAGAAGATACTGAAACAGAAGCACCAGAGAACTGTATTGGTCTTGGTGAGGAGAATGATGACCAAAGACAATCAGGTGCATTAGGAAGCCAAAGAAGTTAAGAGAAGGATGCTAGCAGGCCACTTTTGGAAGAAGTGACTGTTAGGCTACTAGAATTCTGTTTCTAAGTGTGTTATTGGTGGAATTATGTTGCTGGAATTTGGTTTTGAACTGAGTACACCTAACCAGAATATTGGTGCTTAGCTTATTTATTATGTATAATTGCTAAATAGGTGTAGGTAAAACTAGTATTAATTTTTTTAATAGGCAATCGCTAAAATGAAATAGCCGTTGCTATTTCATCGCTATCGCTACGTAGCATATAGGTAGGTTGTCGCTATTACATCGCTATCGCTATCGATAACACTGGTGATAAAAATGTCAAGGATTCTTCTGTTAGTGCTGATGAAAACATGCCAGGTCAGCAGCAAAAGGATATGGGGTTTGGTTCTTCTTTTCCCCATTTATTTGGTTTCAATTTATGTTCACAAGTTTAATAAATTCTCTAGATTTAAAAAGAAGTATTGCTATTTAGTGTGCCCTTTAACTGACCTATTACTATTGTAGATTGAGGAAGTAAGTCATTCAGTGATTCAAAATATGGAAAACATGTCTAAATTGCTTTACTACTTTTTTTCAAGTTTCTTTTCTTCATATCATGTCATCTCTTCTATTTGTTTCAGTCTTTTACCACTTTATATTCCTGTCATATTCAGTCTTTTAACATCCAATTATCATCTTTGAGTATTGGGTTTTCTTTCTTTTTTGCTGCTGTGTTACCCTGCGTTAGGCTTTATAAAATGAATTTCTTTGCTGAAAATTGTGTATAATTTTTGTTAGAGCTTCTTTGGGCAGTTGGAGAAGGACATCTTATCTTTAGGTACTACATAAAATGGTGTTTTTATCTCTGATGATTCCCCTAACTTTTTGTTGTTTGATGATTTTATGGACCCAAATAGAGAAGAAAAAAGGTACATTTTTTTTTTATTTTTCCACATTTACCCTCCATGATCAATGAAACTAACATCATCCAATATCTATACATATACTTCATTATCTGGAAATAGTAAGACCACATCAATTACTGGAGCAAATGGTGTGTACTGCTTTCAGAGTTGCAGCTGACACTCTTAACCAAACTAGCTTATGAGAATAAAAATCGACCAATTAAACTTCACCGTTGCTTCTGCATTGAAGCCTTTGCAAGGTATGTGTAATGTCTCATTTACAATTTTTTGACACAAGGGTAAAGTAGTCATTTTTTTAATCTGACTTATTGCATTAGCAACAAACAAGCTACCGGGTGATATGGAAATAATCCAAGATGTAAAACGGCTTTGTGTTGTATTCGAGCACGTGGAGAAGCTGCTAACACTTGGCAGTGGCAGTGGGAAAAATAAATTGGAAGCAAGCATACCAGATCAGCATCAGGATCTGAGGAAGGCATCATGATATTAACTTCAGTTGCTTTAGTAGTTGTTATAGAAGTTTTGCCTTTTCTATTCGAAATTATAACTTAAAAACACCACCTGTTCCCTCTTTTCTAGCTTGTATTACTGTTGCTGGCTTCCAAATGAGGCCTTAATTGTCATAAACATTCTACTGTTAGATTTGGCCCTAATTTCTTTAATAGTCAACGATAGTGGGGTAGCATATTGAACTATTTGCTTAAGAAAGACATTATATCTTGTCCAATTTATATTTGAACTCAAGTTATGCATAATGTCAATATTGTTGGATTAATAAATACATTATACCTAAAGAATAAAGATTGTATGATGAAAGAAAGATTGTAAATTACCAACTATTGGTTTATCATTTGCTGAGTTAACCTACATTTTTTTTTTCTGTAGTTTTATCTTGTTTCTGATATAGCCGTGAAAGAACTCATTGCAGTTGCCACCAACAGAGAAGGTAAGCTATAATATGCCAAAGTTGAATTACTTTTTAAGAAATAGCAACCTACTTTTAGTTATTTGTTTATTATATCAACATACAACATCAGATTTAAAAAGTGTTGTAGAGCTAACAAATGGTTCTTCAGGTATGCAATACTCTAGGCATAATTATAATATAAAACTATAAAAATTTAATTTTTTGATATATATTTTTTATTTTGTTTTGCAGAGGATACTAAAGAGCAAATCTTGCAAAAGATATTTTTTGTTTTGTTTTGCAGAGGATACCCCTCACATTTTCCCAAATTACCCTTTCCTCTACAATGTTTTTTTGTTTCTGTGTATTTTGTGCATCAGGTAAAGTTGGTGGAAGAAAGGAATATGAAGCCACTTGATTCAAATCTTGCAGCATTAGTCTTAAAGAATTATGAAAGGCAAGATGCAACTTTACTTAGTTGGAATTTGATGTGTGTCATCTTCATTTATGACATGACCTTTCTTCACAGGGGCTTCCTTGATACGCATTGCGTGTCATAAACACGCGCGTCGTAAGGTTACGACACGCAAATGCGTGTTGTCTACCTTTATGACAAGGCCTTCCTTGATACGCAATGCGTGTCATAACCGCGCGTCGTAAATGCGCGTCGTCTCTCTTTATGACAGGGCCTTCCTTGACACGCATTTGCGCGTCGTCTGAGCGTTTTACGACGCGCAATGAGCGTCGTAAAAGGCCTTTTTTCTAGTAGTGTGATAATCCAGTCTTTTTAGCTATGGACCCAATATATGCTGTTATATATATATATATATATATATATATATATATATATATATATATATATATATATATATATATATATATATATATAGATGTGTGTGTGTGTATGCATGTGTGTTGGTACTTTGGGGGAACTCACTAAGCTTTGGCTTATAACTTTTAGTTTATCGATTTAGGCACTTCTGAGGATCTTGGAAAAGCAAAGGTGCGATCGTACACAACTTCTTGTTTTATGTCACTGGGTCTTGGGAAAACTTTGATTTGAAATAATGCTTTTGAAACATAGACTCTTTTTGTAAACAATGTTGATTAATGGTTGATTTTGAAATTTTTTAATTCTTTGAGTTTTTGAGTTTGCACAAGGAGAGAACAATATGAATAGTAGACACTTTAACAACATGACTGAACTTGTGAAAGTAGTCAAGACTAGGCACCTGGTCAAAACCTTGAGCTACTAACCGAGCCTTGTATATGTCAAAAGATCCATCAAATTTGAACTTAGTGCGCAAAATCCATTTTGAACCAGCAACATTAGAGTGTAAAGCACGAGGAACTAACTCCCATGTGTCATTTTTCTATAAGGTAGACATTTCTTCCTCCATCGCCATTAACCGTGTGTGAATGTTTTGCAGCGGACTTGAAACATTTTTGGACTGTAGAGGTGAAAAGCGCATGAAATTAATTTGTAGTGCCAAGAGTTTCAAGGTCAATCCAATACTTGGGTTTAAAAATGTATGTTTTCCACGGGTTACCAAGTGATGAGTTGATGGTACTGGAGTAGGAGATGGGGGTGGGGAACTTGGTGATGAGACCGATGGTGTAGTTGGAGGGGAGACTGATGGTGTAGTTAGAGGTGTGACTGGTGGTGTAACTTGTGGTGTGACATGCGGAATAGTCACCAGAGGAGCAACATGTGGACAAAATTAGAAGGGCGCAGATCACAAATGGATATTGATGAACATATAACGACTGGTGGAGGCAATGGAACAATAGTGGCTATTCGTGGTAGAGGGGCAGGGACTAAAGTGGAATCTGGTGGAGTAAAGGAATCCGAGCACATGACAAAAGAAGTATACGTGAGTAATGAGATATCCGATGATGATGTTTCCCCAGAAAAAGGAAAATTGTGCTCGCCACATTGAGCATGTTGTGTTGTGTAGATATGATTTGTAGTGGGATCTAAACACAAGTAGCCTTTGTAGCTAGAGTTATATCCAAGAAATATGCATAGAGCACTACGTGGTGCAAGTTTATGAGCTAAGTAATCTCGCAAATACAGAAACACCTGACATGCAAACACCCGAAACATGTCATAATCTGGAATGGTAGCAAATAATACTTCAAAGGGACTTCTGTTAAGAAGAAGTTTAGATGGAAAACAATTGATGGTGTACACAGCCGAGGTAAAATTATCAATCCAATAGGATGAATGAACGTGTTCATTAAAGCGTGTGGGTAATCCTATTTCAGTGATGTGACAATGCTTGCATTTAACCCTACCAATTATTTAAGGATTATATGGACATGAGATTTGGATGTGAGTGCCATTGTGAAGCAGTGTTTGATCTACTTGATGATTGAGAAACTCGGTGCCACCATCTATTTGAAGAATTTTAACCTTGCAAGAAAACTGAGTTTAAGCAAAGTTTATAAAAATTAGTGGAAGTTGCTGCAAAATCAGATTTTCGTGTTACTAGTTAAAACCATGTGAACCGTGAATGGTCATAAAAAAATGACATAGTATAGGAAACCATCACGTGACTGTAATGGTGCCGGTCCCCAAAGATCAAAGTGGATTAAGTCAAATACGTGAGAGGATTGTTTATCATTATCTTGAAATGGTAGATGCTTGGTTTTTGACATTTGACATGGAGAACAAACATCATGTTTAGGTAGAACTGAAGTAAGAGATAAACAACCTAATTTTTGCAATAAATAAATAATGTCAAATGATACATGACCTAATCTACTATGCCATATTTCAACGGAGGCACTAGTCCTCGTATTCTTTAAGTTGGCTAAAAAAGCCTTATTTCCTTGCTCAAGCACATAAAGTCCATCTTCACACCTACCCTTTGTGATTATTTCCTTAGTCATGCGATTATGGATGGAAAATAGTTATTATAGAAAAGAACATCAACTGGTGAGTCATGGGTTAGCTTACTAATAGAGAGTAAGTTCTTTCTGAGATGGGGTACCATGATAACATCCAATAGAGGAAGGTTTTTCAATATAAGAGAATGACCAATATAAGAAATATTTAGATAATTACCATTCCTGAAAACAACTTGATCCTTTCTAGAGTAGGGTGATGATGAGTCAAGGTGTGATGGTGAGTTTGTCATGTGGGTTGATGCACCAGAATCAACATACCAATTGGGTTTGGATTGAGTAGTGTTGCATTGCATGTGAAAAGCATGAGCTAGATTTGCATCAATCGTGGTACCTTGTTGATAAGTGCAGAGATTTGGACACATTGAAGCATAGTGTTCGTTCTTTCAGAAAAGATAGAAATGGGGTGGTCTTTTGGTACACCCTCGTCCCCCCAGAATAGTTCCAGGGACCTCGTCTTCATTGTGAAGTGCCCCTTGAGGTGAGGGTTGAGACGAAACCCGGTGAGACTCGACATTGAAGGCGATTGGAGTGGAAACATGACCATGCAAGGAGCTAAAATATAGTTCGGGATTTTTTGCTTGAGACATAAGTACACCAAAAGATGCGTAAGGTGTAACAACCCTATGAGCAATGGAGAATGATTCATATGCATCCCCAAGACCACATAAAAAATAGTGAGCTTTATCGGAGTCATCAAAGGGATTACCAATAGCAAATAACTGATCACAAATTGCCTTGAATTTTCTGCCAAACTCGGTGACAAAGGAGGCTCCTTTTTGAATCTGGAAAAAAGAGTCTTGAAGGTTTGTAGACGTCCTCTGAAATTATGAGAGTGAGAACTCTCTAGAGCCTTCCAAATCTCTTTAGCGGTTCTGCCATAGCCTCTTCTGATAAGGAAGATTGGATGATGAGAAGGGCATCTGATCAACATTATACTAGGTTTCATAGGTTGGATTTGGTGTTGTTTTTCCATCAATTTCGATGGTTGTTGGATGTGTTTGAAGAGAACCATCGACATGTCCCATGAGGTTTTGATAGGATAAGAGGTGACATATTTGATTCTTCTAGTGAAGGAAATTGGAGGAGGTTAATTTGATGGTGAGAAGGTGAAGAATTGTATTGAGAAAGAGGTCTGATGAGGAGAAAGCCATGAGAGACGTGAGAAAGGAGAAGGATTGAAGGTGAGTACGTCTAGGGTTATGTTTCCCTGGCTTTGTAATCTTTGTAGATCCTTCTTTTCTAGGGAGAGTCACCAAAGAGAATTGCAACATCGATGGAAAAATGGTAAACTTTCCAATCATGAAGTTCATGTTTCTCATTCTAAATTTTGCACAATAATGTCTTTCTTATTTCAGGTTGAGGCGAAGAATGCGGTTCCATAGATGAGAAAACCACAATGATTTGAAGCATTAATAGTATCAAGACTTTACCGAGGCACATACCAAAGATACTTGTAGGAGTTTCAGCCGGTGCTGCTTCAAAGGGTCAAACTAACGACCAATTTATGAAATTAAGGAATACCCTAATCTTTAACAAATCCCCGTTAGATTGTAGAAACACCGGGATGCAAAGCAGCGCCAAAGAAGGAAGAAGGGTTCGTTTCGTCGTTTGTTTTTGGAGTCGTGCGTCATTTGGAGTTTCCAAACTTGGTTATCTCCAAAATGAGGGTAAAAACTAGTGGATGGTTAAAAATGCTTTGTGGAAAAATCAACTCCCAAAGAGAAGACATGAGAACTAACATATAAGTGATTATTTTTATAGAGTAACTAAATGCTACTTGATGGAATTGATTCTTCTTATCTGCAGACAAGGATACTCTACAAAGTAAAATCAGAAGAATTAAATCTGAAATCCAATAAAGATAAATGTGATCAATCATGGAGGAAGATTTGAATCATTCTTCAAAGTATTATCAGCTAATTAATGAAAAGATCAAGTAACATCAAACTGAACAGTGGATATATTTAATTATTAACTATCACTGACATCAGTTTTAGTCAGATGTTTCCATGCATGCATATATATAGTATGACATTTCTTTTACATAATCAAGTAACACTATCAGATCTTTCTTAAATATTTCCTTACATATAGCCAAACTTAATCCTTGCCAACATACTTTCATTAATTATTTTACCACACCCTCAATAGTGCCTAATATTTCTCTCCTTTGGTGATCTTTTTCCCATAATAATTCCCGATCAGCTCAGGGTCATTCATTAAGGCCCTATAGCCACCATCATTCTGTGGATCATTTTGTGAATCACTTCTTTCACCTACTTGATGAATGATGTTATTGTGGTGAGAATACAAATTTGAACATCTGGTATTCTCTTTTCGTTTCTTGGTTCTCAATTGAAAATTTATGTGATCCCACTTAGTCTTGCATATCAACGCATTTCTGTTGTAACCCAAACAAGCCATTGATAAGGCAATTTCCTCCCAGAGAACCTCTTCCATACACCCTCCTTGCTCAAATCTTGTTTCCATGCTAGTTCTTAGTTGTATTAGATGTGTAATCTCATTTTCTCCCCAACCTGCGATATTATGATTTTGATCATTACTATGCTCGGGAGACGAACTCTTAATGGTACATGATTTATTTTCTGTTAATTTGTGCAAAGCTTCCATTAAAGCTGAATCTCGAGACTCCATCCATGCTCGTTCTTTTGCTCGAAACTTTTTTTCTATCTCTAATCTTGCAGCGTTTTCTTTCCTCCATTGCTTCTCTTTTGAAATTCTCTCCTTTTCCTTTTCATCTATCGTCCTCATCATCTTCTCCATCCATGCATCTTGTTTCTCCATAAGTGTCTGTGTTTTTGTTTCGATGAAGTCTGTTATCATGGTTTTCCAATATTTTTTCCCAAGGCTCTTCTTGTTGTCCGTCCTCTCCACACAATCACTATCTTCCTTGAATGGAGCCAATGGTGCATAGTGATTTACGAAGTCACATGAGGAAGGGTCAAACACAGATGGATTATTTGGAAGGTGTAAATTATTAGAGACTGAAAGCAGGTTAGGATCCTGATCCTGATTGGTACTAGCGTTTGTTTCCCCGTATAGAGCTTCTAGTTGGCTAAAGAATCGGTAATGCTTCTTGTCTTGTCTTCCAGCTTTTCCTCCTTTGATCTTTTTATAATACTTGTATAAGTTTTCAAATTTCTCACAGCATTTTTTCCCACTTCTTCTATAACCATGCTCCACAGACATTATCCTGAAAAGTAAACGACAAAACAATGAAGGGTAAAAGTTTTCGGAATGAGGAAACTGAACCTAGTTATTCAAAGGTCCAGTAAAGCTTTTAAGTGATAATCATGCACGAATACGAATAGCCAAATTGGAGTCTTTAATTATAGGACTATTTAATGTTAGCCATGAAAGGTGCGTCTTTCTAGTCTCTATTCAATCTGATCTATCACTTGATTCAACTGAAAGAAGTGAAAATTCTGTACACTTCATAAAATAGTTTTCAAGAAAGCTATACGTACTAAGAGAATTAATCAAACCCTTCAAGTATAATGTGAATGTTTTGAAGTGAAACTTTTATTTACATCATAAAAGGGTAAAGCTTTGATCTTTAAACATTAAATTAGCAAATAAGAAGGAATAAAGAAAAATAAAGTGATAAGCTTTGTAAGAAAGCTCTGGATAATTGTTGAGGTTCTTGGGAGTTAGGATGCTATAATATATTTATATTCTTTAGAGAAAACCACTTTGAGGGAAGCAAAACAACTTGTTTAATATAGAGAAAACCCCAAAACTTTGTTCTAAAAGGAAAATGTCTAGTGTGGGATGTTGAGAGAATAAGAGAGATTACCTGGAAACTTCATCCCATACAGGGCCTTTGTGATTAGCTTCTTTAAACATAGAATCAAGTCCTGATCGGATCTCAAGAAGTGTTAGAGTTTCTTCCCTTGTCCATCTTCCACCATAACCACCAATTTCCATTTCTAAACCATTACCACCGCAGCCGCCACCGCTGCCACCACCACCACCGCTGTCTGCGCTAAGACCTGAAGCTGTTGACCCCATACCCATCGTTGAATCAGATCCAAACGACATTCCACCACCACCAGGACCACCTCCCAACATCACCATGGCATAGTGCAGGTCACGTGGAGGCTGAGTCTGTGGCTGCAGAGATATGGAAGGGAAGATGGGCGTTCCGTTCATGTAATGGGATAGATCCCTCAGTCCATACGTTTCATCCATTTCTTTCACTTTTTTGTTTTAGTATTTCGTTCCAATCGTTTTCTACAACTGAAAGACTGAATTTATGATAGGGAAGAGAGGGTTCTAGTGAAAGGATGTGAAGAAGCCGATCACTCCTTCACCAGGAAAAAGGTTAGAATGAGCTTGGACCCATGTCTGTGTTTGTTCTTCAGAACACATCATACCCTAAAGTAGTACAGACTAGATGTGTACAGTATATCTATATGCTGTCTATGTATATCAACTATATACGATATACATCAAATGTATCATCTCACACGTATCTCTCTCTCTCATTGATGAGAGAGAAAGAAAGCATACACAAGGATAGACCGGTAAAACACAGGTTATGGTGAATGACAAATGTTAAAAGGTGAACCTGATCCCTAATCTTGATCCATTGCGTATGCATCAACAGTACCTAGGACCCACCCCCTATTGATGATCCTTTTGAGTGTTACCCTTGGAATTGTTTTCTACAAGTAAACCCGCTCCCCCACACACCCTTTTCCCATTTTGGTCAAAATTTATTTTAATTGCTTTGTGTGAAAGCTTATAGTAAAAATAAAAAAATAAAAAAATAAAAAAATAAAAAAAAAAGAAAAAACACCGTGCCACCAACTCAGCATGCAAAATTCTAGTAGTTAATGCTGATAAAAGAGATAGTAGGGTAAATTCTAATTTTAAAAATATGTTTTTTTCTCCTATTTTTTTCAATTCAAAATTTTATCTACTTTTTCAATTAATATAAACTAGATGTAAATTCGTGTACTATACAGGTTGATTAAACAAATTATATATGAAGATATAAACATTAAGTATTTTTTTTAAAGAAAACATCAAATATGAAAGTGTAAACATTAAATATTTCTTTTAAAAAAATTTCAAAATATATAAAACAAAATGATGAATAAATAAATAATTCAATTTATACTAATAAAACAAACTATTTAAAAATAATTATATTCTGACCATATAACCTTTTTTTAGTTTTTCAATAAAAAGCAACAAAATTGGATAATTTTTTTTTCTATATAGACCGTTTTGCCCCTAAAATGACAATGAACTTTAAAAGAAACATACAAATTTTGAATTATATATATTAAAGGAAACATATTAAATTTGAAAATATAAGGAAACAAATTAATGACACATTAATTACTTTCTATAACCTAAAAATTAGATAGTTAATTAAGAAAATAAAAAATTACCATAAAATGACCAGTGAAAGTTAATTTTTAAAAATTAACCAGAAAATTACATGTGTCAATATTCATGAAAATATGACATGTGACAAAAAGATTTTCATTTATTGGTATGGATACCATTGACTATCTTATTTTATACCACACTATAATCTTCCATTATTCACAAAAATTTCATAATATTTATTAACAAATGACTTCCCCTTCCAATAAAAAAAAACTCCAAAAACTAGCAAGAAAAACACCCAAAAACACAAACTCATTCTTACCTTCATCACATAATTTTATCCAAAATCAAACCGGTCTCTCTATTTATTCACATCCTAATTACCATCATTCCGGTACATACTATCCATATCCTGTCCAAAGCCAACCATAATTTAAATCTGTATCTCAATCACAGTGCCAATTCAATTTCAATCTCTAATGCAATCCCTAATGGAAAATGAGTTCAACCCATTTGACCACCTTCTCGAATCACAATTCCAATTCAAATACCTAACCTAAACCTAAACTCAAACCTAATTGATAACTCATTCATAACCCAAAGTCGTACCTGAAACAGATTCCAAGCTGGAAGAGATTCGATGTCAACCGAGGCCCAAGAAAAATGAAAGACACCTTCCAAATAGTGGACACCGGAGGAAGAAACGATGTTGGGTCGTGCGTGGGTCAATATTTCAGAAGATTCAAAGGTCGAGAAAAACCAAGATGCGCCTAAATTTTTTCTATAAAATTACTAGGCGTTTTCTCGCATAACCACATAGAGTGAACAATGTTGACCCCGATAGATCGAGGTATGAAAGTTCATATATTATTCTAAATAAATGCCCTACATTCATCATGCACATAAATTTTTTAATTAGGGTCAAGAAGGGATTGAACAGGAGTTTTGGGATGTTTTAGAGAGCAGAAGTGGGAGAATTTAGTATGTGGATAGTTTTAACGATACTGAGGTGTGATCAAATCATCATTGGGTGAGAATGTGAGGGGGTTGTCAAGGTTAGCTGGTTTGTAGTGGTTGTCAGCTACTGAATAGAGGAAATGGGGGATGCTTGTGACCATGAGGCGGAGTCGATGGTGGAACCGACAGTAGGTGAAGGTGGAGCAGCTATTAGGGGAGTCAATGTGAAAATTGTGGCAGGGAGAGAATGGAGAGTCCGAATATAGAGTGTTACTAAAAGGAACAATATGGTAAAGGCAAAAGTGGGTGACAAGATGATTTGACTCAAATTTAAGTCACAATAAGTGTAGAAAGATGGGTTATGAGGAGTCATGGATGCGTATGGAAAAAATTGTTTATTAAACATAACATTATATGAAAGATAACTTTTCTATTTATAAGGTCAAACAACTAAAGCCTTGGTGATTATCGGGATACCCAAAGAAAATGCATTGGATGGATCAGTGAGTGAGTTTGTAGGTAGTGAAAAATCTGATAACATAAGCATCCGATGATACATAGATAGTCATAGGTTGCATTCTTTTGGAGAATTTTTCAATTGACTTTTTTGATTTGGATAGAATAACCATCCAATGATACAAAAATAGTCATATGGGGTCGCTTGATTTGGATGGAATGCGATTTAGAAGATGAGATGCTATATGGGGAGCCTTAACTCAAAGGTGGGAAGAAGGTGACTTTAAAATAGGAGGGAAAGAATAAGATTATTCATGGTTTGTAACATATGTCCAAATTTTCCATTTTGTTGAGAAGTTTGGTGGCAAGAAAATCAAAATTAATTGCCATTATGATCTAAAAGGTGGTGAAGAATTGAGTTTTCAAACTCAGATCAATGATCATATTGAAAATCCTAGATTTCTATGTGAATTAAGTTTATATATATGGTTGTAAATGTAAGAATTTTGAGATGACATCACACTTTCATCTTAGAGAATAACTCATACGTAGTGTGAGAAGTGGTCTAGGAAAATAATGTAGTATTTTTGACCACTTAGACTAGTAATAAGGGACATCTAAATTTCGGAGTGAACAATATCAAACGAATCATGGATAAATTTATTTGGACTAGAAAATGGAAGACAAATGTCTTTGCCTAATTAGAATGCATTACAAAGAAACTAGGATAAATTTTTGTTACATGAAATAAAAATGACTATAAATACAAAAAATCACATCGTTCCCAAATCCCCGAGCTTGAAGGTAGTAACAGTTGAGGAGAAATTTTGGAGCAATGGAACGGGTAATGATTAATGGTTCTATTACATCATAGTAGTGCTTTGTTTAACTAGGTCCTTCGTAGAAAAACCATATGTGACATCCCCAATTTCCCCAATTTCACGGCCAGAAAAGACCGATTTCGTTTATGCTTTTTAAAATAAAATCAGAGTATTTCATTAAAAGTGTTGCGGAATTTGTTCCCAAAGTCAAACATGATAAAAATTTATCAAAACCTTGCTTTAAGAAATATATATTTTTATTTCATAACAAAACCTCGGGATGTCATGTTCCGATACAGATCAAAAGCATAAACAAGACATTATAAGCCTTACAACAGTTATTTATAACTAATGGCCTATAATCCAAAATCACTCATCATCATCATCCGAGTATGCTCGGGGTCCACTACCTGTAATCATAAAAAGCTGAGTGGGTCAGGCTTGGAAGCCTGGTGAGCATATAGGGTTTTCAACCCACAATACATAAATTTATTATGTTTAAACATCAATCAGTCAACCAAATTACCCCAATTACCCATTCCCGTTATCCTCACGTTACGTCCCTAAAACAACTATCACAAGGAACCTAGCCTAAGGATTTTCATTAGGGGTGACAACATTGCTTTCTCAGCAATTTATGTCAAATAAAACAAACACCGGGGTGACAACATTGTTTTCCTTCAACAATTTATGTCAAATAGGCACGAAGTCACATTGTCGCCAAGATTTATCTAATCGGCACGACGTCACATCGTCACCAAGATTTACTCAACAGGAACTAACAACATCGATCCCTACATACTAACTTTATACAGTGATCTTACTAGATCTAACCTAAAGAATCGATATGAACAACTAACTAACTAAACTGCTTCAGAAATCCTCTAGCAGTAAACAAGGATCGATAAAGATATTGAATGAATGGACTAAGTTTAACTACGAACCTTTGTTCATAAAAGAAAGAACCACAAGACAATTAAGTCAGGGGTAGTTATCAATGCCTAGGCTGTGGTCTGAATATCGTGAGGTATATAACCCCCAGACGCACCCTATCCAGCATCGAACTTTGCCTAGGCTGTGGTCTGAATATCGTGAGGTATATAACCCCCAGACTCACCCCTATCCGGCATCGGAAATGAAAACACTAACTAATGCCTAGGCTGTGGTCTGAACCCCCAGACTCACCCCTATCCGGCATCGGAAAGGAAAACACTGACTCATGAAGCTCGTCCGATCACTTCACAAAAGAAACGAAGACTCCAAATCTCTTCAAAATAAAAGCATAGGGAAAATACTAATAAAGTACTCCCGTACGCTCCCGTACCCCGACACGTAATAGTGTCAAAAAGAAGAATTAACGGATGAACACATAGTTCAAAAACACCTAAGGAACATATAGTTCAAGAACACTTTATGAACATATAGTTCAAACATATGTACCGATTACGAGTCTACTAACGTTCCACTAGACTATATAAAATAGTCTGTGGCCGTTGTCTATACTCTGTTAGATGACTAGATCATCTTAAACATCGATACCTCTCATCACTTTATTTTATCACACACCAACTAACTACCCATGTTCTACCCAACATATTTGTAGATAAAAATATATATACAGTTTAAAACTTGTATAGAATATCAACACAACAGTCACCTCAAATAAACAATTAACATCTTTACACGTAACACGTATTTTAAGGTAAATACTTCATATCTATGTGTAAATTGAAAGTGAATATACACTCACTTGATTTGATGATAATCGGGCAGCAATTCGTTTCCTAAAACGATCGTTTTTAATAAAACCGGGAGTTTTATTAAGAAACCGGGCTCTGCGAAAGGTCGGGCTTCGAAACCGAAAAGATAAATTTTCCGGGCTTCTCGGGCACTTCGTGGGGTATTCCGGGCTTTACAATCGATACCGGGGCTTTGCGGGATGTTAAGGTGAAGAAAATATGAAGAAAGGGGCTAAAAGTGGCAAAATTCCAAAAGTAACCGGAAACCCTCGCAGGTACCCTTCTATTTATAGGGTCCGAAGTTTGATCCAACGGCTGAGAAGTCTCCGGATCCGACGGCTAAGAGGCTTCGCAGAGGGTCTCGCACATGCCTCGCATGGCTCGCACCTGGCTCGCACATGCGAGGGCTCGCTGTCGGCTTCTAAGTGGACCGCGGCTTGCTGGCGCACCTGCGAGGCTCGGAGCTAGGCTATGCGAGGCTCGGACACACGCGGCAGCTGGGCGAAGCTTCGGCTGGGGAGCTGGCTGCTTCGGATTGGGCCTCCTCCTCGGTCGAATCAGAAGAGGGCACGTGGCTCGCATGACTCAGCAGCCTCGGTGACTCAGCAGCCTAATGACTCAGCAGCCAGGTGACTCAGCAGGACACGTGTCACTTTCTAAGCGAGGGTGACGTGGCAATTGTGTGACTATGCGAAATTTCTCGGTTTTCGTGCCAAAACTTCTAAAATCCATAACTTTCGCATACGAGCTCCGTTTTTGACGTTCTTTATATACACGCGTAGCTAAAATTACGATCTACAACTTCCGTTTAGATTTCGTCGGCTAATTTTGACTTTAAATTTTATATTATTATTTTTAATAGACCGGGATAGGAAATCCGTTAAAAATTCATAACTTCTTCATCCGACGTCCGTTTTCGTCAGACTTTTTACCGTTGTGCTCCTAATGACGAGACCTTCAATTCTCGTTTAGGTTGTGTCGGCTAAAAATCGATCGATCTAAAATTCGAGTTTTTAGCTGTCTACTGCTACGCTGAAACTTCGAAAAATCATAACTTCCTCATACGAAGTCAGATTTGGGCGTTCTTTTTATCGAACTTCTCGGTTTAACGAATACTACGAATTTCGTTTAGATTACTAAGGCTAAAAAGTAGTTTATCAAAAACTCACTTTTTACGACATTCAGCACCGTGCCGGTTTTGTCGCGAAACTTCGACAGGTCATAACTTCTTCGTTATAACTCGGATTTCGGCATTCCTTATATCCCCGAAATCCTTGTTTCGACCACTACAACTTTATGTAAAGATATCGGGCTTATCTCACACTTTAATTTTGACGCTTATTTTTATTCTTAATTAATTAAGCCCTAATAATTAAGCATAAAACACATAATTCACATAAAATTCACATAATTCCTTTTCATTTCTTCTAAATGAGTTACAAAGGTTAACCTAGACCATTATGTCAATATTAATGCCTAGCCTAGAAACACGGGCGTTACAACTCTCTCCCCCTTAGGATGATTCCGTCCCCGGAATCACACAACGACAAACAACTACGGGTAGCGACTCACTATGTCACTCTCCGTTTCCCAGGTGGGATTTGGCCCATTTATATGTTTCCAACGTACAGGCACTAAATCGACTATCTTATGTTACAACTTCTTAGTCTTACGGTTAACGATTGCGTTAGGTTCTCCAATTAACCTCTTATTCTCATCCAACCTTAATTTAGAAATGGGAATTATGTCGGGCACACCTCCCGTGAACTTTTTTCAAATAACACACATGAAAGGTGTTATGAATACTCTCTAGTTCTTCCGGTAATTCTAGCTTGTAAGCTTGATTCCGGATTCTCTGAAGAACTTTAAATGGTCCAATAAACCTTGGACTCAACTTTCCCCTTCTACCAAATCTTATAAGTCCCTTCCACGACGAGACTTTAAGTGAAACCGAATCTCCAACTTCGAATGATATCGGTTGTCTTTTCTTGTCAGCATAGCTCTTTTGAGCAGCTAATATCTTTTTTTCCTAATCACTTACAACTTTTCAGCAATCTAATGGACTATTTCAAGTCCCATAAACTGCTTTTCCTCTTATAGACTCCTCCAAAACATTGAGGTAAAACGGCTGTCACGATCGGATACAATCGTTAACAAAACACCGTGAAGCCTCACCCTTCCTTCACATAAGAATTCACGAGTTTATCCATAGACCATTTCTCGATGGCTGCTATGAAATGCGCACTCTTAGTGAAGCGATCAACGACTACCCAAATCATGTCATGACCGTTCCTTGTTCTGGGCAGTTTAGTCACAAAATCCATGGTGACGTCTTCCCATTTACCCATGGGTACGGGTAAAGGTTCTAAACTCCCATACGGTTCCTGATGTTGTGCCTTAACCCTAGCACAAGTTACACACTCGGCCACATACCTAGCAACATCGAGCTTCATCGTCAGCCACCAATAATAGGGTTTTAAATCCCTATACATTTTTCTACTGCTGGGATGAATCGAGTACATGGTCTTGTGAGCTTCTTCCATCAGAAGATCTCTTACTCCGCCCGTCTTAGGTACCCAAATCCTATCTTGGAATACCTTCAACTCTTGGTTGTTTGTACCGAATACTAACGTTTTGCCCAAACGTGCTTCCTTTCGGTCATTTTTCTCTAAAGCTTCCTCTTGAGCTTTCTTTATACTTTCCACAATTGTCGAGACAACTTCAATTCTCAACGCTCTTGGCCTTTACTTTTCAAGGTTTACCTTCCGACTGAGAGCATCAGCAACCACATTTGCTTTACCAGGGTGGTAAAGTACCTCGCAGTCGTAATCCTTGAGTAACTCTGGCCAGCGTTGTTGCCTCATGTTCAATTCCTTCTGATTAAAGAGATATTGAAGACTCTTATGATCAGTGAAAAGTTTACACTTTGTGCCATAAAGATAATGCCTCCATATCTTTAGGGCGAATACTACCGCTGCCAACTCCAAATCGTGAGTGGGGTAGTTCTTTTCATGCTCTTTCAATTGCCTCGATGAATATGCTATCACCTTATCCATTTGGGTCAGAACACATCCTAACCCAACTCCAGAGGCATCACTATAAACTGTGAAGTCATCAACTCCTTTGGGTAATGAAAGAATCGGTGCTTCACACAACTTCTTCTTTGACTTCTCAAAGCTTCCAATGCTTCTCATTCCAAGTATAGACAACTCCTTTGTGGGTCAAAGCTGTCAATGGAGTCGCGATCGAAGAAAAGCCTTGGATAAATCAGCGATAATATCCAGCTAATCCTAAAAAGCTTCAGATCTCCATAGGACTTTCAATTGTAACCTTCGTGTTACAAAATAAATCCTTATTAAGAACTCCTCCTTCTTCTTGGAATAAGTATTTATTGTAACAGACCGATGGGTCATGTTCTAATGATCTCTCATTGTATACTGCACTACTTAGACTTAGATCTCCTAGGGACAATTTCAGAACAAATTATACCTTCCTTCATGTTCTAATGCGATACAATCACCGTTCAAAATGTATCATTTCTAACTACCAACTTCTTTAACAATGAGTGCGATACTTCAATTGATCGCTTTGATCATCTTTCATTTCAATCTTCTGGCTTAAGTCAAATGTTACATCGAACTTGGTTCTCTGAACCACATAATAAACTCATCGTAGTCGGACTCAATTTGATATGACCTCTAAGGTCGGAATAACAATGATCTTCTTAGTCATTACCGAAACGATGGTAACGACAGACTAGAACAAGACGGAATCAAATAATAGCTTCTTGGTAACCTTGTGACTTTCCCTGATCCAAGTGCGAGTCCTGTGCTTCCAGTAGTATAGATCTCTACTACTATTCACACCTACTCATACTCGTCCCAAGTACTGTCTCGCAGTCCCCAAGTCCTAAAATCACAAAACAATTTAACACATACAAATGTGTCCAATTAATCATAAAATTTTCCTAGACTCTACTAGGACTTCTTTCACGCGTATCTTCAATGATCAACTCTACTTCAACTTGGTTGGTGATGGAAATTTCAGATGATTGGGACAACTTCAAAAATTACACCAGCCATTCTATTCATCAGACGACAAAACCAGGGTTTATTTTATTTCCTTGAAACGATTACACAAAGGTTCAAGTTTACCCTATACTATGCCTCTCATAGGCTAAACTACTTATTACTATTCACATTACTACTTCGTAACTTGATCTTCGGGTATCAAGTCTTGACTTCTACTTCCTAGTGTTATTAATCGCTCCTTCAAGGATATCCTGAAATTCCTTTGGCATTGATGGTGCACTTGGCCTTGTTACTTCATTGTTCTTCTGACAATTCTTAGAAATATGGCCTTCTTCTTTACATCCGTAGCACACCTCCTTGGGAATTGTACACTTTTTGGCGTAATGCCCTATTTCTCCACACTTAAAGCACTTCACCTTCCCGTCACAATTCCCAGAGTGTTTATTTTTTCACTTCCCGCACCATTTTCCTTTATCTCTTCTTTTGCCAAACTTTGTGGATATGTTGCTCTTGTTGGGCCTTGAAGACCCCTCAAATTTCCTCTTCTTGCCAACTTCAACTTTGTTGGCGGTTGTCTCATTGATCATTTCCTCAATAGACTTAGCAACCCTAATAGTTGCCTCAAGAACAGATGCCTGAAGTACTGGCACAATAAGTTCATCCTTACTTTGTTGAAGTAAACGTTTTGTTTCTTCCATCTGTTCACCTAACATCGTACGTACCATTGCCTGCACTCCAGTCATCATGATTGGCTCAGGCTGTGGATTATCACTTCCGAACCCACTTTGAGTACTCGGCATTTCGATCTATACACCAATCCTAGGTGAATTTAGATCCTCATTTTTGTTAGATGTTAAGTCTTCGAAACGTTTATATGTTAGTTCCAATACCGTAGTCATACGTTTAGAATCCTACACACATAAGGTTTCCAGATCCGGTCGGCAACAGACCATAGATCCGTACAAATAATGGCACACATGGCAAACACATAGCATTTAGCACATAAGGGCATTTTAGGCATCTTCCCTAAAATAAACTAGTGCTCGTGTCTAAAATATGGTAGACACTCATCTCACAATCATCACTTAGCATTCTAAGTTTAAGTCTAGAAATTCTACAATTTCTTAGTTCGCTTAAACTAATGCTCTGATACCAACTGTGACATCCCCAATTTCCCCAATTTCACGGCCAGAAAAGACCGATTTCGTTTATGCTTTTTAAAATAAAATCAGAGTATTTCATTAAAAGTGTTGCGGAATTTGTTCCCAAAGTCAAACATGATAAAAATTTATCAAAACCTTGCTTTAAGAAATATATATTTTTATTTCATAACAAAACCTCGGGATGTCATGTTCCGATACAGATCAAAAGCATAAACAAGACATTATAAGCCTTACAACAGTTATTTATAACTAATGGCCTATAATCCAAAATCACTCATCATCATCATCCGAGTATGCTCGGGGTCCACTACCTGTAATCATAAAAAGCTGAGTGGGTCAGGCTTGGAAGCCTGGTGAGCATATAGGGTTTTCAACCCACAATACATAAATTTATTATGTTTAAACATCAATCAGTCAACCAAATTACCCCAATTACCCATTCCCGTTATCCTCACGTTACGTCCCTAAAACAACTATCACAAGGAACCTAGCCTAAGGATTTTCATTAGGGGTGACAACATTGCTTTCTCAGCAATTTATGTCAAATAAAACAAACACCGGGGTGACAACATTGTTTTCCTTCAACAATTTATGTCAAATAGGCACGAAGTCACATTGTCGCCAAGATTTATCTAATCGGCACGACGTCACATCGTCACCAAGATTTACTCAACAGGAACTAACAACATCGATCCCTACATACTAACTTTATACAGTGATCTTACTAGATCTAACCTAAAGAATCGATATGAACAACTAACTAACTAAACTGCTTCAGAAATCCTCTAGCAGTAAACAAGGATCGATAAAGATATTGAATGAATGGACTAAGTTTAACTACGAACCTTTGTTCATAAAAGAAAGAACCACAAGACAATTAAGTCAGGGGTAGTTATCAATGCCTAGGCTGTGGTCTGAATATCGTGAGGTATATAACCCCCAGACGCACCCTATCCAGCATCGAACTTTGCCTAGGCTGTGGTCTGAATATCGTGAGGTATATAACCCCCAGACTCACCCCTATCCGGCATCGGAAATGAAAACACTAACTAATGCCTAGGCTGTGGTCTGAACCCCCAGACTCACCCCTATCCGGCATCGGAAAGGAAAACACTGACTCATGAAGCTCGTCCGATCACTTCACAAAAGAAACGAAGACTCCAAATCTCTTCAAAATAAAAGCATAGGGAAAATACTAATAAAGTACTCCCGTACGCTCCCGTACCCCGACACGTAATAGTGTCAAAAAGAAGAATTAACGGATGAACACATAGTTCAAAAACACCTAAGGAACATATAGTTCAAGAACACTTTATGAACATATAGTTCAAACATATGTACCGATTACGAGTCTACTAACGTTCCACTAGACTATATAAAATAGTCTGTGGCCGTTGTCTATACTCTGTTAGATGACTAGATCATCTTAAACATCGATACCTCTCATCACTTTATTTTATCACACACCAACTAACTACCCATGTTCTACCCAACATATTTGTAGATAAAAATATATATACAGTTTAAAACTTGTATAGAATATCAACACAACAGTCACCTCAAATAAACAATTAACATCTTTACACGTAACACGTATTTTAAGGTAAATACTTCATATCTATGTGTAAATTGAAAGTGAATATACACTCACTTGATTTGATGATAATCGGGCAGCAATTCGTTTCCTAAAACGATCGTTTTTAATAAAACCGGGAGTTTTATTAAGAAACCGGGCTCTGCGAAAGGTCGGGCTTCGAAACCGAAAAGATAAATTTTCCGGGCTTCTCGGGCACTTCGTGGGGTATTCCGGGCTTTACAATCGATACCGGGGCTTTGCGGGATGTTAAGGTGAAGAAAATATGAAGAAAGGGGCTAAAAGTGGCAAAATTCCAAAAGTAACCGGAAACCCTCGCAGGTACCCTTCTATTTATAGGGTCCGAAGTTTGATCCAACGGCTGAGAAGTCTCCGGATCCGACGGCTAAGAGGCTTCGCAGAGGGTCTCGCACATGCCTCGCATGGCTCGCACCTGGCTCGCACATGCGAGGGCTCGCTGTCGGCTTCTAAGTGGACCGCGGCTTGCTGGCGCACCTGCGAGGCTCGGAGCTAGGCTATGCGAGGCTCGGACACACGCGGCAGCTGGGCGAAGCTTCGGCTGGGGAGCTGGCTGCTTCGGATTGGGCCTCCTCCTCGGTCGAATCAGAAGAGGGCACGTGGCTCGCATGACTCAGCAGCCTCGGTGACTCAGCAGCCTAATGACTCAGCAGCCAGGTGACTCAGCAGGACACGTGTCACTTTCTAAGCGAGGGTGACGTGGCAATTGTGTGACTATGCGAAATTTCTCGGTTTTCGTGCCAAAACTTCTAAAATCCATAACTTTCGCATACGAGCTCCGTTTTTGACGTTCTTTATATACACGCGTAGCTAAAATTACGATCTACAACTTCCGTTTAGATTTCGTCGGCTAATTTTGACTTTAAATTTTATATTATTATTTTTAATAGACCGGGATAGGAAATCCGTTAAAAATTCATAACTTCTTCATCCGACGTCCGTTTTCGTCAGACTTTTTACCGTTGTGCTCCTAATGACGAGACCTTCAATTCTCGTTTAGGTTGTGTCGGCTAAAAATCGATCGATCTAAAATTCGAGTTTTTAGCTGTCTACTGCTACGCTGAAACTTCGAAAAATCATAACTTCCTCATACGAAGTCAGATTTGGGCGTTCTTTTTATCGAACTTCTCGGTTTAACGAATACTACGAATTTCGTTTAGATTACTAAGGCTAAAAAGTAGTTTATCAAAAACTCACTTTTTACGACATTCAGCACCGTGCCGGTTTTGTCGCGAAACTTCGACAGGTCATAACTTCTTCGTTATAACTCGGATTTCGGCATTCCTTATATCCCCGAAATCCTTGTTTCGACCACTACAACTTTATGTAAAGATATCGGGCTTATCTCACACTTTAATTTTGACGCTTATTTTTATTCTTAATTAATTAAGCCCTAATAATTAAGCATAAAACACATAATTCACATAAAATTCACATAATTCCTTTTCATTTCTTCTAAATGAGTTACAAAGGTTAACCTAGACCATTATGTCAATATTAATGCCTAGCCTAGAAACACGGGCGTTACACCATACTTCTTAAACACAATGTAATAATCATTTTCATGGGAAAATTTATTGAGGGAATATGAGATTTTTATGATGTTAGGCTAGAAAAGAACATTATTTAATTGAAGTATGTGACGGGGGTATAAGAAAGGAGTCATACCTTATGTTTGGCGACAGACATCGAAAACTCGTCACCTTTAAGGATCGATGAAAATGCATAACCTCGTATTTTCGATTATATATATATATATATATATATATATATATATATATATATATATATATATATAAGTTCAGGTTTATTTGAGACCATTCTAATTTTGTAAGACCGTGAGACCAAATCTAAAAATAATTTTAAAATACAAAATAAATGGAAAAATCCAAAAATTCTTTTTTTAAATATTATTTTCGGAACTTGAATTAACTTAAAAAAATAAAAAATAATAAAATAAAAAATTCCGTTTTTTTTTTGAAAAATACGTGAAATATTCTAATAGAATATTAGATTGACATATTCTAAAAAATAATTTTAAAATGTAGAACAAATGAAAAAATATAAAAATTCTTTTTTTAAATATTATTTTCGGAACTTCAATTAACTAAAAATAAATAAAAAATAAAAATAAATTCCATTTTTTTTTGAAAAATATGTGAAATATTGTAATAGAATATTACACTGACATATTCTAAAAAATAATTTTAAAATGCAGAATAAATGGAAAAATCTAAAAATTCTTTTTTTAAATATTATTTGGAACTTGAATTAACTAAAATAAATAAAAATAAATTCCATTTTTTTTGAAAATACGTGAAGTATTCTAATAGAATATTACACTGTACATATTCTAAAAAATAATTTTAAAATGAAAAATAAATGGAAAAATCCAAAAATTCTTTTTTTAAATATTATTTTCGGAACTTGAATTAACTAAAAAAATTAAAAAAAATAAAAAAATAAAAAAATGCGTCTCACGGTCTCACAAAATATAGGTGGTCTCAAATGAACCTAAACCTATATATATATATATATATATATATATATATATATATATATATATACACACACACACACACACACATACATACATACACATTACAAGGAAAAAGGCCATTACCGGCGACAAAAGTCGCCGGTAAAAGTCCCAAAAGTCGTCGGTAATACTAATAGCGGCGACGCGTCGTCGGTACTGAGTCGCCGCTACTGCTTCGTTGCTATTGATCACTATGTCGCCGCTAATGAGAAACGTCACCGCTATTGACCATGTCGCCGCTAATTAGTTGTGTCGCCGGTAAAAGTGTCGTCGGTAATAACAGTTTTCATTTTTTTTTAATTAATGATTTTGGTTAGCAGTGATAATGTCGCCGGTAATAACAATATTCGATTAAATATCAAAAATAATAGTGTCGACGCTAATTACAAATTAAATATTAACAAACATCCGATTAAATATCAAACATAATAGTATCAATGCAAATTACAAACAAACATCCGATTACAATTAAATATCAAAAGTCATAATATCCGAGTAGCAAAACAACCAATTTTTACAATCTACCAAGTAGCAAAGCATGACAACATATGCAAATAAAACGCATCCTTACTTACCACCATCTTCGTTCCCATCGTTTCCTTGATTATTATGGGATTGAAAAAACGAATAAAGCTCATCCCTACATGCGGGGTCACTGAACATTGCACGAAGATTTTCCAACTACATAATTAATAACAATATATATATATATAAACTTATAAGTTAGATTGTCAAACATAAACAAAAACTATCAAATACATTGGTATTTTTAAACTAAGATAGAAAACCAAAGTACATTGCTATTTCTTGCACTTGGGACAAAAACCAAATTACCAAACTTTTTAGCAAATAATCACCACAAAACCAAAATTACTAATTTAACATGCATTTTACGATGCTAAAGTAGATTGCTATTTTTAAACTAAGATAGAAAACCAAAGTACATTGGTATTTCTTGCACTTGGGACAAAAACCAAAGTAGATTGTTTTACTTGTGATGGTTGTGATGATTGTTGGGATGGTTGCGAAGGCTATGGAATCGGCGGGATAGCAGAAGGTTTTCGGCCAATGCCTTTAATATGGCCACGTCGCTCTCCTAATACTTTCTCGAATGCAGCTCTTTCTTGAGCGGGTGTTAACTCACTTTCACCTTGAGTTTGTTCTAACAACTCTTCAACTAACCGATTCTGTAACTCCCAAAAGTGAGTAATAATTAAGTATAAATAAACATTTAATTATATGATAAAATTATAATTAAATACTTACGTATTGTTGTTCTGCCTTAGCTGTAACAAATACACCATTCTTATCGGTATGAGCTTTGCGAAACGTTTCCACTCTCTTAAGGTTCTGTTTAACTTTAAAAATTAGATTATATTTTAAATAAATAATTACATGTATCGTACGGTACCTTCTTATAGCAAGTACTGCTATACGAGCTCGAACCCCACGATTCACACTTGTTTGCATTTCACGGACTTTTTTGTTCCTTTCTGATGCAATTCTGTATTCGTCCGTTTGAAAATACTCAACTGCCTTCGCCCAGTTATCAACTAGCATACCCTCCGGAGGATTGGCTAATGCTCCCAGGATATCATCATACCCTCCGACTGACTTAAAATATTCTTTTGCGTTAGCTTTACATTCTCGATAACCTTTTAACAAAGTTGCTTGAAAACTCTCTGTTAACAGATTAGCTTGTACATCCTGGTACATCCGATCTAAATCAAACTTTGTCTACAAAAAAATGTTAACCAAGTAAAAAACAATTATAGTTAACCATATAAAATATATTTAAATAAATAGTTACCGCTAAATGTTGTAATACGGTGTCCTGTATTGAAGGGGAAACTTTTTTCCAAGTCCATTTGTCAAACGGGACCATCTACCACATTGTTTTTCCAATTTCTCGGGACAACATGTCTTTCGGCTCTCCTACGGGATCAAATGTGATATCCCTATCATATTGCAAGCTAATTGGTTTCCCCTGGTTCCGTAAGATTGCTTTTTCAAGTTTTATATTTTTTGCTTTTCCTTGAACTTTCCTTCGGGCACGTTCCTCAACTACAAATATAATTAAAAATTATTAGAAACTATATTTAATTTATAATAATTGAACAAAAATATTAAATAAAAATTCATAATAAGATTTACCGTCTTGCTCATGCTGACCAGCACCTCTACCACCTGGGATAAGTGGGTCCTCAGCTTCGTCTCCCCCATGTCCACGACCCATGACAACAGCCATGGTATACATAAACAAAATCCATATGCTCATCATTTCCTGAAAATCTATAAGATATACAAATACAATTTTTATTACAGATACACATTACATAAAAATAAACATTTACATAGGAATACACATTACTATTTAAACTAGAAATCCAAATAAAGTTCATATTACAAGCACATATTACAAACACATATTACAAATACCGTCGAGATTAAAAAATATATATATTTGTAACATATTATGTTGTTGTGTTGTTATTTCTAGTATTTGTAATTTACCGTCGAGATTATAAAATATATATATTTTTGGTTTTAGAGTGTTGATTTATTTTTGTCAATTATAATAATCTTATTTTGTAAAGCTTTTACTAATATTATTTTGCAATTTTTAATTCTCATTTTTTTTCTAGTAATAAAATTAATAATAATAATAAATATGACTTAAAAGTATTTAAAACAGGTTTGATAAGTAATTTTTATCGTTTTCCTAAAAATCATATTTGTTTTGGTGCATATTGACAATTTGGTTTTTAAATAATCATTTTAATTTTATTATATTCACATCTATTCAAACATTAAAATGTGATTATTAACACTTTGCCACAATAATCAAAATGACATGATTTAAAAAATGGATAATCATTCAAAGTTCAAACCCCCCCAAAAAATATCCAATACACACATGAATATGTGTATAGTACCCTAACAATTTTATAACATTTTTTTATGTTTTTTTTTTTATGTTTTTTTTTTTTTTTTTGGCAATTATAACAATATATATTTTTTTCAATTCTAGCATCCTACTTACATACATATACCACATACTTTCACATAATACATAAGAACATGAAATTCACATACTTTTACATACATACACCACATATACACAAAATACAAATATATTCACATACACACAAAATAGCATCCTACTTAAACCAAATACATATAATTTCATATATATATATATATATATATATATATATATATATATATATATATATATATATATATATATATATATAATAACATCCTAATTATACCAAATACAAAAAAATTCACAATCATATACCACATTTACAACAAACATACATACATTCACATACACAGAATAACATCCTACTTATAACAAATAGATATAATTTCACATATATATATATATATATATATATATATATATATATTATCTATATATATATATATATATATATATATATATATATATATATATATATATATATTTCTACCAAATACTCATATACCACATACATAAAATATCAAATATACACATAATTTTCACATATGGCAATTTTCACATATGACAATTTTCACATACAAATACAAAATTCACAAAAAAATGAAATAATAGAACCTATAGTGGCGGAAATCAACCGGTAATAGCTGGAAAAACTGTTATTCACCCGATGGAGCTACAAATCCAAAACCTGGGAGCCATCCAAAATGTCACAAATCACTTCAATAATATTTGCAAGGGTAACATACAAATTAAATTATCAAAACTTAGAAATTTAATCAACACTTTTTCAGTGTTAACATACAAATTAACAAGGAAATTATCAAAAAAAATTTCAAATCAAATTACCTTAATTTCTTCAAGAACTTGACTTAGATTGGTCCCAAATCACACCTTAATCCTTAATACCCTTAATATGACACAATGTATGGAGAAATCAAGGTAGAAGAAGCAAATTGAAGATGAACTCGGTAGAAGGTGGAAGGGGCGAAGGAGAAAAGGGAGGAAACATAAAGCAATTAAGAAGAATGAAGTTTCTGCGTGCGTTTTTTTTTATCTGCGTGAAGCTTTACAGACGTCGCCTTTAGTGGCGACTAATAGGTTATTACCGACGACTCTTATCAATAGCGGCGACAATCTGGAGGGAAGGATACTGCGTCATTTCTTAGTGAACTATTAGCGACGATAATTTCAACCTTTAGCGGCGACACATATGTTGCCGATATTAGGTTAGTTCGGATAAGGGACCCTAAGCGTTGGATTGTATATTTGATCGAAAGGTGTAGATATAACGGAAGGGGAAGACGCAAATTCGGGTGATCACCCTTTAGCGGTGACGCTATTACCGGCGACAGGGGCTTTTAGCGGCGACACTCTCTAGAGTCGCTGCTAAAGGTCTCTGTCGCCGGTAATAGCGTCGCCGCTAAAGAGTGATTTTCTTGTAGTGATATATATCCTTTATAGTAAATGAATGTTTTTTTGCCACTTGTCACATTCTCATTCAATTTTCTCAAATGTCATGTTGTGCTTATTTTTAATTAATTTTTTTTTCATATGTTATTTTATTAATTTTTCTATTTTAATAAATTTCACATGATTTTTTTAATGTAATAATGATAATAAATGTAGTAATAAATGGATATTAATAAATCATTATTTTTTATAAATTCAAAGTTTTCAAATATTTTGATTTTTATATATAACTTTTCATTAATTAACACATATAATAAATGAGTCTCACAAAATATATATATATATATATATATATATATATATATATATATATATATATATATATATATATATATATATATATATTAGGACGTTAGACAAATTATAAATAATATATTATATATTTTTGTAATATTTCCAGTTATAATAAGATATCGAAATTTATTGATATAAATTTCAAAATTTTCTATTTATATTATTTGACCGAATATATATATATATATATATATATATATATATATATATATATATATATATATATATATATATATATATATATATATATATATATAATGTAAGCTTTACATATATTTGACAATAGATATACGTGTATATCAATAAAAACTAAACGTATTGTAAATATACATAGAGATCAGAAATATTTTACTTTTACATTTTTTACCTAAAAATCGAAGGTTTATTTACAAAATCGCTGAAAAAAAATAAAAAATTGATTTTTTTTTTCAAAAAATTTTTCAACGAAAATAAAGAAAAGGCTGCGAAAATTCATAATATAAGATCAAAAAAAAAAGATTTGTGATGTCTAAGTATTTTTTTTATGCGTTTTTATGATTTTTAGGGTTTTTTTTAGAGTTTCTTATTTTCCATAGAACCTAAACACACACACGCACACATACACACACACACACACACACACACACACACACACACACATATATATATATATATATATATATATATATATATATATATATATATATATATATATATATATATATATATGTTCAAATGAAAACCATAAAAAAATAAGAACCCTAAGAACTTTTAATTTTAGCCTGTTAAAATAAAATAATGGCATTATTATAAATAACAACATATTTGAGTCTAGTTTCACAAACAATTTATCAGATGTTGCAAACTAGGTCTAAAAGCTAGATATGATTCTTTCTATCATAGCTCTCACAAAATCAACCCATCAACTCTCTCCCTTATTCCATCGGTGGCAGAACCTCCAGCTGCCGTTGTCGTCGCTGCCGATGTCCACCTCGCCGGATTCCAAGTTTGCAGGATGTGTGATTTCTACATGAGATCCACCTGAATGAACCACTAGATACATTGCTAGCTTCTGCCTCCTCCACTTTCAGAGCTATGATTTTTGCCGGTAGCCGGCACCACCGATGACATACCTCCTCCTATGACATCATCTTCTTCATCCTCCACCGTCACTCCCCTAGATCTACAACCATATCCATCATTTTCTCTTCGATTTCTTGTGAATCAATATATCTATATCAGATCTCTCTAGATCTGGATCAGATTTGCATCGGATATCATCATATCTGATGTGTTTGTACATTTTCAATTCAGATCAGTTCTGGTCGGCACACCATATCTCGAGATTAACGAAGTTTCAAATGCTAGATCTACTACCTAACACCAAATCTTCATCAAATCTGATATGAACGATGCATTTCATGTATGAATCAGGTGTATCTAGTGCATTTCATGTTAGCTTGCATCAGATTTGATTTTTGAAGATAAGTCTTAAAAAAAAAAAACCAGGTATGTTGATTTTTGTAGATAAATCTCCTTTAAGTTTTGTTTTCTACTTGTTTGTCTACTTGCATATGTTGTTGATCTCTATGATATAGTTTTTTTTTTGTTAAAGTGTGAATTTGGTGTTTTAATCTCTCATTTGCCGTATAATTTTGTTAATCTTAGTTTTAGCTGCTATTATGTTGTGCATGTATAATTCTTTTAATTAAACTTTGAATTTATTATACTAGTTTGTGAATATTCTATATTAAAATTGTAATAAGTGTTTTAAGTTGATAATATGTATGTGAATACTACTTTTTGTGTATTAAAATACAAATTTAGTGTACTAAGCTGTGATTTTTGTGTTTTAAGCTGTGAATTGGTTGCATTAAACTTTGAATTTTCTTTTTAAGCTATGAATTGACTGCATTAAGCTGTGAATTATGTGTATGAAGCTATGAAGTTACTTGTATTAGTTTAAGCTATAAATTTTGTGTATAAACTTTGAATTGATTATATAAAGAGTGTTAAGTTAAAAATATGGTTGTGGATGCTTACTTTTTGTGTATTAAACTTTGAATTTTGTGTACGAAAGTATGATTTTTGTGTTTTAAACTGTGAATTGACTGCATTAAATTGTGAATTTTCTTCTTAGACTATAAATTGACTATATTAAACTGTGATTTTTGTGTTTTAACTGTGAACTAACTGCATTAAACTGTGAATTTTCTTCTTAGACTGTTAATTGACTATATTAAACTATGAATTTTATGTATTAAATTATGAATTGATTGTATTAAGCTGTGAATGAACTGACATTAAGTTGTGATTATTTTATAATTTTTTTGTTTGCTTATGAAATAATGGGAATTTTATTCACGGCTTATTATATTAAATTCACAGTTTAAAATATGACTAATTTATGTATAATTTTTTTTGTTCTACAGAATATATTTAATTTCTGTGTTGTATAAGTATGTAAGAATACATTAGTTTTAATAATAGTTTTGCGTTAAATTCAAAATGAGAGAAATAAATGATTTTATTAAACTGTGAATGTACTATTTAAGTTATTAATGCATGACTTTATTTACAGATATGATTTCGAAGAAAATGATGGTTGTGATGCTGGTACAGGTGGTTTGTGGCAGCGTGTGGTGGTGATAGTAGTAGAAGTTGAATTTTCGATTTCTTTGAGTTTGTGAATTATTGTAAAATGGTTTGTATTAAGTTAGGATATTTTTGAATTAAACTAGAAGTTGACTGTATAAACTAGTAATTTATATAAGTTTTGTGTTCAAATATGAGAGCATATAAGAATGAAAATATTATACTGCAAAATTACCATTTTACCCTTTTGTATAAAAAGAGAAAAAAAGGATTTTCACATGCTTAATAAGAATATCATGTAAATATTAACTAACTAATGGGGGTTCTTAGGGTTCTTAATCTTTTGTGCTTCTCATTTGAACCACTCCTTTTATATATATATATATATATATATATATATATATATATATATATATATATATAGGAGTAGGATCAAATGAGAACACCTAAAAGGTTGAGAACGCGAGAACAGATCTAAGCCTTCTAAATTTTAAAATCAAAGGTTAATATTATCAGGCCATTTATATAAATTCTGAAAGTCATAGGATTAAACTGTAACTTCCTAATTACCTAAAAGGGTACTATAATCATTAGTTTTTATCAACTCCTAAAGTCTCTCTCTCTCTCTCTCTCTCTCTCTCTTGTTTCCTTTAAACCCTAATCGATGGAAGCCAGGACTAAAAAACGCCCACCTCTTCCCTCTCATCTCTCCACTGCCGACTTTTACATATTAGATATGAGCTTCATTATCCGTAGAAATTTGATCCATGAGTAGCCTTTTGTGACAGAAGGGATTTGGTGGGATTTCAATTTTTTCTTGTTATTAATTGTATCATCCAACTGGTGTAGGGAGAAGCAATAAGTGGTGTGTTGGAAGTTGAATCTTTTGCCATTTGTACAAAGGTGTCAAATACGTGGAGGTAGAAGAGGGTCTTCAGTTTCTTGCCTGATCGAAGGGACGAAGATAAACGGAAGCAGCCGGTTAACAGGTAACCTTCTTGTTTCATTTTTTTTGTTTGTGTCGACTTGTATCGATAATGAACTGGGATGTTTTCTTTTGATTGTTTTGATTGAAAATTGATGAATGTTTGGGTTGAGGCTGATTTGTTTAAATGGTCCAAACAAGTGGTTGGATCCGATTCTTGGATGATTAATGGGTGGAAAGAAGCACCATTTGTGCTCTTGCTGTCGAGGGGAGAAGAAAGAGGAAGAAAGTTGGGTTGCCGGCTACTGTTACAACATTCAATGGGGTGTTTGGTTGATTTGTTTGGACAAGGAAGGAAGAAGCCAAGGGAAGAGTTAAACGAATTCAGTTTATATTTCGATGTACTTTTATTTGTTCTTGAAGATCAAAGAAAATCTGGCCATATCAATTTTTAGATGTGAAGGACGTGATTTTGATTGTACCAAATTGATTGTAAATGGAAATGGTGCTTGTGTGTAAAATTGGGTGAAGAAATAGTCCAAGCATAAGAAAGAGTGCAAGGTTGTGTTAGCCAATTGGTGTGTATATTTAGTGATTTGGTTTACAGAATGATATATAATTGGATTTCTTTGTATTAATCTTTGCTTGAGTGTTCAGGAGGTAGAATGGTTGCAATGGGAGGATGTCACACCCCCAAACCAGAATGGCGGAAACATTCGGGGGTGGGTGACTTCACGTAGTATCATAACAATTGACTATTGTAAAGAAAGTAACACAACCATCATATATATATAATAAAAATGTACATCGTTGCGTTATACATGTTTCCAAAAGAATATTACAATATGATGATGTAAAATGTTTAATAATAAACGCCCTTAGCGTTCCTTCTTCAAAAGCTGGTAGTTACCTGTATTACTGATTCCCTGAGAAATACAAGTGGTTTCGAAAAAGTGTCAACAATAAAGTTGGTGAGTTCATAAGTGTTTTGTATTGAAAAGAATGTCTTTATGGAAGAAAATCGATGAACGTGGTTTTAAGAAAATCCAATATTTTCCATATATAGTTTGAAAAGTTCCCAAAGTTGGAGGGCGTTAGTATCTTTCTTAATTGAATGATAAAGATAAGTTTGTACTCAAAATAATGTAAATACTGAATGCATGTATGAATCTCGTAAATCAAGCTTGTTTTTATACTTTCGTGTGAGTCTTATAACCATACTATTGACACAGACTGCCTGTAACAATATTCTTCAGGTGTTGCAGTGTTATGGCATTTGTCACCCCAGACCTGCCGGTCTAACTGTAGCTAATAGTTTATGTGCGGGGTTGTCAATCCCGTATAGATCTATACACAAGTATCACGCTCTCCCTCCAAGAGATTATGGCTTATAATACAGGACTTGAAATGCATACATAAAAGTACGTTGAAGGTTGAATATATCACATCACTTAGTATAAATAGATTTACGATAAGAAAGTATTTATTTCACTTTAGAAGAAATTATTTCGTTTTTCAAAATGTATATGTAAGAATGCACGAATAACTCGCAAAATATACTCATTATAGTCTTTAAGAAAGTAAGTTCCATTTGATGAAAATAACTTGATGATATACTAACTTTACACGTAAAGTAAGATGTTGGTATCGAATAATAATAAGATAGATGTTGCATTTATATAAAACGATACATTTTCTTGTATTGTACTTGTATTCCCCCCCCCCCCCCCCCCTAAAACATGAAAAGACTTGAAAAGTAAGGGTATGAGCTCACTTGTTCGGTTTGAAGAGAGTGGGACTAGAGTTGAGCAGAACTTCAACCGCGGAAAGCTGCGTCTTTGAGCTTCTCTGGCATCTCGGTAGCATAGAATCTTCGTCGGGGGCTCGGGTGCAAAAATCGAGGGTGTCGGGACGACCTCTGGTGCTTGAAAGTGTGTGAGAGTAAGTGTGAGTTTGAGAATGTGTGCTAAAATCTGGAGCTTGTGCCTTCTATTTATAGGGCTGAAAATGCGAGTACGCTGGGCGTACTTCGGTTACGCTGGGCGTAGCTTTGCGTCATGGCTTACGACTCGAGTCTAGCTAGGCGTAGAGCTGCAGCCGATGGGACTCGACCCTGCACCTGAGTACGCTGAGCATACTCCTAAATTACGCTGGGCGTAATCCTGGCTTCTATCTTCAAAATTCCGTAACTTTCGCGTACGGGCTCCGTTTTTCGCGTTCTTTATATCCACGCGTAGGTGAGATTATGCTCTACAAGTTTCATTTAGACTCCGTCGGCTAGTTTTGAGTTTATTTTAATGCTATGTTTTTAATAGGCCGGGACTGCTAAAGTCCGTTAGAAATTCATAGTTTCTTTATCCGACGTCGGTTTTCATTTGTCTTTTTATCATCTTACTCCTATTGTAGAGACCATCAAATTTCGTTTAGGTTGCGTTAGCTAAATACCACTCGGTCTTCAATTCGAGTTTTTAGCCTTCTACTATTGTTACGAAACTTAGAAAATTCGTAACTTCTTCATATGGGGTCCAATTTGGGCGATCTTTTTATGTACGTTTACAGTTTAATGAACTCTACAACTTTTGTTTAGATACTTAAGGCTAAAATGCATTTTATTGTAATTTCCCTTTTTACGTTAAATAGTGTTTTACCAGGTCGTAAATATTTGAGTGGTTATAGTTTCTTCAATATAATCCGGTTTCGAATGTTCTTTATGTTTTTGGAAACCTTGGCACGATATCTAACGTTTGATGCATCCCAATTCAGATATTTGAACACTTAATTTTTGAGGTTAATTTCGTTGATTCCAAATAGTTTTGTCCCGAAAATATAGGGTTGTCACATCATCCCCCTGTTAGGGGAATTTTGTCCCGAAATTTAATCTAAGACTGAGCTTACGGGTTAGGGAAGAGATACAGGCACTTTTGTTTCATCTGATCATCGCGTTCCCAGGTGTAATCAGGTTCTCGCTTGGCGTTCCAGCAGACCTTTACAATAGGTATGTGGCTCTGTTTAGTCCTTTTAATTTCCCGATCCATGATCTCTACTGGTTCTTCCACGAATTGGAGATTCTCATTTATTGCAATTTCGTCTAAAGGGATGACAAGGGTGTCATCGGACAAGCACTTCTTTAGGTTTGATACGTGAAAGGTAGGGTGTACGTTGTGGAGTTCCTGAGGTAATCGAAGTTTGTAAGCCACTGGACCGATCCTGGAAAGGATCTCGAATGGTCCAATGTATCTTGGGTTCAGTTTCCCCTGCTTTCCAAAACGTATTAATCCTTTCCAGGGTGAGACTTTTAGCAGGACACGGTCTCCAACCTGGAATTCCAAGGGTTTCCATCTTTTATCTGCATAACTCTTTTGTCTGTCCCTTGATGCTTTCAGTCATTCCCGGATCTGAACAATCTTCTCCGTAGTTTCCCTTATAATTTTTGGCCTAGTGAGCGTGTTGTCTGTTGCTTGCCCTTTTGCTAGTTGCGTGTCCCCCACTTCAGCCCATCACAGAGGTGATTTGCATTTACGGTCGTAGAGGGCTTCAAACGGGGCAGCCTTGATGCTAGTGTGGTAGCTATTGTTGTACGAGAACTCGACCAAGGGTAGATGGGCGTCCCATGCTTTGCCAAAATCAATTACGCAAGATCTCAACATATCCTCTAGGGTTTGTATGGTTCTCTCACTCTGACCGTCAGTTTGTGGGTGATAAGCAGTACTCATGTCTAGTCTTGTTCCTAGAGATTTTTGCAGCGACTGCCAGAACCTTGAGGTGAATCTACTATCTCGGTCCGAGATAATGGATATGGGCACACCATGTAGCCGTACAATCTCCCTGAGGTATGTTTTAGTTAGTTTCTCCAATTTACCCATTTCTTTGATTGGTAGGAAATGCGCTGATTTAGTGAACCTGTCGACGATCACCTAGATGGTGTCGTGCCCGCTTGCTGTCTTGGGTAATTTGGTTATGAAATCTATGGTTATCCGCTCCCAGTTCCATTCGGGTATTTCTAGTTGTTGCAACAATCCCGAGGGCTTTTGGTATTCCACCTTGACTTTGGCGCACGTCAGACATTTGCTCACGTAGGTAGCAATTTCAACTTTCATGTTCGGCAACCAGTACAGTTTCTTGAGGTCGAGATACATCTTATCCGAGCCAGGATGTATGGAGTATCGTGTCTTATGGGCTTCGTTCATGACGACTTCTCTGAATGCGCCAAACTTCGGTGTCTAGATCCGATCCATGAAGTAACGAACTCCATCATTCTTGACTTCAAGTTTATTATCCATTCCCCTTAAAGCTTCCCCTGTCACATTTTCATATTTTAAGGCTTCTATTTGGGCTTCCTTGATTTGCGTGGACAGGTGTGAATGGATGGTCATAGTTAAAGACTTCACTCTGCGGCCCGAGTATTCCTTCTGGCTGAGTGCATCGGCCACCACGTTAGCCTTTCTGGGATGATATCGAATTTCGCATTCGTAATCATTCAGTAGTTCTACTCACCGTCTTTATCTCATGTTGAGCTCTTTCTGGTTGAGGATATGCTGGAGGCTTTTATGATCGGTGAAGATTGTACATTTTGTGCCGTAGAGATAGTGCCTCCATATCTTTAGAGGGAAAATGACTGCTCCTAGCTCGATATCGTGCGTTGTGTAGTTTACTTCGTGCATCTTTATTTGTCTTGAGGCGTAGGCGATGACCTCCCTCGTTGCATAAGAATACACCCAAGTCCTTGGTTTGACGCATCACAATAGACCACGAAGTCCTCTGTTCCTTCTGGTAAGGTTAGAATGGGCGCACTACATATGGCTCGCTTTAGTGTTTGAAATGCGATGTCTTGTTTTTCTCCCCAGTCGAAGGTTACACTCTTCTGACTTAAGGTGGTAAGTGGCTTAGCAATCTTTGAAAAGTTTTGTATAAACCTTCGATAATACCCGACGAGTCCCAAAAATTTCCGGATTTCTGTTGGGGTTCTTGGAGTCGTCCAATTCTCTATTGCCTTGATCTTAGAAGGATCCACGTGTATCCCTTCTTTGCTTACTACGTGACCTAGGAAATCTACTTCCCGAATCCAAAATTCACACTTTGAAAATTTTGCGTATAGTTTTTCTGCCCTTAATGTTTCCAAGACGTCGCAGAGGTGTTGGCTGTGTTCTTCCTTGCTTCTTGAATAGATGAGTATATCATCTATGAACACGATCACGAATTTATCCAGGAAGGGACGACATACCCGGTTCATCAAGTCTATGAACACTGCTGGTGCATTTGTCAATCCAAAGGTCATCACTACAAACTCGTAGTGACCATAGCGTGTTCGGAATGCCGTTTTGGGGATGTCTCCTTCCAGCACTCGCAGTTGGTGATAACCAGATCTTAGATCGATCTTTGAGAAGTAGCTTGCTCCCTGTAGTTGGTCGAACAGATCGTCTATGCGCGGTAGGGGATATCGGTTCTTGATCGTGAGTTTGTTCAGCTCCCGGTAATCGATGCACATGCGAAAAGATCTGTCCTTCTTTTTCACGAATAGGACCGGTGCTCCCCATGGTGAGAAGCTCGATCTGATGAAGCCCTTGCTCAACAGCTCGTTTAATTGACTGGACAATTCTTGCATCTCGGCTGGGGCTAGTCGGTAGGGCGACTTTGCTACTGGAGTAGCTCCGGGGATTAAGTCGATTCTGAACTCGACTTGACGTTCTGGTGGGATTCCTAGGAGTTCTTCTGGGAAGATGTCTGGGAAATTGCAGACTTCCAGAATGTCTTTAATGTTCTTCAGTTCTTGCTTATGATCTACTACGTGAGCTAGAAAGGTATGACATTCCTTGCGAAGGTATTTTCGTGCTTTAACACAGGAGATGATTTGTAAGTTTGTACTAGGTTTGTCACCATAAATGACAAGAGTTTCGCCGTTTGGCAGATTGAGGCGAACGGCCCTTTCGTGACAAAGTATATCGGCATGGTGAAGACTTAGCCAGTCCATACCGATGGTGACATCAAAACTTCTTATCGAAATGGGCATAAGATTGATTTGAAATAAGTGTTCGTTTAAATTTAATGTGCACCCTACGTACATATCGCTTGCGCTTTCCGTTTTACCGTTTGCCATTTCTATAGTGAATATTTTATTGAGTGGTTGGGGTTTTTGATTAAGTAGGTGTTTGATTTTATGACTCACAAAACTTCTCTCTGCACCGCAGTCAAAGAGTCTGCATGCATAAATGTTGTCGAGGAGAAACGTACCCGTAACCACCGTGGGGTCAGCTATTTCTTCATTTTGACCTATCGCCAACACTCTCCCAACACCGCCAAAATTCTTTGCCTTGGGGAAATCCCTCTTGAAGTGCCCAGTTTCTCCACACCCATAACATGCCTAGCTTATCCCAGTACCAGGAACTTGAGTGATTGGTCGTGCCGGTGCCTTACAGAAACGGGCAATGTGCCCTTTCCTGTCGCAGTTTTTACAGTGCATTTCGCGGCAATTACCGTGGTGATGGTAGTTGCATTTGCTGCACTTTGGCAGGTTCCCATCATATTGTTTTGTTGGCGCAGGGGTAGCGGGAGTTGTAGTGGGAGCAGTAGCTGTGACAACCCGATATTTCAAGACGATATGTTGGGACGCAAGTCAAATTAAGGTCAAAATTTAACTTCCCTAAAATCTTATTTGGGTTAAATAAAGTAGAAGGAATCGTATCAAGGTTTCCAAGCATATAAAGAACACTAAAATCCGAGTTATAACGAAGAAGTTATGACCATTCTAAGTTTTCCAACAGAAAAACGGAAATACGAAGTTACGTAAAAACTCGAATCGGAGATCGAGCGACTTTTGGCCGGAATGACCTAAACGGGAATTGAAGGTCTCGTCAATGGTATTTCAGCGGTAAAAAGTCTGGCAAAAACCGACGTCAGATAAAGATGTTATGAATTTTTAAAGAAATTCCTTAATCACGTCATTTTAATAAATAAATAATAAAAATTATTTCATAATTTGCCAACGGAATCTAAACGAAAGTTGTAGATCATAGTCTCACCTTCGCGTGGATATAAAGAACGTCGAAAACGGAGTTCGTATGAAGGAGATATGAATTTTTGAATACTTATACATGAATACTTTTACATAGACACTATATGGCAGATTACTACTACATGTTATATAAAAGAATGCTTTTACATGAATACTTATACATGAATACTTTTACATAGACACTATATGGCAGATTACTACTACATGTTATATAAAAGAATACTCTTACATGAATACTTATACATGAATACTTTTACATAGACACTATATGGCAGATTACTACTACATGTTATATAAAAGAATACTCTTACATGAATACTTATACATGAATACTTTTACATAGACACTATATGGAAGATTACTACTACATGTTATATAAAAGAATACTCTTACATGAATACTTATACATGAATACTTTTACATAGACATTATATGGCAAATTACTATTACATGTTATATGTCTAGATACGGTTATATTGTTCGCCTTTCTATCTTTACCTTGTGATTCAATCACATCATCGACGAGATAGAATGGGACTTTATCTCCTAGTACCACATCATACTTTGAGGGACTAACCATTCCGACAACCACTGTTAGCTACAGAGGTAAATGAACAATCTACGGATGTTCTAGGTTGATACCATCGTGGGTATACATAAGGGACTAACTATTCCTAAACCCGGCTGTTAGCAACAGAGGTAAATGAACAGTCTACGGATGTTCTAGGTTGATACCATTTCAGGTATACTTAAGAGACTACTAATAAGAGTTAAACAAGGAAAAAGCATCACATTTTCAAGAGATGCGTACTTTCAAAACAGTCAGGTCTAGGTAAAAGACTACTTTCAAAACATTCAAGTCTTGGTAGAAGACTACTTTTATACTAGTAGGAAATATGGGATTTTCTAGAGCTTTTCATACTTATACTAAATGTTTCATCATTCATTTACCAGTCTTTCATATCAACTAATCAAAACAATGACATTAAATACTTATGAACTCACCAGCTTAAATGCTGATCTACTCTTTCAAAATAACTTGTATTCTCAGGTTACAAATAGACAGGTGTCGATACAAGGTTTAGAGAAGATGGAGCACTCAAGACTCGTCTTTTATTTTGATAAGTTATCATCATGTCTTGTTCAATGAAAGAAAACACTTGTAACTAAAATTATACTATTAATGCAATGGATGATGTTGTTGCTTGTTTACTACTTTACATTTGTTGTGATGCATACATGACGTCCTCCGCCCCAGAACGTTTCCGCCGTTCTCGGTTTTGGGGTGTGACAGTAGCGGCATGAACCGCCACCATTTGTTTCTTTGAAGGTTCTTACGAAGTTTTCCCCTTTCTCTTGTTCCAGAATTTTTTCTTACTATTGTTGTTGGCATTGTTATCGTTGTTGTTGTTCCCTTTGGTTGGTTCAGCGACGATAGCCGTGACGCCTTGACAGATACCATGATCAACGAGAGATTGTGCTAGTTCCTTAGCGCTGTCAAATGTCATGGGTTTGGAGGCTAACACACTCCCTCGAAGTTGGGGTGATAGTCCCCAGATGTACCTTTCCACCTTTTGGCTTTCCAGGATCAACATTCCTGGTCAAAGTATTATCAAGTCACTGAATCTGTTGGTATAGCCTGCGATGTCCGAGCCTACCATCGTAAGGCCCCACAGTTCCTGTTCGAGCTTCTGAATCTCGCCTCTTGGGCAGTACTCTCGTAGGAGCATTCGTTTCAGGTTTTCCCAGCCCATGGAGTTCGCCACCACTAGGGTTAGTGCCCTGACGTGGCCGTTCCACCACGTTAGGGCTCGTTCGGAGAAAGTAAAAGCGGAAAATTTTACTTTGCTTTCTTCAGGTCAAGCACAAATTTCGAATACAACTTCCATTTTCTCTATCCATTGGGATAGAGCCATCACTCCCCCAGTCCCATAAAAAGGAATAGGTTTTCCATTGGTGAAGTCTTTGTAAGTACAAACTCCTGAACGGCCTTGGCTTTGGCCATTTGTAAAGCTGTTTATCCCTCCTCCTGACCCGTTGTTGCTCATTTGAGCCATCTCTGCAGTTACAGCGGCGGTTACAACAGTTTGAAACATAGCGGCATCCATAATTGGAGGAGGTGGTGTTGGAGCTGAGTTTCTGCGTGCTGATCTATGAGGAGGCATGTTCTGGTAGAGAAATAATAATGAACACTATAAGTTTCTAATGATTTGACAATCGTGTGCTAGAGGATTAGTTGTATCTTGTAATTTGTTTTGACTTTAGTTTAAAGTAGATATAAAAATTTAGATAATCCCATAAGTTTCGAGAGGTATGTAAAGAAGTACTTCATATTTATATATATGTCACACATACGATGTGTTACATTATGCTTCGTATTTTAGGAAAATTTGACTTTTCTAGAGGTCTCCGATTACAAGTTCAAAGGAAATAAGAAAAACTTTATCCGAGGTTCTATTCTATATCAAAATTGTTGGAGTTGGGCAAGTTCTACTTGCGGCGTGTTGTGCGTTTGGAGCTAGACTCGGCATCCGACTGTTTGACTCCCATTAGGCTCCTTTCAAGAACTGCTTGTTGTTCCTTCATCTCTCTTATTTCTGCCAGTGTTGTCACCATTTGGTTTTGAAGCGTTCCTGTGTGGAGTTGGGTACTTTCGTGTAGTCCGTCCAGACGACGGATGTCTGCGGCGTTACCCTGTGTAGCAGCATTGACCTCACGGATTCTGGCCGCTTGCATGTCTGACTGGTAGTTATGGGTGGCTATTGTGCCCACAAGGACGGGAAGCGCTCGATCGGCTGAGCCTCCTCCACTGACATTGTAAAAATCCCGACACATGCCGAAGGGAGGGCGTACACCTAGTTGACGGATCCAATGGTAGAGGTGGCTTCCCCAAATAGGAATGGGGCCTGGGTGATATGGTCTGACTTCGGGAGGATGAGGGACAGGAGGGTTGATTACTTCCGACTCAGAGTCTGTTCCATCAGTATCTTCTTCTTCCTCCTCGACCTCCTCGTCGACTTCGAATTCCTCTCCGACTTCAACATCGAATTCTTCTTCGACTTCCTCTTCGATTTCCTCTGGGTCTTCTTCCGGGTCTTCTTCTATCCATCCGCCGTTGCCTTAGTTTGGGTAGTAGGGATCTCCTGGTAAATGGAATCCGACCATTTGTCTGTACTAGGATAGAGGTATGAGAATTTTATAAGAAAAGAAATTTCTATTTAACGGTATCCTAAGCTTAACTACATCTTATGGTGTGCAGGTTTTTCATTGTCCTATTATTTTATAACAATTCTCCTATAGTATTTCAAATTTGCGAGTCTAAAATTTCTATTTGGAAAGTTTTTGACTTGTTGTCCACTACGACTATTCCTCGACGTACGTTGGTCAAATCCAGGATAAATATAGTTGACCAGGCTATATTTATTCTCGATTTGATTACATACCTCGAGGCCCAATCGTAGTGTCGCAACTTGCCTTAATACTTTTTAGAAAACTTTGTTATGATACGTGACTGATACATGCGAGTAAAAATGTATATTTTAAATATATATATATATATATATATATATATATATATATATATATATATATATATATATATTGTTTATGAAAACGCTTTGTCAGAGGGTTTTTCGTCCCCTTTGCATTTATAGTTTGTATATCTTATGTGGTTCGATATACTTAGTTCACTATAAACAATGCTCTGATACCAATCTGTCACACCCCCAAACAAGAATGGCGGAAACATTTAGGGGTGGGTGACTTCACGTAGTATCATAACAATTGACTATTGTAAAGAAAGTAACACAAACATCATATATATATATATATAATAAAAATGTACATCGTTGCGTTATACATGTTTCCAAAAGAATATTACAATATGATGATGTAAAATGTTTAATAATAAACGCCCTTAGTGTTCCTTCTTCAAAAGCTGGTAGTTACCTGTATTACTGATTCCCTGAGAAATACAAGTGGTTTCGAAAAAGTGTCAACAATAAAGTTGGTGAGTTCATAAGTGTTTTGTATTGAAAAGAATGTCTTTATGGAAGAAAATCGATGAACCTGGTTTTCAGAAAATCCAATAGTTTCCATATATAGTTTGAAAAGTTCCCAAAGTTGGAGGGCGTTAGTATCTTTCGTAATTGAATGATAAAGATAAGTTTGTACTCAAAATAATGTAAATACTGAATGCATGTATGAATCTCGTAAGTCAAGCTTGTTTTTATACTTTTGTGTGAGTCTTATAACCATACTATTGACACAGACTGCCTGTAACAACATTCTTCAGGTGTTGTAGTGTTATGACATTTGTCACCCCAGACCTGCCGGTCTAACTGTAGCTAACAGTTTAGGTGCGGGGTTGTCAATCCCGTATAGATCTATACACAAGTATCATGCTCTCCCTCCAAGAGATTATGGCTTATAATACAGGACTTGAAATGCATACATAAAAGTACGTTGAAGGTTGAATATCTCACATCACTTAGTATAAATAGATTTACGATAAGAAAGTATTTATTTCACATTAGAAGAAAGTATTTCGTTTTTCAAAATGTATATGTAAGAATGCACGAATAACTCGCAAACTATACTCATTATAGTCTTTAAGAAAGTAAGTTCCATTTGATGAAAATAACTTGATGATATACTAACTTTACACGTAAAGTAAGATGTTGGTATCGAATAATAATAAGATAGATGTTGCATTTATATAAAACGATACATTTTCTTGTATTGTACTTGTGTCCCCCCCCCCCCCCCCCTTAAAACATGAAAAGACTTGAAAAGTAGGGGTATGAGCTCACTTGTTCGGTTTGAAGAGAGTGGGACTAGAGTCGAGCAGAACTTCAACCGCGGAAAGATGCATCTTCGAGCTTCTCTGGGATCTCAGTAGCGTAGAATCTTCGTCGGGGGCTCGGGTGCAAAAATCGAGGGTGTCGGGACGACCTCTGGTGCTTGAAAGTGTGTGAGAGTAAGTGTGAGTTTGAGAATGTGTGCTAAAATCCGGAGCTTGTGCCTTCTATTTATAGGGCTGAAAATGTGAGTACGCTGGGGGTACGCGTTACGCTGGGAGTAACTTTGCGTCATGGCTTACGAATCGAGTCTAGCTAGGCGTAGAGCTGCAGCCAATGGGACTCGACCCTGCACCTGAGTACGCTGGGTGTACTCCTAAATTACGCCGGGCGTAATCCTGACTTCTATCTTCAAAATTCCGTAACTTTCGCGTACGGGCTCCGTTTTTCGCGTTCTTTATATCCACGCGTAGGTGAGATTATTCTCTGCAACTTTCATTTAGACTCCGTCGGCTAGTTTTGAATTTATTTTTAATGCTATGTTTTTAATAGGTCGGGACTGCTAAAGTCCGTTAAAAATTCATAGTTTCTTTATCCGACGTCGGTTTTCGTTTGTCTTTTTATCATCTTACTCCTATTTTGGAGACCTTCAACTTTCGTTTAGGTTGCGTTAGCTAAATACCGCTCTGTCTTCAATTCGAGTTTTTAGCCCTCTACTGCTGTTACGAAACTTACAAAATTCGTAACTTCTTCATACGAGGTCTAATTTGGGCGATCTTTTTATGTACGTTTACAGTTTAACGAACTCTACAACTTTTGTTTACATACTTAAGGCTAAAATGCATTTTATTGTAATTTCCCTTTTTACGTTAAATAGTGTTTTACCGGGTGTGTCGTAAATATTTGAGTGGTTATAGTTTCTTCAATATAACCCGGTTTCGAATGTTCTTTATGTTTTTGGAAACCTTGGCACAATATCTAACATTTGATGCATTCCAATTCAGATATTTGAACACTTAATTTTTGAGGTTAATTTCGTTGATTCCAAATAGTTTTCGTTGTATTTGACTTTTGAGTGTTACATTGCTTTTGGAAAAATATAGGGTTGTCACAAAGGACCAACTGGAAAAATTTCTGAAGAACAGAGGCAAAGAAAGAAAAAAAATCCTAATTTTCGAATTTTTTCGTTATAATTTCTTGAAGGGGGTGCGTGAATCGTTGTATTTATTTATGAATTACACGTGTATTCATTTATGAATAACATTGTAGTTATGTGTGAATGGTTGTATTTATTTATGAATAGCATGTGTATTCATTAATGATAGAATGTGTATTAATTTATAAATAACAGTGTATTCATTTGTGAATTTCAATGTATTCGTGTGTGAATGATTGTATTTATTTATGAATAGTAGTGTATTCATGCGAATAAGTGTATTTATTTATGATTAGAGGTATTTATTTTATGAAAAAATGATATTTTTTACACTACTTTTTATTTTCAATTTATGAAAAATGCATTGAATTATTTGTAATTTGATGTGTTTTCATTTTCGATTGGAAGTGTATTGATTTGAGATTTGATTTCTATTCATTTTTTTGAAAAACAAAAACGTGAAATAGTAGAAAATAATATTTTTTTTAAGATTTTCTTTTCAGATTTAAAATAAAAGGAAATATTAATTTTTTAGCTAATTTTTTGAAACCATCATAAATATTTTTTGGGAAAAATCATAAAAAAAACATTTATATATGTGTGTATATATATATATATATATATATATATATATATATATATATATATATATATATATTTCATTAACTAAAAGGAAATATTAATTTTGTTAGGTAATTAAAATCATTATCCATAGATCTTAGGAAATCATTAATTAATATTTATATAAAGTTAGTAATATACCCTTATAAAATGATTGGTCTAGAAGTGTTCTCGCGTTCTCAAGCTTTTAGGTGTTCTCATTTGATCATCTCCCTATATATATATATATATATATATATATATATATATATATATATATATATATATATATATATATATATATATATATATATATATATATATATATATCGGGTGAGGATTTGTTTTTCGATGAGGACTCCTTCAAAAAATTGAAAAAAAAAATACAAATTTGGATCATTAAAATTGAATTATGGATCATTTTTATGCTCTATGATTCACTTTTTATCATCCATGATTTAATTTTAATGAACCAAAAAAAATTTCTAATTTTTTTCTCCGATGTAGTACTATGCTCGATTTTATGATTTGTATTTTATATATATATATATATATATATATATATATATATATATATATATATATATATATTTTTTTTTTTTTTCAATTTTTTTGAGGTGTCCTCACGAGTCCTCACCGAAAATAGAGTCCTCACCGGAAACGGACCCTATATATATATATATATATATATATATATATATATATATATATATATATATATATACACACACACACAAACACTCACTGTGTTGCAAAAATCGGTTTAGATGGTGATTAATAGGACTATTAATCGGAATTGGGTAGGGGCCGATGCGTCTGATTCGAGTACACATATGCATTTATGCAAACAAGAAAACATTTCATAGTTAATTGAAGTTAAATATAAATATATGCATTTATGCACACAAAAAAATCACAATTAAGTGAAGATAGGTTCATAGTATATATAACATATGCTCTGTTTAATTAAACCACTTCTACTACATATATTAAAGTATAACTAAAATCATAAGGTAAAATCTAAAAGAACCAACTATCTAGTAGTAAATTAGATTTAATGATTGCTCTCCAAACTTGATGCACATATTTACTCTTTAATCAAAATTACCTTTTCTTACCATTATACATGCCATGGAAATAAAATATTGTTGAACCGTCTTTAATCGATAGACGGCACTTCCATGTGAAATATGAAAATTATCAATAATCATTATCTTACAACAACATGAATGCAACCCAAAGAAAAACCTAAACTATTAGAAATATAAACCAAGAAATACATACCTTATTTCAAAGAGCCAAAGTTGAAATTGATTAAATGTCCTCCATTAAAAACGATCAAAGATGCAGATTAGAAATCATCGACAATCAATTAAATGTCCCTTCCGCAGTCATGGATGGAGAGGAGAAGGGTGGATGTGACGCCGACAATTAAAGTGAGAAGACAAAGTCAATCGCTACACACCTGTGGTGTATCCTTCTAGTTTCTTTCGGGATCGTGTTGGAGATGTTGAAAGAATGATTTAAGAGGAAAAACTAAATGACCCCCTATTTAAGGGAGAGATCCATAAATACAATATATTATCTTTAAGTTACCAAAATAATTTTTTGCAAAGTTATGAAATTACCCTTGTACTTTGATTGGTTCAGAATTAGTTACACATCCACACAATACTTAGAGTTTATATATGAACCTAACTATCGCTCTCTCTCTCTCTCTCTCTCTCTATATATATATATATATATATATATATATATATATATATATATATATATATATATATATAGAAAGATCTTGTATGCCCAAAAGTTATTAAAAAATGATATTGTTAATAAAATATGATCCAATGGGGTCACCCATTATAACAAGTTACCACTAATTGATTAGTTATTAGTATAATTTGATTAATAATAGCTATCAATACTTGTATTCAATTAAAAAAACATTATTTTACAAAAATAATATTTACCAACATATTGGGAGTTATTGTTTCAAGAAATAATAATAAAAGAAAACAAATCTAGCTTAATATCATACGGTGTGATATTTAATGTGACGTACAACGTTTTGGACACTTAGTGTAATCATCTAGTTGCTATATAACTATCTAGTTGGAAGAAAAATTAAAAGCAAAAACATCATCATTAGACGCCTCTCCTAACCATGACTTTTAGAAAATGAGGGAGATGATGTGTAGTATTATTTAAATCCTTCCTCCATGCGAGTCATGTAGAGCCATGTGTTTGTTAATTATCAAGTTTTACTTGGTACATGTAAGGAAGTATTTAAAGTATAGAGTAGACACAAAACAACGCTAGTGGTTTATTCTTGCTCTCTTAGTGTTGTAGACATTTTCCCTCATATACTCTCTCCATGTCTTGCATTTTGGTGAAGTATTATTGTTCTTAAGCGTAGTTTCTCTTTAATCATATTTTGGAATATGGTATTAAAGCTTAAGAAAACCATTTTACAAGTGAATATTATCAACTACTAGTGGTTTATTTTTCCTTTGGTGGATACTTTTAGAGAACTCTTATTTTAGAGATTAATGTCACACTTCATCAAATTCCAATATTCCATGAGAACCAAAGTCTTCAAAGTTTGTAACACTTAACTTTCTTTGGTTGTTTTAACTTTCTAAGTCTTGTAAAATGATCCTTGGTGGGTTAAAATGGTTTTAGTTTATTCAAAAAAAAATGTTTACGTTCCTAAACTCGTAGTTTGGACTATTTATTTTAGACTATATTTTTCAATAAAACTCAACATTTGCTATCAGAAACATTTTTGCACGATTGGTTAGATTATTTCTTAAGTTGATGAAATCTTTGATTTTTGGAAAGCATGGATGATTTTCTCTTTGAAAGAAAAAAATTCATACATAATTTCTTTAAGAACTTCATAATTGTTATTTTTGGTGACAAAAGTTTACATATATTTTTTGTCACAAAATTTATTTTAGAAAACCAAAGAGTTGTGTTATATAATTTTGAGTGTGTGTGAGTGTATATATATATATATATATATATATATATATATATATATATATATATATATATATATAATGTGCATAAACTAGCCATAAACCTCTTGCGAATGTCTTTGTGTTGATTTCTTTAAATGGTTGTAATATTTATTTATTCATATGGTGTGTTATAATTAAATAAATAGTTTTTATTTTGTTTATTTTTCTAAGTAATAAATTAGTTTTAAAACTAATTTAGTTTGTTCAAAAATGTAACAAGAAATGAAGATGGAGCCAATTTTAAAAATCAAAAAGGGTTGTTTTTGCTAAATTCTAAGAGCAGGGGAAAACATAACATTTTCATAAAGTGTTGCTATTGGGAAGTGCTACATCAGATTCCTTCAAGGTGCAAGTCTTACGACAACCTTTTCTGGGATGTGTTGCATATTGCTGAAATTACACTTTTCAAGAAGTTTTCAACTTTTTTGCAAGCATTGGATGTTTTTTCAAGTGGGAGTTTCAACAATAATATTACTAGAATTGTTTGTTCTCTTAATCTCCCTTTAGGAATAGACTTGACATTTTTAGAATGGCTCACAAAAATGTCACTAGATGGTTGATTTATGCAAGTATGTTTATAACATACATATGTTGCTTTATATTTATGTTGATATTGTGATTTGATCGTTAAAATTAGTTTTTACATGCAAATAATATTTTGAACATAAATAAACATCACACGGAGTTTGGTTTTAATTAGATTTACCTTATAACATAAGATGATAAAATATTATTAAAAATAAAATGAATTTTAGCGTTTAAAAACTTGCTAACGGTAAATTTCGAGGTAAAAATTAGCATAAGTTTAAAATAGAGATTTTATAAAATTATTAAACGCCAAACCTTATTTATTAAAAGGAAGTTTTATTAAAACTACTGGGAAAATAGTAATAGTAAGTTTTAGCTTTATATAAAACTACTGGGAAAATAGTAATAGTAAGTTTTAGCTTTATATAAAACTACTAGAATGTATGTTAACTTCGTTATATGTGTTAACTTAAGACTAAAAATTTAAGTAATGTTGTACTGGAAAATAGTTTTAGTAAGATTTATCTTTTTGTGAAAACTATTTGAGTGTACACTAATGCGACTAGTTGACCAAATGTTTTGTTAATAACCATGCTAAGATATTAACCAAATGTTTTGTTAATACCTTATGTGAGTTATTATAACCATGCTAATGCGACTAGTTGCCTGAGCGACGTGCTTCGGACGTCGGCACTGTGACGACATTTGTCACTCTAGATTGTCGGTCTAACTATAGCTAACAACTGAGGTGTGGGGTGGTCAATCCCATATAGATCTATACACAAGTGCCACAGTCTCCCTACAAGAGACTTTGGTTATAATCAGTTGTGTACTCTGGTAGGTAAAGTGAAGCCAAATGTCTCATAACCAGTATCAACCAATTTATGTCTATCGTACTGAAAATTCGTTTTCTTGTAAATGAAATTTATACCTTTAAATAATTATATATTCCTTCTGAAATGATAAAAAGTAGTTTTGTGTCTCCCAAACTATACCAATTATAGTTTATCATGTTTGTTTATCAAGAACATTTAAATAAATATATAGTAATTATCTAGTTTAGTTTCAAAATGTAAGATCAAACATCATATTTTTTTGGGTAGTAACCCATAAAATAGTGAAATAACTAGAATGTACTCCTTCTGATAGAAAAACTATATTTTGGTAACAAGCTTCCAAAAACCTTATAGCTTTACAAATCATAATTTTTTCTCATGATTTTTATAACATATATATCATGTTTTGTTTTTGTTAGTTTTGCATTTGAAAACTAATATAACGCAAATATTTGTGTAAGGCTAGTCATAATCATAACTCGTGCAAATAAAATCTTATTTTAAACATAAAGATGAGCATTGCAAGTATTTGTATGGTAAACCAAGTTTTACTTGTATTCCCCCCCTCCCTAAAACATGAAAAACTCAAAAATGTGGGGTATTAACTAACCTTGATTGGATTTGTGGGTTGTTTGAAGAGATGATGTGAAGATTTCCAAGCCTAACCACTTGAATGGGGTTGATGAACTCTTTGAAGGTGATATTAACTTAAAAGTTTTAACACATAACAATGTGTGTAAATATATTGAAACTAATGTAAAAGTGTGTAAAAACACTATATTAGTAAAAAAAATCTTATCAAAATTCTAGGAATAAGCTTGAAGATTAATATTCTTGGAAACTTGGAATCGGCTCTTGAGAGAAATGGAGTTAACTGGAAGTTGTAATAGAAATGGTGGATGATTTAGGGTGATTTCGGCCTAGATAAGGAAGAAGGTGATGGGATGTTTACTTTGTTATCTGTTGGTTAATACATGGGATACTACTGGATATTATATTGCATAGGAAAAGGGTGAAACATCAATTCTTAAAGTCAACTATCCTTATCTCCTTTTCCCACTGAAATCACATAGAAAACCCACTGGAAAGCTTAATAGAAAACACCCAGGGCACATGAGATTTCGGCATATGCTCCAACCAAAATCACATGCCGAAATCCCATGTGTTGGGGTCTTAGGCCGAAATCCCTAAATGAAATGGTAATTTCCCAATTCTTTCCCACTTGTTGACTTTTCAAAGTTCCGTCACAAATATTTACTTATATAGATAAGGCCCCTTTGGGCTTTCAAAGGTTTATTTCTACAAAATTACGTTGTGAATTCACTTGTACATAGCTACAATTTAGACCTTGCTTGTTCTAATATTTTCCAGTTGTCATAGTAATGCAATAACCATGATATAATATGTTTTTTAAGCTAGAATTATAAAAACATCAAAGACCCTTTTAAAACCTCAAATCTATGCAATCATTTTTAACGAACACTCACACATCTCTTGTTTGCACTAGTGAGTTAAATGTCACCTAGCCGCTTAGTATTATCTTTTGATGACCGAGGTTTATTCGCAATTTCTATGACCTTGGAATACCATAAATCTAGGAATTATATACTAGTATATAAATGATAATCGACATATACTTAGTTGGATTCAAATGAATTGGATAAAAGATACCTAACAATTTATTTATTTTGCAACTTGTACACTAGACTTTAATAATTAATGTTTTTGTAAACTTAAAAGGTATTAATTATTAAAGATTAAGTGTTGAAAATACTAAATTAATTTTGCTAAAATTTTGTAGATAAATAATCTATTCTCATTACCATAAGTCATCATGTCCTTAATGATATGCAAAACTATAAAATTCAATTGATACAATTTCAATGAATGGGTTCATGTATTGAGATACCAGAAATTGTACACTCTTAAAGGACGTATTCCTAAACTACGTGCTTTGAGCAATAGGCTTGAACGTGATACTTGGTAAAGGCATCATTGTGATGCTCAATATGCTGCTAACAACATACTAGGAATTGTTATTCCAGACTTCCAGGAAGTCTTGGATAATTTAGATGTATATTTGATGATATAACATTTTATGAAAATATATTAACAATAAAGTGATGTTTGTTTTAAGCCAGTTTAGTCAATGAAATAATGCAAGGCTAAAGAGAGTCACCCTATGTGATCTAAGAGACCCATAGTTTAAGGAATTGACACTTTTAAGCCCAAGAAGTCCGAAAAGGTTCACATAGTTAGATAATGTTTCTTTTGTGGAGAAATATGAAAATGGAAAGGGAACTACTCCTTCATTTGAAAAGAAAGCTTGGAGAGACTAGTACTTCAGGTATCTACTTGATAGAAATTATACTTTTCATACAACACTTAAGTAGTTGGTACTTAGATGTTAATTTAATATTTGCAAATTGCTTGCAAATATTCAAGAAAAATGACCAGCTGAGCACATACACGTTGAAACTTCACTCTCAGAGTTTAGTTTATAATTTATGCTTAGAAATTAATGAACTTATATTGTAGAATAATGTTTGTTTTGAAAAACAAAGTATGTTTTAATTTACCATGCCTAAATATATGTCTCAGTTAATTTATTAGAATTTGATTATTTACTTGAATCTTTTTTATAACGATAATGTTCATATTCTGAAATGATTAACTTATATTTATGAGACTAGGTTTCATAATAGAATTATAAAGTAAATATCAAAATTTTCTGGATAACAAGTTCTATATGCAAACACTTTGGACTTAAACTTGTTTTGAATCAAAATTATCTAAGAAATTTCATCTTTATTATATAAATGAAATATATATATATATATATATATATATATATATATATATATATATATATATTCCACATTCAAGAAAATGATATTTGAAGGAAAATAATGTAGTTTATTTTACATTTTTGGATCATATTTATATATAAAGGATTACTAATGATATTTTCACTAGACTATAGACAAAATAATTATTAAGGAACTATACACTGTGATGTATGTCTACCTTTTTAACGAATGTCTAGGATTTAACACTAGATACCAAATCAACTTTATTAATAACTATAGTAGTTATAATTATATTTTATATGTTAAAACATAATTGTGAAATCTTTGTTGAAGTTTTAAAATATGTAAAGTTAAAATACATACAATTAGAATCATCTAAATCCTTAGTAATAATAAATGACGATCTAAACCTTATTAAGTATGGTTTACCTTATAAATGGTGGAAATTGTCCTCCTTTATTCTCCTGGGATTATACTTCAGTCACTATTAATTATATTTTGAAGACAAACACCAACTAATAAGTATATGTGATACTTTTCAAGATTTATCATTGAAAGGGTCCATCCTTATCTTACTTAATGTTTTATTGATTTGAAGCATATGTTAGAGTAAAGCTTCAAGATCCCAAATCTATTAATTAGATATTTGTAGAATACTCTTAAAGTTTCTTAGCTTATTATATACAAACTTATAAATAATAAGTCCTCTTTTCCTATAAAGTCTTAGTTAACAGAAAGCAAGCTTCTAATGACAAAAAAAGTTGGAGGAACATATAACTTGAAGCAGCTTAAGAACCATAGCGTAATGTAGCAATAGTTGGCACTAGTTTCACCAAGGAATTGTTGAACTTGAATAACATATATTTATAAACATAAATTGTTCGCATTAATTTTAGAAATCACATTTGACTTGAGAAATGTGGCATCTCTCATTGATGAGTTTACTCGATGGTTTCTGGCAAATACACTAACTACCAAAATGCTAAATCAGATCTCGAACCCGATTGAAGCCTTTTATTATTCAAAGGTGATAAAGACTCGTTCCATCAAATGGTCATTAATGCACTTCCATTTTTAGAGATATATGCCCTTTAATTTTTGGCTATAAGAGAGTAAACAAACAATGGTTAGTACATCAATAAAATCACAATATATCACATGTGGTGAAGCCTTTTATTATTGAAGCATCACAGATGGATTCCAGGTTTCATCAGGAGCAAGAGAGAAATAGAGATTAATCTTTGAAACTAACAAGTTAACCGACTTGAATCCATAAAACCATTATGTATTCAAGATCAACACGAGGGCATTTGAGGTTTTACTAGATTATGAGTTAGTAGATGAAAACAAGACTTACTCCATTGATGGTTGCTCTTTGCATCCATAACAATGAGTGAAGGAGAAAGAGAGTATCCTCAAGAAGAAAAGGACATGATACCACTCTTTTTCTCAATACCAAGGGCATTGAGATCTTTCAAAAAAGCTCCGGTCCTTACAAATTCTGAAGCAATAAGATGCAGATAAATCTTAGATAGTATTTAAAGAATATACATGTAAATACCAAATGTAAGATTTTGCATTCATAATAAAAGAAACACTTGTTTGTTTTTTAGTTTTTCATAAGACTGAAAACTATTAATTAATGATTAATACATAGAAAGCATGCCAAGACCTTCAATTAATTTGTTCAAACTCTTTTCATCCAATGCATTAGTGAAGATGTCATCCAGCTGACCAGTAGATGGAATATATAACAATTCCACTTTTCCCTTTTAAACTATGTCCCTGATGAAATGATGTCGAATGTCGATGTGCTTGGTCTTGGAATGCTGCACTGGATTTTGTATCATCTGAATACCACTGGTGTTGTCATAGCAGATGGGTGTCTTAGGAAAGTTTAGACGATAATCCAAGAGTTGATTATGCATCCATAGAATCTTAGTACACCATCTTCCAGCAGCAACATATTCAGCCTCAACGGTAGAACAAGCCATTGATGTCTACTTTTTCCTAGACCAACTTACCAATCTATTTCCAAGCATTTGAGGTCCTCATGAAATGATTTTACGGTCAATGCCACACCCACCATGATCATAATCAGTGTATCCCACAAGCTTAACTAACAGTCATGAAGATACCATAACCCAAGATTGGGTGTATGTTTTAAGTAGCATAAGATCCTTTTGCAGTGTGAAGATGAGGTTCCTTAGGACTAGCTTGATATTGAGCACACAATATGGTGGAAAACATAATATCAGGACGACTGGCTGCAAGATAGAGTAGAGAGCATTTCATTCCTCAAAATAGAGTTGCATTCACATCAATGCCACATGGATCAGTACCAATAGACGCTGATGAAGACATTAGAGTTTTTGTTGGTTTTCAATCAGAGAAGCCATACTTATTTAGCATATCTGCAATGTATTTAGCTTAACTAAAAAAAACCATAATTTAGTTGTTTAACCTGCACGCATAAAAAGAAAGTTAGTTCAGCCATCATGCTCATCTCGAATTTCTTAGCCATGACCTCTGTGAATTCTCTACTTAACTTTTCATCAGTGGACCCGAAAATGATATCCTCCACATACACTTGAGCAAGAATGATATGGGATCCTGACTGCTTTATGAACAGAGTATTATTAATCTTTCCTCATTTGTATCCACTTAAGAGAAGATAGCTTTCTAGCGTGTTATACCATGCCCTAGGAGCCTCCTCTAAGCTATACATAACTTTATCAATATGATACACATGATCTGGAAACTCTTCATTTTTAAACCCTAGAGGTTGTTTTAGAAAAACGTCTTCATGAAGATCTCCATGTAAAAAGGCAGTCTTTAGATATATTTGGTAAACTTTGAAGTTTTTGAAGGAAGAAATGGCTAGGAACAAACAAATTGCTTCAAGTCTTGCAACTGGAGAAAATGTCTGATCATAGTCCAACCCTTCAAGTTGAAAAAACCCTTGAGCTACAAGTCTATCTTTGTTCCATATAACGATTCCATTTTTATCCATTTTATTTCTGAAAACCCAACGAGCGCTAATGATAGTTTTACCTTGAGGTCTAGGAACAAGAGTCCACATGCGATGATGTTTGAATTCATTGTGTTCATCCTGCATAACCTTAATCCAGTCAGTTTCTTCCAAGGCATCAACAATATTCTTTAGTTCCGTTATAGAGACGAAATTTTGCAGACTCTTTTACGAGTGAGAATTCCAAAATTTACATCTCCAATGATTTGAGATTCAGGATGATCTTGAAGGATTCTAGGATTAGAGCTTTCATTTGTATCACTATGGGCAGAGACTTCTTGATTTGATGAATTAGCTTCTTCATATACAATAAGATGATCTTCAGAGATAGGTTGAGAACTGATGAGTTGATGAACATTGGGAACAAGGGGATCAACATCATCTGACAAAAGCTTAGGAATGGTGTCTGAAGGACTGTAAGTAAGTTCATTTAGAATTGACGATGGGTGATCAACTAGATTATGAATGAATGAATGAGTCCTCATCAAAGTTGACATGAATTGTTTCTTCAACATTTGCCTTGAAAGATTAAATACACTGAAAGCCATGGATACGCTAGAGTATCCTAGAAACACTCCCACATAAGTTTTAGCCTAAAACTGAGAATGCTGATCTCTTTGATTCAAGATGTACTAACACATCCAAACACATGAAAATAAGAAATGTTTGGTTTTGTTACTTTCAGTAGCCCATAAGTAGTTTTCCCATCACGTTTGACAATAATCGATCGGTTTTTGGTATAACACGTTGTATTGATGGCTTCATCCTAAAATAACCATGAAAGACCAACTTCAACAGCCATAGTTCTTCCAGCTTCAATAAGAGTTTTGTTTCTTCTTTCTACAATACCATTTTGTTGGGGAGTTTTAACTGCCAAAAAGTTCTAAGTGATTCTTGAGACTGAGCAAAAATCTTCCAGAGAAGAGTTTCTGAATTCAATTCCATGATCACTACATAATTTCTTTACTTTGTGATCATAGAGGACTTCCTATTGCTTAATGAGAGCAATGATTTCATCAGTGACATGACCTTATTTCATAGAAAGACAACCCACGTAAACCTTGAAAATTCATCCATAATGACAAGATTATATTTCTTCCCAGCTATTGACTTGATCGGAACCGGTGCAACAAGGTCCATATGAAGGATATAAAGAGGTTTAATGATTGAAGAACAAGACTTTATCTTGAATGAAGACTTGGTTTTCTTCCTTTTTTCACACCCTGAGCACAATTTTGTCCTTGACAAGTTGCATCTTAGGAATTCATCTCACAAGATGATTCCCTACAATCCGTAATATGTTTTTTAAGTTTAGATCCGATAGCCTTTTTTTCCACATCAATTTATAAGAGAGGGAGCACGAGAGAAGAAGCAACGACAAAGTGAGTTGTTAGCAGAAAACATATCCAAAACATATATGTCATTTTGTCAATTTACAGTAAGAATATTGATGTTCTTTTGATCAACAACCTTTCCTTGTTTCTTGCTAAAGAGAACTTCATAGCTATCGTCACATAGTTGACTGATAGAAATGAGGTTATGCTGAAGAACTTTCACATAAGAGACATTCTTGTAAACCACATAATTGCACTTGATGGATCCATATCCTTTTGTAGCTCCATTTCCATTATCTCCATAAGTGATTGACGGACCATCCTTCTTTATGAAACCTTCCAGTAGAGACTTGAAACTTGTCATGTATCTTGAGTTGCTGCTGTCTAAATACCAAATATGCTCTTTACCCTAAAACTAAGATGTATAGTAAGTCCAAAAAAATATACACTGAATATACACTGACCCACTTAGAAAAGATGTTGTAACACTCCCCAGGGAAAAAATTCAATGAGTTTCCCTTTTTGATCCACTTAGCATTTCGAGTCATGATATTATCAGTGCAAACAATGTTCATTTCAAAAGTGCATTAGCTAACTTTGTGAGAGGCATCACAAAATCGATAACAAACTTTAATTCGAGGATTATTTCCTTTTGCATGATCAACAACTTTTTATTTTTCAATGTGAAGAAAATTATTGGTAAGTGAGATACAAGTGTTTTCCTTTTTTTAAAATACAAAGAGATTTTTCTAGAGAAAGGAGTTTTTCTTTGAGAATCTTTAGCTCAAGATTGAAAGAAGTTTTTTCTTTATTTTAGATCAATAACTTGAAATGTAAGAGATCGATCGTGTCATCTTTTTCGATATTATCAATAAAGGAAAGATTAAAATGATTTGTTACTTGATGCGCCTGATGCATTGTCCCATTCTGACTTGAGGTCATCAGTAGTGTGAGGAGAATCAACGTTAAGGATCCCAATACTGTCATGTGAAGTTTCAGCATGAGATTCAATAGCCTGAGCCATGAGACACTTAGATTCATCGTCTAAAGAGTTTTCCTTTTCAAAAGCAGATGATAGATTGGTCATCATCTCTTGATCAGTTTTTGTCACACCCCCAAACCTGAACGGCGGAAACGTTCGGGGGCGGATGACTTCATGTGGTAACGTAACAATTGAATACATATAATCTAAGGTAGGCACGTATACATATAATCTAAGAAAATGTTTAGTTTATACATGCATTACAACAATTTATATTATTAAAGATAGGATTCCATTGTAATATATTTTGGATACAAGAGTTCCCTATAAAGTTTATAAATCACATATGATTCTACTTAATAAAAGTGTATAAAAATCTTTATATATAACACCCAATAGTAGTCGTGTGTTTTACTTGTAATTCCCCCCCTTAGAAAGCATATAAAAGCATTTAGAATATTTTAAAAAATGTTAATTAAGGGGTATGAACTCACTTGAAAGTTTGAAGATAGCGAGATGGAAAACCGGACAGAGTTTCGTCTTGGGAAACGGATTTTTCTCGGGATTCTCGGGAATCTCGGGAGTAAAATCGACCCTCGGGACTTGAGCAAAAAGACCAGAGCTTCGGGGTAGTGCGGGCACGGAAATCGAGGCAATATCGTGAGAGAAACGAGAGAAATGGGGTGAATTTTCCGGAACCCTCGCACCTCTATTTATAGGAGCTGAGAGGCCTCGGTACGCGGGGCGTACGGGCGTACGCAGCGCGTACCCGTGCGTCATGCATGAGCGAGTCCTCGACTGCCCCGGAGCTTGGATGGGATGGATCGGGTAGGTTCGAATAGGGGCGACGTGGACGGACCGAGACCAAGGCCTTCGGGTACACGGGGCGTATGGGGTTACGCGGTGCGTAACTCGGATGAGGACGCTGACTCCTCCTTCGGATATTACCGGATTTTTTGTTTAAATTTATATATAATTTATTTAATAAACTTCAAAAATTCATATCTTCTTCATATGAACTCCGTTTTCGATGGTCTTTATATCCACGCGTAGGTGAGACTACGCTCTACAACTTTCGTTTAGACTCCGTTGGCAAATTCCGAAATTATTTTTATTATTTATTTATAAAATGACGTGATTAAGGAACTTCTTTAAAAATTCATAACTTCTTTATCTGACGTCAGTTTTTGCCAGACTTTTCACCGCTGAAATACCATTGTCGAGACCTTCGATTCTTGTTTAGGTCATTCCGGCCAAAAGTCGCTCGATCTCCGATTCGAGTTTTTAGCTGTCTGATGCTAAGCCGAACTTGGAAAAATCTTAACTTCAATATACGAAGCCGGATTTGGGCATTCTTTTTACGTACGGTCCCGATTTAATGATATTAAACATAGTAGGTAGTTAAATAGAAACTTTTTGGACATTTTATTATCAAAGTTAATTTCTTTAACTCAAAAGTGGTTACAATACTTGACTTATTAGGCCATTACAAAGAGTTGAAATATCGGGTTGTCACATCATCCCCCCGTTAGAGGGAATTTCGTCCCGAAATTTAAAGTAGTAAAGATACTAGTGAACATGAAAGAGATGAGGGTACTTTTGTTTCATCTGATCTTTGCGTTCCCATGTGAATTCAGGTCCCCGCTTGGCGTTCCAACAAACCTTCACGATGGGTATGCGACTTTGTTTTGTTTGCTTGACCTCTCGGTCCATGATTTCTACCGGTTCTTCCACAAAGTTGAGGCTCTCGTTGATCTCGATCTCGTCGAGTGGAATAACAAGAGTCTCATCGGACAGACACTTTTTCAAGTTCGAGATGTGGAAGGTTGGATGTATGTTACTAAGTTTCACGCGGTAGGTTAAGCTTGTAAGCCACAGGGCCGATTCTGGCAAGAATTTCGAAAGGCCCTATGTATCTTGGATTTAGTTTCCCACGCTTTCCAAATCGTATTAAACCCTTCCACGGTGAGACCTTTAATAAAACGTGGTCTCCTACCTGGAATTCCAAAGGTTTCCTCCTTTGGTCAGCGTAGCTCTTTTGTCGGTCTCTAGAGGCTTTCAATCGTTCACGAATCTGAACGATCTTCTCTGTCGTTTCTCGTATGATTTCCGGACCGGTGAGAGTGCTTTCAGGAACTCTTCCTCTAGCTAACTGGGTATCGCCAACTTCAGTCCAGCACAGAGGGGATCTGCACTTTCGACCATAGAGGGCTTCAAACGGAGCAGCCTTTATGCTTGTATGATAACTATTGTTATATGAAAATTCGACAAGGGGTAAATTAATATCCCATGCCTTTCCAAAGTCAATCACACAGGCTCTTAGCATATCTTCTAAAGTTTGTATCGTTCTCTCACTTTGCCCGTCTGTTTGTGGGTGGTAGGCTGTACTCATGTCTAGCCTAGTCCCCAGGGAACTTTGTAGTGACTGCCAGAATCTTGAAGTGAATCTACTATCTCTATCGGAGATAATGGATATCGGAACACCATGCAGTCGCACTACTTCCCTTAAGTAAGTTCTTGTAAGCTTTTCCATTTTGTCAGTCTCCTTGATGGGTAGGAAATGTGCGGATTTGGTTAATCTGTCGACGATGACCCATATGGTATCGAGTCCACTCATCGTCTTGGGTAACTTGGTTATGAAGTCCATAGTAATCCGCTCCTATTTCCATTCTGGTATCTCCGGTTGTTGTAGTAAACCTAACGGTTTCTGATACTCGACCTTAACCTTAGCGCAAGTAAGGCATTTACTTACGAAGGTAGCAATTTCTGCTTTCATGTTAGGCCACCAGTACAGTTTCTTAAGATCCAGATACATTTTATCTGAACCGAGGTGAACGGAATATCTTGAGTTGTGTCCTTCGGTCATGACTACGTTTCTGAAACCACCATGTTTCGGGGTCCAGATTCGGTCCAGGAGATAGTAGGCTCCGCCACCCTTGACTTCTAGATTCTTTTCCATTCTTCGCAGGGATTCACCCGCCACATTTTCAGGTTGCAAAGCTTCCATTTGTGCCGCCTTAATTTGTGTGGATAAGTGGGAATGGATAGTCATAGTCAAAGATTTGACCCTCCGACCAGTGTATTCCTTTCGACTGAGGGCGCCAGCTACCACGTTGGCCTTGCCAGGATGATAACGAATTTCACATTCGTAGTCATTTAGTAACTCAACCCATCGTCGTTGTCACATGTTGAGTTCCTTCTGATCGAAAATGTGTTGAAGGCTCTTGTGATCGGTGAAAATAGTACTCTTTGTTCCGTATAAGTAGTGTCTCCAGATCTTCAGAGCAAATACCACTGCTCCTAACTCAAGATCGTGTGTCGTATAGTTCACTTCGTGTGTCTTAAGCTGTCGGGAGGCATAAGCAATAACCTTCCCTCTCTGCATAAGAACACAACCAAGTCCTTGATTTGACGCATCGCAATACACTACGAAGTCTTCTATCCCTTCGGGGAGGGATAGTATCGGTGCGGTGCACAAGGCCTGTTTTAACGTCTGGAATGCCTTCTCTTGTTTCGCTTCCCAGCCAAAGGCCACGCCTTTCTGGGTTAATGTAGTAAGAGGTTTCGCAATGCTAGAGAAGTTCTTTATGAATCTGCGATAGTAGCCAGCGAGACCTAGAAATTGACGAATTTCTGTAGGTGTCTTTGCTGCCGACCAGTTCTCAATGGCCTTAATTTTGGAGGGGTCCATGTGTATATCTTTCTCGCTAACAACGTGGCCTAAAAATTCGACTCTTCGAATTCAAAATTCGCATTTAGAGAACTTCTCATAGAGTTTCTCCGTTCGTAGTGTTTCTAGGACTTTTCGTAGGTGCTGACTATGCTCTTCCTCACTTCAGGAGTAGACAAGTATATCATCGATAAAGACGATGACGAACTGATCCAAGTAAGGACGGCATACCCTATTCATTAGGTCCATAAATACTACTGGTGCATTGGTTAATCCGAACGGCATCACTACAAATTCTTAGTGTCCATAACGAGTTCGGAAAGCTGTCTTTGGAATATCCCCCTCTAGAACTCATAATTGGTGATATTCGGATCGTAGATCTATCTTTGAGAAGTAGTTTGCTCCTTGAAGTTGATCGAATAGGTCGTCAATACGGGGTAGAGGATAACGGTTCTTGATAGTAAGTTTGTTCAGCTCTCTGTAGTCGATGCACATACGGAACGATCCGTCCTTCTTCTTTACAAACAGGACCGGTGCTCCCCAAGGTGAGAAACTTGGTCTTATGAATCCTTTTTGAAGGAGTTCATTAAGTTGACTGGAAAGTTCCTGCATCTCTACTGGTGCGAGACGATAAGGTGACTTCGCTACTGGGGTAGCCTCTGGAACTAAGTCGATTCTGAATTCGACTTGGCGTTGTGGTGGTAATCCTGGTATTTCTTCTGGAAAGATATCGGGAAAGTCGCGTACTACTGAAATGTTCTTGATGTCCTTCAGTTCTTGACTTGTATCAACGATGTGCGCTAGGAATGCTCGACAATCCTTCCGCAAGCACTTTCGAGCTTGGATGCACGAAATGATGCGAAGGTTTGTACTTGATTTGTCGCCGTAGATAACTAATGTTTCATTGTTAGGGAGATTAAGACAGATTGCTTTCTCAAAGCACATGATGTCGGCGCGAAGAAGACTCAACCAATCCATGCCGACTATGACGTCGAAACTTTTAATTTGGACCGGCATGAGATTGATTGGAAAAGAATGGCCGTCTAAAGTTAACGTACAACCGATGTATATGCAGTTAGTGTTTTCGGTTTTTCCATTGGCCATCTCTACAGTGAATGATTTTTCTAACTTGCTAGGTTTAGGTTTAAGTAAATGAATAAAGTTTTGACTCACGAAGCTTCTGTCCGCTCCACTATCGAATAATATGCATGCATATGAATTATCGAGAAGGAACGTACCAGCAACCACAGTTGGGTTAGCTACAGCTTCGTCGTGGCCTATCGCCAAAACTCGTCCCACACCGCCGGTGCCTGCTGCCTTACGGCAGTTGCTCTTGTAGTGGCCCACCTCGCCACAACCGTAGCAAGTCTGGCCTACACCCGCACTGGGAACTTGAGTGATCGATTTTGCGGGGTCCTTGCAGAAACGGGCTGTGTGTCCCTTTCTATTGCAGTTGGCGCACTGCATTTCCCGACAAGGTCCATGGTGGTGGTAAGTGCATTTGGTGCACTTTGGAAGGTTACCTACATAAGGCTTTGTGGGGTAGGGATTTGTAGGGACTGTAGTAGGTACAGTGGCAGCATTCACTAAAACCAGTTGTTTCTTTGCGGATTCTTGGGAAGACCTACCTTTCCCTTTATTCCATACTCTCTTCCTGTTGTTGTTGTTGTTGTTGTTGTTGTTGTTTCCTTTCTGTGGTTCTGGTGCAGAAACGGTTGAGTTCTGATGACCTCCGTAGTCAATCAGTGATTGTGCCAGTTCCTTAGCACTTTCAAAGGTGTCAGGTTTGGAAGCTAACACGCTTGATCGTATTTGGGGCGTCAGTCCCCAGATGTATCTTTCTATTTTCTTGCTCTCGGGAGCAATCATATCTGGGCAAAGGATTGCCAGATTGCAAAATCGGTTGGTATAAGTTGCGATGTCGGTACCAACCATTCCGAGAGTCAATAGTTCGTGTTCGAGCTTTTGAATCTCTCCCCGTGGGCAGTATTCTCTCATCATCATGGCTTTTAGGCTCTCCCAGCTTATGGAGTTTGCCACTATCAGGGTAAGTACTTTAACATGGCCATTCCACCAAGTTAAAGCTCTATCAATAAGGGTGAAAGTTGCAAATTTGACTTTGCTGTGCTCGGGACAGGAGCAGATTTCAAAGACTGACTCTGTCCTTTCAATCCACTATCTCAGGGCTAACACACCACCAGATCCATAAAACATCTGAGGCTTGGCATTAGTAAAGTCCTTATAGGTGCATTCTCGGGGTGGTCCATGACTCTCGCCATGGTTGGATGGGTGTGTGCCAGATCCCGAGCCATTAGTACTCGAGTTATTGATCTGTGACATGGCAGCTGCTACCGCTGCGGTGACTGCTGCTTGGAACATAACAACATCAAATTGAGGTGGTGATGGTACAGGTGCTTCCCCACCGTTGCTTCTCCTTGGATTCCTACGCGGAGGCATCCTTCAACTATAGGTTGAAAAGGTAAAGATAAGAATTCCATAGAATAGAAAATTAATGTGTCTCATGAACTAAACTACTATAGTTCAACAACAGATGCTAGTATGAGTCTTAAAATAGAAGAACGAAAGTTATTTGTAAGACTGAAAGTATGAAACAAGTATTTGGTTTCTCAAAGACTTTTCAAGGTTTGAACGAAATACTCAACGTAGTAATAATAGTGTCACTTATATTAATATAAAAGTTGATACAACGATCATGAAAATTTGACCCCTATAAGGGTCTCCGATTACAAAGTTCGAGAAATTTAAAGACTTTTAGCCGAGGTCCTAAGCTATAACAAAATTTGAGTCTTTGCCAAGCACTACTTGCGACGTAGGTTGCGCTTGGAGCTTGACTCTGCATCTGATTGCTTCGACTCCATTAGACGCCTATCAAAAGCGGCTTGTTGTTCCCTCAGTTCAGCGAGGGCTGCAATCATTTGCGCTTGGAATGCCTCAGTTTGGAGTTGAGCATTGTCTTGTATCTTGTCCAGCCTACGGATGTCAGAAGTGTGAACCTGCACTTCCACGTTGACATCCTATAGTATTTAAATTCTTGTGTTTAGGTAGCAAATACTCCTATAGTATTTAAATTCTTGTGTTTGATTCTAGTAACGGTTTGGTAAGTTTGACTTGTTGCTTACTATGATCATTCCTCGATATACGTTGGTCTAATCTCGGGCAAATATAGTTGATCACGCTATATTTGTCCAAAATCTGATTACATATATCGAGGCTTAATCGTAGTGTCAACTTGTCTAAATACTTGTTGTATAGTTAGATATCATGAAAATAATTTGTTGTATGCATGTAATTGTACTTAAATGAACTATCAATTTGAGTTAAACGTAACGCTGCTTAAGCGTAAAAAGAAAAATGTTTTGTCAGAGAGTGTTAGTCCCTTAAGCATTTATAGTTTGTATATCTTATGTGGTTCGATATACTTAGTTCACTATAAACATTGCTCTGATACCAATCTGTCACACCCCCAAACCTGAACGACGGAAACGTTCGGGGGCGGATGACTTCATGTGGTAACGTAACAATTGAATACATAGTAAAGAAAGCAATACAACCGTCATATATATATATATATATATATATATATATATATATATATATATATATATATATATATATATATATATATAATTGAAAGTTTACATTTGTCAAAAAGTTACATGTTCAAAACCAATTACAATATGATGTCAAAATATGAGATTAAACTGGCGCCGCAGCATCCCTTCATCAAAAGCATAATGATACCTGAAATTACTGATTCCCTGGGACATACAAGTAATTTTGAAAGTGTAGATCAGCATTTAAGCTGGTGAGTTTCATAAGTATTTAAATGCCAATGTTTGTATAAAATGAAATGTTTTGGTCCTTGGTTGTGTTGTGTTTAGAAAATCATATATTTTCTAGTAGTATAAAAGTAGCCTTCACTCAAGACCAATGTTGGTTTCTAAAATGTATGTAAGTGTAAAATAACCAATGTGTTTGAAAACCTTGTAAATCAATGCATTTTGAATACCCCATGTGAGTTTTATAACCATACTATTGACTCGTAATGCCTATACACAACGTTCTTCAGGCGTTGGAATGTTATGACGTTTGTCACCCCAAATGGTGGACTGTAGCTAACAGTCAGGGCACGGGTTGTCAAGCCCATATAGATCTATACACAAACACCATGCTCCCCCTCCAAGGGATTCTGGTATATAATACAGGACTTGAAATGTGTACTCAAACGTACGTGAAGTTTATGTCTCACAAAACCGTGGTATAAAAACAGATTTACTTGTTAAAATGTTCGTTTGTTCTTGTATATGAAAGTGACTTCTTGAAAATCATGTTTCTAGTATGTAAAAGTTAGCAATATCCTCGTAAAACTATACCTATTATAGTTTTCTAAAAGTGTGACTTGTTTGTTTAGAAAAATGCCTACAAAAGGAATCACATTTTATAATTGTATAGGTTTTTGTAGAGCCTAAGGTAGGCAAGTATACATATAATCTAAGAAAATGTTTAGTTTATACATGCATTACAACAATTTATATTATTAAAGATAGGATTCCATTGTAATATATTTTGTATACAAGAGTTCCCTATAAAGTTTATAAATCACATATGATTCTACTTAATAAAAGGATATAAAAATCTTTATATATAACACCCGATAGTAGTCGTGTGTTTTACTTGTAATTCCCCCCCTTAGAAAGCATATAAAAGCATTTAGAATATTTAAAAAAAAAGTTAATTAAGGGGTATGAACTCACTTGAAAGTTTGAAGATAGCGAGATGGAAAACCGGGCAGAGTTTCGTCTTGGGAAACGGATTTTTCTCGGGAGTCTCGGGAATCTCGGGAGTAAAATTGACCCTCGGGACTTGAGCAAAAAGACCAGAGCTTCGGGGTAGTGCGGGCACGGAAATCGAGGAAATATCGTGAGAGAAACGAGAGAAATGGGGTGAATTTTCCGGAACCCTCGCACCTCTATTTATAGGGGATGAGAGGCCCCGGTACGCGGGGCGTACGGGCGTACGCAGCGCGTACCCGTGCGTCATGCATGAGCGAGTCCTCGACTGCCCCGGAGCTCGGATGGGATGGATCGGGTAGGTTCGAATAAGGGCGACGTGGACGGACCGAGACCAAGGCCTTCGGGTACGCGGGGCGTATGGGGTTACGCATCGCGTAACTCGGATGAGGACGCTGACTCCTCCTTCGGATATTACCGGATTTTTTTATTTAAATTTATATATAATTTATTTAATAAACTTCAAATATTCATATCTTCTTCATACGAACTCCGTTTTCGATGGTCTTTATATCCACGCGTAGGTGAGAATACGCTCTACAACTTTCGTTTAGACTCCGTTGGCAAATTCCGAAATTATTTTTATTATTTATTTATAAAATGACGTGATTAAGGAATTTCTTTAAAAATTCATAACTTCTTTATCTGACGTCGGTTTTTGCCATACTTTTCACCGCTGAAATACCATTGTCGAGACCTTCGATTCTCATTTAGGTCATTTCGGCCAAAAGTCACTCGATCTCCGATTCGAGTTTTTAGCTGTCTGATGCTAAGCCGAACTTGGAAAAATCTGAACTTCAATATACAAAGCCGGATTTAGGCATTCTTTTTACGTACGATCCCGGTTTAATGATATTAAACATAGTAGGTAGTTAAATAGAAACTTTTTGGACATTTTATTATCAAAGTTAATTTCTTTAACTCAAAAGTGGTTACAATACTTGACTTATTAGGCCATTACAAAGAGTTGAAATATCGGGTTGTCACAGTTTTGAACCAAACGATAGACAAAATAGGGAAGTGGGTTTCCAATAGCAATTCTAGCATGTACATCGAGATTCAAAATCCTTTTCTCTTCCTTGTTATAACAGGGAACATATTCCCCTTTCCACTTACTGCCAGATGCACCATTATTAGATGATTGATGTATAGCAACTATAGGATTTTTGTTGACGATGTTGAGCATATCCAAATCCCTGAACTATAGAACTTTCATGGCCTTTGATTTCCAATCAAATAATTGTACTTGTCAAACTGAGGGATCTATTTACAGACTGGTAACTTAGAAATGAAAGAGGTCAACATGATTACTTGAGTGTATCACAAACCTGCTTTGATACCAATTAAAGGTTTATGAAGATCATATACACTTCAAGTATGAATAAGAAACGTTTCACTAAGAAAATGTGTTTTTTCTTCACCAAGAAGACGGTTTTGTCACAAGGACGATTGAAAAAAAAGTTGTGTTCCACAACATTAGGGTTTTCCTTAATGTTGTATATATACTAATCTATACATGTATATCCCATGATAGAAGGGATTGTATCTAATCTATACTAAGAACCGATCTTATCATAAAGATACTAGATCTATGATCTATTCTATATTATCTATATCATTAATTAATATACAAATATTACACATAATAACTATACAAAGTGCAGACGCTGGTAAATTTGATATGCTAGCACTGTCAATCTGCAGATGCTGACACTGATTGATCAACGTGTCATGTGTTTGACTCATCATTTTGTAAGGTGTGATTTTACATTCCTCAACCATAAAGAGCTTAAAAATCATGGTTTTTTAGTTACAAATGTCCAATGCATAACTTAAACACTAGATAGGTCATGAAGAAGAAAAATGGGATCAAGACTCACGCTAGGAGTCTAAACCAACACCAAATATCAGATCTGAAGTATATTATAGAGGAAATGACTCAATGATCCATAAAGTTGCTAACTTTATGGATCCCGATCTGAAGTATATTATAGAGGAAATGACTCAATGATCCATAAAGTTGCTAACTTTATGGATCCCATTCGTGGTATCCCACCTAAGCATTAAAACAAAGGCATACATCTAAGATCTAACATGCATAATAGATAAATACAATCCATTTATGACTTACAAAGAGCCAAAAGCACTAAAGAATGAAGAGGTAGAATCTTGATGGCCAAAAGGATGCACCCAAGGAGTCTTCATCTCCTTCAAAGAGCTGAAAACCACCAAAAGATCTCTTAAGATAAACAATGGAGGCTAAGAACGTTTGGGAAGGAAGGAGGTGATGGAGGGTGAGGTTGTGTAAACCCTAGCCTCCCACTTCACTTAAATAAGGAGAAAAACACGACATTTCACATCATGAGACTCTAACCCTCATGTCATGAGCCTTAAAATGGCCACGTGTCACAGACTTAAGTCACGTTGTGAAATCCTACCTCCCACTTCACGACCTCAAATTTAGGGTTTTTCATTGAAATTTAGGTCAAAACAAATTAAATATCTAGTACCTGTATTAGATGTTACAATTCTCCCCTACTAGAATCAAACTTAATACTCGAAGTCTTCAATCAACAAAGCAGGATAATGGGTACGCATGTCCTCCTCGGGTTCCCAAGTCCACTTAGACCCCTTTCGGTGCTTCCAAGACACTTTCACCAAGCCCACTTCCTTGTTACGAAGGCTCTTTGTCTTCCTGTCGATAATTACTACCGGCGGCTCCACATAATTCAAGCGATCATCCACCTGAAGGTTACTATAGCAGTCATATCAGTAATATACTTCTGTAACTGGGAAACATGGCAAATGCTATGAATCTGACTAAACTCATTTGGAAAATCTAGTCGGTAGGTCACCTTGCCTACCCTTGGTACCACCCGGAATGGACCAATAAACCATGGGCCCAACTTGCCCCACTTCCTGAATCAGATTTCCAAGGCGACACCTTCAAGAGTACGATATCCCAAACCTGAAAGTCCAACTCAGACCGACTTTGGTCGCGTAGCTCTTCTGGAGAATATGGGCTGTTTACAATCTCTACGTAACCTACTGTATAAGTTTTTTCATATTGAGTATTATCTCAATACTTGCCATGAACCAATGACCAACCTCTACCCAAAAAATTAGGGTTCGAAACTTCCTTCCATAGAGAAGTTCGAAAGGAGGAATACCAATGATGGATTGATAGCAATTGCTATAAGAAAAATCAGCAAGAGGTAGGTAGGAGTCCCAACTCCCACCAAAGGCTATGATACATGCCCTCAACATATCCTCGACCATTTGGATGGTTCGCTTACTTCCCCCGTCTGTCTGAGGATGATAAGCAGTACTAAAATTCAATCAGGTACCCAACTCCTCATGGAACTCTTCCAAAATCTGGAAGTGAACCAAACATCCTGATCAGATACAATCGAAAAGGCACACCATGTCAAGAAACTAACTCTCGAACATATATTTCTTCCAAGTTCTTACCAGAAAAGCTCTCACAAATGGCCATAAAGTGAGCAATCTTCGTCAAATGGTACACAATCACCCAATAGTATCAAAACCCTTTGCCGTGTTCTGTAGCTTTGCAATGAAATGCATGGTGATCTGCTCCCATTTCCATAATGGGTCCTCCAAAGGCTGTAGCCAATGATGTTCGACCTTTACTTTCCGATAGGTCAAGGACCGCTCCATAAACAAAGCTACTCTCTCTTCATACATGGCCATCAATAACTATGTCTCAAATCATGATACATCTTAGTCACCCCCAAATGGATAGAAACCTCGATTTGTGTGCCTCTTCCATCGAAATATGCCAGACCCCACCTGAATAAGGTACCCAAATCAAGCCATGTAGCATCAAAAAACCCCGACTATCATAATCAAAAGCTAATATATGTCCAACCAGTCGCCCAGTCTTTCAGTTTTCCACCTTGATGACCTCCAACTGAGTAGCTCTGAAGATCTCCAATACTCGAGTCACTACTGTGATCCTCAAGCATACTTCCCGAATCGGAGTACTAACCGCCCTATGAATGAGAGAATCGGCCACCATGTTGGCCTTAACGGGGTGGTACGAGATCTCATGATGGTTATACTTCACTACATCAAGACATCTTTGGTATCTCATATTCAGGTTAGGCTTATCCATCAGGTATTTCAAACTCTTGAGGTCTGTATAGATAGTACACCATACCCCATACAGGTAGTGACGCCATATCTTAAGGGCGAAAACCACTGCCCCAACTCCAGATCATGAGTAGGTTAATTCGCCTCATGAGGTCTCAGTTTCCTTGAAGCATAAGTGATATCGTACCCCCTCGGAATCAACACCATACCCAAACCCATAATCGATGCAACACAATACACTATGAATTCCTCAACTCCCTCCGGAAGGGTAAGCACCGACGTCTCATACACCTTCTGTCGAAGAGTCTCAAATGTTGCTTGCTGCTCACGCCCGCAATGAAACGTGGCATCCTTCCTATTCAGTCTGGTGAGAGGAACTACAATCTTGGAGAAATATATGTTGAATCTATGGTAGTATCTTGCCAACCCAAGGAAAAACCGAAACTTGGATGGAGACTTCAGTCTTGGTTGGATTGATCAAGATGTCACCTTGGTTGACGAGGTGCCCCAAAATATGAACCCCATGCAACCTAACTCACACTTGGAGAGCTTAACATATAACCTTTCTACCTGAAGAACTCTAAGAAGCTCACACAAATGCTCCTCATGCTCCCCTTTGGTCTTGGAATGGAACAACATATCATCAATGAAAACAATAACTAATCAACGTCACATAGGCCTACACACCCGACTCATGAAATGCATGAACACTTTCGGTGGATTGGTGAGCCCTAAAGACATCACCATGAACTCATAATGCCCGTAGCGAGTTTGGAAAGTCGTCTTTCGGATATCCTCCTCTCGAAACCCCATCTAATGGTAACCGGACCTCAAATCAATTTTGGAAAACCAAGATGCCTTGTAGCTAATCAAAAAGGTCATCAATCCAATGTAATGGATACCGGTTCTTCACCGTCAACTTGTTCAACTTTTGGTAATCAATGCACATCCAGTGTGCACCATCATTCTTTCTAACAAATATGATCGATGCTCCCCACGACGAGCTGCTAGGCTAAATAAAATCCTTCCCCAATAGCTTATGCAGCTATGAGGACAAGTCCTATATCTCTGGCGGCATAATGCGGTTTAATGCCTTCACAATCAGAGCAACAACATGGAATAGATCGATCCTGAACTTGACCTTCCTCTCGGGAGGCATGTCAGATAATTCCTCTAGGAAAACATCGGGGAACTCCCTCACAATAGGAAATCAGAGACTAATTTATCCTTTCCAACTCGTGTGGTAACTACGTATGCTAGATATCCCCTCAATGCATGTTGAAGGCACTTCCTTGCCCTAGCGTCGGAACAAAAGGCAGATCTAACCCTAGTACCCTCACCATAGATAGTCAACACTTCCCTAATAAAGTTGTGAATCGATACTAAATAATTATTATAGTCAATCAGTGCCACGAACCAACTCAACCAATCCATACCCTCAATCACAGAGATATCTCCCATCGTAGTAGGAATAAGATCAACTGGTAATCCGACACCAAAAATATCCAATACATCATCCAAGTAAACCTTTTGTCACCAACGTCGTGTAATCATCGGCTATAGCAACCCTCAATGCTCAAGCTAGGGCCTCATGAACAACACTAAAACATCTATAGAAAGATGTAGATATTAAAGACCGACTCGCACCTGAGTAAAATAACACCAAAGCCGGTACATATTCACAAGAAATATACCTAATATAATTTCGTCATAAACATAAACAATATAATAATTATTGCAGGAAAATAAAATAGATATATACCAGTAACGACATCGGGTGATGCTCGGGCCTCCGCTACAGTCAATTGGAAAGCTCAACCCCTGGCATTCGGGGCCTCAACCATTCATTGATGCCCATTAGTGATACGTAGGGTCGTAAGAGTTGGAGTCTAAACTAGCTTTTCTAGAAGAAGTTGACAATAGATCTTAAATGGACTGCCTGGTTGCAGCTGAAACAAACTCGCAACCACTTTGGATAGTCCTTCACTAACAACCCCTCCTTGCCATATAGGTAGCATATCTTCCCCGATGAACATCAACCCTCATGAATCTTACCACACTTGATGTAAATATGGATCCTATGACCTCCTGACCTAGAATCGACGGGCTTTACCCTCTTAGCTTCCGATTACAGCTGAACTGGCCTCTTCTTTCTCCTATGTACTTGCTCCTTGGTCTTCCTCGTATGAATCTCCTGCTCAATCTCCCTCTTCTTGGAATTTCACTAAAGATCAACCAATGATCGGTACTGGGTATTCGTCATGAACTCTCTGATGTCCTTCTTGAGCATACTCAAGTATTACGTCATTTGCACCTGCTCAGTGGATACGTACTCAGGGCAGAATAAAGCCCCCTCGTGAAACATCCTGGTGATCTCAGCCACAGTCTCGGTCGTTTGTCCAAGTGATAAGTACTCCTGCATCATCCAGTCCCTCTCCATTGAGGGCACATACTCCTCTCGAAACATCTGCACAAATCACTCCTATATCACTGTAACCCACTCTGTAGCATCGCCAATTGTCACAAACATCCATTAGTCCTTCACCCATAATAGAGAAGTAGGTTCAACGTAAAGCGAACCCTCAGATCATCTGGATATGATCAGGTAAAGAAACATCCCTCAACATATATAATCTACCTCATGGCCAACATTGGATCCTGTATCCCATCAAAATCTTGGGGATTCTTAATGTTGAATACCCAGTACTGCATTGAATTACCCCCGTGTGATCTCACAATGGCGACAACTGTGTGTTGGGTTATAAGCATTCTAACACTCCTAAGTGTACATGCAACCCTAAATACCTTGGATCTATGTTTTCTCTATTAGACATGCAAATATGAATATTCCAAGGTATTACCCTAACTATCATAGAAAACATTGATTCATATATAATATAGAAAGTTAAAAGACATACCTTTTGATGTATCTTGATTCCATGAAGCTTAAGAGCCTAGTGCCGCAAGTGTGACACATCAAATTGTTCACACAACATCAAATGCACTTGGAATAACTTAGAGAGAAATGAACCACTTCATGAAATTGGCTAGACCTCACCATTCCTTCATAGTCTCTCATGGTGACCGATTTTGGTAAGAATAAGATGCTTATATAGTGTGTCACAATTAGGGTTATATCATGGAAACCCTAATTGTCATGGCCTTTCATTTCCATGATCCATGGGTACAAAAACTCCATGGAGCATCCTATGGGTTTTAGCCCAACTTGATAATCCATGGAGCATTAGCCCACTATACATGTATGGATGATTTACACAATCAACCCATATATTTAATTAGTCTCCTTTTGATCATTTAATTAATTCCAAATTAATTCTTGATCAATACTATTTAAATAATCTTATTAATATATTAGAACTTATAATATATTTATAAACCTTAAGTGTTATTTCTCTTATTTTAGTCTATCCAGATGCATGATGCCATGCAACCCAAATGGACCATGCCAATCGGGTCAAGTACATACCAAATATAGTTATGGACTTAGACACTAATCCAACAGTCTCCCACTTGGATAAGTCTAAAACTATTATTACGTTTGACTTCAAAACCCAGCTAGCAATCATAGCTCATAAAAGCCGTTGTCGTCGAACTCTGAACCAATCAATGACACGTCCATTAGATAAGGGACAGTATATTCCTCCATTCTAGATATCATATGGACCGAGACATGGATTAAAATCATTCTCTTTGTCCATTTTTTGTTTCTCAATTTTCGATTTAGGACGACCGACTAATTAAACAAATCACATTAGTCTTGGTTTGGCCAAGCACTTCGGGGTGTCATCACTAAATCATCAAGGGGCCCACAGATATTGCTTTTATCCCTTGAAGGGTAAAAGGAATGGATAAAATTTGACTCATATGGCTTGTTCTACTACTTGTTGAATCATACACAAATGCACGTTTTATAACATCGAGTTACCAATGCGTTTTCGTGCAATCCATGTATAACCAACTCATAGTAACAACTCGTATCTCTGGGCTTGAAGAATATAAGATATTATCATCTCATTATTCACTCGTGATAAAATCCATGAAGTGATTCAAATGAGTGTGGGTTGAATCCAATACTCAGAACTTATGAGCACTCATGAATGTTGCATTAACTCTTGCTATGTCCACTACCTTGGACATCTACAAACCAGCTTCATGACATTCTTAATTCATATCTACTTCCAACATATGAGCGAATGTGGATGATTTGAATAACCTAATCATTCAGGAAGAATGACCTAGTTATTGTGGAAGTCAAAACATGCAAAGTGAAACACAAGAATAATCGAATCGAATATGGTCTCAGAACTTATGAATATAAATGAAAACACCTTTTATTTATCACCATATTGATTACCCATCATTCATTGCATACTGTTTCAAACTATCAACTTTATACTTGAATTAAAACAATAGTTGTACCATGCTCCGAGCATGTACACCATGTTTTCTAAACACTAGTCATGCCATACACCAAGTATGCATACTATGTTTTTCCAAACATTAGTTATGCCATACACCAAGTATGCACACTAAGTTTGTCTATGATCTTTACTTTGTGGAATAGATCGATTGAACATAATTCCAATGATTTTCATTTCACAATCCCAAATCCTTACCGAAAATGCAAGAATTCCAAATTCATGCCATTTACCGAAATATTGTTAGATTTTAAACTTATATGCATTGATCCTCTTGTAATGATTATGCACAAAGTCACAGAGACTTGTCAACAGACATTACAGAGTATTCCAATGGATATCAACTCCATGGAAACGTCCTTCTTGCATTAAGTTTTTCTAATCTTACACAAATTGAATAACTTCCACCTATGGAAACATTTCCATATTCTCATTTTGACTATCACTTTTGAACAAGAGTTGCCTCTTTTCAGAATTTGTCAAAATAGTCCTTACAAAATTAACATTATACTTCCAACTATCCCTGAGCAACCAATCTTTGGTAAACCTTAGATTGTCCTCGACAATTGCTTAATCATTTTAGTCATATCCAATTCTAGACCTTTTCCTTTCTTAATGCCCATGGATTTGGAAAAATTTAGAAAGGATGAATATTATAGCAAATGCAATGGATCCTATATCTGAAGCATATGGGACACGATTCATGATGTCTCACATAAAGACATGATACTAGACCAGTCCTTTTGCTATAATATTTCTATTTGCCAAGCTCTCATATTTCAGATTATGAAAAGGGATGCCGTAATCATAATCGAATTTTAGAACGCAAATAATGGACCCATATATATTATTTCCTTATGTTGAGCCATTCCAACACAAAATTCATATATATCCTTGACTGTAGATGATTAAAACCTCAATCTAAGCTTTTAGAATTGAAATAAAGTATAATTTCCTCTCCAAACAACTTTTTCCCAATTGAACTTTTGTTTTTCTATAATTAACATTGCTATCTTGCAATACTAATAATAATTATCATGCTCACACTAACATGATGATTATTAGCATAACACTTATGCTCCCACTAGTTTTGACATGTACTCAGAAATCAGCTGGAATGTTAGAAATCAATATTGTATTGACTTTTTTTTATCAAAAGTTCAAATTTTTGATACGAGATGCTTTGATAAAACTTTATCAAAATCACACACATTTCCTTAGATAGCTCAAATGTGTGTCTAAACAATTTCAGAACTATGAAAAGGGATGTCGTAATCATAGTCTCAATTGTTTACACCTTTGCCATATCTCACAAGTCCATGTTAGTGTGCCGGTTAACCACGCACGCTCCATTAACGACTTTGAGAATGCAAATATCACACTTGCTATCTACCTAAAATCTACTTAGTGAAAGTGTTTCCTCACCATCGTTTTCATGAATCGGAGAGAAACCTTATGACACTTAGATTTTATGGTGAATGTGTGACAACCCGAAATTTCTATTTTGTACAACATTTCAATTCAATAGAAGTCAGAATAGTTTCTGCTAACAATCAAGCTTTTTGGAATAAGTTTGAGTCTTTGTAAATTAGCACTTTGGGAGATTTTAGGAGAGAGGATGCCCTAGGGTTTATTATACAACAATAGAGTTCCAAAAACTTCAAGAGTTTGGAGTTTACGGCCCAAATGGGATTTGGACCGTAAACCCAAGGGACTATATATATATATATATATATATATATATATATATATATATATATATATATATATATATATATATATATATATGGCACTTAGCCATTTTTCACACTTTTTCACCATTTCAAAGTTAGAACTCAAATCCTCTCAAGTAGCATCCGACTATTCCTCCTAGATCTTCAACTTGTAGGTGTTTCTAGCCTTATTAAGTTGATATACTACTTAATCTAGTGATCTAACACATTTTCATCCGTGAAATCATTCCAAAAGGTTAGATCTTCAAGTTTCACCAAGAACACCAAGAGCACACACTAGTGTTATTGGACTTTTAGCACCTTTTGAAGCCTCTATCTTGTAAGTACTTCTATCCTAGAGTATGCTAAGGCTTGATACACATCTTTACATCAAGAAAACACCATTGAAACCCAAGATCAAAGGTGTTTACGGTCCAACAACACCTTGGACCGTAAACCCTAATTTAGGGGCCAAAGTGACCCTAGTCCCTTCACAAGCTTTGGAAACTAGTCTGGACTCATTCCTTTATATGTTTAGGACTTGAAAACATCAAAATACCATAATCCATAAGGGTTTACAGTAGTAAACCCAAAAGGAAATGGTCTTAGGGCCGTAAACTCCTCAAAGGAGGGAAATCGTGCCCTAATCTCTTCCAAAGGCTTAACCATCAAGTAGAAATGCTTCTAAAGGACTTGTAGAGCTTCAAAAAACAAAGTGGTCAAAGAAGCATGGGTTTATGGCTGTAAACTCATGGGTTTACAAAGGTAAACTCAATGAGTTATTGTCATAAAACCATAAACTCATGTAGAGGGTCCTCTTGAACCCTAAACCCAATAGCCAAGTCCTACAACCCTTAGATACAATCCTTAGGACTTATAGCACTTAGATCAAGTGTTTTACATGTATTAGGATGTCTAATATTGGTTAATTAGTTGTTTAAAGACTAATTGGATACATATATGTTTTAATATATGTTAATTAGGATCCTTGTGTGTGCTCAAGTCTTCACTTGACACTTAGCATCCTATTCAGTCCGTTCATCCCAATCACTTGCTACAGGTGAGTTCATACCCCCTCAATCAATATTTTAAATGTTTTTAAATGCTTTTATGGGGGGTGGGATACAAGTTGAACCATGCTAGTTATTATATCAATCAAATGTGATTAATAACTAACATACAAATGGAATTACTACACTTTTAGCTGTTTTACCAAACAGATTACTTCAAATGGCTTTCCAAAACATTTTTACTCGTTTAAAACTCTTTGTTAAACTGTCTTACATACTGAATGTTTCTCTTCAAACCCTGTTACAATTGTGTTTTCAGAACAAAGGTTTTCCTTATACTCTAAACTATTCTTATCAAACCAACTGCTTTCAAATCGTTTTACAAACTGACATCAAGTCATCCTTACGTAGTTACTAAACGTTTCAATGGATTTACAAAACTTCTTTTATACTTTTATATTGTCAATTGCATGCCTATATATGTATTGTTATATAAGTAATGTTTAAAGGACTTAGGAAGGCTAGTTCGCTTTATCTCCTTTTCCTCGTTAGGATGTGGCTTTAGGGCATCGGTTATCCGTCCGAAGGTCGTCTAAATATTAGTTATATATTATGTATACATATATAGACATAAAAGTTTATCATTCAATTCAATACCCTTGGGTGGCAACGGTATATGTTCATGTTCATACGTACAAGTCATATTACTAGTAAACTACAATAGGCGTAGTTTAGGAAGTTTCTAATACTATTGCTAGAGCAATGAATCATACAATGAGTCAGTTCATACATGACGCAATACTTGCTAGATAGAGAGAGAACACACATTACAGCTAGTACACACGGTACATTTCAATACTTGCTAGATAGAGAGAGAACACACATTACAGCTAGTACACACAGTACATTTCAATACTTGCTAGATAGAGAGAGAACACACATTATAGCTAGTACACGCAGAACATTACAATACATACATGCTAGACAGAGGGAGAACATACAATACAACTAGCACATTCATTACATATACATTCATGCAGTTATGTGAGCCACTAAAAGGGGCATGGCACTTCCTGCCATGGCCGTTTTTGTATTCAGAATCTCCTGAATTGGGGAGCGTATGAGTTTGTGTATAGATCTATACTGCATTGACTATCCTACACCTTGCTGCTCGCTACTGTGGGACTTGCAAGTCTACGGGTGCCAAATGTCATTTTTCTCCGACATTATACATTGTCGCGTTCTATAGTCGGTAGCAGGATACAGGCTGATCACATGGTACTTTAAATTATGATTATTTTAAGGTAGTTAGTACAGCAGTAGTTACTTATTACAATACTACAGTACTATAATATTTTCCCATTACATTCACTTCGTGAACTTTCACATGATGCATGGTAATGTAAAAGCTATGTTTTTGGTTAATGATAGTCAGATTTGGGAAAATGCACACTCTTACAAGAGACACCCATAGATACTAGATGCCTTGGTAGAAGGCTACTTTTAGTAGGAAACATAGGGTTTCTAGGATGTTCAAAACTTTTACATACATACAAATACTTTCTTACAAATTCAGACACTAAAATACTTATGATCTCACCAGCTTTAAAGTTGATACTCTCTTTCAAAATAACTTGTTCCTCAGGTCAACAATAGATAGGTACCGATGCAAGGTTTAGGGAAGATGGAGCTCGTTCAAGACTCATCTTTCATTTTGATTTATACTTTAGTGTCTATTAGACATATCAGAACACTTGTATTAAAATTATATTATTAATGCAATGGATGATGTTGTTGCTTGTTTACTACTATTCATTGTTGTGATACTGTACATGACGTCCTCCGCCCCAGAACGTTTCCGTCGTTCCTGGTTTTCGGGTGTGACAGATTGGTATCAGAGCATTGTTTATAGTGAAATGAGTATATCAACCCATAAAAGATATACAGACTATAAATACAATTGGATTAAAATACTCTGACCTAGAGTTTATACTTTAAATAATAAAATATTTAATTAAGTATACGTGCCTGCATTCATACTAAAATCAGTGTCACTAGGACAGTACAAAAGAATTACGATTGTTGGGCAGCAGAAGTAGACTTAGGGATATATAGCCAAAACTGGGAAGATATAGCCTGATCAACTTTATTATCCGAGGGTTGACTAGCATGTGCCTAAGTGTAGTTGTGAGGTTGCAACAAGTCTAAAATCTTACCAACAATACCACAATGAGAACAATAGAACATAAACCTAAAACACTATAGGAGTATTTTGTGTTACTATAAGCTACTTATGTGCTAGATTCTTATATCCCTTTTCTCGCGTAGATAATATGGTTGGATTCCATCCCTACGACAACTTGTACTTCCCTAACCAAGGTAATGAAGGCGGGTTTGAAGCTGATCCAGGAAATGACCACCCAATCCCTGTGGATGGTCACTAGGCTGAAGGCTTAGGAGATGGTTCCGACTCCAAGCCTAAAGTAGAGAATCTACCCCCGATGGCTCTTATTCCAAATCCTAACCCTCGTCCGGCTTTTCAAGGCCCGACGCCCCCGTGGGTGGAAAGCTTGCAAACATGGAACCAAGGACAGGATCAGCCCATGCCATTTAATGGAGACCGAAGCTTTTATGACCTGAGCGATGTGGGCTCAGTAGACAGATTCTTGCCAATCCTGGTCCGCAGAGTGGCCCGAAATGAGATTCAAGGCAGGACAGCCCTAAATCAGATCACAGAAGTTGTCGCCAATACGAGAGTGCTTACCCTCCGCACCATTCGCTTGGAAGATGCTCGTGAGAGATCTAAGAGAGACCATGAAACCCTGCTTCAAGCACTGGCTGAAGCACGAGCCGAAGTCATAGAACTCCAAGTACGCCAGAGGGTGTACGAAAAGACACCTGCTTGATGTGGAACATCAACTAGATGAACTAAGGGTTCACCATAGGGGTGACCGTCGTCAGTAGGAGATACTTTACCTTCCTTCTTTGTTTTAAAGAACCGTGATCCTGTCTATGTTATGTATAGCACTTTTCTATGTGACTACCTTGTACTGTAAGTACCTTTAGTTAGGTCTTTATGCTGTCAAGGACTTTTCTACTCCAGATGTGATGTAATACCTACTACAAGGTCAATTTTTCTTGAACTTATTACATCTTAAGCATCAATGTTATTGGCAGTCGGCTAACTTATGTGTCACTCTTTGTTCAAATACTCTCATCATACTTTCATTTGACTCTATTTAAAACTTGCTTTAGTCAAGTCATTAGACTATAGTAATTTAACTCCGAAGACATTTCCAAGTCTCTTTCAGTGGTTGGATCATGTTATTTACCAACCGATGGTACCCTGTTTTAGACGTCAAGCATCTTGTGACCATTCTGCGAACTTACTTCTACTCTTTACTAGGACTGCATCATAGGGATGTAGGTCAAACCATCGCAAACATACTTCTATTTCATACTAGGACTGCATCATAGGGATGTAGGTCAAACCTTCAAGAACATACTCTTACTCTTTTTATGAACGATCGGTCTACATCTAAGTTCAACCATAATAGATCACGGACTCCTTTTCTTTCGTGTTAACAGAATCATGTCGTCATCCAGAAATAGTTAGCCGACCAGCGAAACCCCTATCCTTCATATCGACGCCACTACATTCCAAGCCGCGATAACAGCTGTCGTGTCAGCTTTCCTTGCACACCTCGGCTCTGGAAACGTAAACAAGACTAACAAAGGGGTTGACAATTCCAATCGTGGTAATGATCCAAGAAATCAACAAATAGTAACAGTCGCCAACACCCAGAACAACAACTCAGAGTTCAAGAAACGGAAGCGTCAAGCCCAAACAGAACGCAAGCGATTTTAAAGGCTTGTCATGCGACAACGACCAGTGGCGACTCCTACCACCTCAGCACCGGTCAAGCATTACGAGGGAACACTCCCGAAGTGTAACAGGTGTAACTATCATCATAATGGAGCTTGTCGAGTATTGCAATGCAACAATTGCAACAAGATAGGGCACATTGCTCGTTTTTGTAGAACCACCTCCACCATCGGAGCCAACCAGGTTTGCTATAGTTGTGGTGAGACATGACATTATCATAGGAATTGTCCAAAAGGAAAGAACAACGAAAGCACCCACGTCCACATAACTCCGACTCGACACCTCGTTTCCACCACCGATGCTAGTACCAGCCAGATATGTCACCAATGCGGCGAGATAGGGCACCTCAAGAAGGATTGTCCGATAACGAAGAACTCCGGCACAGACGGAAAGATACTAAGGATCACTGCCGCAAGAGAGTCTACTCCGGCCCCACGTGAATGTAATTAAGGCGTTTCGTTGTAACAGACTTATAAACTGTTCAAAACTAGTGCAACTAGAGTCTTATCTTTTGCGAGATCCCTTCAGTAAAGGGATGCTAGTGCTGCGTATACTTGTCTTTTGTAGTATACCTTGTTCGTAGCAATAGTCTTGAAGTAAATCTAAAGTACTGTAACTCTGTTAAAGGTTGCATTGTTGTGTTTTGTCTGTAACGCCTTATGTTCAAATCTGATGTCTTTACTTCCAAGTAAGTTCGACATTATCGTACAAACTAGTGTCCATTCGATCCTCACAATACCAGTTCGTGCGTACATCTCTTTCTCCATAAACGTCTTTCTGGCGAAGCCGTCATTTCAGAACTCTGAAGTACTCAAGCATAGAGTACCTCATGCTTCTTATCCTTTCCAAAGAAATCTCAGCAAACCTCCACAGAGTACCACTCGTACAGTACGTCAAGTTCAATCCAAAGATCCATACGATTGATCTATCGCGGAAGGATGTATACACAATGGTGGTATATAATCAAGGTTCTACAGGTTTAGAATTGATGATTCCACTTTAACTTCTTTTCCTCGTGGGGATGTGAGCTTAAAGAAGAATCATTTATTCGACTACCTTTTCAATCTTAATTATATACGACTCGTATACACGAGACTGTGATTGATGAACCATGTATGAATTCTAATATGAACTTCAGGACGGAGACTGCCCAAGACTACGAGTAATCGCATTGTCATGCGAACAACTTAGAACCTAATATGACTCCTGTAACCAGATCGCCCTATAGCCTAACACCTAAGGAGATACAAGAACCGTCCCGACAACTTAACGACTGCTCAGCAACAGGATTGAAGACCAAGCTTGTAACGCCTGTGTTTCCGGGCTTGCCATTTTTAGCAATGTAATAGTCTAGGTTAACCTTTGTAACCCGTTTTTAAATAATAAGATTTTATTATTTGAGTATTATGTGTTTTGTGCTTAATTGCTTAATTATGTGGTTTGATTAATTAAGAATAAAAATAAGCGTCAAAATTAAAGTGTAAAATAAAACTAATATCTTTGAATAATGTTGTAGTAGTTGAAACGAGGTTTCCGAATATATATAGAACGCCCAAATCTGACATCGAATGAGGAAGTTATGATTTATCGAAGTTTCGGCTTAGCGGTGTGCAGCCCGAAATACTCGATTTGAGATTGAGCGGTTTTTTAGCCAAAGAAATCTAAACGAGGATCGAAGGTCTCGTTGTTGGTATCAAAGCGATAAAAAGTTAGGTGAGAACGGACGTCAAACGAAGAAGTTATGAATTTATAACAAAGTTTTTCTGTCGCGGCCTATTAAAAATAAATAATAAAAATAAATTCGAAATTAGCCGACGGAGTCTAAACGAAAGTTGTAGAGCGTAGTCTCACCTTCGCGTGCATATAAAGAACGTCGAAAACGGAGTTAGTATGAAGAAGATATGAATTTCCAAAGTTTATTAAATATTTTGTAATTAATTTTAATTGGAAACCGGTCTGATCCGAGGTACGCCCCGCGTACTCCGAAGTGTCGACACTCGCAGCAAGTGGCTCGGATGACGCATGCAATGACGATTTCGGAAGCAGTACGTGCCGCGTACTGCAGTACGCCCCGCGTACTCTGAGGCTCCAGCCTCCTATAAATAGGATCCGAAGGCAGCCGAGTCTTTTGTTCATTTTCTCTCTTCTCTCTCTCGTTTTGCATCGTTTTGCGTGTCAGAAATATCCCGAAGCCCCGATATCATTCTCGAGCCCCGAGGCAAGTCCCGAGATCCCGAAGATCCCGAGAAGTGCGGTTCCCGAGCCGAAGCTCTGCCCGCGAGAAGTTCGATTTTTGAAGAGATCTTCCAGATCTGCTGAGGATTACTACTTCTGCAAGTCGTAGTGCTGTCCGATCATCTTCTGATCAAGTGAGTGTATACTACCTTTCATAAACACGATAATAATACAAGTTTGGTTCGAGTGTATTAAGTATATTGTTGTTTATAAGTGTGAGTGTGTAGTTACCTTCTTCTAACACATAAATATTAAGTATTTTCTATAAAATACGTGCTATGTGTATAGTATATTGTTGTGTATATGTGTGAATGTGTATTCACTCTCTTCTATCTCATAGATATGATTTATTCTCTATGAGATATGTGTTATGTGTGTGTGTGCCTCATCTGTTATGCGGATTATGTGTTGATTAAAGCATGCTATACAGGTTTTCAAAACTATGTATAAAAATGTATATTTTATCTACTAATATGTTGGGTAGAACATGGGTAGATAGTTGGTGTGTAATAAACAGATGAGAGGCCTCATTGTTGTTTGATTTAGTCATCTAGCGGAGTTTAGATGACGACCATGGGCTATTCTAGACAGTCTTGTGGAAACATTAGCAGGTTCGCCACGTGTAGGTGTTAATGAACTTGGGTGTTCATTCGCTGTACTCCATCCCCCTCATGGTTGCCTTATTTGACTTATATTGCTGAGGTACCCCCGAAGCATGTGTTGTTACCCCGATGAAATATTCTTAGACTAGGTCCCTTATGTTAGTTGTTTCCACTCGACCATAAAGATGGCACCTTATCAAGCTTTGTATGGACAGAAGTGTCGTACGCCGTCTTGTTGGCTTGAGGCTGGGGAAAAGCAGTTTATGGGACTGGAGATGGTTCATCAAACTGCTGAAAAGTTGAAAATAATTCGGGAAAGAATGTTAGCAGCTCAAGATCGTCAAAAGAGCTATGCTGCCAAGAAGCGAAGACCGATGACTTTTGAAATTGGAGATTCGGTTTTGCTTAAAGTCTCGCCGTGGAAGGGACTTATAGGATTTGGAAAAAGGGGAAAGTTGAGTCCAAGGTTTATTGGACCGTTTAAAGTTCTTCAGAGGATTGGGAACCAAGCTTACAAGCTCGAATTACCCGAGGAACTAAATGGAATTCACAACACTTTTCATGTGTGTTATTTGAGGAAGTTCACGGGAGAAGTTCCCGATATAATTCCAATTTTTGAATTGAGAATTGATGAGAACAAAAGGTTGATCGAAGAACCAGAGGCAATTGTTGACCTAAAGACTAAGAAGTTGCAACGCAAAATGGTTGGGTTAGTGCTTGTCCAATGGAAACACACGAATAGGCCGAATCTCACCTGGGAGACGGAGAGTGACATGTTGAGTCGCTACCCGCATTTGTTTGTTGATGTGTGATTCCGGGGACAGAATCATTCTAAGGTGGAGAGAATTGTAACGCCTGTGTTTCTGGGCTTGCCATTTTTAGCAATGTAATAGTCTAGGTTAACCTTTGTAACCCGTTTTGAAATAATAAGATTTTATTATTTAAGTATTATGTGTTTTCTTCTTAATTGCTTAATTATGTGGTTTGATTAAATAAGAATAAAAATAAGCGTCAAAATTAAAGTGTAAAATAAACTTAATATCTTTGAATAATGTTCTAGTAGTTGAAACGAGGTTTCCGAATATATATAGAACGCCCAAATCTGACTTCGTATGAGGAAGTTATGATTTATTGAAATTTCGGCTTAGCGGTGTGCAGCCCGAAATACTCGATTTGAGATCGAGCGGTTTTTTAGCCGAAGAAATCTAAACGAGGATCGACGGTCTCGTTGTTGGTATCAAAGCGATAAAAAGTTAGGCGAGAACGGACGTCAAACGAAGAAGTTATGAACTTATAACAAAGTTTTTCTGTCGCGGCCTATTAAAAATAAATAATAAAAATAAATTCGAAATTAGCCGACGGAGTCTAAACGAAAGTTGTAGAGCGTAGTCTCACCTTCGCATGGATATATAAAGAACGTCGAAAACGGAGTTCGTATGAAGAAGATATGAATTTCCGAAGTTTATTAAATATTTTGTAATTAAATTTAATTGGAAATTCGGAAGCATTATCCGAGGACGAGTCACCGGTCTGATCCGAGGTACGCCCCGCGTACTCCGAAGTGTCGACACTCGCAGCAAGTGGCTCGGATGACACATGCAATGACGATTTCGGAAGCAGTACGCGCCGCGTACTGCAGTACGCCCCGCGTACTCCGAGGCTCCAGCCTCCTATAAATAGGATCCGAAGGCAGCCGAGTCTTTTGTTCATTTTCTCTCTTCTCTCTCCTGTTTTGCATCGTTTTGCGTGCCAAAAATATCCCGAAGCCACGGTATCATTCTTGAGCCCCGAGGCAAGTCCCGAGATCCCGAAGATCCCGAGAAGTGCGGTTCCCGAGCCGAAGCTCTGCCCGCGAGAAGTTCGATTTTTGAAGAGATCTTCCACATCTGCTGAGGATTACTACTTCTGCAAGTCGTAGTGCTGTCCAATCATCTTCTGATCAAGTGAGTGTATACTACCTTTCATAAACACGATAATAATACAAGTTTGGTTCGAGTGTATTAAGTATATTGTTGTTTATAAGTGTGAGTGTGTAGTTACCTTCTTCTAACACATAAATATTAAGTATTTTCTATAAAATACGTGCTATGTGTATAGTATATTGTTGTGTATATGTGTGAATGTGTATTCACTCTCTTCTATCTCATAGATATGATTTATTCTCTATGAGATATGTGTTATGTGTGTGTGTGCCTCATCTGTTATGCGGATTATGTGTTGATTAAAGCATGCTATACAGGTTTTCAAAACTATGTATAAAAATGTATATTTTATCTACTAATATGTTGGGTAGAACATGGGTAGATAGTTGGTGTGTAATAAACAGATGAGAGGCCTCGTTGTTGTTTGATTTAGTCATCTAGCGGAGTTTAGATGACGACCATGGGCTATTCTAGACAGTCTTGTGGAAACATTAGCAGGTTCGCCACCTGTAGGTGTTAATGAACTTGGGTGTTCATTCGCTGTACTCCATCCCCCTCATGGTTGCCTTATTTGACTTATATTGCTGAGGTACCCCCGAAGCATGTGTTGTCGCCCCGATGAAATATTCTTAGACTAGGTCCCTTATGTTAGTTGTTTTAGTGACATAAAGTGAGAATAACGGGAATGGGTAATTGGGTTATTGTTGGTTGGTGGAAATTAAATATGATTATTTATTGTGGGTTGAAAACCCTATATGCTCACCAGGCTCCCAAGCCTGACCCACTCAGTTTTATTTGTATTACAGGAAGTGGTGCAAGGGCATGAGATGGATGATCCATCAAATTGTTTTGTTTACAAGTCTGTATATGTATATATTTGTTGAATGACTTGTAATGTTATCGTTTATGCTTATTGGTCTGTATCGGAACATGACACCCCGAGTTTTGATTATATAATGAAAAATACATTTCTTTTATGAAATGCTTTGGTAAACATTGTTTTATCATGTTTTGTTTTTGGGAACAAATTCCGCAACTCTTTCAAATCAAAAGGATTTACTCTGAAAATATTTTAAAAGCATAAATGAAAAACGGTCTTTTCTGGCCAAGATTTTGGGGATGTCACAGTTGGTATCAGAGCATTAGTTTAAGCGAACTAGGAATTTGTAGGATTTCTAGACTTAAACTTAGAATGCTAAGTGAAATTTTGAGATGTGTGTCTGTTGTGTTTTAGACGCAAGCACTAGTATATTTTAGGGAAGTTGCCTAAAATGCTTTATGTGCTAAATGTTATATGTTGCCATATATGATATTATTTGTTCGGATCTATGGTCTGTTGCCGACCGGATCTAGAAACCTTATGTGTGTAGGATTCTAAGCGTATGTCTACGGTATTAGAACTAGCATGTAAACGTTTCGGTGTGATAAGGAAGATTTGAATATGTATCATGATTGAGGATCTAATTTCACCTTATTCAGTGTGTAGATCAAAATGGTGAGAACAAGAAGTGGAGTTGGAAATGCTGATGAAAACAGAAATCAACCACTAGTGATTGAACAAGTACCTGTCGTAGCAGCAGCACCTGAGCCAATAACCATGGCTGGTGTGCAAATGATGATTCAGACGATGTTGGATCGTCAGATGGATGAAACTAGACGGTTGCTTCAACAGAATCGTGAAGAACTGTCAATTCGTGTGGAGGAGCCTGAATTAAATGAAGGGTACTCGGAAGGTGGAAACTTCAGTGGGTCTATTGGTCAAGCCAACCCACCGATAGTTAGGCAAAACAACCATGATGGAAGGAATGATGGAATGGGATGCAGGTACAAGGACTTTCTAACTTGCAAACCATCGACCTTCAATGGAAAGGAGGATCCGATTGGGGTTATGGATTGGATCTCCGAAATGGAGTTAGCCTTTATGACTTGTGGCTGCAGAGGTAAGTTGCAAACTATCTATGCAGTGCGTCAATTCCGAGGTGGAGCCATTCGTTGGTGGAACACTCTAGGGAAGACGTTAAGCCCTAATGAGCCACTGCCATTGTCATGGGCAGAGTTCTTGGTGCAGTTCAGGCGCAAGTTCTGTTAGGCTCAAAATTTGTTGGAGTTGGAGAACAAGTTCCTGACATTGACGAAAGGCAGCATGTCAGTTGATGAATACACCAATAGCTTCACCGATAAGATGGAGTTTGCCTTGCGTATCGTCCCAGACGAGCTGACAAAGGGGGACCGGTATGCGAAGGGACTCCCATGGGAGTACGAGGTGCCAGTACGTCAGGCTCTTACTCTAGATGCAGCTATTTGGGCTGCCAAGTCTGTTGAGAACATGATAAAGGGAAGAACCACCGTCAAGGTTGAGGTTGGTGAGAAAAGGAAGCTTGAGGGAACATCTGGTTCCAGTAAGAAGAGCAAATTTTAGAAATCTGATTCGAAAAAGTTTGGAGGTAAAGGAGGCGAAGCGAAGTGGTGTGATAAGTGTAAGAAAAAGCACTTTGGGAAATGTAGTGAGGACGTGACCTGCTACAAGTGTGGAAAGATTGGACATTTTGCCAATGAATGTCCAAACAAAAAAAGGATGTGTTTTGGTTGTAATGAAGAGGGGCATATTTTGAAGGACTGTCCGAAGAAGAAGGAGGCAGCTAGGCCCAACATTCCACCAAAGCCGAAGGCGAGAGCCTTCCAGATGACACTCGAAGCTGCGAAAGATGAATCTGATGTCGCTTCATGTACCTTTCTCGTAAATGAATTACCTGCTCAAATTTTGTTTGATTCTGGAGCCAACTACTCCTTTATTTCGCATGAGTTTGGTAGAAAGCTAGCTTTGCCTGTTGATAGACTAGATGATGCTTTATTAGTCGAAGTAGCTAGTGGCAAGTTTGTACATGTTAGCCATCGTATGAAAGACATCTTAATCGAGCTTAATGGGAATAAATTTCACGAGGAATTATTGCCTATCGACCTTAATGGTTTCGACATCGTGTTGGGAATGGATTGGCTTAGCGCCAATGATGCCGAAATTTTATGCAAGAAGAAGATAGTTAAAGTAAACCCGCCTGGTAAGGATTCATTTATGGTGTATGGGGACAAACGCAGAGTAAATTCCGGAATCATTTCTCTAATGAAAGCCAGAAAGTGTTTGACCAAGGGATGTACATCATATTTAGCATTCATGATCGATGCTAAGAAGGAAAAGAAGGTGATGCAGAGTATTCCAGTGGTGTGTGATTATCCGGAAGTATTTCCCGAAGATCTTCCTGGATTGCCACCTGATAGACAAGTAGAGTTCAGAATAGACTTGTTACCAGGAACCACGCCAATAGCAAAAGCACCTTATCGATTAGCACCGACGGAGATGAAGGAGCTAATGATGCAACTTCAGGAGTTATCGGACAAAGGTTTCATTAGACCTAGTTCATCGCCCTGAGGAGCTCCGGTATTGTTCGTGAAGAAGAAAGATGGAAGTATGAGAATGTGCATCGATTACAGAGAGCTGAACAAGGCAACAATAAAGAATAGATATCCGTTGCTGAGGATTAATGACCTATTTGATCAATTTCAAGGTTCGAGCTATTTCTCGAAGATCGATCTAAGGTCAGGATATCATCAGCTAAAGGTAAGAGAGCAAGATATCGAGAAGACTGCATTCAGAACTAGATATGGGCACTACGAGTTCTTGGTTATGTCGTTTGGACTAACCAATGCTCCAGCAGCGTTCATGGATTTGATGAATAGGGTTTGTAATCCTTTCCTTGATAAATCTGTGATAGTGTTCATAGACGACATTCTGATTTACTCGAAAAGCCAGGAGGAGCATGGCAGACACTTGCGAGAAGTGTTAGAAGTTTTGAAGCAGGAGAAGCTGTATGTAAGGTTCTCCAAATGTGATTTTTGGATTCGTGAAGTCCAATTCTTGGGTCACGTGGTCAACCAAGAAGGGATAATGGTTGATCCAGCGAAGATCGAAGCTGTGATGAAGTGGGAACAACCGAAAAGTCCCACGGAGATTCGAAGCTTTTTAGGATTAGCCGGATATTACCGAAGGTTTATCCAAGGCTTTTCTTCGATTGCTACTCCATTGACAGCTTTAACCCACAAAGGAGCTACTTATGCTTGGATTGATAAGCATAAAGAAGCATTCGAGAAGTTAAAGAAGAAGCTATGGGAGGCACCGATACTTTCTCTACCCGATGAAGTTGAAGACTTTGCTGTTTATAGCGATGCGTCTGGGGTTGGATTGGGTTGTGTTTTGACCCAAAGAGAAAAGGTGATAGCATATGCGTCTCGACAGCTGAAGGAGCATGAAAAGAATTACCTGACTCATGATTTGGAGTTGGCAGCGGTAGTTTTCGCTCTAAAAATATGGAGGCATTACCTCTATGGCACGAAGTGCAAACTTTTCACTAATCATAAGAGTCTCCAATATCTCTTTAATCAGAAAGAATTGAATATGAGGCAACGACGCTGGCTAGAGTTACTTACGGACTACGACTGTGAGATACTTTACCACCCCGGTAAAGCTAATGTTGTTGCTGATGCTGTCAGTCGGAAAGTCAATCTTGAAAGGAAAAGGCCAAGAGCGTTGAGAATTGAAGTTATCTCGACCATTGTGGAAAGTATAAAGAAAGCTCAAGAGGAAGCTTCTGAAAAGAATGACCGAAAGGAGGAACGTCTGGGCAAAACGTTGGTGTTCGGTGTAAACAGTCACGGACTGAAGGTGTTCCAAGATCGTATTTGGGTACCTAAGTCAGGAGGAATTAGGGATCTTCTGATGGAAGAAGCTCACAAGACCATGTACTCGATTCATCCCGGTAGCACTAAAATGTATAGGGACCTGAAACCCTACTACTGGTGGCTGACGATGAAGCTTGATGTTGCAAAGTATGTGGCTGAGTGTGTGACTTGTGCGAGAGTCAAGACACAACATCAGAAACCTTACGGGAGTTTAGAACCATTGCCTGTGCCTATGGGTAAGTGGGAAGACATTGCTATGGACTTTGTCACTAAACTGCCCAGAATAGAGAATGGTCACGATATGATTTGGGTGGTCGTTGATCGATTCACTAAGAGTGCGCATTTCATAGCAGCCAAGGAGAAATGGTCTATGGAAAAGCTTGCAAATTCTTACGTGAGGGAAATTGTGAGGCTTCACGGTGTTCCGTTAACGATTGTATCGGATCGTGATAGTCGTTTCACCTCAAGGTTTTGGAAAAGTCTACAAGAGGAATTGGGTACCAAGTTATGTTTAAGCACAGCTTACCATCCGCAGACTGATGGTCAGAGTGAAAGAACAATACAAACACTTGAAGATATGCTGAGAGCATGTACCTTGGAATTCCTAGGTAATTGGGATGAACATTTACCTTTGGTAGAATTTTCCTATAATAATAGTTTCCACTCGACCATAAAGATGGCACCTTATCAAGCTTTGTATGGACAGAAGTGTCGTACGCCGTCTTGTTGGCTTGAGGCTGGGGAAAAGCAGTTTATGGGACTGGAGATGGTTCATCAAACTGCTGAAAAGTTGAAAATAATTCGGGAAAGAATGTTAGCAGCTCAAGATCGTCAAAAGAGCTATGCTGCCAAGAAGCGAAGACCGATGACTTTTGAAATTGGAGATTCGGTTTTGCTTAAAGTCTCGCCGTGGAAGGGACTTATAGGATTTGGAAAAAGGGGAAAGTTGAGTCCAAGGTTTATTGGACCGTTTAAAGTTCTTCAGAGGATTGGGAACCAAGCTTACAAGCTCGAATTACCCGAGGAACTAAATGGAATTCACAACACTTTTCATGTGTGTTATTTGAGGAAGTTCACGGGAGAAGTTCCCGATATAATTCCAATTTTTGAATTGAGAATTGATGAGAACAAAAGGTTGATCGAAGAACCAGAGGCAATTGTTGACCTAAAGACTAAGAAGTTGCAACGCAAAATGGTTGGGTTAGTGCTTGTCCAATGGAAACACACGAATAGGCCGAATCTCACCTGGGAGACGGAGAGTGACATGTTGAGTCGCTACCCGCATTTGTTTGTTGATGTGTGATTCCGGGGACAGAATCATTCTAAGGTGGAGAGAATTGTAACGCCTGTGTTTCTGGGCTTGCCATTTTTAGCAATGTAATAGTCTAGGTTAACCTTTGTAACCCGTTTTGAAATAATAAGATTTTATTATTTAAGTATTATGTGTTTTCTGATTAATTGCTTAATTATGTGGTTTGATTAATTAAGAATAAAAATAAGCGTCAAAATTAAAGTGTAAAATAAACTTAATATCTTTGAATAATGTTCTAGTAGTTGAAACGAGGTTTCCGAATATATATAGAACGCCCAAATCTGACTTCGTATGAGGAAGTTATGATTTATCGAAGTTTCGGCTTAGCGGTGTGCAGCCCGAAATACTCGATTTGAGATCGAGCGGTTTTTTAGCCGAAGAAATCTAAACGAGGATCGACGGTCTCGTTGTTGGTATCAAAGCGATAAAAAGTTAGGCGAGAACGGACGTCAAACGAAGAAGTTATGAACTTATAACAAAGTTTTTCTGTCGCGGCCTATTAAAAATAAATAATAAAAATAAATTCGAAATTAGCCGACGGAGTCTAAACGAAAGTTGTAGAGCGTAGTCTCACCTTCGCATGGATATATAAAGAACGTCGAAAACGGAGTTCGTATGAAGAAGATATGAATTTCCGAAGTTTATTAAATATTTTGTAATTAAATTTAATTGGAAATTCGGAAGCATTATCCGAGGACGAGTCACCGGTCTGATTCGAGGTACGCCCCGCGTACTCGTGTACGCCCCGCGTACTCCGAAGTGTCGACACTCGCAGCAAGTGGCTCGGATGACACATGCAATGACGATTTCGGAAGCAGTACGCGCCGCGTACTGCAGTACGCCCCGCGTACTCCGAGGCTCCAGCCTCCTATAAATAGGATCCGAAGGCAGCCGAGTCTTTTGTTCATTTTCTCTCTTCTCTCTCCTGTTTTGCATCGTTTTGCGTGCCAAAAATATCCCGAAGCCACGGTATCATTCTTGAGCCCCGAGGCAAGTCCCGAGATCCCGAAGATCCCGAGAAGTGCGGTTCCCGAGCCGAAGCTCTGCCCGCGAGAAGTTCGATTTTTGAAGAGATCTTCCAGATCTGCTGAGGATTACTACTTCTGCAAGTCGTAGTGTTGTCCAATCATCTTCTGATCAAGTGAGTGTATACTACCTTTCATAAACACGATAATAATACAAGTTTGGTTCGAGTGTATTAAGTATATTGTTGTTTATAAGTGTGAGTGTGTAGTTACCTTCTTCTAACACATAAATATTAAGTATTTTCTATAAAATACGTGCTATGTGTATAGTATATTGTTGTGTATATGTGTGAATGTGTATTCACTCTCTTCTATCTCATAGATATGATTTATTCTCTATGAGATATGTGTTATGTGTGTGTGTGCCTCATCTGTTATGCGGATTATGTGTTGATTAAAGCATGCTATACAGGTTTTCAAAACTATGTATAAAAATGTATATTTTATCTACTAATATGTTGGGTAGAACATGGGTAGATAGTTGGTGTGTAATAAACAGATGAGAGGCCTCGTTGTTGTTTGATTTAGTCATCTAGCGGAGTTTATATGACGACCATGGGCTATTCTAGACAGTCTTGTGGAAACATTAGCAGGTTCGCCACCTGTAGGTGTTAATGAACTTGGGTGTTCATTCGCTGTACTCCATCCCCCTCATGGTTGCCTTATTTGACTTATATTGCTGAGGTACCCCCGAAGCATGTGTTGTCGCCCCGATGAAATATTCTTAGACTAGGTCCCTTATGTTAGTTGTTTTAGTGACATAAAGTGAGAATAACGGGAATGGGTAATTGGGTTATTGTTGGTTGGTGGAAATTAAATATGATTATTTATTGTGGGTTGAAAACCCTATATGCTCACCAGGCTCCCAAGCCTGACCCACTCAGTTTTATTTGTATTACAGGAAGTGGTGCAAGGGCATGAGATGGATGATCCATCAAATTGTTTTGTTTACAAGTCTGTATATGTATATATTTGTTGAATGACTTGTAATGTTATCGTTTATGCTTATTGGTCTGTATCGGAACATGACACCCCCAGTTTTGATTATATAATGAAAAATACATTTCTTTTATGAAATGCTTTGGTAAACATTGTTTTATCATGTTTTGTTTTTGGGAACAAATTCCGCAACTCTTTCAAATCAAAAGGATTTACTCTGAAAATATTTTAAAAGCATAAATGAAAAACGGTCTTTTCTGGCCAAGATTTTGGGGATGTCACAGTTGGTATCAGAGCATTAGTTTAAGCGAACTAGGAATTTGTAGGATTTCTAGACTTAAACTTAGAATGCTAAGTGAAATTTTGAGATGTGTGTCTGTTGTGTTTTAGACGCAAGCACTAGTATATTTTAGGGAAGTTGCCTAAAATGCTTTATGTGCTAAATGTTATATGTTGCCATATATGATATTATTTGTTCGGATCTATGGTCTGTTGCCGACCGGATCTAGAAACCTTATGTGTGTAGGATTCTAAGCGTATGTCTACGGTATTAGAACTAGCATGTAAACGTTTCGGTGTGATAAGGAAGATTTGAATATCTATCATGATTGAGGATCTAATTTCACCTTATTCGGTGTGTAGATCAAAATGGTGAGAACAAGAAGTGGAGTTGGAAATGCTGATGAAAACAGAAATCAACCACTAGTGATTGAACAAGTACCTGTCGTAGCAGCAGCACCTGAGCCAATAACCATGGCTGGTGTGCAAATGATGATTCAGACGATGTTGGATCGTCAGATGGATGAAACTAGACGGTTGCTTCAACATAATCGTGGAGAACTGTCAATTCGTGTGGAGGAGCCTGAATTAAATGAAGGGTACTCGGAAGGTGGAAACTTCAGTGGGTCTATTGGTCAAGCCAACCCACCGATAGTTAGGCAAAACAACCATGATGGAAGGAATGATGGAATGGGATGCAGGTACAAGGACTTTCTAACTTGCAAACCATCGACCTTCAATGGAAAGGAGGATCCGATTGGGGTTATGGATTGGATCTCCGAAATGGAGTTAGCCTTTATGACTTGTGGCTGCAGAGGTAAGTTGCAAACTATCTATGCAGTGCGTCAATTCCGAGGTGGAGCCGTTCGTTGGTGGAACACTCTAGGGAAGACGTTAAGCCCTAATGAGCCACTGCCATTGTCATGGGCAGAGTTCTTGGTGCAGTTCAGGCGCAAGTTCTGTTCGGCTCAAAATTTGTTGGAGTTGGAGAACAAGTTCCTGACATTGACGAAAGGCAGCATGTCAGTTGATGAATACACCAATAGCTTCACCGATAAGATGGAGTTTGCCTTGCGTATCGTCCCAGACGAGCTGACAAAGGGGGACCGGTATGCGAAGGGACTCCCATGGGAGTACGAGGTGCCAGTACGTCAGGCTCTTACTCTAGATGCAGCTATTTGGGCTGCCAAGTCTGTTGAGAACATGATAAAGGGAAGAACCACCGTCAAGGTTGAGGTTGGTGAGAAAAGGAAGCTTGAGGGAACATCTGGTTCCAGTAAGAAGAGCAAATTTTAGAAATCTGATTCGAAAAAGTTTGGAGGTAAAGGAGGCGAAGCGAAGTGGTGTGATAAGTGTAAGAAAAAGCACTTTGGGAAATGTAGTGAGGATGTGACCTGCTACAAGTGTGGAAAGATTGGACATTTTGCCAATGAATGTCCAAACAAAAAAAGGATGTGTTTTGGTTGTAATGAAGAGGGGCATATTTTGAAGGACTGTCCGAAGAAGAAGGAGGCAGCTAGGCCCAACATTCCACCAAAGCCGAAGGCGAGAGCCTTCCAGATGACACTCGAAGCTGCGAAAGATGAATCTGATGTCGCTTCATGTACCTTTCTCGTAAATGAATTACCTGCTCAAATTTTGTTTGATTCTGGAGCCAACTACTCCTTTATTTCGCATGAGTTTGGTAGAAAGCTAGCTTTGCCTGTTGATAGACTAGATGATGCTTTATTAGTCGAAGTAGCTAGTGGCAAGTTTGTACATGTTAGCCATCGTATGAAAGACATCTTAATCGAGCTTAATGGGAATAAATTTCACGAGGAATTATTGCCTATCGACCTTAATGGTTTCGACATCGTGTTGGGAATGGATTGGCTTAGCGCCAATGATGCCGAAATTTTATGCAAGAAGAAGATAGTTAAAGTAAACCCGCCTGGTAAGGATTCATTTATGGTGTATGGGGACAAACGCAGAGTAAATTCCGGAATCATTTCTCTAATGAAAGCCAGAAAGTGTTTGACCAAGGGATGTACATCATATTTAGCATTCATGATCGATGCTAAGAAGGAAAAGAAGGTGATGCAGAGTATTCTAGTGGTGTGTGATTATCCGGAAGTATTTCCCGAAGATCTTCCTGGATTGCCACCTGATAGACAAGTAGAGTTCAGAATAGACTTGTTACCAGGAACCACGCCAATAGCAAAAGCACCTTATCGATTAGCACCGACGGAGATGAAGGAGCTAATGATGCAACTTCAGGAGTTATTGGACAAAGGTTTCATTAGACCTAGTTCATCGCCCTGGGGAGCTCCGGTATTGTTCGTGAAGAAGAAAGATGGAAGTATGAGAATGTGCATCGATTACAGAGAGCTGAACAAGGCAACAATAAAGAATAGATATCCGTTGCTGAGGATTAATGACCTATTTGATCAATTACAAGGTTCGAGCTATTTCTCGAAGATCGATCTAAGGTCAGGATATCATCAGCTAAAGGTAAGAGAGCAAGATATCGAGAAGACTGCATTCAGAACTAGATATGGGTACTACGAGTTCTTGGTTATGTCGTTTGGACTAACCAATGCTCCAGCAGCGTTCATGGATTTGATGAATAGGGTTTGTAATCCTTTCCTTGATAAATCCGTGATAGTGTTCATAGACGACATTCTGATTTACTCGAAAAGCCAGGAGGAGCATGGCAGACACTTGCGAGAAGTGTTAGAAGTTTTGAAGCAGGAGAAGCTGTATGTAAGGTTCTCCAAATGTGATTTTTGGATTCGTGAAGTCCAATTCTTGGGTCACGTGGTCAACCAAGAAGGGATAATGGTTGATCCAGCGAAGATCGAAGCTGTGATGAAGTGGGAACAACCGAAAAGTCCCACGGAGATTCGAAGCTTTTTAGGATTAGCCGGATATTACCGAAGGTTTATCCAAGGCTTTTCTTCGATTGCTACTCCATTGACAGCTTTAACCCACAAAGGAGCTACTTATGCTTGGATTGATAAGCATAAAGAAGCATTCGAGAAGTTAAAGAAGAAGCTATGGGAGGCACCGATACTTTCTCTACCCGATGAAGTTGAAGACTTTGCTGTTTATAGCGATGCGTCTGGGGTTGGATTGGGTTGTGTTTTGACCCAAAGAGAAAAGGTGATAGCATATGCGTCTCGACAGCTGAAGGAGCATGAAAAGAATTACCTGACTCATGATTTGGAGTTGGCAGCGGTAGTTTTCGCTCTAAAAATATGGAGGCATTACCTCTATGGCACGAAGTGCAAACTTTTCACTAATCATAAGAGTCTCCAATATCTCTTTAATCAGAAAGAATTGAATATGAGGCAACGACGCTGGCTAGAGTTACTTACGGACTACGACTGTGAGATACTTTACCACCCCGGTAAAGCTAATGTTGTTGCTGATGCTGTCAGTCGGAAAGTCAATCTTGAAAGGAAAAGGCCAAGAGCGTTGAGAATTGAAGTTATCTCGACCATTGTGGAAAGTATAAAGAAAGCTCAAGAGGAAGCTTCTGAAAAGAATGACCGAAAGGAGGAACGTCTGGGCAAAACGTTGGTGTTCGGTGTAAACAGTCACGGACTGAAGGTGTTCCAAGATCGTATTTGGGTACCTAAGTCAGGAGGAATTAGGGATCTTCTGATGGAAGAAGCTCACAAGACCATGTACTCGATTCATCCCGGTAGCACTAAAATGTATAGGGACCTGAAACCCTACTACTGGTGGCTGACGATGAAGCTTGATGTTGCAAAGTATGTGGCTGAGTGTGTGACTTGTGCGAGAGTCAAGACACAACATCAGAAACCTTACGGGAGTTTAGAACCATTGCCTGTGCCTATGGGTAAGTGGGAAGACATTGCTATGGACTTTGTCACTAAACTGCCCAGAATAGAGAATGGTCACGATATGATTTGGGTGGTCGTTGATCGATTCACTAAGAGTGCGCATTTCATAGCAGCCAAGGAGAAATGGTCTATGGAAAAGCTTGCAAATTCTTACGTGAGGGAAATTGTGAGGCTTCACGGTGTTCCGTTAACGATTGTATCGGATCGTGATAGTCGTTTCACCTCAAGGTTTTGGAAAAGTCTACAAGAGGAATTGGGTACCAAGTTATGTTTAAGCACAGCTTACCATCCGCAGACTGATGGTCAGAGTAAAAGAACAATACAAACACTTGAAGATATGCTGAGAGCATGTACCTTGGAATTCCTAGGTAATTGGGATGAACATTTACCTTTGGTAGAATTTTCCTATAATAATAGTTTCCACTCGACCATAAAGATGGCACCTTATCAAGCTTTGTATGGACAGAAGTGTCGTACGCCGTCTTGTTGGCTTGAGGCTGGGGAAAAGCAGTTTATGGGACTGGAGATGGTTCATCAAACTGCTGAAAAGTTGAAAATAATTCGGGAAAGAATGTTAGCAGCTCAAGATCGTCAAAAGAGCTATGCTGCCAAGAAGCGAAGACCGATGACTTTTGAAATTGGAGATTCGGTTTTGCTTAAAGTCTCGCCGTGGAAGGGACTTATAGGATTTGGAAAAAGGGGAAAGTTGAGTCCAAGGTTTATTGGACCGTTTAAAGTTCTTCAGAGGATTGGGAACCAAGCTTACAAGCTCGAATTACCCGAGGAACTAAATGGAATTCACAACACTTTTCATGTGTGTTATTTGAGGAAGTTCACGGGAGAAGTTCCCGATATAATTCCAATTTTTGAATTGAGAATTGATGAGAACAAAAGGTTGATCGAAGAACCAGAGGCAATTGTTGACCTAAAGACTAAGAAGTTGCAACGCAAAATGGTTGGGTTAGTGCTTGTCCAATGGAAACACACGAATAGGCCGAATCTCACCTGGGAGACGGAGAGTGACATGTTGAGTCGCTACCCGCATTTGTTTGTTGATGTGTGATTCCGGGGACAGAATCATTCTAAGGTGGAGAGAATTGTAACGCCTGTGTTTCTGGGCTTGCCATTTTTAGCAATGTAATAGTCTAGGTTAACCTTTGTAACCCGTTTTGAAATAATAAGATTTTATTATTTAAGTATTATGTGTTTTCTGATTAATTGCTTAATTATGTGGTTTGATTAATTAAGAATAAAAATAAGCGTCAAAATTAAAGTGTAAAATAAACTTAATATCTTTGAATAATGTTCTAGTAGTTGAAACGAGGTTTCCGAATATATATAGAACGCCCAAATCTGACTTCGTATGAGGAAGTTATGATTTATCGAAGTTTCGGCTTAGCGGTGTGCAGCCCGAAATACTCGATTTGAGATCGAGCGGTTTTTTAGCCGAAGAAATCTAAACGAGGATCGACGGTCTCGTTGTTGGTATCAAAGCGATAAAAAGTTAGGCGAGAACGGACGTCAAACGAAGAAGTTATGAACTTATAACAAAGTTTTTCTGTCGCGGCCTATTAAAAATAAATAATAAAAATAAATTCGAAATTAGCCGACGGAGTCTAAACGAAAGTTGTAGAGCGTAGTCTCACCTTCGCATGGATATATAAAGAACGTCGAAAACGGAGTTCGTATGAAGAAGATATGAATTTCCGAAGTTTATTAAATATTTTGTAATTAAATTTAATTGGAAATTCGGAAGCATTATCCGAGGACGAGTCACCGGTCTGATTCGAGGTACGCCCCGCGTACTCGTGTACGCCCCGCGTACTCCGAAGTGTCGACACTCGCAGCAAGTGGCTCGGATGACACATGCAATGACGATTTCGGAAGCAGTACGCGCCGCGTACTGCAGTACGCCCCGCGTACTCCGAGGCTCCAGCCTCCTATAAATAGGATCCGAAGGCAGCCGAGTCTTTTGTTCATTTTCTCTCTTCTCTCTCCTGTTTTGCATCGTTTTGCGTGCCAAAAATATCCCGAAGCCACGGTATCATTCTTGAGCCCCGAGGCAAGTCCCGAGATCCCGAAGATCCCGAGAAGTGCGGTTCCCGAGCCGAAGCTCTGCCCGCGAGAAGTTCGATTTTTGAAGAGATCTTCCAGATCTGCTGAGGATTACTACTTCTGCAAGTCGTAGTGTTGTCCAATCATCTTCTGATCAAGTGAGTGTATACTACCTTTCATAAACACGATAATAATACAAGTTTGGTTCGAGTGTATTAAGTATATTGTTGTTTATAAGTGTGAGTGTGTAGTTACCTTCTTCTAACACATAAATATTAAGTATTTTCTATAAAATACGTGCTATGTGTATAGTATATTGTTGTGTATATGTGTGAATGTGTATTCACTCTCTTCTATCTCATAGATATGATTTATTCTCTATGAGATATGTGTTATGTGTGTGTGTGCCTCATCTGTTATGCGGATTATGTGTTGATTAAAGCATGCTATACAGGTTTTCAAAACTATGTATAAAAATGTATATTTTATCTACTAATATGTTGGGTAGAACATGGGTAGATAGTTGGTGTGTAATAAACAGATGAGAGGCCTCGTTGTTGTTTGATTTAGTCATCTAGCGGAGTTTATATGACGACCATGGGCTATTCTAGACAGTCTTGTGGAAACATTAGCAGGTTCGCCACCTGTAGGTGTTAATGAACTTGGGTGTTCATTCGCTGTACTCCATCCCCCTCATGGTTGCCTTATTTGACTTATATTGCTGAGGTACCCCCGAAGCATGTGTTGTCGCCCCGATGAAATATTCTTAGACTAGGTCCCTTATGTTAGTTGTTTTAGTGACATAAAGTGAGAATAACGGGAATGGGTAATTGGGTTATTGTTGGTTGGTGGAAATTAAATATGATTATTTATTGTGGGTTGAAAACCCTATATGCTCACCAGGCTCCCAAGCCTGACCCACTCAGTTTTATTTGTATTACAGGAAGTGGTGCAAGGGCATGAGATGGATGATCCATCAAATTGTTTTGTTTACAAGTCTGTATATGTATATATTTGTTGAATGACTTGTAATGTTATCGTTTATGCTTATTGGTCTGTATCGGAACATGACACCCCCAGTTTTGATTATATAATGAAAAATACATTTCTTTTATGAAATGCTTTGGTAAACATTGTTTTATCATGTTTTGTTTTTGGGAACAAATTCCGCAACTCTTTCAAATCAAAAGGATTTACTCTGAAAATATTTTAAAAGCATAAATGAAAAACGGTCTTTTCTGGCCAAGATTTTGGGGATGTCACAGTTGGTATCAGAGCATTAGTTTAAGCGAACTAGGAATTTGTAGGATTTCTAGACTTAAACTTAGAATGCTAAGTGAAATTTTGAGATGTGTGTCTGTTGTGTTTTAGACGCAAGCACTAGTATATTTTAGGGAAGTTGCCTAAAATGCTTTATGTGCTAAATGTTATATGTTGCCATATATGATATTATTTGTTCGGATCTATGGTCTGTTGCCGACCGGATCTAGAAACCTTATGTGTGTAGGATTCTAAGCGTATGTCTACGGTATTAGAACTAGCATGTAAACGTTTCGGTGTGATAAGGAAGATTTGAATATCTATCATGATTGAGGATCTAATTTCACCTTATTCGGTGTGTAGATCAAAATGGTGAGAACAAGAAGTGGAGTTGGAAATGCTGATGAAAACAGAAATCAACCACTAGTGATTGAACAAGTACCTGTCGTAGCAGCAGCACCTGAGCCAATAACCATGGCTGGTGTGCAAATGATGATTCAGACGATGTTGGATCGTCAGATGGATGAAACTAGACGGTTGCTTCAACATAATCGTGGAGAACTGTCAATTCGTGTGGAGGAGCCTGAATTAAATGAAGGGTACTCGGAAGGTGGAAACTTCAGTGGGTCTATTGGTCAAGCCAACCCACCGATAGTTAGGCAAAACAACCATGATGGAAGGAATGATGGAATGGGATGCAGGTACAAGGACTTTCTAACTTGCAAACCATCGACCTTCAATGGAAAGGAGGATCCGATTGGGGTTATGGATTGGATCTCCGAAATGGAGTTAGCCTTTATGACTTGTGGCTGCAGAGGTAAGTTGCAAACTATCTATGCAGTGCGTCAATTCCGAGGTGGAGCCGTTCGTTGGTGGAACACTCTAGGGAAGACGTTAAGCCCTAATGAGCCACTGCCATTGTCATGGGCAGAGTTCTTGGTGCAGTTCAGGCGCAAGTTCTGTTCGGCTCAAAATTTGTTGGAGTTGGAGAACAAGTTCCTGACATTGACGAAAGGCAGCATGTCAGTTGATGAATACACCAATAGCTTCACCGATAAGATGGAGTTTGCCTTGCGTATCGTCCCAGACGAGCTGACAAAGGGGGACCGGTATGCGAAGGGACTCCCATGGGAGTACGAGGTGCCAGTACGTCAGGCTCTTACTCTAGATGCAGCTATTTGGGCTGCCAAGTCTGTTGAGAACATGATAAAGGGAAGAACCACCGTCAAGGTTGAGGTTGGTGAGAAAAGGAAGCTTGAGGGAACATCTGGTTCCAGTAAGAAGAGCAAATTTTAGAAATCTGATTCGAAAAAGTTTGGAGGTAAAGGAGGCGAAGCGAAGTGGTGTGATAAGTGTAAGAAAAAGCACTTTGGGAAATGTAGTGAGGATGTGACCTGCTACAAGTGTGGAAAGATTGGACATTTTGCCAATGAATGTCCAAACAAAAAAAGGATGTGTTTTGGTTGTAATGAAGAGGGGCATATTTTGAAGGACTGTCCGAAGAAGAAGGAGGCAGCTAGGCCCAACATTCCACCAAAGCCGAAGGCGAGAGCCTTCCAGATGACACTCGAAGCTGCGAAAGATGAATCTGATGTCGCTTCATGTACCTTTCTCGTAAATGAATTACCTGCTCAAATTTTGTTTGATTCTGGAGCCAACTACTCCTTTATTTCGCATGAGTTTGGTAGAAAGCTAGCTTTGCCTGTTGATAGACTAGATGATGCTTTATTAGTCGAAGTAGCTAGTGGCAAGTTTGTACATGTTAGCCATCGTATGAAAGACATCTTAATCGAGCTTAATGGGAATAAATTTCACGAGGAATTATTGCCTATCGACCTTAATGGTTTCGACATCGTGTTGGGAATGGATTGGCTTAGCGCCAATGATGCCGAAATTTTATGCAAGAAGAAGATAGTTAAAGTAAACCCGCCTGGTAAGGATTCATTTATGGTGTATGGGGACAAACGCAGAGTAAATTCCGGAATCATTTCTCTAATGAAAGCCAGAAAGTGTTTGACCAAGGGATGTACATCATATTTAGCATTCATGATCGATGCTAAGAAGGAAAAGAAGGTGATGCAGAGTATTCTAGTGGTGTGTGATTATCCGGAAGTATTTCCCGAAGATCTTCCTGGATTGCCACCTGATAGACAAGTAGAGTTCAGAATAGACTTGTTACCAGGAACCACGCCAATAGCAAAAGCACCTTATCGATTAGCACCGACGGAGATGAAGGAGCTAATGATGCAACTTCAGGAGTTATTGGACAAAGGTTTCATTAGACCTAGTTCATCGCCCTGGGGAGCTCCGGTATTGTTCGTGAAGAAGAAAGATGGAAGTATGAGAATGTGCATCGATTACAGAGAGCTGAACAAGGCAACAATAAAGAATAGATATCCGTTGCTGAGGATTAATGACCTATTTGATCAATTACAAGGTTCGAGCTATTTCTCGAAGATCGATCTAAGGTCAGGATATCATCAGCTAAAGGTAAGAGAGCAAGATATCGAGAAGACTGCATTCAGAACTAGATATGGGTACTACGAGTTCTTGGTTATGTCGTTTGGACTAACCAATGCTCCAGCAGCGTTCATGGATTTGATGAATAGGGTTTGTAATCCTTTCCTTGATAAATCCGTGATAGTGTTCATAGACGACATTCTGATTTACTCGAAAAGCCAGGAGGAGCATGGCAGACACTTGCGAGAAGTGTTAGAAGTTTTGAAGCAGGAGAAGCTGTATGTAAGGTTCTCCAAATGTGATTTTTGGATTCGTGAAGTCCAATTCTTGGGTCACGTGGTCAACCAAGAAGGGATAATGGTTGATCCAGCGAAGATCGAAGCTGTGATGAAGTGGGAACAACCGAAAAGTCCCACGGAGATTCGAAGCTTTTTAGGATTAGCCGGATATTACCGAAGGTTTATCCAAGGCTTTTCTTCGATTGCTACTCCATTGACAGCTTTAACCCACAAAGGAGCTACTTATGCTTGGATTGATAAGCATAAAGAAGCATTCGAGAAGTTAAAGAAGAAGCTATGGGAGGCACCGATACTTTCTCTACCCGATGAAGTTGAAGACTTTGCTGTTTATAGCGATGCGTCTGGGGTTGGATTGGGTTGTGTTTTGACCCAAAGAGAAAAGGTGATAGCATATGCGTCTCGACAGCTGAAGGAGCATGAAAAGAATTACCTGACTCATGATTTGGAGTTGGCAGCGGTAGTTTTCGCTCTAAAAATATGGAGGCATTACCTCTATGGCACGAAGTGCAAACTTTTCACTAATCATAAGAGTCTCCAATATCTCTTTAATCAGAAAGAATTGAATATGAGGCAACGACGCTGGCTAGAGTTACTTACGGACTACGACTGTGAGATACTTTACCACCCCGGTAAAGCTAATGTTGTTGCTGATGCTGTCAGTCGGAAAGTCAATCTTGAAAGGAAAAGGCCAAGAGCGTTGAGAATTGAAGTTATCTCGACCATTGTGGAAAGTATAAAGAAAGCTCAAGAGGAAGCTTCTGAAAAGAATGACCGAAAGGAGGAACGTCTGGGCAAAACGTTGGTGTTCGGTGTAAACAGTCACGGACTGAAGGTGTTCCAAGATCGTATTTGGGTACCTAAGTCAGGAGGAATTAGGGATCTTCTGATGGAAGAAGCTCACAAGACCATGTACTCGATTCATCCCGGTAGCACTAAAATGTATAGGGACCTGAAACCCTACTACTGGTGGCTGACGATGAAGCTTGATGTTGCAAAGTATGTGGCTGAGTGTGTGACTTGTGCGAGAGTCAAGACACAACATCAGAAACCTTACGGGAGTTTAGAACCATTGCCTGTGCCTATGGGTAAGTGGGAAGACATTGCTATGGACTTTGTCACTAAACTGCCCAGAATAGAGAATGGTCACGATATGATTTGGGTGGTCGTTGATCGATTCACTAAGAGTGCGCATTTCATAGCAGCCAAGGAGAAATGGTCTATGGAAAAGCTTGCAAATTCTTACGTGAGGGAAATTGTGAGGCTTCACGGTGTTCCGTTAACGATTGTATCGGATCGTGATAGTCGTTTCACCTCAAGGTTTTGGAAAAGTCTACAAGAGGAATTGGGTACCAAGTTATGTTTAAGCACAGCTTACCATCCGCAGACTGATGGTCAGAGTGAAAGAACAATACAAACACTTGAAGATATGCTGAGAGCATGTACCTTGGAATTCCTAGGTAATTGGGATGAACATTTACCTTTGGTAGAATTTTCCTATAATAATAGTTTCCACTCGACCATAAAGATGGCACCTTATCAAGCTTTGTATGGACAGAAGTGTCGTACGCCGTCTTGTTGGCTTGAGGCTGGGGAAAAGCAGTTTATGGGACTGGAGATGGTTCATCAAACTGCTGAAAAGTTGAAAATAATTCGGGAAAGAATGTTAGCAGCTCAAGATCGTCAAAAGAGCTATGCTGCCAAGAAGCGAAGACCGATGACTTTTGAAATTGGAGATTCGGTTTTGCTTAAAGTCTCGCCGTGGAAGGGACTTATAGGATTTGGAAAAAGGGGAAAGTTGAGTCCAAGGTTTATTGGACCGTTTAAAGTTCTTCAGAGGATTGGGAACCAAGCTTACAAGCTCGAATTACCCGAGGAACTAAATGGAATTCACAACACTTTTCATGTGTGTTATTTGAGGAAGTTCACGGGAGAAGTTCCCGATATAATTCCAATTTTTGAATTGAGAATTGATGAGAACAAAAGGTTGATCGAAGAACCAGAGGCAATTGTTGACCTAAAGACTAAGAAGTTGCAACGCAAAATGGTTGGGTTAGTGCTTGTCCAATGGAAACACACGAATAGGCCGAATCTCACCTGGGAGACGGAGAGTGACATGTTGAGTCGCTACCCGCATTTGTTTGTTGATGTGTGATTCCGGGGACAGAATCATTCTAAGGTGGAGAGAATTGTAACGCCTGTGTTTCTGGGCTTGCCATTTTTAGCAATGTAATAGTCTAGGTTAACCTTTGTAACCCGTTTTGAAATAATAAGATTTTATTATTTAAGTATTATGTGTTTTCTGCTTAATTGCTTAATTATGTGGTTTGATTAATTAAGAATAAAAATAAGCGTCAAAATTAAAGTGTAAAATAAACTTAATATCTTTGATTAATGTTCTAGTAGTTGAAACGAGGTTTCCGAATATATATAGAACGCCCAAATCTGACTTCGTATGAGGAAGTTATGATTTATCGAAGTTTCGGCTTAGCGGTGTGCAGCCCGAAATACTCGATTTGAGATCGAGCGGTTTTTTAGCCGAAGAAATCTAAACGAGGATCGAAGGTCTCGTTGTTGGTATCAAAGCGATAAAAAGTTAGGCGAGAACGGACGTCAAACGAAGAAGTTATGAACTTATAACAAAGTTTTTCTGTCGCGGCCTATTAAAAATAAATAATAAAAATAAATTCGAAATTAGCCGACGGAGTCTAAACGAAAGTTGTAGAGCGTAGTCTCACCTTCGCATGGATATAAAGAACGTCGAAAACGGAGTTCGTATGAAGAAGATATGAATTTCCGAAGTTTATTAAATATTTTGTAATTAAATTTAATTGGAAATTCGGAAGCATTATCCGAGGACGAGTCACCGGTCTGATCCGAGGTACGCCCCGCGTACTCGTGTACGCCCCGCGTACTCCGAAGTGTCGACACTCGCAGCAAGTGGCTCGGATGACACATGCAATGACGATTTCGGAAGCAGTACGCGCCGCGTACTGCAGTACGCCCCGCGTACTCCGAGGCTCCAGCCTCCTATAAATAGGATCCGAAGGCAGCCGAGTCTTTTGTTCATTTTCTCTCTTCTCTCTCCTGTTTTGCATCGTTTTGCGTGCCAAAAATATCCCGAAGCCACGGTATCATTCTTGAGCCCCGAGGCAAGTCCCGAGATCCCGAAGATCCCGAGAAGTGCGGTTCCCGAGCCGAAGCTCTGCCCGCGAGAAGTTTGATTTTTGAAGAGATCTTCCAGATCTGCTGAGGATTACTACTTCTGCAAGTCGTAGTGCTGTCCAATCATCTTCTGATCAAGTGAGTGTATACTACCTTTCATAAACACGATAATAATACAAGTTTGGTTCGAGTGTATTAAGTATATTGTTGTTTATAAGTGTGAGTGTGTAGTTACCTTCTTCTAACACATAAATATTAAGTATTTTCTATAAAATACGTGCTATGTGTATAGTATATTGTTGTGTATATGTGTGAATGTGTATTCACTCTCTTCTATCTCATAGATATGATTTATTCTCTATGAGATATGTGTTATGTGTGTGTGTGCCTCATCTGTTATGCGGATTATGTGTTGATTAAAGCATGCTATACAGGTTTTCAAAACTATGTATAAAAATGTATATTTTATCTACTAATATGTTGGGTAGAACATGGGTAGATAGTTGGTGTGTAATAAACAGATGAGATGCCTCGTTGTTGTTTGATTTAGTCATCTAGCGGAGTTTAGATGACGACCATGGGCTATTCTAGACAGTCTTGTGGAAACATTAGCAGGTTCGCCACCTGTAGGTGTTAATGAACTTGGGTGTTCATTCGCTGTACTCCATGCCCCTCATGGTTGCCTTATTTGACTTATATTGCTGAGGTACCCCCGAAGCATGTGTTGTCGCCCCGATGAAATATTCTTAGACTAGGTCCCTTATGTTAGTTGTTTTAGTGACATAAAGTGAGAATAACGGGAATGGGTAATTGGGTTATTGTTGGTTGGTGGAAATTAAATATGATTATTTATTGTGGGTTGAAAACCCTATATGCTCACCAGGCTCCCAAGCCTGACCCACTCAGTTTTATTTGTATTACAGGAAGTGGTGCAAGGGCATGAGATGGATGATCCATCAAGTTGTTTTGTTTACAAGTCTGTATATGTATATATTTGTTGAATGACTTGTAATGTTATCGTTTATGCTTATTGGTCTGTATCGGAACATGACACCCCGAGTTTTGATTATATAATGAAAAATACATTTCTTTTATGAAATGCTTTGGTAAACATTGTTTTATCATGTTTTGTTTTTGGGAACAAATTCCGCAACTCTTTCAAATCAAAAGGATTTACTCTGAAAATATTTTAAAAGCATAAATGAAAAACGGTCTTTTCTGGCCAAGATTTTGGGGATGTCACAGTTGGTATCAGAGCATTAGTTTAAGCGAACTAGGAATTTGTAGGATTTCTAGACTTAAACTTAGAATGATAAGTGAAATTTTGAGATGTGTGTCTGTTGTGTTTTAGACGCAAGCACTAGTATATTTTAGGGAAGTTGCCTAAAATGCTTTATGTGCTAAATGTTATATGTTGCCATATATGATATTATTTGTTCGGATCTATGGTCTGTTGCCGACCGGATCTAGAAACCTTATGTGTGTAGGATTCTAAGCGTATGTCTACGGTATTAGAACTAGCATGTAAACGTTTCGGTGTGATAAGGAAGATTTGAATATCTATCATGATTGAGGATCTAATTTCACCTTATTCGGTGTGTAGATCAAAATGGTGAGAACAAGAAGTGGAGTTGGAAATGCTGATGAAAACAGAAATCAACCACTAGTGATTGAACAAGTACCTGTCGTAGCAGCAGCACCTGAGCCAATAACCATGGCTGGTGTGCAAATGATGATTCAGACGATGTTGGATCGTCAGATGGATGAAACTAGACGGTTGCTTCAACATAATCGTGGAGAACTGTCAATTCGTGTGGAGGAGCCTGAATTAAATGAAGGGTACTCGGAAGGTGGAAACTTCAGTGGGTCTATTGGTCAAGCCAACCCACCGATAGTTAGGCAAAACAACCATGATGGAAGGAATGATGGAATGGGATGCAGGTACAAGGACTTTCTAACTTGCAAACCATCGACCTTCAATGGAAAGGAGGATCCGATTGGGGTTATGGATTGGATCTCCGAAATGGAGTTAGCCTTTATGACTTGTGGCTGCAGAGGTAAGTTGCAAACTATCTATGCAGTGCGTCAATTCCGAGATGGAGCCGTTCGTTGGTGGAACACTCTAGGGAAGACGTTAAGCCCTAATGAGCCACTGCCATTGTCATGGGCAGAGTTCTTGGTGCAGTTCAGGCGCAAGTTCTGTTCGGCTCAAAATTTGTTGGAGTTGGAGAACAAGTTCCTGACATTGACGAAAGGCAGCATGTCAGTTGATGAATACACCAATAGCTTCACCGATAAGATGGAGTTTGCCTTGCGTATCGTCCCAGACGAGCTGACAAAGGGGGACCGGTATGCGAAGGGACTCCCATGGGAGTACGAGGTGCCAGTACGTCAGGCTCTTACTCTAGATGCAGCTATTTGGGCTGCCAAGTCTGTTGAGAACATGATAAAGGGAAGAACCACCGTCAAGGTTGAGGTTGGTGAGAAAAGGAAGCTTGAGGGAACATCTGGTTCCAGTAAGAAGAGCAAATTTTAGAAATCTGATTCGAAAAAGTTTGGAGGTAAAGGAGGCGAAGCGAAGTGGTGTGATAAGTGTAAGAAAAAGCACTTTGGGAAATGTAGTGAGGATGTGACCTGCTACAAGTGTGGAAAGATTGGACATTTTGCCAATGAATGTCCAAACAAAAAAAGGATGTGTTTTGGTTGTAATGAAGAGGGGCATATTTTGAAGGACTGTCCGAAGAAGAAGGAGGCAGCTAGGCCCAACATTCCACCAAAGCCGAAGGCGAGAGCCTTCCAGATGACACTCGAAGCTGCGAAAGATGAATCTGATTTCGCTTCATGTACCTTTCTCGTAAATGAATTACCTGCTCAAATTTTGTTTGATTCTGGAGCCAACTACTCCTTTATTTCGCATGAGTTTGGTAGAAAGCTAGCTTTGCCTGTTGATAGACTAGATGATGCTTTATTAGTCGAAGTAGCTAGTGGCAAGTTTGTACATGTTAGCCATCGTATGAAAGACATCTTAATCGAGCTTAATGGGAATAAATTTCACGAGGAATTATTGCCTATCGACCTTAATGGTTTCGACATCGTGTTGGGAATGGATTGGCTTAGCGCCAATGATGCCGAAATTTTATGCAAGAAGAAGATAGTTAAAGTAAACCCGCCTGGTAAGGATTCATTTATGGTGTATGGGGACAAACGCAGAGTAAATTCCGGAATCATTTCTCTAATGAAAGCCAGAAAGTGTTTGACGAAGGGATGTACATCATATTTAGCATTCATGATCGATGCTAAGAAGGAAAAGAAGGTGATGCAGAGTATTCCAGTGGTGTGTGATTATCCGGAAGTATTTCCCGAAGATCTTCCTGGATTGCCACCTGATAGACAAGTAGAGTTCAGAATAGACTTGTTACCAGGAACCACGCCAATAGCAAAAGCACCTTATTGATTAGCACCGACGGAGATGAAGGAGCTAATGATGCAACTTCAGGAGTTATCGGACAAAGGTTTCATTAGACCTAGTTCATCGCCCTGAGGAGCTCCGGTATTGTTCGTGAAGAAGAAAGATGGAAGTATGAGAATGTGCATCGATTACAGAGAGCTGAACAAGGCAACAATAAAGAATAGATATCCGTTGCTGAGGATTAATGACCTATTTGATCAATTGCAAGGTTCGAGCTATTTCTCGAAGATCGATCTAAGGTCAGGATATCATCAGCTAAAGGTAAGAGAGCAAGATATCGAGAAGACTGCATTCAGAACTAGATATGGGCACTACGAGTTCTTGGTTATGTCGTTTGGACTAACCAATGCTCCAGCAGCGTTCATGGATTTGATGAATAGGGTTTGTAATCCTTTCCTTGATAAATCTGTGATAGTGTTCATAGACGACATTCTGATTTACTCGAAAAGCCAGGAGGAGCATGGCAGACACTTGCGAGAAGTGTTAGAAGTTTTGAAGCAGGAGAAGCTATATGTAAGGTTCTCCAAATGTGATTTTTGGATTCGTTAAGTCCAATTCTTGGGTCACATGGTCAACCAAGAAGGGATAATGGTTGATCCAGCGAAGATCGAAGCTGTGATGAAGTGGGAACAACCGAAAAGTCCCACGGAGATTCGAAGCTTTTTAGGATTAGCCGGATATTACCGAAGGTTTATCCAAGGCTTTTCTTCGATTGCTACTCCATTGACAGCTTTAACCCACAAAGGAGCTACTTATGCTTGGAGTGATAAGCATAAAGAAGCATTCGAGAAGTTAAAGAAGAAGCTATGGGAGGCACCGATACTTTCTCTACCTGATGAAGTTGAAGACTTTGCTGTTTATAGCGATGCGTCTGGGGTTGGATTGGGTTGTGTTTTGACCCAAAGAGAAAAGGTGATAGCATATGCGTCTCGACAGCTGAAGGAGCATGAAAAGAATTACCTGACTCATGATTTGGAGTTGGCAGCGGTAGTTTTCGCTCTGAAAATATGGAGGCATTAACTCTATGGCACGAAGTGCAAACTTTTCACTGATCATAAGAGTCTCCAATATCTCTTTAATCAGAAAGAATTGAATATGAGGCAACGACGCTGGCTAGAATTACTTAAGGACTACGACTGTGAGATACTTTACCACCCCGGTAAAGCTAATGTTGTTGCTGATGCTGTCAGTCGAAAAGTCAATCTTGAAAGGAAAAGGCCAATAGGGTTGAGAATTGAAGTTATCTCGACCATTGTGGAAAGTATAAAGAAAGCTCAAGAGGAAGCTTCTGAAAAGAATGACCGAAAGGAGGAACGTCTGGGCAAAACGTTGGTGTTCGGTGTAAACAGTCACGGACTGAAGGTGTTCCAAGATCGTATTTGGGTACCTAAGTCAGAAGGAATTAGGGATCTTCAGATGGAAGAAGCTCACAAGACCATGTACTCGATTCATCCCGGTAGCACTAAAATGTATAGGGACCTGAAACCCTACTACTGGTGGCCGACGATGAAGCTTGATGTTGCAAAGTATGTGGCTGAGTGTGTGACTTGTGCGAGAGTCAAGACACAACATCAGAAACCTTACGGGAGTTTAGAACCATTGCCTGTGCCTATGGGTAAGTGGGAAGACATTGCTATGGACTTTGTCACTAAACTGCCCAGAACAGAGAATGGTCACGATATGATTTGGGTGGTCGTTGATCGATTCACTAAGAGTGCGCATTTCATAGCAGCCAAGGAGAAATGGTCTATGGAAAAGCTTGCAAATTCTTACGTGAGGGAAATTGTGAGGCTTCACGGTGTTCCGTTAACGATTGTATCGGATCGTGATAGTCGTTTCACCTCAAGGTTTTGGAAAAGTCTACAAGAGGAATTGGGTACCAAGTTATGTTTAAGCACAGCTTACCATCCGCAGACTGATGGTCAGAGTGAAAGAACAATACAAACACTTGAAGATATGCTGAGAGCATGTACCTTGGAATTCCTAGGTAATTGGGATGAACATTTACCTTTGGTAGAATTTTCCTATAATAATAGTTTCCACTCGACCATAAAGATGGCACCTTATCAAGCTTTGTATGGACAGAAGTGTCGTACGCCGTCTTGTTGGCTTGAGGCTGGGGAAAAGCAGTTTATGGGACCGTAGATGGTTCATCAAACTGCTGAAAAGTTGAAAATAATTCGGGAAAGAATGTTAGCAGCTCAAGATCGTCAAAAGAGCTATGCTGCCAAGAAGCGAAGACCGATGACTTTTGAAATTGGAGATTCGGTTTTGCTTAAAGTCTCGCCGTGGAAGGGACTTATAGGATTTGGAAAAAGGGGAAAGTTGAGTCCAAGGTTTATTGAACCGTTTAAATTTCTTCAGAGGATTGGGAACCAAGCTTACAAGCTCGAATTACCCGAGGAACTGAATGGAATTCACAACACTTTTCATGTGTGTTATTTGAGGAAGTTCACGGGAGAAGTTCCCGATATAATTCCAATTTTTGAATTGAGAATTAATGAGAACAAAAGGTTGATCGAAGAACCAGAGGCAATTGTTGACCTAAAGACTAAGAAGTTGCAACGCAAAATGGTTGGGTTAGTGCTTGTCCAATGGAAACACACGAATAGGCCGAATCTCACCTGGGAGACGGAGAGTGACATGTTGAGTCGCTACCCGCATTTGTTTGTTGATGTGTGATTCCGGGGACGGAATCATTCTAAGGTGGAGAGAATTGTAACGCCTGTGTTTCCGGGCTTGCCATTTTTAGCAATGTAATAGTCTAGGTTAACCTTTGTAACCCGTTTTGAAATAATAAGATTTTATTATTTGAGTATTATGTGTTTTCTGCTTAATTGCTTAATTATGTGGTTTGATTAATTAAGAATAAAAATAAGCGTCAAAATTAAAGTGTAAAATAAACTTAATATCTTTGAATAATGTTCTAGTAGTTGAAACGAGGTTTCCGAATATATATAGAACGCCCAAATCTGACTTCGTATGAGGAAGTTATGATTTATCGAAGTTTCGGCTTAGCGGTGTGCAGCCCGAAATACTCGATTTGAGATCGAGCGGTTTTTTAGCCGAAGAAATCTAAACGAGGATCGAAGGTCTCGTTGTTGGTATCAAAGCGATAAAAAGTTAGGCGAGAACGGACGTCAAACGAAGAAGTTATGAATTTATAACAAAGTTTTTCTGTCGCGGCCTATTAAAAATAAATAATAAAAATAAAATCGAAATTAGCCGACGGAGTCTAAACGAAAGTTGTAGAGCGTAGTCTCACCTTCGCATGGATATAAAGAACGTCGAAAACGGAGTTCGTATGAAGAAGATATGAATTTCCAAAGTTTATTAAATATTTTGTAATTAAATTTAATTGGAAATTCGGAAGCATTATCCGAGGACGAGTCACCGGTCTGATCCGAGGTACGCCCCGCGTACTCCGAAGTGTCGACACTCGCAGCAAGTGGATCAGATGACACATGCAATGACGATTTCGGAAGCAGTACGCGCCGCGTACTGTAGTACGCCCCGCGTACTCCGAGGCTCCAGCCTCCTATAAATAGGATCCGAAGGCAGCCGAGTCTTTTGTTCATTTTCTCTCTTCTCTCTCCTGTTTTGCATCGTTTTGCGTGCCAGAAATATCCTGAAGCCACGGTATCATTCTTGAGCCCCGAGGCAAGTCCCGAGATCCCGAAGATCCCGAGAAGTGCGGTTCCCGAGCCGAAGCTCTGCCCGCGAGAAGTTTGATTTTTGAAGAGATCTTCCAGATCTGCTGAGGATTACTACTTCTGCAAGTCGTAGTGCTGTCCGATCATCTTCTGATCAAGTGAGTGTATACTACCTTTCATAAACACGATAATAATACAAGTTTGGTTCGAGTGTATTAAGTATATTGTTGTTTATAAGTGTGAGTGTGTAGTTACCTTCTTCTAACACATAAATATTAAGTATTTTCTATAAAATACATGCTATGTGTATAGTATATTGTTGTGTATATGTGTGAATGTGTATTCACTCTCTTTTATCTCATAGATATGATTTATTCTCTATGAGATATGTGTTATGTGTGTGTGTGCCTCATCTGTTATGCGGATTATGTGTTGATTAAAGCATGCTATACAGGTTTTCAAAACTATGTATAAAAATGTATATTTTATCTACTAATATGTTGGGTAGAACATGGGTAGATAGTTGGTGTGTAATAAACAGATGAGAGGCCTCGTTGTTGTTTGATTTAGTCATCTAGCGGAGTTTAGATGACGACCATGGGCTATTCTAGACAGTCTTGTGGAAACATTAGCAGGTTCGGCACCTGTAGGTGTTAATGAACTTGGGTGTTCATTCGCTGTACTCCATCCCCCTCATGGTTTCCTTATTTTACTTATATTGCTGAGGTACCCCCGAAGCATGTGTTGTCGCCCCGATGAAATATTCTTAGACTAGGTCCCTTATGTTAGTTTTTTTAGGGACATAAAGTGAGAATAACGGGAATGGGTAATTGGGTTATTGTTGGTTGGTGGAAATTAAATATGATTATTTATTGTGGGTTGAAAACCCTATATGCTCACCAGGCTCCCAAGCCTGACCCACTCAGTTTTATTTGTATTACAGGAAGTGGCGCAAGGGCATGAGATGGATGATCCATCAAGTTGTTTTGTTTACAAGTCTGTATATGTATATATTTGTTGAATGACTTGTAATGTTATCGTTTATGCTTATTGGTCTGTATCGGAACATGACACCCCGAGTTTTGATTATATAATGAAAAATACATTTCTTTTATGAAATGCTTTGGTAAACATTGTTTTATCATGTTTTGTTTTTGGGAACAAATTTCGCAACTCTTTCAAATCAAAAGGATTTACTCTGAAAATATTTTAAAATCATAAATGAAAAACGGTCTTTTCTGGCCGAGATTTTGGGGATGTCACAAAGCTCCTCACCCTAGAGAGCTCAGGTCTTATTCTTCGAGAAGATAAACAGATTGTTTCGTAAGTCCATCGAATTTAGAGACCTCGACAAGATTTCCATTAGAAATCATTACCCACTGCCTCGCATAGGTGAGTCGGTTGACCAACAACAAGGAACTATTTACCTTTCAGAAATAGACCTGAGATCCGAATATCACCGGTTACGAGTGTTAGTGAAGGATTTCCCGAGGACAATCTTCCAAACTCGATGCGGACGCTATGAGTCTGTAGTGATACCCCTCGGATAAGACCAATACGCCCGTAGTATCCATAAACTTAATAGATAGGGTACGCCATCCTTACTTGGATCAGTTAGTCATTGTCCTTGTAAACAACTTACTTATCTACTCACATAGTAAGCGAGGGCAAAGAAACATCCACAACTTAACCTACCCCGTGAACTCAGTAACGTATGTTTTACCCTCCACGTCTCAAACTTGAAAAAGTATCCGTACAACGAGACTCTTGTAATGCCACTCGACGAGATCGGGTCCAACGAGAGCCTCACCTTCGTGGAAGAACCATGGTGACCATGGACCGAGAGGTCATGCGAACGAATCAGAGACACTTCCCATTAGTGAACATTCGCTGGAATGCCAACCGAGGACCTGAATTCACTTGGGAGCGCGGGAATCAATCGATTTGGAAGTATCCCGACTTCTTGGCTCGATTATTCACACCTACTTCCTTACCTAAATTCTAAATTTGGGACGAAATTCCTTCTAATGGGGGGATCATGTGACAACCCGAAATTTCTATTATGTACAACAATTCAATTCAATAGAAGTCAAAACAGTTTCTGCTAACATTCAAGCTTTTTGGAATAAGTTTGAGTCTTTGTAAGTTAGTACTTCGAGAGATTTTAGGAGAGAGGATGCCCTAGGGTTTATTGTACAACAATAGAGTTCCATAAACTTCAATAGTTTGGAGTTTACGTCCTAAATGGGAATTGGACCGTAAACCCTAGGGACTATAAAATCCTCTCAAGTAGCATCCGACTTTTCCACCTAGATCTTCAACTTCTAAGTGTTTCTAGCCTTATTAAGTTGATTGATGTGTGTGAAGCGAACTAGTTTTAAACCTACTTTTAATTATCAAATAACACACAAAAGCCAGTGAACCTATCAATTGTGGTATAGTTCAAGCAAGTAGGGTATCGAACACAGGGAACGGCAAATTAAATACTAAAAACTAATTTATCTATTTTAACTAATAAGTAGGGGTTTTCTCTAGTTTTACAAGACTAGAAACTTACTAATGATTACTTGTTAAGCTAGAAAACAAAGACTTTGACTAGATTCAATAACGGAGAAGTACTTCTATTTAGTTCAACTTAATTGATCCTATGGTTGATTTCAAGGTAAAAGTGCAATGGATTAATTCTTTTGCTAGTTGCCGATTCAATTGATTAGTTCCGTATTCACTTCATTAATCCTTAGCAAATAAATCAATTTAAACAATGGCCAGTTGTCTATTTCAATTAAATTTACTAGATATAATATTCGGGTTAAGTTAGACTTGCAATAGCTAATTAATTTATCTTTTAATTAACTTCTTGTTTAATGGTCATCTCACAAGCTTGCACATAAATTTACTTGATTTTCTTATTAATCCTAGTTTCATGTTCACTACACTAGACATATGACAAAAAGTGTTCACTAAGCATATGAGATTGATAATTAATAGATGTTCATGCTAATTAATTATCTCCCTATTAACAGAAAATCAATTATCATTCACACACAAGGTTCTTTAGCAAGCTAAAATAACTAAATTAACCAACATAGAATTAATCCTACCAAGAATCAAACCATATTACCAATTTCGTATCCCCAAATAGAAGTTTAAAGAATTTAGTTCATAACTAAGGTAAATAACAGCAAACAAATAAGTTCAAGTTGCTTAATCATGTTGACAAAACAAAAGAAATAAGTAGAATGGTGGAATTATGCCTTAATTACTCCCGGAATTGGATTCTAGCTTCCTTGGTCGACTTCTAGGGTTCTTCTGGCTTCTTATTCGCAGCTAAGCACTTCTGAAACTTCCCAGAACTCTCCCCTCTCGATCTGTGGAATTATCTTTAAATAAGCGGTCCGACTCGTCGAGTCAAGTGGTGACTCGTCGAGTCCCTCTCACATTCTCCGTATTGCGATAACTATCTGGGATCCCGAGTCATTATCCTTCTGATTCCTCGACCGGACTCGTCGAGTAGCTATCTGACTAGACGAGTAGAAGCCTTTTTTGGGTGTTTTTTCCTTCTTCATTCCACTCTCGAGCTCCTAACCGCTTCTCTTGCTTCCTTTTGCTCCCGAGCTTCATCTTTGGACTGAAAAACATAATTTAACACTTTTAAGTACCTTTTGTCCATAATATGCGATAATTTAGCTAATATATGAATAAAAACTATACTAAATACACACTAAATATGCACATATCAAAATACCCCACACTTGTCTTTTGCTTGCCCTCAAGCAAAACTGAATTTTAACACATTAGAATTATGTATAACAGCTCCAATCTAACCCAGCCATTATGCCAAGACCGCAACACATGCATTTGTGTCTAAAATTTTTCCTAAAGAACCCCCCATATTCCAAATACTCACAATCCTCATAAACATTCACCAACTCACCCCGAACTATGCTCATTTTATGCAACCCTCCGAATCCATCCGCAGAAAACCTCCTAACCTCAAGGTATTTTTTAATTGAGCAACCCAAGCATACATATTCTAGAAAATTACAATTTTTCGATACCACGATGGAATTCTTTGAATTCTTCACTTCCTTGATAATTTGATCTTTGATGTCTTTGAATTCATCACCTTGTTGTTTGATTTTTGGTATCTTCAACTTTTTTGGATTTCTTGGAATTTTGATCTTTTGATCTTCACTTTAATTGCTCCAAAATTCATACAATTTCTTGTAATTCTCTTTTTTTTTTACATGTACCTCACTTTTTTTTCACTCAAATTCCTACATGCTTAAGCAGGGGCGCTCAATCTCAACCTTTATTGGCTAATGATAAAAATCTTCCTGGATACATTTCAGGTTTAGGCTGCTAAACATATTGCATCCCTCAGGCTCAGCAAGATTGTGTTTTTGTCTCATGATTTCACTGGAATAAGGAAGCCACAAATGCACTAGAACGTATATAGGCTCAACTAAACATTTGGGTTTTCATGCAATTATTAACACAATTCTAATATGGAATCCTAATTTTTACCAAAATTTTCTAATTAAGTCCTAGGTAATACTTTTGGTATGCAAATTTTTTTTAAAATTGACTATTATGTAACCAACCCCTACCCCACACTTATGTGATGCAATGCCCTCATTGCATATGATGCATAAAAACATAAAAAGAAACTAAAGAGGGAATTGGAACAAACTCCCCTGGGATAGCAGTCGATAAGCTGATCACTTCCATTTTAAGCTCCAACTTCAATCAACTTTAGACATGGTAACATCTCATCCATGCCTTGGGTGTCAAAACTCGTGTGGGTCGCTCCAAAAACGCGGAAATCAATGTAAGATCTTCAAGAATGGAAATGTAAGTATAAATGAGCAAGTGGGACCAATAGCAGAATCAAATCATCAGTCCATCGGTATAAAAAGTGAACGACTCGTCGAGTCTTATAGTGGACTCGTCGAGTACCAGCGCGCCTTCTCAGAATATGTAGAAATACTAGGCGACTCGTCGAGTCAGCTTAGTGCACTCGTCAAGTAGGCCACTGAACGAAAAAAACTTGGTATTTTGCAACCGTTTTAGCTTCTAAAAACTTCTTTAACCCTTCCTCATGTTTAGACTCAATTGCTCATACCCCTAGGACCGGACTCGACACTTTTGACGTTAAAAACCCGCTTCCTTGAGTCGCTCTCACTCTAGAAAACATCCATGCTTTACATCTCTAAACCATCCTAAGCAAGCAATCATAATTCAATCCTGAAAAATAACTGAAGCAAACAACCATTAAACATAATAAAATCTCAAAGCATACACACCAAACAAAAAAATAAAACAAAACAAAAATTAAAAGTGTTTGATTAAAAACACAAAAACATCAGAATCAATCTTCATCCTCCTCATCATCATTAGCGGCTCCACTTCCCCCGGCTCCGCTTCGTCTCGCAACAATCCTCTCATCCCAAGATGGAATGAATGGGTAATTCCCTCCATCAATATGTGGAATATTGAAGTGGTCAAAAAGTCGTATGTGGGATTGGTTGCTAAAGTTCAGCCCCCTCGCCAATTGATCCTGCATCCGCCTCATCTCTACATTGTACCAATCCATTGGTACGTCTTCATTCTCGACCGGAATCACTGGCGGTTCGTCCTCCACATCCCGTTCTCTTCTTGATCTCACCCTCCTTCCCGGTGCTTCGGGACCAACTACGGGGTCATCATTTGGAATGGCATAATGGCCACCACCATAGTCTTCAATTATCCGTGCTCTTCGGAAAAGAATGGGATTAAACGGAGGCGTCGGGATCAATGTCATGAAGTTCCAGGCACCGCGGTTCATCAACCCGAATGAATTAGCCAATCGAGTGACAAACATTCCTCCATTGATACGGGAGGTTTTGCGATCTTTGACCGCACCCTCCGAAAGGTATGAAGCAATACACCAAGGGATGTTGCAAAAGACGTCGGGTGTTATTATGCTCCATAAGTAGAAAACGTCAAGGTTGGAGACCTTGTCATCGTCTTTCCTTTGGTTGATGGTGGAGGAAATAAGGCGGTGAATGAGGCGGTGAGTCGGGGATTGGATGCTCCCTTCTTGTGCAGACTTTGGGATGTAAACTTTATTTCCTATGGTATTCCACCAACCCGTGCTTGTAACTCCATCGGGAAATGCCATATGAGTGTTTGCCAAGAAGGCCTGAAAGATGTTTGTTGACACCAAGGGTTGATCATAGATCCCTAGTCGGCAGGCAAGATCCACCACCGAGCATTGACGATACTCGCCCCCAAGACAAAAAGTAAAGCTCGCCGGGTGAAAGACATCCACTCCCCCGGTGAAAGACACCATGGAGAAAAACTCCAAGCAAAGCTCTAAATACACCGGTTCTTGTATGCGGAAGACCCGGCTCCACCCGTCACACACCATAGTTTCGCCTTCATGTTGGAACTCCTTCAAAAGGTAAGGAGCTAGTTCTTCTTCATAGCTAACACTTTGCAGCCATTCCCAATCAATTCTGTTCGGCACATACACCTCCTTCTTCTTAATGTCGGAGAGCTTCTTCTTCCACTTTCTCATCGTTGAAGCGGATTCAATTTGCGGGAAGTTTAGCCATGGAAACTCCCCTTGGCTACCACTTGATGATTGTCCTCTTCTGAACATGATTTCTGCAAAATACACACACAAAACCCAGAAAACACAGAATATAGTTAAAAAAAATATCTCCTGTCTGTAACTCGACTGGACTCGTCGAGTCCAGGCCCGACTCGGCGAGTCGCGCAACCTGCACGAGTCGGTCGACGGGTCGCATAAAATTGGACCATATAACTTGTAATTTCTGTCAAGGGTTTTGTTCAGGGACTTCCTACTAAGTAATAAGGCCAAAATAAACGTTCAAAACAACAATATTTATGAAAAATCGAAACCCTAGAATTTCATTACTTTTTAAAAACGAGTTTTTCATGCAATTTCTACCTTGGATAGCCTTATAATCATGCTCTTAACATAAAATAGGAAGAAATTTGATACCTTTTTGGATTGTGCTTGAGAATTTTGGAAGAACTTGAAGAACTTGATGAATGCTTGAGAGAGAGAAGTTGCAAAAACGGCCCGGCGAGTGTGGTGTGGAAACTGAATTTTAGGGTTAAAACCCTATTTACCAGATGTAAAAGTAATTTCGAAGTTATTATTTTTTTCTGTAAATAAAACAGACTCGTCGAGTCAGGGTCAGACTCGGCGAGTCTAGTCGCACAGTCAAAGATTTTCTGGAATCCATGTGGACTCGTCGAGTCGTGGTCAGACTCGGCGAGTCATTTAAAAATTTGCATATTTTTCAAAATTTTTCTGTTTATTATGAATCATTTCACCCCACACTTAGGCTAGGCACACTCTCAAGCAGACATGTCCGATGATTTGGAAGATTAAAATTGTGAAACGAAACAAAACTAAAAAAAAAAACTAAAGAGAAAAAGAAAGCAAACTCTAACGACGGGTTGCCTCCCGCCAAGCACTTCTTTTTAAGGAGTCATTAGCTAGACTCCTTCCCATTTACGTTTTGTCATCTTCAAGCATCGGGAATGTACGCCTCTCTTTTTGTGGTTTATACTTGGTCTTGTAGGCGTGAATCTTTTTCTTGTAAGCCCTCTTCAATTCGTCTCTTCTCCTTTTCATTGCCGCATCTTCAGCTGCTTGGGCTTCCCTTTTTCTCTTTTTCTTCTTTACCCTCTTCTTTTTCACCAACTCTTGAACCTCCTTCTCTTTAAATTTAATAACTTCATATTTCATAATGGTCCGTGCTCTAGGTTTAGTGGTGAATTGGTGATCAGCTTCCTCCATGCTTCCCTTATTGTCTTCATCCTCTTTTGTGCTCAACTCCTCTCCAAATGGCATTGTATCAAGGCATGCCACCTCGGTGTGTTGGACCTCCATTCCTTTTACTTCTTCTGCCGATTGTTCTTCCAAAGAATTAAAAATAGTAACTGCACCCAGGGTATGTGAAGAACTATCAACAAACAAATCTGCTTTGGTCAAGTTTTTATCCAAATCGACTGGACTCATCGAGTCCATTATGACGACTCGGCGAGTCGGATCGGGTTCCATCAATCCTGGAGTGTTTTCCGAGTTGGCTCCTTCCAGTAGCTTTTCTAGCTCCTCCAAGTCTTTGTTAGCATCTTCAACCCCTTCAGAGTGTAGTGTGAATTTACTTGGGTCTTCTTTTAATAAAATTTCAAGCTCTTTTTGTAATACCTCATCATCCAATTGGATAAATGAGAGTTCTTCTCTCTTTTCTTCTTCTTGCTTGACTTCTGGAATAGCTTTAAACATCACCGACTCATCACCCACTCTTAATGTCAATGTAGACTCACATATGTCAATTAGGGCACACGCGGTGTTTAAGAATGATCTTCCCAAAATAATTGGTATTTCGGGGTCTTCTTCCATTTCCACCACCACGAAGTCTACTGGAAAAATAAACTTGTCCACTTTGATAAGGAGATTTTCACAAATGCCTTGTGGATTAATTATTGTTTTGTTTGCCAAATGGATTCTCATATTTACCGGCCTTGGTGCTGGTAAATTTAGCTTCTTAAAGAATGAGTAGGGCATCAAATTAATGCTTGCACCTGAATCAGCCAATGCTCGTGTAGAAACTTCATTACCAAATTGGCACGGAATTACTATGTTACCCGGATCACCCTTCTTCTCAGGCAGCTCACTCATCAATATCTCCGCGACTTCAGCCAAATCCTTCCTAGCAGCAAAAAGTCCTTTAAGCAAGTTAAAGTATTTAGGAGTTTGGAGCATTGTTTCCACAAATGGCATATTGACTTGTAAAGCTTTAACATGCTCCATGAAGGTTCTATAGGCTTGAACTTTTTCTGCAGGCATGGCTCTGGTTGGGTATGGCAAAGGAGGATTGTATGGCTTTAGAAAACTGGCAGTATCTTCATTCCCGACTGGACTCGTCGAGTCCATGAGAGTGACTCGGCGAGTCTGGTCGGGTTTTTCTGGTTCTGGTTTTTCTTCCTTTTCTGCCTTCTTCTTGGAGACCCTTAGTGCTTCTGTAAATTTTTCTTTACCGCTGGAGGTTATTACGCTCACGTTCTCCAATCTTGGATTGGGCTCGGTGTTGCTCGGAAGTTGACCCGGTCTTCTTTCATTCACTTGATGTGAAAGCTGTCCCAGCTGTTTCTCAATGTTGAGAATGGAAGCTTGCTGATTCCTCAACATGTTTCTGGTTTCTTGCATTGCTACATCGTGATCATTATGTCTTTTCTCGGATGCGGTTATGAACCTTGTGAGTATATCTTCTAAATTTGCTTTCTTTTCCGCCACCGGCTCTTCCTTTTGATAGAATCCCCTCTCTCTCTGTTTGTATTTCTCCTCCTTAGCCTTTTTATACTCTTCGTATGGGAGCCATTCCTTCTGTGGTTTCCTCCAGTCTTCATCGTATCTATCACTACTGGAATAAAATACTTGAGCCTTTTTATTTCCATTCTCGTCTCGATCACATTCCTTGGTAAGATGGGGGCCGCCACAATTTTCGCATCCTACCCTAATAGCATGGATCGTTTGATCCATTTTCGTCATTCTTCGGTCTAGGCTATCGAGTTTAGCTATTACCGCTGCCATGCCATCGTTCATCGAGTTTACTGCTCCACGACTCACTTCATTCCTCGGATTGTGGTATTCTCTAGAATGCTTAGAGAATTCTTCAATTAATTCCTTTATTTCCGGAGGTGGCTTTCGGGTGAGCGGGCCTTGTGAATCGAGTAGTTGCCTTGTGGTGACATTAACTCCATCATAAAAGATGGAGACCTCTTGTTGGCTATTAAGATCATGGTGTGGGCAATTTCTAAGTAAGCTCTTGTACCTTTCCCATGCTTCATAAAGAGATTCTCCGGGTTGTTGCTCGAAGTTGGCAATGGCTTTCTTTAGCTTGGCTATCTTGGAAGGTGGGCAGAAATGGTCAATGAACTCTTCTTTCATCTTGGCCCATGTGGTGACCGATCCGGGAGGGAGTGATTTCAACCAATCTGTTGCAGCGCCTTTAAACGTGACAGGAAGCATTCGAAGAAGCTGGGTCTCGCGTGGAACATTAGGCACGTTGACGTAGTCGGCCACATCATTTACTTCGTCCAAATGCTTGTAAGCGTCTTCATGATCTCTCCCGTAAAAAGGGATCTCCTTGAGTTGAGCGAGAATATGGCCCTTTAGCTCAAACATAGCGGTTGCGGGAATTGCGGGTTGCACAAGTCCCGGCCCGGTGTCATCACGCATCCTTTTCTTCCACTCCCCCATGGGGACTTCATCGATGTTAGCCATAGTGATAGCTAACTCTTCTTCGGAATCGGTTTCGTGCTCGGAAATATGCTCTTTTTCTTCCTCGGTCTCGTACTCGATATCTTCGTGAATTGGTTCTTCAATTGTTAATGAGGCACTGGATGCTCCTGATTTGCTGCCTTTCTTCTTTCTGAAAACGGATTTCAAGTTCTTGAGTGGTGAGTTCTTTGAAGTTGCGGTTTCTCCTACGGCTTTTCCCTTGCTTCTCTTTAGTGCGGATTCCGGGTCTTCCAAAGGTGGTACTAGAGGTGTGTCCGATCCTCGGGTCATGAAACAGCTGAAAAAAAAACGAAACAAAAGAAACGAAACGCGTAAAAGGAATAAAAACGAAATAATAACTAGGGACTAAAACAGCGATGGACTCGCCGAGTCTGCTCGAATGCACTCAGCGAGTTCAAGGCCAAAACAGAAAAGAAAATTTTCTAATTATTCTAAAAAGGGAATTTTATTAAAACTAAATCTACTTACTGATTTGCTTTGTAAATAACTTTGTGTAAGATAAATCCAACACAAAGGATCGATTAAACTAGATTTTACTATTAATTTTAGAACCGTTCCCCGGCAACGGCGCCAAAAACTTGATGTGTGAAGCGAACTAGTTTTAAACCTACTTTTAATTATCAAATAACACACAAAAGGCAGTGAACCTATCAATTGTGGTAGAGTTCAAGCAAGTAGGGTATCGAACACAGGGAACGGCAAATTAAATACTAAAAACTAATTTATCTATTTTAACTAATAAGTAGGGGTTTTCTCTAGTTTTACAAGACTAGAAACTTACTAATGATTACTTGTTAAGCTAGAAAACAAAGACTTTGACTAGATTCAATAACGGAGAAGTACTTCTATTTAGTTCAACTTAATTGATCCTATGGTTGATTTCAAGGTAAAAGTGCAATGGATTAATTCTTTTGCTAGTTGCCGATTCAATTGATTAGTTCCGTATTCACTTCATTAATCCTTAGCAAATAAATCAATTTAAACAATGGCCAGTTGTCTATTTCAATTAAATTTACTAGATATAATATTCGGGTTAAGTTAGACTTGCAATAGCTAATTAATTTATCTTTTAATTAACTTCTTGTTTAATGGTCATCTCACAAGCTTGCACATAAATTTACTTGATTTTCTTATTAATCCTAGTTTCATGTTCACTACACTAGACATATGACAAAAAGTGTTCACTAAGCATATGAGATTGATAATTAATAGATGTTCATGCTAATTAATTATCTCCCTATTAACAGAAAATCAATTATCATTCACACACAAGGTTCTTTAGCAAGCTAAAATAACTAAATTAACCAACATAGAATTAATCCTACCAAGAATCAAACCATATTACCAATTTCGTATCCCCAAATAGAAGTTTAAAGAATTTAGTTCATAACTAAGGTAAATAACAGCAAACAAATAAGTTCAAGTTGCTTAATCATGTTGACAAAACAAAAGAAATAAGTAGAATGGTGGAATTATGCCTTAATTACTCCCGGAATTGGATTCTAGCTTCCTTGGTCGACTTCTAGGGTTCTTCTGGCTTCTTATTCGCAGCTAAGCACTTCTGAAACTTCCCAGAACTCTCCCCTCTCGATCTGTGGAATTATCTTTAAATAAGCGGTCCGACTCGTCGAGTCAAGTGGTGACTCGTCGAGTCCCTCTCACATTCTCCGTATTACGATAACTATCTGGGATCCCGAGTCATTATCCTTCTGATTCCTCGACCGGACTCGTCGAGTAGCTATCTGACTCGACGAGTAGAAGCCTTTTTTGGGTGTTTTTTCCTTCTTCATTCCACTCTCGAGCTCCTAACCGCTTCTCTTGCTTCCTTTTGCTCCCGAGCTTCATCTTTGGACTGAAAAACATAATTTAACACTTTTAAGTACCTTTTGTCCATAATATGCGATAATTTAGCTAATATATGAATAAAAACTATACTAAATACACACTAAATATGCACATATCATTGATATACTACTTAATCTAGTGATCTACCACATTTTCATTCGTGTAATCATTCCAGAAGGTTAGATCTTCAAGTTTCACCAAGAATATACACTAGTGTTCTTGGACTTTTAGCACCTTTTCAAGCCTCTATCTTGTAAATACTTTTATCCTAGAGTATGTTAAGGCTTAATACACTTCTTTAAATCAAGAAAACACCATTGAAACCTAAGATCAAAGGTGTTTACGGTCCAAGAACACCTTGGACCGTAAACCCTAATTTAGGGGCCAAAGTGACCCTAGTCCCTTCACAAGCTTTGGAAACTAGTCTGGACTCATTCCTTTATATGTTTAGGACTTGAAAACATCAAAATACCATAATCCATAAGGGTTTATGGTAGTAAAACTAAAAGGAAATGGTCTTAGGGCCGTAAACTCCTCAAAGGAGGGAAATGTTACCCTAATCTCTTCCAAAGGCTTAACCATCAAGTAGAAATGCTTCTAAAGGACTTGTAGAGCTTTAAAACACAAAGTGGTCAAAGAAGCATCAGTTTACGGCCGTAAACACATGGGTTTACGACGGTAAACTCAATGAGTTATGGTCATAAACCGTAAACTCATGTAGAGGTCCTCTTGAACCCTAAACTCAATAGCCAAGTCCTACAACCCTTAGATACAATCCTTAGAACTTATAGCACTTAGATCAAGTGTTTTACATGTCTTAGGATGTCTAATCTTGGTTAATTAGTTGTTTAAAGACTAATTGGATACATATATGTGTTAATATATGTTAATTAGGATCCTTGTGTGTGCTCAAGTCTTCACTTGACACTTAGCATCATATTCAGTCCGTTCATCCCAACCACTTGCTACAGGTGAGTTCATACCCTCTCAATCAATATTTTAAATGTTTTTAAATGCTTTTATGGGGGGATACAAGTTGAATCATGCTAGTTATTATATCAATCGCATGTGATTAATAACAAACATACAAATGGATTTACTACACTTTTAGCTGCTTAACCAAACAGATTACTTCAAATGGCTTTCCAAAACACTTTTACTCATTTAAAACTCTTTGTTAAACTGTCTTACATACTGAATGTTTCTCTTCAAACCCTGTTACAATTGTGTTTTCAAAAAAAAGGTTTTCCTTATACTTTAAACTGTTCTTATCAAACCAACTGCTTTCAAATCGTTTTACAAACTGACATCAAGTCATCCTTTCGTAGTTACTAAATGTTTCAATGGTTTTACAAAAATTATTTTATACTTTTATATTGTCAATTGCATGCCTATATATGTATAGTTATATAAGTAATGTTTAAAGGACTTAGGAAGGCTAGTTCTCTTTATCTCCTTTTCCTCGTTGGGATGTGGCTTTAGGGCATCAGTTATCCGTCCGAAGGTCGTCTAAATATTAGTTATATATTATGTATACATATATAGACATAAAAGTTGTATCATTCAATTCAATACCCTTGGGTGGCAACGGTATACGTTCATGTTCATAAGTACAAGTCATATTACTAGTAAACTACAATAGGCGTAGTTTAGGAAGTTTCTAATACTATTGCTAGAGCAATGAATCATACAATGAGTCAGTTCATACATGAGTCAATACTTGCTAGATAGAGAGAGAACACACATTACAGCTAGTACACATGGTACATTTCAATACTTGCTAGATAGAGAGAGAAAACACATTACAGCTAGTACACACAGTACATTTCAATACTTGCTAGATAGAGAGAGAACACACATTACAACTAGTACACGCAGAACATTACAATACATACAGGCTAGACAGAGGGAGAACGTACAATACACCTAGCATATTCATTACATATACATTCATGTAGTTATGTGAGCCACTAAACGGGGCATGGCACTTCCTGCCATGGCCGTTTTTGTATTCAGAATCTCCTTAATTCAGGAGCATATGAGTTTGCGTATAGATCTATACTGGATTGACTATCCTACACCTTTCTGCTCGCTACTGTGGGACTTGCAAGTCTACGGGTGCCAAATGTCATTTTTCTTCGACATTGTACATTGTCGCGTTCTATAGTCGGTAGCTGGATACAGGCTGATCACATGGTACTTTAAATTAAGATTAGTTTAAGGTAGTTAGTACAACAGTAGTTAGTTATTACAATACTACAATACTATAATATCTTCCCATTACATTCACTTCGTGAACATTCACACGATGCACGGTAATGTAAAAGCTATGTTTTTGGTTAACGATAGTCGGATTTGGGAAAATGCACACTCTTACAAGAGAGACCCATAGATACTAGATGCCTTGGTAGAAGGCTACTTTTAGTAGGAAACATAGGGTTTCTAGGAGGTTCAAAAAGTTTTACATACTTACACTTCACATACTTACAAATACTTTCTTACAAATTCAGATACTAAAATACTTATGATCTCACCAGCTTTAAAGCTAATACTCTCTTTCAAAAGAACATGTATCCTCAGGTCAACAATAGACAGGTACCGATGCAAGGTTTAGAGAAGATGGAGCTCGTTCAAGACTCATCTTTCATTTTGATTTATACTTTAGTGTCTATTAGATATATCAGAACACTTGTACTAAAATTATATTATTAATGCAATGGATGATGTTGTTGCTTGTTTACTACTATTCATTGTTGTGATATTGTACATGACGTCCTCCGTCCTAGAACGTTTCCGCTGTTCCTGGTTTTGGGGTGTGACAGTATGTGTTCTTATCCATGTGAATTTGTCAAAAACCATAATCACAAGACAAGGATAATGACAAATCCAAACTTATATGGACTGAACTCAATCTTAATTTCTTGCCACATGGCAGCACAAGGGCCTGCTATTGCTTCCAAGTTGTTATGCAACCATTGAGAACTCTCGGAACTCATATGCAAAGCCAGCATTAACTAGAATGGGCACAAAAATAAGAAAAATCTCAATATGATAGGTTATAAACCTCAAGTCGTGAGATAGTGAGAAACTACAGGTTTTATTCTTGATTAGATCTTGAAATTCTTTCAGTATCTTTTAGACTCCCACTGTCCTCTTGACATATAAGACTCTCTTGCCAATTATTCAAGAGATAGTGCAGATTCTTTATCAAGACAAACACTTCACATAATTGGCCTTAGTTGGTCTTTGTTTTATCAAAAACATCACAACTTACTAATTTCAAATGTACAAGAGTAGGACACTTTTACTCTTACATTTGACAAGTGTTATAAACCTTTCTTTAAGATATGTCACTCAACTTACAGTCTTGGAGTATGACTCTAAGACTTGTTTTGAAACGAAGTATGACTCATCTTCTAGATTTAACCATTCCAACAATTCAAGATTCCTTTTCTTAGTCATAAGAATGCACTAAGATGTCCTTAGAGGACTAATTGTGACATGATTTCTAAATCATTAAGATGATCACAAAACATGATACTAAAGTACTCTCCCATCTTTTCAGATTTGAGAAACTTTTATCCTTCTGCCTAATTTGATTCTTCTTATTCGTTCTTCCATACATCGAAACTTTTCCAATGTTTTAAAATTATAATTAAACTTGTAAGTATAACCATATTTACTACGCTTTAGTAAATCATGACGAATAGTCTTATCAATCTTTTGTGATGGACTTGACCAGTGCACAAGAATGTATACTCGATCCCTTATTCCTTCACTTGACTCACATATACATGTGAACAAGGAATTAGTCTTAATTTTCCAAAGATAAAAATTATCGTTCCTCATACTATACAACTTGCATGATTTCCAGGTTTCTATCTAACTGAAACCTTGAGTGATGAGAATCTTTCCTTATTTGGTAAATTTAGACACTACCACAAATGAAAGAAACAAATCCATTTTCCAATATTGCTATCAATGGAATCATATAAGCAACAATTTTTCACAAATGCCATTGTAAGGATGCTTAGAATAAATGAAATCGAAAATTTTCCTTTTATTTTAAAACTTTGCGGAAAAACTGTCCTTACAGTGCAAAAGCATATGAAAAACTTGTTGTTATCTATTCCTAAGTAATATATCATAACTCCTAAGCAACATCTCAAAATTCTGATCATCAAACCATGCGATCGAAATCCATCTTTGCAATCAGAATCAGCATATACTTCCTTTAAGTTTCTTCACTTTTCTTTGATTCTTAAAACATGAACATGTGACTCAGTCACATCATGTAATAAGAATCTTAGAATAGAAACTTAACAAAGTTAGATAGTGGATTTACCTAAAGTAGAGTCAGACTTCTTGACTTGATCAACCTTATGATCTTTCAGGTAAATTGGCAGCTTCACAATCAATGCCCCTTCCTTTGGCAAGAGAAACATATGGACTCTTTGGGAATGGTGCACTGGACTATCTCCGACTTGCATTTCTCTTTACCATTTGGTCAACCGAGCTGAATATGGCCAATCCCTTTTCCATTGGGAAGAGAATGCTTTTCTGGATATCCAATGTTACCATTTTCAAAGTCCATGGAAGTTTGGGAAGTTGATCTTCTAATCAAATTTGCTCTACCAAAGCTCCCAAATCATTGTTGATTTAGTAGCACCAAGCAAATAGATAAGATCATTAAGGGTCATGTCATAGTCTATTTCATAGTAGTCCTAGAGGTAACTCATTATGTGAGTTAGAAAGTGATTGAACAACCAACTCCCTTAATATTTTGACACCCAACTCTCCCGGCTTGTTAATATGTGACTTCATCTCCAAGATGTGAGAACACATAGACCTTTCTTGCCAATAGGGCTAGAGTGACCTTGAACATGAGTGGTTAAGTAGAATAATTGGAGGAGGTGGAGTGAGTGAAGAATGATTTCTGGGACATCATCTTCATTAGGAAAACTTGTTCCAAGAGTTTTTAGGAAGATCATAGATGTTTGAACCAGACATCTTTTGGGAGATATTCAAGATAGTTAATTTAAAGTCTTTAATATAACACCCAATATGAAATATTAAGGCTAGGACCCAACCCAATATTTTATAACTTGGAGGAGGGATGTCGTAATCCAAGCTATAGAATATTTGAAGGTAGGCGAATGACAATTCACCAATTTCCACCATGAAAAAGAAATAATTTATTAGGTTTTAATTGGATTTGAAACTCCTAGATCTTTTGAGATTCATTGAACTGTTCAATGGCATGTTTCAATCTCGATTGTGCCCTCTCAAGTTTTGTGACTGGGATGTCGAGGATCACAAAACAAGGTGTGAATAACCATGCAAATATACTTGGTACCATTAATATTTACCCCTCAATCAATGTGTCGGTTAACCATACGTGCTCCACCGATACTAAGATAAACATTAAGTTACCCTTTGCCTACCTTGTTAAATCAAGTTAGTGTGCCGGTTAACCACACACGCTCCACTAACCGACTTAAGCAAAGTGGAAAGTGTAATTTCATTGGTTAGCACCAAATTCACATTTTCCTTAGTAACTAAGATTGGGAACTAATAAAATTTTAGTTACTTTATATTTACCATTAATACTTTTAATGAAGGGAGAATTATAGTCCTTGTCCTACCCGTTCGGCTAACGACCCTCCACCAGTCAAGGAAGCGGTGGGTGAGAGTGGACACCCATTAAACTACCATTTTATATGCAGTAACCTTATACCCCCCCTTATATACCGACTTCGTGAATGAGGCCTACTAACGGTAAGACTGGCTTGCTCTTATACATATATATATATATATATATATATATATATATATATATATATATATATATATTATTAACTTATAGTATAAGGGTTGAATTTTAACTTTTAAAATTCTAAGGGCTTAACTTGGAATTAAAGTATTCATAACGGAAAAGTTTACAAATTCCAAAACTTGAGGGAAAGTTTTGAAACTATTCAAAACTATTCAAATTCCATAACTTATGTGTTTAAAGTAGTTTTAATACAAAAAGCTCTTCAAGTTCCATAACTTGAGGACAAGTTATGGAAGACTTTAAACTAATAAAAGAATATGACTTTTCTTTATTCATAACCTATGGAAATATTTAATAGTTTTATGAGTCTTAAATGTGACTTTTCATATAACTTAAGGACAAGTTACAAAAACACATTTTAGAATCAACTCCTAGATTAATTTGGATTGAAAACAATAATTTCACATAACTTTCCTATTAATCTAAGCAACTCATAAGAACAATATAATTCAATCAAACTTTTTCATGTAATTAGGCTAACCATTAAACTAATACAAAACATGAATCTACTGACAATTATCTTTGAAATTGGATTATCATGAACATTACCACATCAACAACAGGTTTATAAGTTGAAAACAGCTTAGGGTAATGTTCCTAATCCAATTCCAACCAAAATAGTCAAAGATATGTTGCCTGGGGGTCCAACTCGTCGAGTAAATGAACCAACTCGGCGAGTTGGATGAGTTTTTCCTTGGACCCGTCGACTCCCTTCATGGACTCGGCGAGTCTGCTGAGCAGACAACAACAAACTTCGATTTTTCAGCCAATTTTGCAAGTATAACAAGAAAACAAGCCTAGGCTTTGATACCAGTGTTGGGTTTTAAGCATTCTAACACTCCTACGTATACATGCAACCCTAAATACTTGGATCTATGTTTTCTGTATTATACATGAAAATATGAATATTCCAAGGTATTACCCTAACTAGCATACAAAACATTGATTCATATGTAACATAGCAAGTTAAAAGACATACCTTTTGATGTATCTTAATTCCATGAAGCTTAAGAGCCTAGTGACCCAAGTGTGACACCTCAAATGGCTCACACAACATCAAATGCACTTGGAATAACTTAGAGAGAAATGAACCACTTCATGAAATAGGCTATCCATCACCATTCCTTCATAGTCTCTCATGGTGACCGATTTTGGTAAGAATAAGATTCTCATATAGTGTGTCACAATTAGGGTTATACCATGTAAACCCTAATTGTCATGGCCTTTCATTTCCATGATCCATGGGTACAAAAACACCATGGAGCATCCTATGGGTTTTAGCCCAACTTGATAATCCATAGAGCATTAGCCCACTATATAAGTATGGATGATTTACACAATCAACCCATATATTTAATTAGTCTCCTTTTGATCACTTAATTAATTCCAAATTAATTCTTGATCAATACTAATTAAATAATCTTTATAATATATTAGAACTTATAATATATTCATAAACCTTAAGTGTTATTTCTCTCATTTTAGTGTATCCAAATGCATAATGCCATGCAACCCAAATGGACCATTCCAATCGGGTCAAGTACATACCAAATATTGTTATGGACTTAGACACTAATCCAACACTGTGCTGCCTGCGGCAGCAACAAGCTCAGTAACAACGATATAGTGCTCAACCAACAACTCGATCACTACGGTCTTAATAGACCCAAACACTTCTAGACAATGAACACTCAAATAAGATATTCCACCATAAATCCACAACCAGACATATTGCTTATCAAACAACTCGATCACTACGGTCTTAATTATGTTAAATTAGGTAGTCTATGAAAACAATAAGCAATCCTAGACTATTAGGCATCATACAATCATGCCACTCTATCCTGGAATTACTTAGGGATCCTTAGCGTACCAACTACCATGCACTTCCATCATTTCAATAACATCAATTATAATATCTGATATAAAACAGTTATGGATATTTTGGAAGATCAATTCTTCGACTCCGGCTGACTATACACCCTGCTTCCTCCGCTTCTTTAATTGGAAATTCGTTCTTTTCTAAAAAGGTTTTCATAATACTTCTCAGTCCCTTAGTTTGACTCTAGAATCCCATGGATGTTCATCCAAATCTCTCAAACCAAGGCTCTGATAGCAACTTGGAACAACCAAATTTTTGACAAAATTTTTTATTTTTATTTTAGCAAAAACCTCCATGTATTATAAAAATCAAGAACAAAATATCCCAGGAGTATCAATACAATCATCCCAAATCAAAGTGTCTGATATGTGTGAAACCAACTAGTTTTAATCCTACTAACTTAAACACAAAGACAAACACACGAAAGGCAGTGTACCTTTCGATTAGCAGTTTAGTTCAGGTAAGTAGGGTATCGAACATAGGGAACGGTAAACAATTAAATAAATGATAATATTATCTAAATGAAACAAGTAATAGAAAGGGGGTTTTCTCTAGTTTTGCAAGACTAGAAACTTAAACAATTAAATAATACTCAAGCTAATCGACTAACAGCTAAGCAAACAAAAATCAACTAAATCCAATAATAGAAGAGACTTCTGTTTAGGTTTTAATCATTTATTCATATGGTTGATTTTATGACTAGTGCAATGGATTAATTGGCATTGGCTACCGATAAGTGTGATTAGGTTCACGTTCGCTATTACTAATCCTTAGAAAACATATCAATTCAAGCAGTGATCAAGTGATTAAACTAATAGATTTCCTAGTTTATTAATTCAGGTTAAGTAAGACTTGTAATAAGTTAATCAAATATGCTAATTCAATTAACTCCTTGTTGATGGTTCGTCACACAAGCTCACATATTAACTTACCTATTTTCTAGTTAACCCTAGTTTCACGTTCGTTATTCCTAGGCGTATAACTATGTGTTCACATAAATCATATGAGATTAGCAATTAAGAGATGTTCATACAACTTAATTACTAATTTATTAATAGAAAATAGTTATTGTTAACATATAAGGTTCTTTAACAAGCTTAACAAAACAATATTACCAAAGAAAATTAATCCTAACCATAATCGTAAAGTCATCTATCCTAAACAAAAGATAACAGTTTTAGCTCATGATTATAGTAAAACTAAGATCAAAAACGAAATCAAACAACTCAAACATACTTCAACTTAAAGAATAAGTAAGAATGGACTTGAATTTGCCTTGATTCTTCTCAAAATTGGATCTAGGTTTGATTCTTTGGCTTCCAGCACCTTAGCAGGTCTTCTAATCCAACTTTACCCCCAAGGGTATCGATTTGAAAGTCCCTTTACATAGATTTTCACAAAAAAGAGGTGACTCGTCGAGTCCAGTGACCGACTCGACGAGTCCGTCACTTAAAACTCGTGCACAGCAAGTCAGCGTGTCCAGAATCGCGAAAGTTCGACGTGACTCGTCGAGTTTATGGCCTACTCGTCGAGTTAGTTTGGAATTAGCATTTTATTAAAACACGAAATTTGTCCAAAATTATGTCTAGTTTTCAGATCATTTTGAATCTCGTAAATCGGAGTTATGATTCATGAGATATGGCCAAAACACCGACAAGGCGTCAAGCTGTCCAGCAACATCCTTCTTTCTTCAAAATCCAAGATCCAAGCTTCCAATCACTTGTTCCGCTTCCTTTTCCACCCGAGCATGTCATTGTTTTTGAAAAATAAAATTCTAAACTAATTAAGCACCTTTTGTTCTTAACTGGCCATTTCAAGCTCATGTATCGTAAGTACACTTACCTAGCTTGTTATATACTAGAATGAACTTGTTTAGACTTAAGAAACATCAAGGAATCCTAGTTGGAAGAGATTTTATGGCCAAGGATCTCCCAAGGCCGTAAACTCCATATAAGGGTTCAATGTTGCCCTAATTTCCTTCCTTATGCTTAGAACTTGGACTAGAACCCTCCACCATTGAACTAAGGACCTTAAACTTTGAGTTGGTACATAATACCATGAGTTTACGGTCGTAAACTCATGGAGAAATGGTTGTTAGGTCGTAAACTCCGATTAAGATCAAGTCTTGGGCCTTAAACTCATATAGACTCTTGTTTAACCTTGAAACACTTAAACCCTTGAGACTCCCTACCTTTAAGACCCTAAATATGACCATTTAGAGAGTTTACAGCCATAAGTAAACCCCCCTGGGCTGTAAACTCCTCAACACTCTCCATTGAATGGGTCTTTCACTTCCTTAGGTAAAGCAAAATTACCTCAAGCTTCCCTAGCTTTTCAAACTGACACTTATGTATCTATGGTCATGAGTTTACAGCCGTGAACTCCTTGGGGCCATAAACCCATGGTAGTAAACTCCATGGAGAGTGGTCCTTGGGCCATAAACTCAATAGCAATGCCTTACAACCCTTAGGTGCAACCCTAAGTTCTTATAACACTTGAATCCAAGTGTTTTCCTTGTTATAGGGTGTTTATACTTATCAAATTAGTGTTATAATCACTAATTATATACATATATATATATATATATATATATGTGTGTGTGTGTCTTTATATGTTATTAGGATCATTGTGTGTGTTCAAGTCTTCACTTGACACCTAGCACCTTGTCCGACACTTCCATCCAATCCACTCACTACAGTTGAGTTCATACCCCTTAATTAATGTTTTAAATGTTTTTAAATGCTTTTATGGGGGGATACAAGTTGAATCATGTTACTTATTATATCAATCACATGTGTTTAATAACTACCAAACTATGGAATTACTACACTTTTAGCTGTTTTACTAAGTAAACTACTTCAAAATGATTTCTAAAATGTTTTTACATGTTAAACTCTTTATCAAACTTGTTTGCTATAATTAATCTTTCCTTTCTAGTTCTCTTATAACTATGTTTCAAACAAATTATTTCTTATACTTTAAACAATTTATGTCAACAAACTAAATATAAATTGTTTTGTAAATTGACATCAAGCCATCGATTTTATTACTAAATTCTTTAAATGTTTTACAAAACCTCTTTTAATGCTTTTATATTGTCAAATGCATGCCTTTATATGTATAGTTATGTAAGTAATGTTTAAGGGACTTAGGACTGCTAGCTCGCTTTAATTCCTTTTCCTTCTTTGGATGTGGCCTTAGGGTATTGGTTATTTGTCCGAATGTCGTCTAAATTTTAGTTATATATTATGTATACATATATAGACATAAAAGTTCTATCAGTCAATTCAGTACCTTTGGGTAGCAAAGGCATACTTTCGGTTATACATGTACATTACTAGTAACTATAATAGGTATAGTTAGGAGATACTACTTACTATTCCTAGTACAAGGAATCACACAAGAGTCAGTTCATTCATGAGTCTATACAAATATACTATTACATACTATATGAAGAGATACTATTAAATACTATAAAAGAGAATACTAGACAGAAAATACTAGATAAAGAATACTATACAAAGAATACTATAATAGAGAATACTATACAAAGAATACTATACAGAGAATATTATACAGAGAATACTATACATAGAATACTATTACTATAACAAGATTCTGAGATAACATAATGCGAGATACTACTTCATGACACATCGACCATTTCGTTATGTCATGTTTTGTAACCAGAATCTCTTGGAGGGAGAGCATGAGTTTGCGTATAGATCTATATTGGATTGACTATCCTACATCTTTGCTGTTCGCTACAGTGGGACTTCCAAGTCTACGGGTTCCAAATGTCAATTCTTCCGATGTCTTTCATCGTCGTGTTTTAGTCATATTAGTATGGTAACAATCATATCACATTTTGCCTTAAAACCATTCGTTTTAAGGTAGTTATTACTTCAGTGATTAATACAAATAATACTATAGTACACATATACATTTTCCCATTCTTTTCAATTTGTGATCTTCTCACATATAGGGTAATAAAAGGCTATATTTTGATAATAATAGTTCTACATGGGAAAAACCTTCATTCTTACAGAAAGGCAGACCTTCAAAATAGTCGGGTCTTGGTAGAAGACTACTTTTTATACTAATAGGATTTTCTAGGGTTTTCATACTTATACAAACTTCTTCACAAAATATTTACTAGTGTTTTCTTTATAGTTTTACAAAGCAATGACACTAAAATACTTATGAATTCACCAGCTTAAATGTTGTTCTACACTTTCAAAATAACTTGTATTCTCAGGTCACCAATAGACAGGTATGACGACCAGGTTTTGAGAAGACGGAGTGGTCAAGACTCGTCTTTTATTTTGATTACTTATTTTCATGTCTTATTTTATGAAAGAACACACTTGTATTAAAATTTTACTATTAATGCAATTGACGATGTTGTTGCTTGTTTACTACTTTACACTGTTGTGATACGTTACATGACGTCCTCCGCCCCAGAACGTTTCCGCCGTTCTTGGTTTTGGGGTGTGACATTATGAGAATGGGGTCATATACCCCCAACGGATTTTTGAAAATTATCCAAACTCCTAATTTACACTCCCTTTGTTGTCATAACTCATAAGATGGCGGTGATGGATATTAGTTATCTTTTGTTTGTAAATGTTTTTGTTGGTATGTCACTAGTTAACCCACCCTTATTAGTTATTTGAAATGATAGTCTGTTCCTTTCATTATGGACTCATGCTTAATTATAAAAAATATGACAAGTCTCTTCAAAGTTAAGGACCCTTGTACTCTGGGAGGAGGGTCAGATACGGTATTTGGCACGACAGTTGATCTGGGGAAATTGAATTTCCCAGTTTAAGGTAGCGTTTTACTTTGAGCATTTGTAGAGTGGAAGTGAAAGTGATTGTGCATATGTATTGAACTGCAGGAAATATGTCGATTAGTGTCAAGTCCTGTTGATGGGAAGATTGAGAAATCTGGAGATAGGAAGGGATTAGCAGAGAGCGAACCATCAACTTCAACCATGTGTGTTAATGGGAAACCAGATTTCTCTAAACTGAAAGGGGAGATTCGTCTAGACAATCTTTCAGTTAGAGAACTTCATGCAACTTTCAAGGCTACATTTGGCAGGGAAACTCCTGTGAAGGATCTCCATCGGGCTGTCTAATTCTTCTGATGTTTCGACTACCACTTTCATAAACAAAAACAACATAATAACAAAGAAACCCAAATTAGAAGAAGACAGTAACGATAAAAACAACATTAATAATGAGAATGAGAAAGAGAAGGAGGATCCATTTGTTATATCAGTCAGTCAACGTCAAAGTGAGGCCCTCAATGGTTGGGCTTGACCAACAACTAAACAAAAAAAAAGAGGCAAGTGGTAGATAATTGGTCCTTAGATGATAATATTTTAACAATTATGTTTACTTTTACTATTTTATAACAATTAGTTATGATATATATATATATATATATATATATATATATATATATACACACACACACACACATAAGTAAAGTAGGAGGTCTAATAACTATTAATTTGTAAAAGTAATAGTTTTGATCAAACCAATTAATTGGAACAACTTTTTGTAACACCCCGTTCTTCGAGTGTGCAATTATAAGTCCCTGAGATTTAAGAGGAAGGGTAATTCTGGTCCCTTTCGAGAAACGAGCTTCATCCGAGAAGGTTTCGGACGGGTGTATGTGTTAGAAGTATTGGGCTTCTCGTCACCCTCGTATGAATGTAAAGTAATTTTAGAGTGGGAGTAGATTAGAGGAGTTACGGTGCCTCGAAGTTGATCATTGTTTATAGTTCTTTGTGGATTAAGAAAGAAATGGTCTCATGCATGCATGGCATGCATGCATGCTTTTGTGCTTTGAAAGGTGGCTGGGTACACCCAGCATAAGCTGGACGTACGCCCAGCGTAACGGGAGGATGATATGCGCGTTGGTCGGGTGAGTACGCCCCGCGTACCAGGGAGGTACGCCCCGCGTACTCACAGGAATCCCAAACCCTATTTTTAGGGTCAGCCACTATATAAGGAATAAGATGGTTCACCCCTCAGCCTCCTTACACTCATCTTCAACCTCAGAGAAACCCTAATCTCGTATTCCCTCCATATTTGAGTGTGTTTGACCTTGAGAAGCTTGTATTGGCAAAAGAAGGGCTTGAAGGAGAAAAGGGAAGTTGTCAAAGAAGAAGAAGAACGGCGTGGGTTAGAGGTTGAGTTGCAGTCGCGTGAGTTGAGGCAGGCTCCGATGCAGTCGCAGCCGGCTCCGAAACGGTCCAGGACCGTTGATGTTAGAGTGGGGGATCGGAGCGGCCACACTTGTGGGAAGTGTGGGAGGGGCCACACCGGAGTTTGTTGGTCCGGTGGTGCATGCCGTAAGTGCGGAAAGGAGGGGCACTATGCGCGGGATTGTTGGCAGTCAGTGCCGGTTCAGGATTTGAGGATTCGTTACCATTGTCGTCAGGTTGGACATTTGAGGGTCAACTGTCCACAGCTTTCTGCAGGATCGGTGCAGGCTCCAGCACCGGCCACTTTGAGGAATTCAGATGGAGGACAGGGTGGAGTGGAGCCCCCAGGGGCTCAGGGTCGTGCTTATCAGCTTGCGGCAGAAGAGGATTAGAGCAGTGCCGGATGCAGCTGCGGGTATGTTTCATTTGTGATGTGTTGTTATCTTGCGATTATTGCGGTGTTTTGTTTGTGCTGGTATCTTTGTGTGGTTTACGATGCGGTATTCGTCGTTTTGCGGGTTGGAGTTTTTGGTTATGGATTTGGGTTTCAGGTTTTCGTTTTGGTATCCGTTGTTCCCTGAGGGTTTGGTATGGTTATAATTTGGTGTTTGTGCTATCGTTGGTTATCTTTCGTGAGGGCTATTAGTGGAGATGCGGCATTGGGTTGAATGTCGGGTAGCATCTACAGTCGTGGAGTGGATAATTGGAGATCGGATTCTTTTTGAGCGGATTGATCAGTGAGGAGATGTGTTTTGCTGAGGGTTGCTTATGCTTGTGGGAAGCAGTCAGTGTGTAAGTGTTCTCTTTGTGCGGGGTTGTTCTGGAAGGTCGTTAATGGCGACCGGTGGTTGTTAGTCAGTGCTTTAAGTGGGGGAGAATTGGAGAATTCTCCGGGAGATCGATGAGTATTTGAGGGTGTTTAGCTGTTAGGATTCAGCAGTGATCTGTCAGCCCAGAGTATAGGCTGATAGGAGCGAGTTTCGGGCATGCGGGGCGGGATACAGACCTAGGGCATTCGATTGTGGAGGCCTGGAAGCAGGCCGGGATCAAGTTTGAGTAGGTAACCGGGGGTTATGTGATCAGAGTATTTGTATGCTTTATGTACGTGATGTGTTGTACTGCATTAATCCTATGGGATTTATGTTGTGCATGTTTATAGAGTTGGAACCGGAAGGTTCCCATAGTTAGAACCTGAGGGTTCACAGAGTTTGGGTGTACGGACCCATAGAGATATAGCCTCGAGTGGCTAATATGTGTTATGTGAGTCGGTCCAGTCAGGCTGGAGACTCTGCTGGTATTGTTGGATCAGTTTGGGATTGCGGATTGTGTATGTTGCAGTGTGATTGCAATAGAAGGTCTGGCCCCGGGTAGTGATTTGATGAGTTGAGATAGTGCATGGGCTTGAGAGCCCCTGCTATGAGAGCTAGAGTATGTGTGTTGCATGGATAGCGGATACGCTAAAAATGTGGTGTAGCATTGGGCGAGCACCTTGGCACTTGTTTGGGGGGCATGATGGCTAAGTGGATTCCTTGGAAAAGGAAGTGAGAGAGGTGTGTAACCCGAGAGGGAGTGCAAGTTCACGGAAGTGAAAGCGGCAGGGCAGGGTTATGATCAGAGTAATTCGAGTAAGGTTTTTGAGTAGCGGGATTGCGATGATGGTATGGAATAACATCATGATGGGATGTCTGCTGAGAATGCGGGATGAATTCCGCAGATGTAGAGCCAAAAGACTCGGAAGGGATGCGGGGAGAGAGTCTTGGGCTCTCAGTGTGATTCTGATCAGGGTATTGGATATGTAGTAGTGGTTCATCCTGGGGGGTGTTGGAGGATATCATCAGTGTATCAGGTTTTCCCAACCTGAGGGTACTGGAAAAAGTTCAGCATGTGTATGTGATTGCAAGAGGAGAACTCGGGCGAGTTGCTCTGAGATTGAGAATGGGTCTCTCCGTCGGCACGGAATGGATAGAGTGGGATTCGGATCGGGGATCTGATGGTTCATGGCTTTCTAGCCCTTATGGGTCGAGTGCTTGTTGGGATTTGGGGCAGTGATGCTTCATGGGTAATTCTCGGTTGTTGAGTGTGATTATCCGAGGGTACAGTCGGTGCCCGGCTTGAGACGGTGGTCAGAACACCGCAAGAAAGGAGGAAGTGAGTTTCGGGTGTCGATGGTTGTACCTTGAGGGACCTGGTTTGGTTAGTGCTAGCTAGTGCATTGCAGGGGAAGTTCTGAATTAGAGTTGCTGCAGGCTTCGAGGGTAAAGCCTAATTTAAGTGGGGGAGAATTGTAACACCCCGTTCTTCGAGTGTGCAATTATAAGTCCCTGAGATTTAAGAGGAAGGGTAATTCTGGTCCCTTTCGAGAAACGAGCTTCATCCGAGAAGGTTTCGGACGGGTGTATGTGTTAGAAGTATTGGGCTTCTCGTCACCCTCGTACGAATGTAAAGTTATTTGAGATTGGGAGTAGATTAGAGGAGTTGCGGTGCCTCAAAGTTGATCATTGTTTATAGTTCTTTGTGGATTAAGAAGGAAATGGTCTCATGCATGCATGGCATGCATGCATGCTTTTGTGCTTTGAAAGGTGGTTGGGTACGCCCAGCGTAAGCTGGACGTACGCCCAGCGTAACGGGAGGATGATATGCGCGTTGGCCGGGTGAGTACGCCCCGCGTACCAGGGAGGTACGCCCCGCGTACTCACAGGAATCCCAAACCCTATTTTTAGGGTCAGCCACTATATAAGGAATAAGATGGTTCACCCCTCAGCCTCCTTACACTCATCTTCAACCTCAGAGAAACCCTAATCTCGTATTCCCTCCATATTTGAGTGTGTTTGACCTTGAGAAGCTTGTATTGGCAAAAGAAGGGCTTGAAGGAGAAAAGGGAAGTTGTCAAAGAAGAAGAAGAACATGTGGAACTTGTGGATCTGAAGAAATACCACCCTTTGGAGCTGGTTTAAGGTATAAAGCTTCTTGCTTGACCCTCATATTACATAGATCTATGTATTTTGAAGCTTTGTTATCATTCTTGTCCCAAAAATCTTCATCTTGTTGCATAGTCCGATTTGGTCAAGTGTATCTGTCCTTTCAGACCTTTGGAGAGGTCTTGAGTGATAAAAATGAGGTCCCAAGGGCTGTAGCTATTCCATGTATGAGTTATGTGGGTCTTAATGGATTAAGACCTTGGATTAAGAGCTTAAGGACGTCCCCAGTAATAAAGCCTGAGACTTTATGATTTCTAATCATATTTGGCACATGGATCTGTAGTTTGGGCTTAAGAGCTTAAGCCATTAAGCTATAAGAAGGACTTAATAGTTTTGGCAGTTACACCCCGCGTAACGGTGTAGTACGCCCCGCGTAACGGGCCGGTACCCCGATTTTCCTTTGCGAGTCAATGCAGTACGCCCCGCGTACTCCTCCTGTGGACTACCTTTTGGGCCTTTGTGTTGGGCCATTTGTGGGTTGTGGTGTTTGGGCCAAGTCTGGAAATTAGGAATAGGGTATTTTGGGTCCAATTAATATTATGAATATTGGATCTAGGCCCATTTGGTGAGGTGGGCCCAATTTGGTAAATTGGGCCAATGTGGGATTTTGTATGAGATTGGGACTTTGGTTTTGGCCCAATAAGTGAAAGTATGATTGACCCTATGTTTATTTTGTGATGATGGTTAGTTCGGGATTTGCGGTGAGTTGGTGATTCAAGAGTCTACTTCTTCGGTTCAGAGTGTTGGCAATCGCGAGGTGAGTTATCCTCACTATATCAACGGGGTCTACGGCACCAAGGCCGACCCTTTATCGGATGGAAATCCAAGTAGTGTTGTTGTTATGATATTGCGGAATATGGGCCGGAAGGCATTATATGTTGTGGGCCGGAAGGCATTACATGTTGTGGGCCGGAAGGCATTGCGATGTGGACCGGAAGGTCATGGCCTGGAAAGGCGTATGTGTGTAATTAGCATGTTGACTGATTCGTAGGGTGATGTTATGCTAGTGACCGGTTAGTTCGGTATCTTGGTTAGGGTAATGATATGTTATGTGATCTGTTGATCGATTCGCTGACTGTGTTCTGTTGAATGATTATATGTTAGGTGCACAGTTGCTTGGTCTGGGGTTTGACCCGATATGTAAGGTTGTTCTATGTTCTGTTATGTTATGTATGCTGTTATGTTATGGGCTGGAAGGCGATGTGTTATGGGCCGGAAGGCAATATGTTATGGGCCGGAAGGCAATATGTTATGGGCCGGAAGGCGATGTGTTATAGGCCGGAAGGCAATATGTTATAGGCCGGAAGGCGATATGTTTTGGACCGGAAGGTCGTGGACTGGAAGGGCGTATTTGTGGTTGGTATTTTTGGGGGTATCTCACTAAGCTTTCGGGCTTACAGTTGTGGTTTTATGTTTCAGGTTCTCAAGAGTCTGTGGCAAGGCAAAGGCGTGATCGTACCGTTCCCCGCGTTGGTGTTTTATGATTTGAACCTGGGAAAAATACTCTATTAAATAATGTATTGAAAACCTTTTTGTAACAACGTTATTAAAATGAGTAGTTTTTGAAAAGTTTTAATTGTTTTGAAATTTTGGTCGTTACACTTTTTGACAATGGTTCTACTTAATTTACTATTTATACACCAATTAAGGTCCTAATGTTAATTATATTTAGTGATCAATATGTGTAGTTGGCTCAATAACAGCCGAAGCAAGAATTAGGTACTTCATTCTATAATGTGATTGCAAATATCTTGTGTTTCATTCTATAAACCAGTTATATTTTTAGTTGATCCGATTCGGTTAAATTGATTTTCTTTTATTCTAAATTTTCCACTAGTTTCATCCAACCTACTTGTATTGACCATTTGACCTGATTCATTCATATAGTCTATTGATGGTGCCCCTAACAAAGAATATTTCTAGGTCCGTCACTATTTTTTAGATTTATTTTTTAAGGTTTGTATTTTTTTCTTACTTTGTTGGTTGTTTCTTGATGTTTCACAGACAATCCATATGTAAAAGATGGTGATACAGTAAGTGACTTCTCCATTGCTTCTTTTTAACTTTTCTTTCGCAACTAGTTTACTAAATTGTAACAATTGCATTTGTGTTACGATTAGATAGTGGACTTTTGTTGTGGTTCAAATGATTTCAGTTGCTTCATGAAAGAAAAACTCGTCACCATGGGAAAGACAAGGCTCCCTTTAACGCCACCAGGTTCCCTCACCTTCATTGCCTTCTCCACCACCACAACTGCACAAACGTATCACCGCGTCGCATTTACCATCAACATTGTCAGTCATGACTGTCACACCCCAAAACCAAGAACGGCGGAAACGTTCTGGGCGGAGGACGTCATGTAAAGTATCACAACACAGTAAAAGTAAATAAGCAAACAACATCATCCATTGCATTAAATATATAATTTTAATACAAGCGTGTTCTGAACAGTTATAGACACCAAAAATAATATAAATCAAAATAATAAGATGAGTCTTGGATGCGCTCCATCTTCTCAAAAGCTGGCCTCGGTACCTGTCTACTGTCGACCTGAGAATACAAGTTATTTTGAAAGAGTTTATGAGCATTAAGCTGGTGAGTTCATAAGTATTTTAGTGTCGGTGTTTGTTATCAAAACATTTGAACATGTCTCTAGTGTAACTTTGTAAAATGTATGTAAATGTTTGTAAGTGTTTGTAAAAGTTTGAATCTCTCAGAAAAACCTATATTTTCTATTAAAGTAGCCTTCTACCAAGGCTAACTGTTTTGTATGCTCGTTTGTTGTAAAAGTGTGTAATTTCCCAAGTGTAACTATCATTTAACAAAATATAGTTTGTACATTAATGTTTAAGTGAAATAATCACTAAATATATGTAATGGGTAAATTATTGTAGTACTGTAGTGTTGTATTATAGGAACTACTTCTGTACTAACTACCTTAAACCGGATTTATATTAAGGTATCATGTGATTAATTGCACCATACTATCGACTGGTAAAACCGACATCCGAATGGTCGTAAAAATGGAATGACGTTTGGCACCCGCAGACCTGCAGGTCCGGCTGTAGCTAGCAGCAAGGTGTAGGATAGTCAATCCAGTACGCAAACTCACGCTCTCCCTCCAAGAGAATTCTGGCTACAACTTGGGCCATGACATTTAAGGCATGCTCCGATATAGTGAATCACAATTGTTAACATATTCATGTATATGTAATGTAATGTTACTTATTCTAGTATCGTTGTATATGTTCTCTTCCTAGTATAGTTGTATATGTTCTCTTCCTAGTATAGTTGTATATGTTCTTCTTCTAGTATAGTTGTATATGTACTCTTTCTAGTATAGTTGTATATGTACTCATAGTAATGTAATGTATATGTTCTCATAGTAATAAGTATTGACTCATGAATGAACTGACTCATTGATCTAGAAATTTTAGTAGTATGATCCTGTGTTACCCCGATGGTAACTTACTAATGATGTAACTAATACACCTGAATATGGAAGAACTTTTATGTCTATATATGTACACATGATATATAATTAATATTTAAACGACCTTCGGACGAGTACCCGATATCCTATCAGACCACATCCAAATCGAGGAAAAGGAAACAAGGTGGATAGCCTTCCTAAGTCTTTTAAACATTACTTATATAAGTATACATATACAGGCATGCAATTTATAATAAGTGTAACAAAGTTTAAGTAAAAGTATTTGGTACGTAAAAGAGTTTGTAAAACAGTTTGAAGTAAAATAGTTTGATAACCAGTGTGAACAGTATTAAAATCATTGGTTTTATAGTTATTAATCACATGTGATTGATGTAATAACTGTAAATATTCAACTTGTATTCCCCCCCCCCCATAAAAGCATTTAAAACATTTAAAAGTATTTCAAAGGTTAATTAAAGGGGTATGAACTCACATGTGGTGAGTGGATTAGATGGAGTGTCGGATACTGTTTTAGGTGGCAGACGGAGACTTGTACACACGCACGAGCCTAGTTATCATATTTTGAACATATATATAACTAATTAGCCAATAATAACTAATAAATTTAGTTGGGACACTCAGGAACATGTAAACACTTTGTATAAGTGTTATAGGTCCTAATTGTTGCATCTAAGTTGTTGTGGGACAAGGCTAAAGGGGTTTAATGTTCCAAAATGCCTTATATATGTGTTTAACATTCAATAAACTCCACACAAGGAGTTTACGGTCGTAAACCCTTGAGTTTACGGCCATGAACTCCCAACTTGGTGGTACATGGTGTTTTGAAGTGCTATTTGATTTCTAGAATAAGTCTTACTTGGTGGTTTAGTTCTTTGGGTAGTTTAGGGCATAGAAATACTCCCTTGAGGAGTTTACGGCCCCAAGGCCAATTCCCTTAGAGTTTACGGCCGTAAACTCTCATGGGATGGGTATTTTTATTCTTTCAACAAGTAGGATAATTTCTAGGCATTTGTTTAAGGCTAATGAGGACCCTAGGCACACTTTGGTGCCCTTGTTTGGTGTTTACGGCCTATGAGTATTACCTTGGCCGTAAACTCACTTTAAGGGGGTGCTTTTGATGTTTTAAAGTCCACAATTTTGCTAGGAATAAATGGGGGTTAATGTCTAAAGCTTTAGGAGTGATTAGGGCACATTTTGGCCCTTGAATATGGAGTTCACGGTCTAAGAAGTTCTTGGGCCGTGAACACACTAATCTTGGTGTTTTTAATTGTTTTCTAGCCTCAAATATACATACATACAATCCTAAGCTAATTAGTTATCAAGGAAATGGGACTAGGTATCATTTAAACCTCATTTTGGCGTTTACTCTCCAAGAACGTTCTTGGGCGGTAAACTCCCGAATCTCACATATTTGACATGTAATCTATGTTATTAAGAATATAATAAGAATTACGAAACAACTAGAGAAGTGTACTCACGATTTGGGATGAAAACCCGAAGATCCGTGAGAGAGAAAATGGCTTTTCTCTAGTTGGAAATGTGAATAATGAATGAATTTAGTTCAGAAATCTATTTATAGTCCTGAGATATTTTCGACAGAAAATATTTTTATTCCTGAAATGATCTCTAATATATCAGAGTGTTGGAATAATAGTGTTGCACAAAACCAAGATGCATCCACTCTCCTGATATTTACTGAAGTGCAAATCCCGAATTACTCAAACTTATACGAAAATGTCTGAAAATTGACTATAACTGGTCTAGCTTCTATTGAATTGATAATGTTCGTACAAAATGGAAATTTCTGGTTGTCACATCATCCCCCTGTTAGAAGGAATTTCGTCCCGAAATTAGAATTTAAGCAAATAAGAAGTTATAAATAACTAAGCGAAAAGATGAGGGTATTTCAGTTTCATCTGATCCTCGCGTTCCCAAGTGAATTCCGGTCCTCGCTTGGCATTCCAGCGAACCTTCACGATCGGGATACGGCTTTGCTTCGTCTGCTTGACCTCACGGTCCATGATCTCTACCGGTTCATCCACGCAGTAGAGGCTCTCGTTGATCTCGATCTCGTCGAGTGGGATTACAAAAGTCTCGTCGGACAGACACTTTTTCAAGTTAGATACGTGGAATGTAGAATGTACATTACGAAGTGTGTCGGGTAGGTCGAGTTTGTAAGCTATGGGGCCGACTCTTGCGAGAATCTCGAAAGGCCCTATGTACCTCGGATTAAGCTTCCCACGCTTACCGAAGCGTATCAAGCCTTTCCAGGGTGAGACTTTGAGAAGGACTCGGTCTCCCACTTGGAATTCCAAAGGTTTTCTTCGCTTATCAGTGTAGCTCTTCTGTCGGTCTCTAGAGGCTTTCAATCGTTCACGGATCTAAACGATTTTCTCTATCATTTCCCGAATGATCTCCGGACCGGTGAGAGTACTGTCAGAAGCTTGCCCCTTGGCTAATTGGGTATCACCCACCTCAGCCCAGCACAGAGGGGATCTGCACTTTCGGCCGTAGAGGGCTTCAAATGGAGCAGCCTTGATGCTCGTGTGATAACTATTATTATAGGAAAACTCGACAAGGGGTAAATGAGTATCCCATGCCTTTCCAAAGTCAATCACACAGGCTCTCAACATATCTTCCAGTGTTTGGATGGTCCTCTCACTCTGTCCGTCGGTCTTTGGATGGTAGGCTGTGCTCATGTCCAGCCTTGTTCCTAGGGAATGTTGTAGTGATTGCCAGAATCTTGAGGTGAACCTACTATCTCTATCGGAGATAATGGACATAGGCACACCATGTAGCCGTACGATTTCCCTAATGTATGTTCTCGTAAGTTTCTCCATCTTGTCAGTTTCTTTGATAGGCAGGAAGTGTGCAGACTTGGTCAATCTATCGACGGTGACCTATATGGTATCAAGTCCACCCGTTGTCTTGGGCAACTTGGTTATCAAATCCATAGTGATCCGCTCCCACTTCCATTCTGGAATCTTTGGTTGTTGCAGTAAACTGGAGGGCTTCTGGTACTCGACCTTAACCTTTGCGCAAGTAAGGCATTTACTTACGAAGGTAGCAACCTCTGCTTTCATATTAGGCCACCAGTATAGCTTTTTAAGATCCAGATACATCTTATCTGAACCTGGGTGAACGGAATACCGAGTGTTGTGCACCTCGGTCATGACCAAGTCTCGGAAACCACCATGTTTCGGTGTCCAGATCCGGTTCATGAAAAATAAGGCTCCGTCACCCTTGGCTTCTAAATTCTTGTCCATTCCTCTAAGGGATTCACTCGTCACATTTTCAGGTTTCATGGCTTCCAGTTGGGCCGCCTGAATTTTCTTAGGCAAGTGTGAATGGATGGTTATTAACAATGACTTGACTCTGCGACCAAAATATTCCTTCTGACTTAGGGCGTCTGCTACTACGTTGGCTTTACCCGGATGATAACGAATATCGCATTCGTAGTCACTGAGTAGCTCGACCCACTGTCGTTGTCTCATGTTGAGCTCCTTCTGATCGAAAATGTGTTGTAAACTCTTGTGGTTGGTAAAGATAGTGCTTTTCGTTTCGTACAAGTAATGTCTCCAGATCTTCAGAGCAAACACCACTGCTCCTAGTTCAAGATCGTGGGTCGTGTAGTTAACTTCGTGTGTCTTCAATTGTCTCGAGGCGTAGGCAATGACCTTACCTCGCTACATCAGAACACACCCGAGCCGTTGATTCGATGCATCGCAATAGACTACGAAGTCTTCTATCCCTTCGGGGAGGGATAGTATTGGTGCGGTGCATAAGGCTCGCTTGAGCGTTTGGAACGCTCTCTCCTGTTTCTCTTCCCAGTCGAAGGCCACGCCTTTCTATGTCAGTGTTGTAAGAGGTTTCGCAATTCAGGAGAAGTTCTGTATGAACCTGCGGTAGTAGCCAGCGAGACCTAGAAATTGACGAATTTATGTAGGCGTCTTCGGTGCTGACCATTTCTCAATGGCTTTAATTTTGGATGGGTCCACGTGGATTCCCTCTTCACTTACCACGTGTCCTAAGAATTCGACTCTTCGGATCCAAAATTCACATTTAGAGAAATTTGCATAGAGCTTATCCGCTCGTAAAGTTCCTAGAACTTGTCGCAGATGATCGCCATGCTCTTCCTTACTTCTGGAGTAGATCAGGATGTCATCAATGAATACAATGACGAACTGATCCAAGTAAGATTGGCATACTCTATTCATCAGATCCATGAAGACTGCGGGCGCATTGGTTAATCCGAATGGCATCACCACGAACTCGTAGTGTTCGTAACGAGTTCGGAAGGCTGTCTTCGGCACATCCTCCTCTAGTACTCGTAACTGGTGATATCCGGATCTCAGATCAATTTTGGAAAAATAGTTCGCCCCTTACAGTTGGTCAAATAGATCGTCTATGCGAGGCAGAGGGTAACGATTCTTGACCGTCAGTTTGTTCAGTTCTATGTAGTCGATACACATACGGAATGATCCGTCTTTCTTCTTAACGAACAAGACCGGTGCTCCCTAAGGTGAGAAACTTGGTCTTATAAAGCCCTTGCTGAGCAGTTCGTTAAGTTGACCAGAGAGTTCCTGCATCTCAGTTGGTGCTAAACGGTAGGGCGACTTGGCTACTGGGGTAGCTCCTGGGACTATGTCGATTCTGAACTCGACCTGTCGTTGCGGAGGTAATCCAGGTAGCTCTTCTGGGAAAATGTCGGGGAAGTCGCTCACTACTGGAATGCTCTTTAGTTCCTTCATCTCGAGGCTCATATCGACGATGTGAGCAAGGAACGCATGGTATTCTTTACGCAGATACTTCTGTGCTTGAATACTTGATATAATATGAAGACTCGCATCGGGTTTGTTGCCGTAGACGATAAGAGTTTCGTTAGACGGAAGGTTTAGACGGACTGCTTTCTCGTAGCACATGATATTGGCGCGATGAAGACTTAACCAATCCATGCCAATGATAACGTCGAAGCTTTTTATTGAGACCGACATCAGGCCGATTGGGAATGAATGGTTATCTAGAGTTAGGGTACAACCTAAGTATATGCTATTCGTACTTTTGGTTTTTCCATTAGCCAATTCTACTGTGAATTGTTCCTTAAGTGTGTGTGGTTGTTTCTTAAGCATGCGAGAAAATTTATGGTTCACGAAGCTTTGCTCCGCTCCACTATCGAATAGAATGCATGCATAGGAGTTATCGAGGAGGAACGTACCAGTCACCACTGTCGGGTCAGCAACCGCTTCCCCATGGCCTATTGCTAGTACCCTCCCTGCTCCTCCAGAATTCTTCGCTTTGGGGCAGTCCCTCTTATAGTGGCTTGCTTCATTACATCCATAGCAGGTCAGGCTCGCGCCAGAGCCGGGGACTTGGGTGATCGGCCTCGCCGGGGATTTACAGAAACGGACGGTGTGTCCTTTCCTGTTGCAGTTAGAGCACTGCATTTCATGGCAGGGGTCGTTGTGGTGGAAGTTGCATTTGTTGCACTTAGGCAAACTTCCAGCATACTGCCTCACCGGAGCAGTATCAGCAGCAGGGGTTATCGCGACATGTACAGCCACAATTTGCTGCTTTTTAGCATCTCGCTGTTTCTTCTTGTCTTCCCAGAACTTTCGCTTAGTGTCAGCGGGTTTGGAGGGTTCCGGGATGGCTAGGGTGGTTATTGTTGTTGCAGGGGTTTTGACTCCATGGTCAATGAGTCGCTGTGCCAGTCGCTTGGCACTGTCGAAGGTAGCGGGGTTTGATGATAGGACATTCCCCTGATACGGAGGCACTAGCCCCCATAAGTACCTTTCGATCTTTTTCCCCTCAGTGGGAACCATATTGGGGCAGAGGGCCACCAGTTCGCTGAATCTGGCGGTATAAGCGACCACGTTGGTGCCCTTCATGGTCAGGCTCCAAAGTTCCTGTTCCAATTTCTGGATTTCGCCCCTTGGGCAGTATTCCTCAATCATGAGGTCTTTCATCGTTTCCCAGCCCATGTCGTTGGCTACGACGAGGGTTAGAGCTTTAACGTGGCCGTTCCACCACGTTAGGGCCTTTCCTTCAAAGGTGCATGCGGCATATTTGACTTTGCTCGCAGCAGGGCATGAACAGATTTCGAAGATTGATTCAGTCTTCTCGAACCATTGCGAGAGGGCAATGACTCTGCCGGTCCATGAAAGGACTTCGGCTTGCAGTTAGTGAAATCCTTGTAGGAGCACTCTCTCGAGCGCACAGGGGTTTCAATCGGAATGGAGTTAACAGGGGTTCCACCTCTGCTGACGTCAGTAGAGTGATACTGAGCCATGGCAGTTGCCACTGCTGCAGCTACGGCAACATTCAGGGCTGCAGTATCGATGACCGGAGGCAGAGGAGGCAGTGGAGGTGCAGGGTTATTCCGGGGAGATTTGCGAGGAGGCATCTTTCAGCTATAATTTTATAAAGATAAGCAAGGTGGTAAGAATCAATTTGTAAGTAAGGTGAGAGTGACACATGGACTAACTAACCATAGTCCAACAGTTGAATGAGTGTTTGAGATCACAACAAAGAATATTAGTAGGAAAACACAAATGTAAAGATTTTCCACAGATTAGATAGACGTCAATAATACTGGTATTACTGATGTAATAAGTTCAGGGAAAATCGACCTAACAGTAGGTCTTACATCATACCATACGGAAAAGTTTGACAGTTCTTAGATTCCTAAATAGAGTACTGAAAGTTAGGAATATTTACAGACAAGTGCTACTTAGAGCACAGATGTTAAAGGCTCTTCCTTAACCAAAAGACAGAGATGTACTAGAAATCATCTAACGGCGATGGGAATTCCTCGGGCGAGCCCTGAGGTCTGACACTTGACGAAACATCTCTTGAAGGTGTCGCTCCTGAGCCCTCTGGCGGGCTCGAAGTTCCAAGACTTCAGCTCGGGAGGCAGCTAGCTGTTGCTGCAGGGTTTCATTGGTTCTCCGGGTCCGTTCCATGTCTTCTTCAAGACGGCGGATGCGGACTGTGTTGACACCAGAGTTGGCATCAATCTCCATGACCCGGTCGATGGTTGCTTGACCTTGCTCAACATTACGAGCTATTTTGTGGATAATGACGGGCAGAGCTCGGTTAGCAGAACCACCTTCGCTGACGTTGTAAAAGCTTCGGTCCCCAAAGTAAGGTAAGGGTTGACCCTGTTCGTCACTCTAGCGATTTAAGTTGGTTTCCCACAAAGGTGTAGGACCTGGAAAAGCTTGTCGGGGTTGTTGTTCGGGGCTTGACCTACTAGCGGTAGGTTGTTGACTTCAGGCTCGGAGTCAGATCCATCAGAAAAACCTTCTGCGAGGTGATCATCCAAAGGGATTGGATGCTCATCTTCGGGCTCTTCTTCGATCCACCCGGCATTGCCTTCATTTGGAAAGTACGGGTCGCCGTGATGGAATCCAGCCATTTAAATCTACGTGAGAAGAGAGGTATAAGAATATAGTATATATGTAGCTAGTAGTACAAAATACACCTATAGTATTTTAAGTTTAGGTTCTACTGATCTTCTTGTGGTATTGTTGGCAAGTTTTTAGACTTGTTAACATATCACAACCATTCTAGGGCACATGCTAATCACTCCTCGGACCAGCATAGTTGATCAGGGTATGCCATTCCCAGGACTGACCATACATCCCCGAGCTCACTTGCGATATTTAACAATCGTAATACTTTTGTTCTTGTCATTGTGACACTGATTTTAGTATGAATGCAGACTAGTATACTTAATTAAATATTTTAATATTTAAAGTATAGACTCTTGGTCAGAGTGCTTTAATCCCTAATGGGTTTATAGTTTAGTATATCTTTTATGGGTTGATATACTTGATTCACTATAAACAATGCTCTGATACCAATCTGTCACACCCCAAAACCAAGAACGGCGGAAACGTTTTGGGGCGGAGGACGTCATGTAAAGTATCACAACACAGTAAAAGTAAATAAGCAAACAACATCATCCATTGCATTAAATATATAATTTTAATACAAGCATTCTGAACAGTTATAGACACCAAAAATAATATAAATCAAAATAATAAGATGAGTCTTGGATGCGCTCCATCTTCTCAAAAGCTGGCCTCGGTACCTGTCTACTGTCGACCTGAGAATACAAGTTATTTTGAAAGAGTTTATCAGCATTAAGCTGGTGAGTTCATAAGTATTTTAGTGTCGGTGTTTGTTATCAAAACATTTGAACATGTCTCTAGTGTAACTTTGTAAAATGTATGTAAATGTTTGTAAGTGTTTGTAAAAGTTTGAATCTCTCAGAAAAACCTATATTTTCTATTAAAGTAGCCTTCTACCAAGGCTAACTGTTTTGTATGCTCGTTTGTTGTAAAAGTGTGTAATTTCCACAGTGTATCTATCATTTAACAAAATATAGTTTGTACATTAATGTTTAAGTGAAATAATCACTAAATATATGTAATGAGTAAATTATTGTAGTATTGTAGTGTTGTATTATAGGAACTACTGCTGTACTAACTACCTTAAACCGGATTTATATTAAGGTATCATGTGATTAATTGCACCATACTATCGACTGGTAACAACGACATACGAATGGTCGTAAAAACGGAAAGACGTTTGGCACCCATAGACCTGCAGGTCCAGCTGTAGCTAGCAGCAAGGTGTAGGATAGTCAATCCAGTACGTAAACTCACGCTCTCCCTCCAAGAGAATTCTGGCTACAACTCGGGCCATGACATTTAAGGCATGCTCCGATATAGTGGATCACAATTGTTAACGTATTCATGTATATGTAATGTAATGTTACTTGTTCTACTATCGTTGTATATGTTCTCTTCCTAGTATAGTTGTATATGTTCTTCTTCTAGTATAGTTGTATATGTACTCTTGCTAGTATAGTTGTATATGTACTCATAGTAATGTAATGTATATGTTCTCATAGTAATAAGTATTGACTCATGAATGAACTGACTCATTGATCTAGAAATTTTAGTAGTATGATCCTGTGTGACCCCGATGGTAACTTACTAATGATGTAACTAATACGCCTGAATATGGAAGCAGTTTTATGTCTATATATGTACACATGATATATAATTAATATTTAAACGACCTTCGGACGAGTACCCGATATCCTATCAGACCACATCCAAATCGAGGAAAAGGAAACAAGGTGGATAGCCTTCCTAAGTCTTTTAAACATTACTTATATAACTATACATATACGGGCATGCAATTTATAATAAGTGTAACAAAGTTTAAGTAAAAGTATTTGGTACGTAAAACAGTTTGTAAAACAGTTTAAAGTAAAATAGTTTGATAACCGGTGTGAACAGTATTAAAATCATTGGTTTTATAGTTATTAATCACATGTGATTGATGTAATAACTATAAATATTCAACTTGTATTCCCCCCCCCCCCATAAAAGCATTTAAAACATTTAAAAGTATTTCAAAGGTTAATTAAAGGGGTATGAACTCACATGTTGTGAGTGGATTGGATGGAGTGTCGGATACTGTTTTAGGTGGCAGACGGAGACTTGTACACATGCACGAGCCTAGTTATCATATTTTGAACATATATATAACTAATTATCCAATAATAACTAATAAATTTAGTTGGGACACTCAGGAACATGTAAACACTTTGTACAAGTGTTATAGGTCCTAATGGTTGCATCTAAGTTGTTGTGGGACAAGGCTAAAGGGGTTTAATGTTCCAAAAGGCCTTATATATGTGTTTAACATTCAATAAACTCCACACAAGGAGTTTACGGTCGTAAACCCTTGAGTTTACGGTTGTGAACTCCCAACTTGGTGGTACATGGTGTTTTGAAGTGCTATTTGATTTCTTGAATAAGTCTTACTTGGTGGTTTAGTTCTTTGGGTAGTTTAGGGCATAGAAATACTCCCTTGAGGAGTTTACGGACCCAAGGCCAATTCCCTTAGAGTTTACGGCCGTAAACTCTCATGGGATGGGTATTTTTATTCTTTCAAGTCCCAAGCACAAGTAGGATAATTTCTAGGCATTTGTTTAAGGCTAATGAGGACCCTAGGCACACTTTGGTGCCCTTGTTTGGTGTTTACGACCTATGAGTATTACCTTGGCCGTAAACTCACTTTAAGGGGGTGCTTTTGATGTTTTAAAGTCCACAATTTAGCCAGGAATAAATGGGGGTTAATGTCTAAAGCTTTAGGAGTGATTAGGGCACATTTTGGCCCTTGAATTTGGAGTTCACGGTCCAAGAAGTTCTTGGGCCGTGAACACCCTAAGCTTGGTGTTTTTGATTGTTTTCTAGCCTCAAATATACATACATACAAGCCTAAGCTAGTTAGTTATCAAGGAAATGGGACTAGGTATCATTTCAACCTCATTTTGGAGTTTACTCTCCAAGAACGTTCTTGGGCGGTAAACTCCCGAATCTCACATATTTGACATGTAATCTATGTTATTAAGCATATAATAAGCATTATGAAACAACTAGAGAAGTGTACTCACGATTTGGGATGAAAACCCAAAGATCCGTAAGAGAGAAAATGGCTTTTCTCTAGCTGGAAATGTGAATAATGAATGAATTTAGTTCAGAAATCTATTTATAGTCCTGAGATATTTTCGACAGAAAATATTTTTATTCCTGAAATGATCTCTAATATATCAGAGTTTTGGAATAACAGTGTTGCACAAAACCAAGATGCATCCACTCTCCTGATATTTACTGAAGTGCAAATCCCGGATTACTCAAACTTATACGAAAAAGTCTGAAAATTGACTATAACTGGTCTAGCTTCTATTGAATTGATAATGTTCGTACAAAATGGAAATTTTGGGTTGTCACAATGACCACTGTTTACCGCCATGATAGTCACTACTATCACTCACAACCACCACCTAAACCTATTGGTTTTATTTTAGGTTGTAGAAAATGACCTGTAAATATGTGATTCGGAAAATGACAAAAAAAACCCTTCCATTTCCAGGTCAAACAAAATTCAAATATCATACTTCCTAAAGTTTTGTGCCACCATTGTTTTTATTTTTATTTTTAATTCGATTATTGCAGCACATAGACAAATTGGGGCGACAACACTCATTACAGTAAGTTGTAACTCTTGATGCTTTCACAACCAAGGAACCATCAGAACCCTTAACACCAGTATGTCATCACCTCGCAAGATCATCATTGTTATAGTTTTTTGTACTAATTTCTGCTTTTTCATTTGGGACTTTAACTTATGAAAGCCGATTCAAAGGTTTGTTTATGTTAACTTCTTTGTGCATTACACTTTTTTTTTCCTTCATAAACTACTCTACTAAGTTTTTAATGTACTAATTTTTTTTTCAAGGTTGGTATAGGTACCAAATATGATATCAACTCAAGACCATGAACTTCAAAACTCAAAGAAATAGAAACCAACTTATATCTCATCTAATACCCTTCTTAAGAAGACAAAGAGCAATACCAACAAAATGAATGCCTAGTTATGTCTTGTTTTTGGTTTATGATGTTTTGCTTTATTTACCATATTTTAATACTTGCAATTAGTACAATTTTTTTTCGTATTTTAATTACGAATTTAATATATGAATTTGGATTTCAATTATTAATAATATCGAATTTTGAATTTTGATATTGTTTCATATTGTCGGGTTTTTGTTACTTTAATTTATATTCTTTTGATGTGTCTACAATATAGAAAAAGTAAAAATAAAATTGAACTATTGTGGTTTTAATATAAATTTCGCCATGTTTTATAGTTTTTCAATGTCTCTAAAATTATACAATAGTGACTTTACATCTTTTTTTGATATGTGGCTAAATGATTAACAATAGCCATAATGTAAAGTAATTATGAGTCTACAATTGTTTTAAAATCATTTTTTCTAAAGTTTTTGTGACGATAAATTGAACAATAACAACATAAAAAAAGCTGATGTGGCAAATAAATACCATAACTGATTGTTTTTGTGACTAATTATTAGCAAATCGCCACTTATGAAATTAATCACATGTGGCCATTTAACGAACATGATCATGTTCACTATAATTACATGCAAGGTTCTAAATGGCGTGAGGCGTGGCGTGGCGGCATGGTCAAGCCTCAAGCTTAACGAGCCATGGCGAGCCATGACGTTTTTCAAGGCGTGATGTAAGGCGGCGATTTTGTATTAATTTAAAATTATATTACCACATAAATATAAATTTATATTAAATATAACTACTTTTTATAAGTGTTAGATCAATAACTAGTAACAAAAATTTAACGAAAACCACAATACGTGTATCTCCGATTAGAAAAGACATAACAAAGAGCAAAAAACCGTGTCTCAAACAAAAAAACACGCGCCATAACACGCCATAACGCGCCATGGCGCGCCATATCACGCCTTGCCACACGCCACACCTAACAGCAATGTTATGAGACTTTTCATAACGGCGGAGCGACGCCTCACGCCATGGCGCGCCTTTTAGAACACCGATTACATGTTTTTAAAAGATACCCAATAGTCCTTAATTTTAATAGAATGTGTGTCTTTATAATACTTATGATCGTGTTTCACTTAATTGTGTGTCACTATACGATAGGTAATAGTCACCAAAATTGATTGTTTTTGTGACTAATTATTACTAAATCGCCACTTATGGAATTGATTACATGTGGCTATTTAGCGAACATAGTCATGCTCACCGTAATTACATGTTTGCAAAAGATACCCAATAGTCTTAATAAACTTTAAACTGTGTGACAGTATATTAGAAAAAAACCACACTAAAACATCATGAATGTCGCAAGTTGGTGATATACCGTCACCACAGTTACTAAATAAATGTGTCGATTGACGGTTTAATGCTACAATATTGGATATTTAAGGAAAAAATTTCCGTACACATTTGTCACACTTTTATAATACGGCCACATGTTTTCATATCATACGGACACTATATTTTAAAGTGACCATAAGACCCATACGATGGCGTCACCTTCCGTCACACTTTCAGTGAAAATATAAAATGTCACTAATTGCATATGGTCATACTTTTCTAGTATGACTGTAAGTCATTTTTCTTGTAGTGTTTTATCAATTCACTATTGTACAAAATCAATTACAAAACTACCGCTCTGATACCACTGATGGGTTTTCTAGGTTATAAAAAAAATCATGTGGCGGAAAAACACTTTAACCCTTAAGTTCACATGCAACCTAGAAATGGTTTATGTTTTCTCTATTGATAGCAATAACCTATGAACATCAAGAAACAGTAGAGACAGACTATAAAAATAAAAATTACCATAAAGATTAGGGTTACATACATTTTGATTATTATAGCAAATAATCAAATCAAATCCTCTTGAATTTCATTGGAAAGCAAGCACCAAAAGGATGATGCCTCTAATGGCTCACACCAAAAACTAGAAACCATATAATGAGGAGGAGAGAGGAGATATTAAGGGAATTTTGTTCTTATGGCTTTAGGTAATGTGGTGAACGAAAATCGCAAGACAAAGGGTCATATTTATAGTTTAGGTAACTTTCAGGAAAATCAAGATTTCAATTAATTAAATAATACATTTAATCCTAATTCAAGTCATTTCCTTTTATGTGATCATGAGGGTTCTGGAAACCCTAAGGACCTCCACTAAACCGTCCATTATATGGATGCTTCTACAATTGCCTCTTTTGTTCAACGATTGAACAATTACAATTCACCTATTGCACCTTCAATTAAATCCAATTAATCTCGAATTAATTCCAGATTAATTCTGATTAATAATTTATCAATTATAATTGATTTCACATTAATTTATTAATCATATAAATTAACAAATCAATTATTTAATAATTGATCTCATATTAATTTATTAGTCACATAATAAATTAACAAATCAACTGTCTATTTCCAATTAATTTATTAATCAGATAATATATTAACAAATTATTTTTCCATAATTTCCAATTAGTTTATTAATCATATAATAATCTAATAAATTATACTTCACTCTCCAAATATCATTTCAAGTTATTTCTGGTCATGAGAGCAACCCAAAAATAACTTTGCTTCTAATTATAGGAATATATCAATTTAGTTACTGGCTTAGAAACCTTAATCTAATACTCTTATCTCCTCGAAAAATATCATGATAGTTCTAATACGACTGTTAAATGTTTAAATACCCAAACACATAAATTTTTATCCTTTGAATGAAGTTTGGCATTATACCTCAAATTCTTTCAATTATTAGCATTTAAAAAGGTAACCTAAAGCATGATATAACACATAACATTTAGCATATATTAGCACATAAGGCATTAATCCTAAAGTATGCTAGTGCTCCTAATAGCAAGTAAGGTATACAACCTAAGGCATGCTATAATTGTTTTATAGCACAAAATATAATTTAAGGTTTATACCCTAAAATATTCCAGTGCTTGTATCTTTATTATTAATTTACGTATACTACCTAAAATATTCTAGACACATCTCTTACCATCATCGCTTCACTTCTAAGTTTAACTCTATAAATCCTCACAATTGCTAGTTCCCTTAAACTAATGCTCTAATACCAACTGTGACATCCCCTATTTTTCAAAACCAAAAAAAAAAAAAAATCTTTACCCTTTAAAATCATAGTATCTTTGTTTACGAACAATTCTAGTATAATAAAACATTTTGTGGAAATTGTTTCGTTTTATTAAAATATATGATTAAAGATGTTTCAAAATAAAAAAACTCTAAGGATGTCATAATCAATGCATAACATTGTTACAGTGTAAAGACCTAACGGTCCTAAACACTAATGCAGGTTGTCTTTAAAATTACTCGGCATCCTAATCAAGTTCTAGAAGCTTTATCTCTATAACTTGTGATTCATATCAATTGAGTGGGTCAGGTTGGGAAACCTGGTAAGACACATACGGTTTATCCCACAATATTATTATGATAATAACTAATAATTATCAAACCTACAAAAACCAACTATTACCAAAGGCCTTCTAGCCCAACGGTACCGGGTGTTCCCCTCTCTCCTAGAGGTTGAGGGTTACAGACTAATTGGAGACATAGGTGGTATTATGCGTAGTTTAGGAGTAGTGTAGATTTGTCTTCCAAAAAAAACAAACAATATATATATATATATATATATATATATATATATATATATATATATATATATATGCGTAACATCCCGATGTTAAGGTACTTCTTGTTGAAAGAAAAACTTTGGGAAACACTTTAACAAACGTTAGTACAAGATATGATTGTGGAATAAGATAATCTCAAAGGATCATATCAGTTCAAAAATAATAAGTTAGAATTGTTAGATAGTTAGTTGTGGAAATGTAAATTGCAAAAATGTAAAGGAAATATAAATAGCAACAAGTTATATCAAGTATACATCAAACTGATTCTTAACATGGTTTGCAATCAAACACGAGTTAGTAAGTGTGATCAATTTAAGATGAAGAGGATCTTGGATGTAAGATAGAGATAAAAGAGAATGATATTTGTAAGATATTTCAACATATCATAAGAAGAGATAAGAAATGATAATAAATGGTAAGTTTTCCTTGAAGAAGAGGACTCTATTTATAGAGCCTCAAAAAGTTACATCCTGAATATAAAACACTAAACTACTGACTTATTGTGACCATGCAAGGTTCAATGGTTAATACAATGCTAATAAGACAAGTCATGTGAGGTAAAAAAAACTACATTTTGGATGAGGAGACTGCGATTGACATCTTCAGGTTGCGGTTGCGGTAGCCAAACAAACTGCGGTAGAGAGAAGCGATCGTGGTAGGAGATACAACTGCGGGTCATCAAATTTAAGAGGGTCACTTTGTGTATCAACACTTCCAATCTTGGGATTTATGATTTTAGTACATTGCATTTTGGTCCATAAGTTTAGAAATAGTGAAAAAGGGTCCATGGCTTTTGGCGGATTTCAGGCTGGATGAGTACACCATGCGTACATGGGCGTACGCTAAGTGTACTAAGGTGCGCCTTAGTACGCTGGGCGTACGAGGGTGGCATGCAAAACCCTAATTTTCATAACTTGGCCCATATTTAAGCTTCTTTATGGACATAACCCTATTCTTTTCCAGCCTCTTTTAGAGCTTTCGACCCTCAAGCAGCCTTAGAGCAAAAAGAATCCAATTTTTTAGCCTTTAAGAGAGTTTGGTGTGGTCTTTAAGATAGAAGAAGTTGGTGTGAAGATCTTGGAGTGGAGTGCATTGTAGATCTGAGATTTCTAGCTTGTTTGCAACCTCAAAAAGGTATAATGCTTACATCTTTTCCACTTCATCTTTTAGATCTAGGTTTTTGGCCTTTAAAGTCTCTTTTTGGTCCCAAAATAATGATTTTTGAACAAATCATGATGTTGACTCATTAAGTTGTCCTTTCATACCTTTGGAATGGTCTCGATTCATAAAAACGGGTTCCAAATGGTTAGTTTTGCTCCATGCATCATGTAGAAGGTCCTAATGGAATAAGACCTTGAGTTAAGCACTTATTGCACATGCTAAGTCATAAATTTGGAGACTTTATGACTCCTAGGAGCATTTAAGCCATGGATATGCAATTTGGACGTAAGAGCTTTAGCCATTAAGCTCTTAATGGAAAATTTGGAATTATAGGAATACAGCCCGCGTACTTGGAGTATGCCCTTTGTATAAGGTCAACCACCCCCGATGGTGGTCAACATGTGAGGACTCGATTGCACCCAGCGTACCTTCGATGTACGCCCCACATACTCACTCTGATTTGATTTGGCTAAGTTGACTCGGCTGTGTTGACTTGGTTGTCTTAGTTGGTTAACCAGTTTGACTTTGAGTATGACCAAGTTTGACCTTAAGGGTATTTTGGGTATTTTGGGATTTTGATTGAGATTGGTCATTTGGGTGGAATATGAGACGGTTGAAGCTGAGATTCGGAGTCGCGACCTCATTAGCTTTTCTCTAGTTTGCGAGGTAAGTTTTCCTCACTACAGTTGCGGGTCGAAGGCACTAAGGCCGACCCATTCGTTTGATGTTCACTGATATGCTGAGTATGGAATAGATATGCATGATTATGCTAGTTATGGATATGCTAGCTTGGTAGATCTATATAACTATGTTTTATTCTGTTTGCATGATTATCTGTATATGTTTATTACCTTGTATATGTCAATATTATGTTGGGTTGAGGTTGTACTACTCAGTGTGGTAACCAAAAAACCTTTGAGCATTCCAGATATGAGTTGTGGGCCTGGTAGGGCATGCCAGAATCATACTTAGGGCTCATGAGCATTCCAGCTACGAGCTGAGGACCGGGCAATATTCCAGACTTGTACTGATGGCTTGATAGTATTTCAGTCCGATGAATGATCTAATCAAGGAGCAAGACAGACATAAGTTGTGGGCTTTGAGGGCAAGCCAGACTTATGTTGTGGGATCAGGGGTAATCCAGTCTTTTAGTTATGGATCCATTGCATGTTGTTATTGTATATGTTATTTGGTTATGTGTTGGTACTTTGGGCAAACTCACTAAGCATTGGTTTACAGTTTTGGGTTATGTTTCAGGTACTTCGGATGACCAAGGGAAGGCGAAGGCGTAACCATACAAATTATCTTGTTATGATCTACAATTTTAGGAACACTCTGATGTTGGAAATTTTTTGAAAACAATTTTATAAACACTTTATGGATTTGAGTTGTATTTAAAAAGTTTAAATTTGTCATGATTTTTATGGATGTTACAAGTTGGTATCAGAGCCTTGGTTTCAGTGAATTGGAGGAACACCCATGTGAATCCAGTCTCAAGCTAAAGAAAAGGATTTTTTTAAAAAGAAAATAAAAAATTTCAAATTGTTTTCAAAATAATCAAAGAGGATATGTGTACGATCAGTCGGAGCCAGTAAGTAGACCCCAAATTACCACACTGTTATTTGATCTTGTGATATGTTAGAACAACATGCTAGTGATAGGCTAGGAATTTTCAGGATTTGCATGATAGAATTGCCTTATTATATGATGCCTAATAGCCCAAGGTTTTCCTTATATGAAATTGACATCATTATTGTGGTTGTGTAGTGTATGCATCATAGTTATACATAACAAAGATTCCATAGCCTGAGAATGTTTGGTTTGGCCTTATTTCCTATTCTTTTTTGATGAAGGGTTAGGGTAGAATCAGGTATTCGACTGTCTATAGGATCTAGTGTTATGTATGATTAGCATACACGAGTGCTGCAAGGTTAGTAGATGTGTTGTGTGGGGTCAGTCGGCCAATTCCGTAATGTTTAGCCTTATTTCTAGGAGGTAAGGATTAAGTTTATGTGTATGCTAGTGTGTATTATTAGGGTTGTTGTCATGATCCTCTAAGACAAATACAGGTAGGTGTGGAAGGTAGTATGGTCTCGTACTACCGGAAGCACAAGACTCATATGCGTAACAGGGAAGTCACAACCCCTAGGGCTTGGTTGGGAGTTGGTTCCTCTGGTATGATATGCATATTACCTGATATCTCTCTTGTTCATTTTCAGTATGGTGATGAAGCGATGTTTCGAGGCAGGATCTGGATCAGGATCATGGACAGGTGGCTAGAATGGGTCGGTTGTGTCAGAGGACAGGATTAGGGAGATCCTTTAGCAGGAGATTGTTACTTACTTTCATTCATAGTTTCCAGAGATGTTTGGGTCCATTAAGAGCGCCATGGTGGAGTACTTTGATGAGCAATACACTGCTCTCGCTAAGGTTGTTGCTGCAGCCACCACACCCGTTTTTGCTGCTGGGGTTGGTGTTAGGAGGGTCTTCAAGTATTAGGACTTCAATAATACGAAGCCCCCGACTTCGAAAAAGTTGAGGATCTGATCATAGCCATTATGTGGCTGTCTGACATTGAGGGTTGCTTCTTCACTTGCTCTTTCCCAGCAGACCAGAAGGTCAATTGCGCTTTGAACCTTATGAGGTCTGAAGCGAAGGATTAGTGGAGACTTGTTACTACTCGTATTCTCCTGAGCAGAGGACTACAATGACTTAGGAGGAGTTCGTGGAGATGTTATGTTCTAGATATGTTCTGCTGGTGGAACGTCATAGGTTGACTCAGGAGTACTTGGATTTGAGACAGAGGACAGAGTCGGTGATGAAGATCACCAAGATGTTCATGGAGAGGGCCACGTTTTGTCTTCAGTTTGCTGCTTCTGAGCAAGCTCTGATGGCCCATTACTTGAGGATCCTGAAGACGGAAATCAGGCAGTTTGTATCTACTCAGTGTTATGGTTCACTGTTGGAGTTGCAGGAGGCCGCCAGGTGGTGCGAGATTCAGATGGAGCTCCAGACGAGGGAGCAGAGACCGGCCTCGGTGCATTCGCATCCTGTGTCAAAGCAGTTCAAGGCCGGTGATGTCAGATATGGGGGTCAGAAGGGCCTCACTTGTGGGAAGTACGACAAGGTTCATGAGGGTGCTTGCTAATCATATTTTGGGTACCACAATAATGGTCGGAAGTGCCATGTGGCAAGGGATTACCACCAGTAGGCCCCAACACTCAGCTCTAGTATTTGTTACCACTACGACCAGGTTGGTCATATGAAGGCCAATTGTTCCTCGCTTGCTGCTAGGCTGGCACAGGCTCCAACATCGGCTATTATGAGGGTCAAAAACGGGATTCAGGACAGGGTGGAGCCCCCGAGGGCTCGAGGTTGTTCTTTCTAGTTCACGACAGACGAGGCCAGGTCAGAACCATGTGTCGCGACCGGTATGTTTCTATTTATTATTTTGTTGACTATGTTTTATGTTATGCTCATGTATGTGCTCTTAATAGGGACGTTCCTAGTGAACTCTTCGTCTACTCTTGTGTTATTTGACTCGATCGCAAGTCGGTCCTTTGTATCTCGATCTGTTAGTAGGGAGTTTTATATGCCTGTTGGCGAGTTAGAATGTCTGTTACGAGTTTCCAATGCCAAAGACACATGGGGTTTCTGCATCCGCAGTGTATCAGGGTTGTATATTGGAGATCTCTGGGGTGCCTTATCCAATTGATTTGATACCTATCCCCATGGGGGATGTATGCGTGATAGTGGGTATGGACTGGCTGAGCAGTTTTGGGCCGTGATTGATTGTAAGGGCTAGCGAGTGGTAGTTCAAACTCCAAGTGGGGGAGAACTGTTTATTTATGGGGAGGGCACAAGGGTTGGTTCTGGGTTTTGTTCGACAGCCCGGGCTCGTCAGTATATTCAGCACGGGTGTACAGGTTATTTGGCATATGTGGTTGATACTCGGGTTAGGGATTAGATTTCAGTTTCAAAGGTTCAAGTTGTCAGGGAGTTTGCTGATGAACTCCCGAAGGAGTTACCCAGTGTGCCTCTAGAAAGGCAGGTTGAGTTTAGGATTGATCTTGCGCCAAGTGTAGCCTCGATTGCCAAGGCATCATACCACTTGGCACCACCTATGATGCAAGACTTGTCATCTCAGCTGCTGGTGCTCCTAGGCAATCAGTTCATCAGATCGAACAGTTCTTCATGGGGAGAGTTGATACTGTTCATCAAGAAGAATGATGGCTCACACCGGATGTGCAGTAATTACCAGGAGTTGAACAAGTTAACGGTGAAGAACCATTATCCTTTTTTGTTGATTGATGACCTCTTTGATCAGTTGTAGGGTGCATTTTGGTTCTCCAACATTGATTTGAGGTCTGGGTATCATCAGGTGAGAGTGAGAGATGAGGACGTGGAGAAGACCACGTTCCGGACTTGTTATGGGCATTACGAGTTCGTGGTGATGCCCTTCAATCTCACCAATGTGCCTACTGTATTTATGGATCTCATGAATTCGGTATCCATTCCGATGCTTGACCAATCTGTTATCGTGTTCATTGATGATATCTTGGTGTATTCCAAGACTAGAGGGCAACATGAGGAGCACCTTCGAGAGCTTCTGGGATTTTGAGACGGGAACTAATTTATACCAAGTTCTCGAAGTGTGAGTTTCGGTTTCAAGAGTTCCAATTCCTGGGGTACCTCGTTAACCAGGATTGGATTTTGGTCGATCCGGCCAAGATCAACGTTGTTATGTCGTGGGAGGTTCCAAAATCTCCCTAAGAGATTAGGAGTTTTTAGGTTTTGGCAGGGTACTATCGGAGATTTATTCGGGACTTCTCCAGGGTTGTGGTACCTCTCATTCGTCTGAAGAGGAAGGGGTGCATTTTCGATGGGGCCCTGAGCAACGGTCAGCATTTGAGACTCTTCGGCAGAGGTTATGCGAGGCCCCTGTATTGACCATCCCAGAAGGATTTGAGTATTTTGTGGTATTCTATGATGCATCCATCATCAGTTTAGAGGCGGTCCTCATGTAGAGAGGACGAATGATTGCTTATGGTCTGTGGCAGATGAAGCCGCATGAGATGTGATATTCCACGCATGACCTAGAGTTGGGGGCAATGGTTCTTTCCCTAAACATTTGGAGGCATTATCTTTCTGGGGTCCGTTACTCTATCTACAAGGATCACAAGAGTATGAGGCATATTATGGATCAGCCGCACCTGAAAATGAGGCAGCGCAGGTGGCTGGACGTAGTTAAGGATTATGACTGCGAGATCCTTTACCATTTGCGTAAAGCGAATGTGGTAGTAGATGCTTTGAGTTGCAATTCAACTGGGTCTTCGGTTAAGGAGATGTGTATGAGGATATCCGTTGATTCTTTGCTTTTGGGATTAATCAGAGAGGAGCGGGTAGAGGGAGTCCATAAGGAGATCTGGAAACAAAGACATATCGGGGGTGAGATAGATAGATTTGTCATAGATAGTCGGGGGTTATTGACCCGGTATGGTCGGGTTTGGGTTCCTGTTTCTGGTGGGATCAGGCAGATTGTGTTGGAGGAGGCTCATAAGTCTCGCTTTTCTATACACCCAGGGTTACCAAGATGTATCAGGATTTGAGATTGAGTTATTGGTGGTTGTGCATGAAGAGATAGATAACTTGGTATATCGAGAGGTGCTTGACCTGCAGGATGGTCAAGGCCGAGCATCAGAGGTCGCATGCAAAGTCTCAACCTCTGTAGATTCCCATGTTGAAATGGGAGCAAATCACCATGGATTTTATCACCAAGTTACCGAAGACGGCAAAGGGTTTTGATGCTATATGGGTCGTCATGGATCGATTGACCAAGACTGCCTACTTTTTGGCTATCCGGAAGAGTTCTTCAGCCGAAAAGTTGGCGGATGTTTATGTCAGGGAGAACATTACTCGGCATGGGGTCCCGGTATCCATTGTTTCTGACCGAGATGTTCGGCTTACTTCACGATTTTGGCAGAAGTTCCACGAGGAACTGGGCACGAGATTACATTTCAGCAGTGCATATCATCCACAGATCAACAGACAGAGTGAGCAGACTATATAGACCCTTGAGGATATGTTGCGGGCCGGTGTTATTGACTTTGGTGGGAATTGGGATTCCTACCTACATCTTGTGCAGTTCTTCTACAACAACAGTTATCACTACATCATTGGTACTCCACCATTTGAGCTCTTGTATGGTCGAAGGTGTCATACCCTGGTTTGTTGGGGAGAGGTTGGTCACAGAGTTATGGGAAGGACCGAAGTAGTCCTTCAGACCATGGAGCGTATCGAGCAGATCAGGCAGATATCGCAGAATGCTCAAAGTTGGCAGAAGAGCTATTCTTACCGACGACGAAAAGAGTTGGAGTTTCAAATTGATGATATGGTGCTTCTGAAGGCCTCCCCCTGGAAGGGTGTGATATGCTTCAAGAAAAGGGGGAAAGTGGGTCCTCACTTCATTGGACCTTGTCGGGTGATTTCCAGGGTTGGAAAGGTGGCGTACAGGTTGGATTTTCCGAGCGACCTTAGTCAGATTCACAAGGCTTTCCATGTCTCTTAGTTATGGAAGTGTGTGTTAGACATTGATGTAGTGGTTACATTGGATGATATTCACGTCGACGAGCGTCGGAACTATGTTGAGATGCCGATAACTATTCGGGAAAGGAAGATGAAGGTCCTACGCAACAAAGAGATACCTTTGGTAAAGGTACAGTTGAAGCATCTGAGAGGCTCCGAGTGGACATGGGAGCCAGAGGCTGAGATGGGGGAGCATTATCCTGAGTTATTCGTCGCGGAAGACTTCGAGGATGAAGTCTAGATCAAGTGTGGGAGAATTGTAACATCCCGATGTTAAGGTACTTCTAATCTTGGGCTTTATGATGTTTGTACATTGCATTTTGGTCCATGAGTTGAGAAATGGTGAAAAGGTGCCTAAAGTGGCTTTTTGTGGATTTTGGGTCGGATGAGTACGCCATGCGTACGTGGGTGTACGCTAAGCGTACTAAGGTGTGCCTTAGTACGCTGGGCGTATGAGGGTGGCATGCAAAACCTTAATTTTGGGGACTTGGACCATATTTAAGCATCTTTATGGATATAAAACCTATTCTTGTCCAGCCTCTTTCATAACTTTCGACCCTCAAGCAGCCCTAGAGCAAAAAGAAGCCAATTTTTTAGCCTGTAAGAGAGTTTGGTGTGGTTTTGAAGAAAGAAGAAGTTGGTGTGAAGATCTTGGAGTGGAGTGCATTGTAGATCTTAGATTTATAGCTTCTTTGCAACCTCAAAAGGTATAAAGCTTTCATCTTTTCCAATTCATCTTGTAGATCTAGGTTTTTGGTCTTTAAAGTCTCTTTTTGGTCCCAAAATAATGATTTTTGAACAAATCATGATCTTGACCCATTAATTTGTCCTTTCAGTGCTTTTGAAGGGTCTCGAGTAATATAAATGGGTTCCAAATGGTTAGTTTTGCTCCATGCATCATGTAGAAGATCTTAATGGAATAAGACCTTGAGTTAAGTAGTTATTGTGCATGCTAAGTGATAAAGTCGGAGACTTTATGACTCCTGGGAGTATTTTAGCCACATATCTGTAATTTGGACGTAACAAATTTAGCCATTAAGTTGTTGATGGAAGTTTTAGGGTTATGGGTGTTGAGAGAAAAGCTTTTGAGAAACACACTTGAAAAAACGTTAGAACAAGTTATAATGCGGAATAAGTTTAACTTAAAGGATCATAAAGCTCAACAATAATAAGAAGTTAGAGTTAGAAAGTTAGATAATTAGATGCGGAAATATAATGATGAAAATGTAAGGAAATATAATTGACAACAAGTATCTTTATATACTTATAAAGGAAGCATTTTTCCTTTAACCACATTCATTTGAAACTCCCATGTATTTTTTCTTTCACCACATTCATTTGAAACTCCCATGACTTTTCAATTTCTTTCAAATAATAATTACAAGTTGTTTAATAAGGTTAAATAAATATCAAACCTAAAGTGTAATCATATATAAACTAAATTTCAATATTAAATAATATATTTACTTCTACTTATAAAGTTATGTTTGTTAACTTTTAGCATATTGTAATTAATTTATTAGTTTTAATATATTGTTGGATGTAAACCACTATCATTTTAAAAGATATAATTTTGGAGCAATTTGTATAAAATATTTAAATTATTAATTTATGCATAACATTACAGAGTCAACTTATATATAAATTTTAGTTTAACTTAAACAAACCAAAAAATATTTTGTAAATAGTTAAAAGTGATCAAATGTAGTGTCTTTCTAATAATGATTATAAGTTGATTAATAAGGTTAAATAAATATCAAACCTAAAGTGTAATCACAAATAAACTAAATTTTAATTTTAAAATAATATTTTTACTTCTACTTATAAAGTTATGCCTTTAACTTTTAACATATTATACTTAATTTATTAGATTTAAAATGTTGTGTATGTAAACCATTATCAGTTTAAGGCTACAACTTTTGAACAGTTTAGGCAAAATACTTAAATTGCTAATTTAAATATAACATTATAGTGTTAACTTAAATATAAATTTCAGTTCCATTTAAAAAACCAAAAAATATTTTGTAAATAGTTAAAAGTGATAAAATGTAGTGATAAATGCAAAAACTAAATTGGAATCTCAATTTAACTAAATAATTTCCTAAAGATATTATTATAATCGTTAAAATCTTTCAAATAAGTAGCTTAAAATATCTTACAATAATAATAGTTAAAATTAAATATATATATATAAATGATTATATTGTTACCTTTAAAATCAAAAACAATGTTTGATGTTTTAAATAATTATAATAACAAAAATTAAAACAATAAAATTTAATAAATTTGATCAACAATAACAACAACTATAAATAACATTAAACCATATATTATATTTAATTTTGTTCATTTGTAACTCGCGTGTAAAAGTCATTCAAACGATTGACATTATGCAGTTATAATAGATGTATATATTATCATATAATTCAAAATAATCAATATATTATATTAATTTAGTATACGAATTATTATATCAAATTTAACAACAACGTTATTATTATATTAAAAAAAACATATATTTGTAAAGAATTCAACTATATAGGTTTTTCTGCGCAACGCGCGGACATTCGCCTAGTTATATCAAGTAAACACTAAGCTAATTCTTAACAAGGATTGCATTCAAACCAAGTTAGTAATTGTGATCAGCTTAAAGTGATTAAATCAAGAATGACTTTCTCCAAAGGAGAGATTACGATCTTAAGATAAGAATTTAAATTCTACAAGATCTTCGAGAATAAGAGAGTAATGAGAGAAGTAAGAGCAGATGTAAGAAATAAGAGATATGTAAGATAAGAGATGTGCTTTTCATTATAGGCGGAAGACTCTATTTATAGAGTTCCGAGAACATTACAAGTGATTAAACAAAGACTATAATTTAAAGGAAGTGTCCATGCAAGGTACACCAGACAATACATTGTAAAAACATAAGTTAAAGACTAAGTCTTTGTTCCAGACAAGGTGGTTGTGGATGGCTTCTCGTTGCGGTAGCAGAAGCAGCATCGTGGTAGTGAGGAGGACTTTAGATTCAGGTTTAAGAGGGTTACTTTCTTGATTCAACATTGGGAGTACACCACACGTGCTTGAAGTACGCCCTACGTACGAGGTCAACCACCCAGATGGCGGTGAACATTTGAGGACTCGAGTACGCCCAACATACCATCAGTGTACACCCCACGTACTCACTCTAAGTCGATTTGGTTGAGTTGACTCAGTTCAGTTTACTCGGTTGGGTTGACTCAGTTGACTTAGTTGGTTGAGCGGTTTGACTTTCAGTTTAACCAACTTGACCAAGTTTGACCTTAAGGGTTTTTGGGTATTTTGGGATTTTGATTGAGATTGGTCATTTGGTTGGAATAAGAGATAGTTGGAGCTGAGATTCAAAGTCGAGACCTCATCAGCTTTTGTCAGTTTGCGAGGTGAGTTTCCCTCACTGCACTTACGGGTCGAAGGCACCAAGGCTAACCCATTGGTTTGATATTCGCTGATATGTCGAGCATGGAATAGATATGCACGATTATGCTGATTATTGATATGCTAGTCTAGTAGATCTGTAGGATTAGCTGTAATTCTGTTTCCATGATTATATGTATATGTTTATTATCTGGTATATGCCGACATATTGTGTTGGGTTTAGGTTGTACTAATCCGTGCGGTAGCCAACAAACCCTAGAGCATTCCAGATATGAGCTTAGGGTCAGGTAAGGCATGCCAGACTCATACTGAGGGCTCATGAGTATTCCCGATACGAGCTGAGGATCGGGAGTTATGTCAGACTTATATTTAGGGATTGATGGTATTTCAGTCCAATGACTGATCTAATCAGGGAGCAAGCCAGACATAAACTGTAGACTCTGAGTGCAAACCAGACTTATGTTGTGGGCTCAAGGGTAATTTTTTCTTTTAGTTGTGGACCCATTGCATGTTGTTATTGTATATGTATTTAGTTATGTGTCGGTGCATTAGGGGAAACTCACTAAGCGTTGGCTTACTGTTTTAGGTTATGTTTCAGGTACTTCGGATGACCGTTGGAAGGCAAATGTGTGACCGTACACATCTTCTTGTTATGATCTATGATTTTGGGAGAACTCTGATGTCGGAAATGTTTTGAAAACTATTTTGTAAACACTATATGGATTTGGGTTTTATTTAAAAAGTTTAAAATTGTCATGATTTTTATGGATGTTACACTAGGTATTTATAAAACATTTAACCCATACATACCCATCCGAATTGATTCTCACAAATCCTAGTACATGATTATCAGGAAGAAATACCTTTCCTGATTAATCGTTTAAAGTAATGGTTTGACTACACTAGTAGGGGATCCCTTTGCTGGTATATGCCATAAAGGCACTTAATCCATTATAGTATTCGATGAATATGGTATTTCATTCCATATACATCTATGGGTAATGAGCCTACACTAGAAACGTAACTCACAAGACTACCTAGAATGTCAAGTGTTGTCATCCTAATGTGGAAGATGGTCCAGACATACCCTTCGACTGTCTGATCTGGAGCTGCCAATTTTTAATATCCAAAGGAATACTATTCGTACTCCAATATGTAAACAGTACATCGCCACGTGATAGTGTCATAAAACATAGTTCTACTCTCCGTTTCTATCGCACACACCCTTAATATGATGTTACCCAAAATCTAAGATTAATAGAACTATACATCTCCTTTAAGTCCTAATGTATAACTAAACAAGATTACAAAGCATGTAATCAACACAATTTCTTGTCTATGTAATATTTTTACAACAAATGGTGTAACTTAATACTATTTTTTTTTTATCTTGAACTAAACATTCTTTATAATTAATAATTTATTACCAAATAAGATTATAAGGCTTATAATGTATTTCCGAACATTTTTCATGTTTATATCGTATTATCTGAATACAAGACACGTTTAATCATTCATCCAACATAACTAGATCTAATAAATATTTTTATATGTCTTAGTTTAGAACTTAGACGTGATTACAATCATTGTAATCACAATTTAATATTAACTTTTCTTTAAACGACACTTGTCGTTAGGGATGAACATACGACCCATTGGACCGGACCAGACCGGAAAAAAACTGGGACCAGACCCAGACTAAATCGAATATTAATATTAGTGGGCCGGTTTTCGGATTTTATTTTTAACAATAATCGGACTTCGGGTTTGGACCTGACCTCGTACCCGAAATAAGGGTTTTAACCGGGACCAAAAACAAAATGTTATTTCCTTTCTATGTATATGACCATACACCACTGCACAATTTTTTTGTTGCACATAGTACATGTCTTTTTAAGCTCATAAGAAACGGAAGTCATAACTTTTGTGATCGTAACATTCTCTTAATATGTAATTTATCATAAATGGTATTCAATTTTTTTTTTTAATAATTTGGTCAAATTTATGATTTATTCGCCTAAATATATTTGAACTTTGTGTGGGTTTACGAAAACTTTATTGATTTGATCATCTGGAAGCTTAACCGATCTCAAAATCTTTTAAAAGAATATTCGTGAGTGTTTGTTCCTCCTTCTGAAAGCCATCTTCCAAAAAAGATTTCATATAAATTTCTTCCTTCAATTAAAATATGTAAGTTTCAATAAATACATAATCACTTGAACATTACTCTGCAATATTTTATATTTAATATTTGTATTGGAATATGTTTTGTATTGCCATACATCCTGTCTCCGTTTCTCCGTGGGTGTTTTTAATTTCTTTTCGTTGATTGAATATTTAAACATATTTATTAAAAATAATAATTTGCTAACAAAATATCAACCACAGTTCTGTCCTATATTGTCATCATCTTGTCTTCGTAAATCAATTTTTCTAACGTCTTTCATGATCCATCTTGGTTTCTCTTTCCATCTTGTAAGTCAAACTCATATCTCCACGTTGCAGTAACGACATACAAATGAAAATAGAACACCTTCGATATACTAAGGTATATATATGTTTAATTATTTTTGTATTTTGTTTTAGATTAAAATAAAGGAAATTAAACACATCTATGTGTTACATTAGATGAAAATGGAAATACGATGTTTTTACCCGGAACATGACCCGACCTAAACCGTATCCAACGCTCCCAAAGTCTAATTCGGTCCAAAACTCGAAACCCGGTTTGGTACCTAGAACCGGACCGGACCGAAACCAGACCGGATACACCTTAAACCGGTCCGGTTTTTGGTTACGGTAAATCACGATTGTTTTCGGTCTTCGGTCCGGTTCGGGCCGGGTTCAGTCTGTTGCTCATCCCTAGTTGTCGTAGCAGAGTATTAAATTTTTTTAACATTCAATAATCTTTTTAAGTAAAAATATTTATTTTTAAGATTATCACGTAATAGCATCATATAAAAAATTTAACGAATAACTAACCATAACTGGTTCACATAATGCATGTTATCAAATACACATTTAACAAATATTCCAAATAATAAACATCAAAAAATTTCACATATAAACTTTCACAAATTATTAAATATTTTTTAATAAATTATGGTATTAAATTATGTTCATGAAAGTATGTGTGCACTCACCTGATATAGGTGTAAGACTCATGGGAAAGAAAGATCCTTGACCGATGCTTTACATTTCCCTTTAAAACGACCTAAATATGAATATTAATAAGCCTTATTAGTTGTTCGTATTTATAAAGTTTAATCGTTATAAGTTTCTACAAGATTACTTAATAATACCAAACAAAACACTAATGTATAGCTGATGAGAAACAACCAAGTAAGATCGTATCGGACGTAGGATCCGTTTTTGACATATGTAGATATACTATTTGGGAAATCCACTTTAAACACCTCACTAATCTTAACTTGTCATCGTTCCTGTAAATAGATCGGTCAATATAATGACTTGTATTACTGATAAGTTTATTTATAAGTTCACAATAATGATTATAAACATAAATATAAGTTATACTTAAATATGGTAAGTATAACTCAACTTATAAGTTGATTGACGAAAAATTGGACATTACGTAGGCAAAACTTTGAAACCAAAAGCTCCATTCCTATCTGATGCTTCAAAGCTTCGCTACTAACACTTAAGAAGTATGAGAACAAGGCCTCAGGGCTTCGAGGAAGTTTGAGAGTAGAAGGAATATTTTGAGCAATGAATGAAAAAGAAAAACGCAGTATATATAGAAATCTCAAGAGGGCGTGCCGCTCCGTGGAAACGTGTCGACATCTAAGAGCAAGTTTGATCTTTCCTCTTGTCGTCCAACCGAAGCGCCACTTGTCGGAATATCGTTCGCTGAATTTTAATTATGTTGTAAAATTCAAAATTTTCGCATACGAGCTCCGTTTTTACGTTATTTAGATATTCATTAGTAAGTATCAACGAGTACTACAACATTCTTTTAGATTCCGTCGGCTGAATTTCAATTTATTTTTCATTTTACGGTCCGAGAAGACTTTGACTTTAAATAACTCTGCGAAAATCATAACTTCTTTTTACATCTCCGTTTTCAACGTTCTCTATATCATTGACTTCATATTAAATGAGTACTACAACTTTTATTCAGATTGTTTTGGCTAACAATCAACCGATTTTGATTTCTATTTCTATGGCGCACACAGATGTATTATGTTGCACTCGAAGTCATATTTTGACGTTCTTTATATCGACAAGTTCTTATTTATGTTCGCTATGACTTTTTTTAGGCAACTTGGGCTAAAAAGTAACCTATCTCCGCTTCACATTTTACGATGCATCTTGTCATATTGATTTGAACGTGAAACTTAGAAAAATCCTAACTTTCTCATGTGAAGTCAGATTTGAGCGTTCTTTATATCCACATAATCATCATCCCAACTACTACAACTTTCATTAAGATTATTTTTCCAAAATAATCTTTATTTTTACTCTTTATTTTATGTTTTACTAATAAGTTTTTTATTAAGGTTTTCTACAAATATTATATAATCATAATATTTGTCCACTTAATGTCTATATCATAATTACTTATTAACTCATAATACATATGAAGAACAATTATTTAAATTATCGATTTTAATTGTTTGTTAAAATGTATAATTACAACGATTATACTCTAAATGTCTAGCTTAAAATTATCGATGTTACACATGCCAAACATTTTGAAAACTCAAGCATATATGTAGATTAAGTACCTGTTTCATTCATTTTCTTTTTCACAATTACATACATTTTGAACATGCGATTCATAGCATATCTTTTCCCACAAATGTACCATTTTTTGTACAAAACAAACTTGTTTCACTCAAACACAAGTTTAAATCCAAACTTATTCAACAACCATCCTAATACGATATTCTTGCAATGCTTTGGGACATACAAAACATCCTTAAGCTTCAATTCTTTCCTCGATGTAATTTTTATAATAACATCTCCAACACCCTTGATACTTGAGATGGCTACATTTCACACTAAGATCTTTTGATCTTTTAGATGCTAAAATTTTTCTTGTTATGACACACATGACGGATGGCTTCGGTGTCCATCCCCCATCCTCTTGAATTTCCATCTAAATGGTTTGCCTCCGATACTATAATCATAAGATCAGTAATCATGGCCACATTTTGTGTTAGTATTGGTTCAAAGCGCATTCTACCATTCTAAAAATTATTCCAAATAAACTATTAGAATGAAAAAAACGAATCAATTTACACAAAACAAAATTTGTTTACAAAAACAAAAAGATTTGTTTACACAAAACAAAATTTGTGTACAAAAACATATATATCTGTTTACACAAAACAAATATGCTTACACAAAACAACAGATTCTGTTTACACAAAACAAAAGGATATATTTACACAAAGACTATAACGATATTGCAAAATTAAAACTAAATAAAGAAAACTAATATAATCGAAGCATACTCGATTGTAAGTGCCTTTATAAAATGTAGGAATCTTCCACTAACGCGATCAATTTCAGTAAACTGCTAAAAGAACAATAAACAGCTTCACTTACAAAAAACAGAAGTCAAAGAAAAATTTGTTTACATAAACTAAAATTTAATCGAACAAAATTCATTTTAGGAAAATAAAATAAGAGTATAAGAATGTGTTTATAAAAAAACAAATTTAATCGAAACAAACTCGATTATGACAGTTTATAAAACCCAAATATAATATGTTTTCACAAAAAAAAATATATAACACAACTAGCATAAATTAAAACGAGAAGAAATTCGGTTTAATCGAAACAAACGCGATTGACACAGTTTAGCGAATAATCTCTTTAAGAATAAATAATCACTTGGAGTGAGACTTGTGTTTGACAAGATTCCCTTAAACAAATTTGTTTTATGTTCCCAAGGGTAGCCCACACACGAGTTCATTAAATTTTGTCTACAAAATAAAATCTATTATTTGGGCACATGTAATTTTGTCTACAAAATCCATTATTTGCACATAGATGTTGGAGTAAAACATATATAGAAGTTTATAAACCCGTTACACATATATGTTTATAAACCCACTAAGAATTTGCTCATTTTCCAATGTGAGGCATATTCCCACAACCATTGTATTTGTTAAATTTATTTTAAAATACTTATATTTGAGTATAGATATTTCTTTCATACATTTTCTATTCTCATATCGTTTTAAACCTCTCACGAATGAGAATATTACTCACTAGGAATTAATAAAAATATACAATCTATATATATATATATATATATATATATATATATATATATATATATATATATATATATATAATATAATGTTTAATAAAAGTACATAATTTTTATTAAAAATTCCAAACAATAGCTATGGCCGGACATAGTGGTTGAGAGAAGAGAGATAAGGTCGAGTGTAGAAAAGGAATGAGATAAATTAAGAAATAGACTTTTGGAGCTTCGATACATAATAGACTAGGCTAGTATTTTCCCTTGATCCATTCTCATTCGTTGACCACAATATGTAGACACACAACATTACAATGGGGTGAGCCCTACAAAGGCTTAGAGTAGTCGGTATGGGCCAAACGAGGTTCGACGCGGGTGATGTGGCATCTCTCGACGCCGTCGTAACGAGGGAACACTGCCCCCCTGCTCGTTGCAACTCGTCGAGGGTGATTCTCGTTGGCGTGACGACGGGAAGAAACGGAAGAAAATTGACTGTTTGAGTTTTAATTTGCAACGGTTTGAAAAAAAAAGTTAATTATTAAAAAAAAACATTTTATCCTATAAATACCTCTCATTTCATTAAAATTTTCACACACTTTCTCTTCTCCTCTCTACATACTTTCAATTATCTTCAAAAAAAAAAAAAATAGATCCTTTCGACTCGTCCGATGATTCAGATGACGATATTTTCTTTAGGATGATGTATCATTATTACACTACCGACCTGCTACAACCAGACCCAGCTCCGCTACTAACAACACATGCAATGTTAAACAGAAATCGCGAGGAAGGACACGAACATCTATATCGTGATTACTTTGCGATAATTGTGTATACGGGGCAAATGACTTCAAAAGAAGATTTCGTTTGAGTAGGGATGTGTTCTTACGAATCGCCAATACGTTGGAAAGCCGGTATCATTTGTTTACTATATTTATATACAAAATAAATAAAAAGGTACTACATGTTTCTTTAATTTTACAACATATGCAATATATTTTTAAACTGTAGTTAATTTATGTTTAGGTACGAATTTTTTCAATTAAGATATGATGTTAGAGGTAGACGGGGGTTTACAACGTTGCAAAAATGTGTTGCGGCCATTCGTTTGATGGTTGTGGGGGACTCACCCGACACCATGGACGACTATATGAGAATGTCTGAAAGAACCGCAAGAGAGAGTTTGCATACATTGTCAAGGGGTGTTGTTGAAACTTTTGGAGACGTGTATTTGCGGAAACCTTCGTTGCATGATTTGCAAGAATTGTATGCGGCGCATGAAGAACGCCATGGGTTTCCCGGAATGATCGGAAGCATTGATTGCACACACTGGAAATGGAAAAATTGTCCGGTAGCATGGAAAGGACAATACGCAAGTGGTCATCACATATCACCTTCGTTGGTTTTAGAGGCTGTCGTTTCTCAAGATTTATGGATTTGACATGCATTTTTTGGGGTTGCGGGTTCCAACAACGACGTCAACGTTCTTGATCAGTAGCCAATATTCGACGATCTTTTGAATGGAAAAGCCCCGGATGCTCCTTTCACGGTGAATGAAAACGAATACAAATATGGGTATTACCTTACAGATGGAATATATCCTCAGTATTCCACATTCGTGAAGGCATTCTGCCACCCGGTTGAAGAACGAGACAAATTTTTTAAGAGAAGACAAGAAGGAGCACGTAAGGACGTGTAACGTGCTTTTGGAGTGCTGAAGGCGAAGTGACATATAGTCGAACATGCAGCACGACCATTGGATTTAGAAACTTTACGATATATCATGTATGCATGTATCATAATGCATAACATGGTAGTAGAAGATAAAAGGCGAAATATTGCACACTATATCCCAACGGAGCCCAGACACATTCAGTTTCAACCAGGAACAACTGATTATTTGCATCGCGTTGTTGGCATTCAGGACACAAATAAACACAGACAACTTCTAGAGGACTTGACGGATTATATCTTCTATGGTAACAATAACGATAACGAATAACATTGTATTTTTTTTTTTTTGAATTTGGATGTTATTTCTTTTTTTATTTTTTGGATATTATGTGTAATTTAGTCTTTATGTTAATTTTAATCTAAAAATTTTTTTAATTGTTTTTTATAATTTTTAAACATTATGTTTTATTTATTTTTTATATTTAAAAAATATTTGTCTCAATTTTAAAAAAAATCGAAATAAATAAAAAAAAAATTATAAAATGGAAAAAAAGTTGGTGTCATAACAAGATACAACATGTTGCCCATTTCCTCACTTGGTGTTATAACACCATTGATGATGTGGCATGTGATGTGGCAACAAAATGATATTACATCTAGTTGCCCATACCTTATGGTCTTATACAAAACAAAACAAACTGATACAAATACATACTAACAAATATATATTTTTTTTTAATTCTCAAGGAAGTTCAAATATATCTTGCCAACACAACGGACATATTCCATATTAATCCACACATATCATAACTCTTTTTTTTTCCTAAATAAAACATTTAAACTCAGCAGCCTTAATAAAAGCTTAAATTTTATATAATTAAAAACGAGAATTATAGATAAATCACTTGCGGTTGTCACACACGGTAGCGGCAACACGGTTTTACTGCTGATGCCCAGAGAAAGTTACCCACTCGTTAAGTGGGTCCACCAAGCCCGCAAACTGTTAATTTATGTCCCCTTTGTTGGTATGCAATACACAAATTCAAATATCATGCCCAGTGCCGACCATCTTTCTACCTACGATATGATTTATGTTTAATCAAATCTTTTGTATAAGATATAGAGGTAATGTAATTCAATATAATTTAAATGGAGTTAATATTTACCATTGGAGACTATATGTGAGCGCAACATATAAAAACAATAATACCGTGTCTGAAAATGCATAAACCTCAATCCGACATAATGAAATTTTATTTTGGAACAAAGTTGAGAATAAACTATGTCTAACGAACTCAAAGGTTAAGAAGACACAATTCCACACCTAGGTTGGATCCTCTTCGACACTTCATCCCTCTTTTTTGTATGAAGGTGACAAGGTTAACACGTCGGTGGACATAGATCCTTCACCATAATTTTTTTCCCATATGTATAATTTTGGCCAAACTTATTATTTTTACCAACTTTATCAAAAATTACAAATATTCAACAACTGTTTTTCAAATTTTTATAAGTTTTTTAAAAACATATTTTTTACGTCATCTGCATGTTTTTTAAAAAAAACATTTTTCTATTTGCATACAAACATATTTTTTACATCATCTGCATGTTTTAAAAAAACATTTTTCCATTTTCATAGATAAGTTTTTTTTACATATTATTTTTCATGCTAGAATTACAGACACATGCAAAAAGTCTTTTTTATTATTTTTTTTTTACAAAAGAGTGGATAATATTATTTTTCAAAAACCCAAAATACATTCTTTTATATAATTAAATGTAATCTTATTATAAATTATTATATGTTAGGGGCAGGATCTCAAAATCATATTCAGGATCCTTAATATCCATGAAGCCTGAGGATCCTTAAACATATTTCAAGATCCTGACTATTATCATTAATATTTATAAATGCTATATTCTTTTTTTCTTTTTCTCACATGTGCAGAATTAGTGAACACAATACTCATTTTCGACGGGGAATCACATCAACCAAGCAAAAGACTTGGGAATACCAAGTCAAAGATCGTACAAATGCTTGTTCAAGGAGGATCCCAAAAATATCGGACATTTTGTTATTTGGCTTAGACTATAAATAACACATGTAAATTGCACACCATACACACAATTAACTCTATTATTACACTTGTACTCGTATTATCTTCATCATCTATGTAATCTCATATTAAATTCAATAAAAAGCAACAAGGCAGGTGATTATTATCACATTCCAAGGTTTTATGTCGGAGATCTTATATGCAATCATGGGATTTCCTTGTAACTCACTTGTTTCATTTTGATTATTATTCTACACTTGCATTATCCTAACACCGCGGTCTCTCATACAATTTGATTGAATTATACTTGATCAATTTTCGACTAAAACAATTTAGTGCCCAACGTGGGGTCGTGGTGTTCACTATAATTCTAGAATCACGTCTTCCCAACCAACCTTATCATCTTCCTCCATTCCTCTCATTTCCCTCTAAAATATTCAAACACCTCCAAGCGGAGCTCCAAAAAAAGCTTCTAAGGCACCGAAGAAAAACACCTCTTCAATTGCCACTCAAGGATTTTAGGAACCTCCTGTACTAATTTCCAATAATGAGCTATTTGATATGATGAAGAATTTGCAACGGCAAGTCACTCAGTAGCAGGAGGACAACATGATGGTACTCAAGGAAATAGAGAGAATGAGGGCGGAGATCCACGAAACCCCAAGAAGCAGCACCCTTAATCTTGCAGCCCAGATCCTGAACTTTGACAATGTAGGATCCTCATGAAACCGCCACGAGATAGGATCCTCAACACCAGCCCCTACTCGCGCTTGGAGTACAGCTCCAAAAGAGCAAACTAATATGATCCAGGATCCCGACAAAACCTTTTGCACTCCCTATAATAAGGATCATGGTACCTCTGTGAATAATAATACTTTTAATATTAACTCCATGGGTGTTGATGCAAGAATAAGCCTGATCATGGCCAAGGAACTTCAACATTTAAGGCGGATGATCTCGAGTGTGTTTGGGGTGGTCCATCCTATACCGAAAGCTTCCAAAATGAGCCACATGATTTCAATATTTTCTTTGGCGATTGTTGATACCGAAGTCCTAAAACGCTTCCAAAATCCTAGTATGAAGCCTTACGATAGGACTATGGATCCTGAAGAACATGTGGCACAATATAGGGAAAGAATAGTGATTATCCCAATTCCCACTCATTTGAAGGAAGCTTGCGTATGCAAGGGTTTTGGTAGACCCTCATAGGATCAACCTTAAAATGGCTACTAGATGTACCTCCTTACTCTATTACTTTATTTTCACATTCAGTTAATATTTTTAACAACTAATTTTCTTGTAGTGGAACATTAGAAAATATCACTAGTGATCTCTATCAGGTGGTTCAGGATCCTAAGGAATCCCTCAGGGATTTCGTGAATAGGTTTTATAGGGAAGCTCTAATTATCCTAACATCGATATGTGATACGTGCATATTTAACTATGTATTTGATGCATATTTCTAATACTTTTAGCTACAATTAAGTTTATTTTGGAACAAAAGGTACTTATTATATTTGAATATGTTTTGTAGCAGCGAAGACATGCTCGGGAGTAAAAGGAAGCACATGAGGAGCAGGAAGCAGGAAAATGCAAGATTAGGCAAGAAGAATACACAAAAAGAATGTTGTTGAACCACTTGACCCCTCGTCAATATTACGACCATATATCACGACTCGTAACTTTGATTGACGTGACTTAAAATGATCTGAAAACTAAACAAAATTTCGGACGACTTTTGTGTTTTGAGAAATGTCTGATTCTGCCACACCCCCAAACCTGAACGGCGGAAACATTTGGGGGCGTTGGACATCATGTACAGTATCATAACAAATGAATAGTAAAGAAAGTTCACACGACCATCATATACATAATTGAAAAGTTTACATGATTGTAGTATTACATGTTTGCAAAAGTCAATTACAATATGATATCCAAAAGATTAAACTAATGCCTAAGCGTAAGTCTTCAAAAGCAGTTGCTAACCTGGTTTAGCGATTTCCTAAGAATACAAGTTATTTCAAAGAAAAAGTGTCAACATTTAAATTGGTGAGTTCATAAGTAGTGTTTTGAGAAAATGAATGCCATTCGAAAGTTCGTGTATGTTTTCCAGAAAATCCGATATTTTCTTAAGGATGATGTTGTAAATTGTTATTGTATAAAGTGAATGTTTGAACCAGGAAAATCCTATATTTTCCTAAAATGAGATGCAGTCTTAAATGACCAAGACTGTAACTTGTAAGCAAATATGCCATGTTTAGAAATGAAGATGTATAGTTTTATTATCAAGTAAAACTAGTTGTGGAAATGTTTATCCTGAATTCTGAACATGCTGATAATACCCAATAATATAGTTATTACCTCCCCCCCCTCCCCCCCCCCCCCGAGCATGATTGAGTTATGTATTACTACATGCATGAGTCATTGTTTCCGTGTGTTGTGAGTTACTCATAACCATACTAGATGCAGTACCTAATGTTGACATTTGTCACCCCGAGGACTATAACTAACAGTCAGGGTGAGGAGTCGCCAGCCCCGTATAGATCTATACACACTTGTCACGCTCTCCCTCCAAGAGACTCTGGTTATAGGTGGGGACTTTCGTTTGGTATAAAAAAATCCATATGACATCACATGATTGCTAACAACGATGTTCACGAGTAATATGATGCAAAATCTTTTGACAATTCGAGATAACAATTAAGTCACATATGCAAAAGTGTGTATGTTTATGTCCAAAATGATTACCCTTTCTACAGTGTTAACAAACGCATAATAACAAATTGTGATTTGTCGAATACACGTAATGTTATAGTTGAAATGGTTACCCTTGATATGATGTAGTATGCAAACGTATAAATAAAACATATTTCATTTATAAAACAGATTGTATCCCCGGAGGGTAAGTTGTGTTGTGAGGTGTTTTGCATAATAATAACTTCATAAGATAGTTAAAACAACAGTATGAAAAGTATAGCAAAAGATCGATGTTTCATGCAATTTTAGCCGTGTGTTTACTTGTATTCCCCTGTTAAAAGTATTTAAAAGCAGTTAAAAACGTATTTAAAGTGTGTTTGTAGGGTTATGAACTCACTTGTTCGGGCAGCACTTCGATTGGAAAAAAGTCAATTTCTCAGAAATCTCGGGACTTCGGGACTTGCGTCGTGTGTTGGGGGTGTTATCGGGGCTTCGGGGTGGTCTCGGGAGGCTTAACATAAAGTAGAAGTAGGGGAAAGGATGGAAATGAACAACCAAAGCCGGTTGCCCTCAATCCTTATTTATAGGGTGAATTTTGGGTCTCACGTCGTGAGTTTTATATACTCACGTCGTGAGTCTGCTCCCAATTCACTCATGGCATGCATCACTCGTCAATTGGCTCTGGAAGGGTCAGCCAGACTGGTCATGTCATGAACTTTAGTGTTCACATCGTGAACTCTGACAACCCTGACACAACGTTGAAATTTGTGCCCCGAACTCCAGAAAGTCATATCTTTCGTATACGAGCTCCGTTTTCGATGTTCTTTATATCAACACGTAGGTGAGATTATGCTCTACAACTCTCGTTTTGACTTCATCGGCTAACTTTGATTTAAATTTTATTATTTTTATTTTTAGTAGGCCGGGACACGAAAACTCCGTCAAAAGTCCATAACTTTTTCATCCAACATCCGTTTTCATCTGTCTTTTTACCATTGTATTAGTATTGTCGAGATCTTCGGTTCTCGTTTAGGTTGCGTCGGCTAAAAGTCGCTCGATCTCTATTTCGAGTTTTTAGCTATGTACTGTTATGTCTGAAACTTCAAAAAATCATAACTTCCTCATACTAAGTCAGATTTGGACGTTCTTTTTATGTTTGTTTATGGTTTAATGATACCTACGACTTTCATTTAGATACCTAAGGTTAAGTATTTTATTATAACTTCGTGTTTTAGGCTTAACATTGTTTTACCGGTTTTGTTGCGGATCTTCGATTGGTCATAACTTCTTTATTATAACTCAGATTTTAGTGTTCTTTATATTTTTGGAAACCTTGTTACGATATCTACCACTTAGCATACTCAATTATGATTACTGACAAGTTTATTTTTGACCTAATTTTTGCTGGTGTTACATTATCCCCCCATTAGAGAGAATTTCGTCCCGAAATTTGCATTTTGACTGGGACTTCAATGGTTGAGGAAAGGTGAGTGTATTTGTATTCCATTTGATCTTCTTGTTCTCTAGTGAATCCAGATCCTAGCGTGGATGTTCCTGCAGACCTTCCTTATCCTTTCTGTTGTTTTGATCGGTATAGGCTGTGTGGATTTGGGTTTCTATGTTTATCTAAATGTTAGCATTGTGCACTCGTAATGCATGTTGTTTCGTTTTGAAGTTCATGGTTGGATTCTTATCTTGTCCGCTTATTACCACCTTATGTATACAAGTTGCATACACATTTTCAGTCATAGGTTAATCGTAATCATTCCTAGCCTCTGCGTTTGAACTTGACTGGTCGTACGTATGCTATTCCTAGATAGTTTGTCATAATACTTCGGGAAGGTTGCAAAGGATATACTACTTCTCACATGAGTGCTACGGGATTTTGAAACTAGAAACGATTTGGGAGTTGTGTCGGGTTTGTCATTATAAATCGTTAGAGTTTCGTTAGCCAACGGTGAATGTGAAGGGTCTTTTCATGGCACATGCAATTGGCATGGTGAAGACCAAGCCAATCCATTTCTAGTAGCTAATTGGGAACTTCTTATCGTAATAATTGTGAAGTCGATCAGGACAAGTGTTCGTTAGTAGGATAGTGCATTCTACATATGTGTTTTCAGTGCTTTTAGTCTATCTTTGTTATTACTAGTATGATGGTTTTGCTTAATGATTGGGGTGTTTGTTTGAGTATATTTTTAAATTTGTGACTCAATGAACTCCTCTCCACTCCTATTATCAAATGGAATGCACGTAAATGAGTTATCAAGGAGAAATGTACCCGGAATAACCGTGGGGTCTGCAATAGCCTCCTCTTGGCCCATTGCAAATACTCGGCCTCCTCCACCAACATTCTTGTCGTTTGCCTTCGGGCAGTCCCTTCGGAAGTGCCCCGTTGCTCCGCACTCATAATAAGTACGGTCTACTCCCATATTTGCGGCTGGAGCGGCTGGTTGGGTTGGTTCCATGTAGTAGCGGACGGTGTGTCCCTTACTATTGCTCTTAGTGCAATGCATTTCACGGCAGGGTCCGTGATGATAAAAGTTGCATCGATTGCACTTAAGATGGTTTCCATTGTACGACCTTGTGGGTATGGGGTGGTAGGGATAGTAACAACATGAGCTGTCACTAACTGTTGACTCTTAGGGTTCTCCTTCATGGTTTCCCCCTTTGTCTTATTCCAGGGTTTCCTTCGGTCCTCTATATCCTTCAGTGGCTTCGAAACAACGGTAATAGTAGCCTGTTTAATACCGTGATCAATCAATCGTTGAACCAAGCGCTTCGCGCTGTCAAACGTGATTGGGTTAGAGGCCAAGACATGCCCCTTGATCTGAGGTGATAATCCACAAATATACCTCTACACCTTCTTCGATTCCGAGTTTACCATACCTGGGCACAAGGCTGGCAAATCACTGAACCTGGCCGTATAAGTGACTAGGTCCGATCCGGTCATCCTTAGGTTCCATAGCTCATGCTCTAACTTTTGGATTTTGCCCATCGGGCAGTATTCTTCCAGCATCAAGATTTTGAGATCTTCCCAGCTCATGGAATTTCGGTCGAGGATTAGGAGTTTGGATCAGAGTCACTAAGGGTAGGTTATTGTCCTCGAAATCTGGGTCTGAGTCTTCTTGCATTTCTTCTTCTGGATCATTCTCTACCCAACCCCCACAGTCTTGGTTCGGGTAGTAGGGATCCCCTGGTAGATGGAATCCAGCCATTGTGTCTGTATGAGAATAAGGAGATAAGGATTGTCTAGAACTAAGGCACATAAGGTTGAACATCAAAGTTAAACTATCGTATGCATAAAATACTCCTATAGTATTCTAAATGTTATGTTTATTTCTAAAGTTTATAAGTTTAGTAAGTTTTAGACTTGTTCATTGTAGCTGTCCCCTGGCATATGTTGGTCGGCTCTTGGATAAATATAGTTGATGAGGCTATATTTGTCCCAGTCCCGATTACATGTCCCAAGGCATACGTGTAGTGCACAACTCATCTATAATACTTCTATATTGTTTCCATTATGATACTGACCCTGTTATATAATATATGCATGTATACTTTATAAAAATTTCATTTCAAAAGTATAACTCTCGCTCAGAGTGTTTTTTCCTAGTTGTGTTTATAGTTGTATATCAAAATGTTTTTGATATACTTAGTTCACTATAAACAATGCTCTAATACCAATCTGTCACACCCTCGAACCTGAACGACAGAAACATTTGGGGTCGGAGGACGTCATGTAAAATATCATAACAAATGAATAGTAAAGAAAGTACGCATGACCATCATATACATAATTGAAAAGTTTACATGATTGTAGTATTACATGTTTGCAAAAGTCAATTACAATATGATATCCAAAAGATTAAACTAACGCCTGAGCGTAAGTCTTCAAAAGCAGTTGCTAACCTGGTTTAGCGATTTCCTGAGAATACAAGTTATTTCAAAGAAAAAGTGTCAACATTTAAGTTGGTGAGTTCATAAATAGTGTTTTGAGAAAATGAATGCCATTCGAAAGTTCGTGTATGTTTTCCAGAAAATCCGATATTTTCTTAAGGATGATGTTGTAAATCGTTATTGTATAAAGTGAATGTTTGAACCAAGAAAATCCTATATTTTCCTAAAATGAGATGCAGTCTTAATGACCAAGACTGTAACCTGTAAGCAAATATGTTGTGCTTAGAAATGAAGATGAATAGTTTTATTATTAAGTAAAACTAGTTGTGCAAGTGTTTATCTTGAATTCTGAACATGCTGATAATACCCTATAATATAGCTATTACGCCCCCCCCCCCCCCCCCCGGAGAATGATTGAGTTATGTATTACTACATGCATGAGTCATTGTTTCTGCGTGTTGTGAGTTCCTCACAACTATACTAGATGCAGTACCTAATGTTGACATTTGTCACCCCGGGGACTGTAGCTAACAGTCAGGGTGCGGATTTGTCAGCCCCGTATAGATCTATACACACTTGTCACGCTCTCCCTCCAAGAGACTCTGGTTATAGGTGGGGACTTTCGTTTGGTACAAACAAAGCCATATGACATCACATGATTGCTAACAACGATGTTCACGAGTAATATAATGAAAAATCTTTTGACAATTCGAGATAACAATTAAGTCACATATGCAAAAGTGTGTATGTTTATGTCCAAAATGATTACCCTTTCTACAGTGTTAATAAAGGCATAATAACAAATTGTGATTTGTCGCACACACATAATGTTATAGTTGAAATGGTTACCCTTGATATGATGTAGTATGCAAACGTATAAATAAAACATATTTCATTTATAAAACAGATTGTATCCCCGGAGGGTAAGTTGTGTTGTGAGGTGTTTTGCATAATAATAACTTCATAAGATAGTTAAAACAACAGTATGAAAAGTATAGCAAGAGATCGATGTTTCATGCAATTTTAGCCGTGTGTTTACTTGTATTCCCCTGTTAAAAGTGTTTAAAAGCAGTTAAAAACGTATTTAAAGTGTGTTTGTAGCGGTATGAACTCACTTGTTAGGAGTGACGATTTGATGAAATTGAGGCTTTGCTCGGGCAGCACTTCGACTGGAAAAAAGTCAATCTCAGAAATCTCGGGACTTTGGGACTTGTGTCGTGTGTTGGGGGTGTTATCGAGGCTTCGGGGTGGTCTCGGGAGGCTTAACATAGAGTAGAAGTAGGGGAAAAGATGAAAATAAACAACCAAAGCCGGCTGCCCTCAATCCTTATTTATAGGGTGAATTTTGGGTCTCACGTCGTGAGTTTTATATACTCACGTCGTGAGTCTGCTCCCAATTTGCTCATGGCATGTGTCACTCATCAAGTGGCTCTGGAAGGGTCAGTCAGACTGTTCACGTCATGAACTTTAGTGTTCACGTCGTGAACTCTGACAACCCTGACACAACGTCGAAATTTGTGCCCCGAACTCCAGAAAGTCATGTCTTTCGCATACGAGCTCCATTTTCGACGTTCTTTATATCCACACGTAGGTGAGATTATGCTCTACAACTCTTGTTTTGACTTCATTGGCTAACTTTGATTTAAATTTTATTATTTTTATTTTTAGTAGGCAGGGACACGAAAACTCCGTGAAAAGTCCATAACTTTTTCATCCGACGTCCGTTTTCGTCTGTCTTTTTACCGTTGTATCGCTATTGTCGAGATCTTCGGTTCTCATTTAGGTTGCGTCGACTAAAAGTTGATCGATCTCTATTTCGAGTTTTTAGCTGTGTACTGCTATGTCTGAAACTTTTTAAATCATAACTTCCTCATACAAAGTCAGATTTGGACGTTCTTTTTATGTTTGTTTACGGTTTAATGATATCTATGACTTTCATTTAGATACCTAAGGTTAAAAAGTATTTTATTAAAACTTCGTGTTTTAGGCTTAACAATGTTTTACCGGTTTTGTTGCAGATCTTCGATTGGTCATAACTTCTTCGTTATAACTCAGATTATAGTGTTCTTTATATTTTTGGAAACCTTGTTACGATATCTACCACTTAGCATACTCCAGTATGGTTACTGAACAAGTTTATTTTTGACCTAATTTTTGCTGGTGTTACAGATTCCCAACAACCACGACACGGTGCACCACCATGAAGTGGTGAATGGAATCTTCGTGATTCTTGACGCCAACTTTGAGAATACATCATAAACTTCAGGACCACGACGTGGTGGCGGTCAACCTCAATGTGGTGAACAGTTTTTGGTAATTATAAATATTACAGACATTAGGTCAATTCCAGAGGGTACAGGACTTAGGTTTGCGACAATTAATGAAGAAAAACCATTCTAAGAACCCTTAGAGGGCATAATTCGACTAGAGATCAAAGGATAAAGAGATTTGAGCAAGGATTTGCATCTACACATTAAATTTCCCTAGTTTAATTATGTTTAGCCTATTTTTCGTATTGTTTATATTTTTTTTCCAACTGTGATTATGGGCTAAAAACCCTTGCGTTCGTTTAGATTAGATAAACTCTTAATTACTATGTGTTGATTTAAGGTTTGATGGATTAATGAAGTTAGTTTTAGTTTTAAATATTGTTTGATAAATCTAAACCTAGGTTGTTAAAGTTGCTATCTTTATTGTCTTGTCTCAAGATTGTGTAGTTAAACTACAATTAATTGCATGAAATTGATTTACTTAGCTATTTATGATCATCAAATTGTTAGAGCTAGTGATTAGTCATATCCTAGTATAGGTGATAAGTTTGTTGCTTAATTGTGTTAAAGAACATTATTTGATCATAATATTTGCTCGATAGCTAGACTTGACCAAAGATTAGTAGTCTACAGATTCTATCATTCAAATTCCAAATTACCTTTAAAATCAATTTAATGTCCTTAACTTACAAGATCATTGGAGTTAAAGTCGTTAAATTGACTTATGTTAGTTAGGGGTCGTTTGATAGTTGCCGACTGAGTTAGTACTGACTCAGTTAGAACTCCTGATTGGGTCCACATCTGACTGAAACCATGTTGTTTGATAATATATTTGACTGACTGTGATGAATGATGAAAAATGATCATATTACCCTTGATGGAAAACTTCATATAGAGCCAAAAAGAACAATGAATTTTATTATAGATTCCAGAAAAGACAATGAACTTTGATGCCTTAATAAAATAGTGTTATAATTAGATACATTATTCAATGCACAATGCTTGCCTTAATAAGAAAACAGAAAAATAGAACACAGAATGCTCCCATAAGAAAAGAGCAATCAAGTAAACAATTTGTTAACCTCATGCACATACATCATTTATAATAAATAAATAAATAAAGCCAAAAGAGCGAAAAATCACAATACAAAACACCATAAAAGAGTGAGACATAAAATATGACATACAATGGTCCGCTTATATAAAAAAAATCATAAATTAACAACAATAAAAATTTGAACTCATGATTGTATTGATGCTCCATGCCACCTGATACTACTTTCGCTACTTTCTGTGTCCATCTTGACTCTAATCCAATGTAATTCCCTTTGTTATGTAAAGAAAGTAGCATTGGCTTGACTTTAAAACTAACTATCTTTTATAAGAAATAACACTAGAAAAGATGTAAACAGTAAACATTAATGATTAGATTTGGAGAGATTGCTAGAAAATGGGGAAAAACATAAGGTAATTAAAACCGTTCCAAACAACAAAAATAAAACACCACTAAAGTGTTGAGGGAGGGGTATTGATAAACTCTGAAGCACGAAGATACAACTCACCCCTCACAACATTTTGGGCCTTCTTGACATAATCACATGAATACAATCAAGTGCTCAGAACAAAAGGGAAAAGAAAAAAGTTTAGTATAACATATTATAGCGTAGAACGAGAACTACAAGTAAAAACTTGCAACTGTATGCTTGCAAAAAAAATCCATATTAATCTTGTATTTGAAATCAAAGGTTCAACTTTTATACTATTTCATGGACTGACAAGCTCTAAATAATTTTTTTTATGAATATGATGGAACTATAATCAAACAAAAAGATGAAAAATATGTGAAATCAAGATTCTTACTGGTTAATCGAAATCAAAGAAGCCGTTTGGGATATTGTAATCGGCGAACATGCTTCTTGCGGCAGTGATGGTGGGTTGTCGGACATCAGCGAAGGTTGAGGAGCACAGTGTGGCCTGAGCGGAGGAAGGAGTGACATGGGTGAATTCTCGTTTATCGTTTGAGGAAGAAGACTAGGGAGAAAGCGATTGCGAGGGCACAAATGGGATTATTGTATCTCTGTTTCATTTGGCCACATTTTTTAAGCGGACCGAGTCAGGACTTGGGTCGCTTATTGTTGACCGAGTCGGTCACTTTTGGGATTTATCAAACGGGCTGACTCGAACCGAGTTAGCAAAAATTGTTGATCGGACCCGGTCAGCTCACTATCAAACGGACCCTTAGTCTGACCACGACGACAAGTAACTTTTATTTGGTAACTAAAAGAATTACTCCATTGTCTTGAAATCAACCATAGGAAAAAGGAGGGATTGAAAGCTAAACGAGAGTATTTTTTTTCTTGGTTTTAAGTCGTCTTTATAGTCATTAAATAGGTATTTTGGTTTAAGTTTTTATGAACTTGTAAAATCAGATAAAACCCTCACTTTTAGGTTTTTTTTCTTAGTTTAGCTTTTAGTAGTTATTTTATTAATTAAATACCATTCTCTATGATCGACACCCGACTTACCCAAACTATTCTATAATATGACTAGGTATACTGTCAATAAGTGCATCATTTAGCTAAGTAGCTATGTTTATAAATTTAAAGCTAGATAGGTATATAAAATGCACATTAAAGTTTTTGGTGCCGTTGCCGTGGAACAACTTATTTTAGTTATAACTTAATTGTTTTAAGTTATTCGATCCTATTTGTGGGGTAAAAACCACAAAAAGTTATTTTTCAGCCTTCATTTTATTTTTCCGTTTGAACTTCAACGATGTCGTGGTAACGTTTTAGTCATTTTTTTTCTATTTTACTTAGTTAAGTTTTTATTTGTTTTACGTGTGTTTTTATAATTTTGTTTTAGCAGGAAAAATGGGGGATATCACTACGATGTCAATGGATGAGTACAAGCGAAAAACAGATAGGGTCTTGATCCACCAACAATCCCAACCACTACAAAGTCCGAACTACTGGGACACATTCTTGGCATGCTAAAAGATCTACCTTTTATCGGAAGGACCACGAGGACGCTTATGAACATATAGAATAGGTGGTGGAAATTTCTGACTATTTTCATGCACCAAACATGATTAAATATGTGGTGATGTATCGACTTTTTCAAGTCATATTGAATGGTGAATCTAAGGAATGGTTAAAATCACTTCCCTTCGAAGCAATCACAACATAAGATGATTTTAAGACTGAATTCATAAACCAATTTACCCCTCCTTCGAAAGTGGCGAGCTTAATAGGAACATACAAAATTTTAAAAAATTAGAAGGTGAGTCGTTACATGAAGCTTGGGAGTGTTACAAGAGATTGCTATGAGATTTCCCTCAACATGACTTCAATGTGCAATAAGAAATCTCGATATTTTACGATGGGGTCAATGCGTGCACTCGCCAACTTCTAGACTCGCAAGGGCCCACGAAAAGGAAGGATCCAGTAACAAATAAGGCTTTGATCGCAGAATTCACTAAGAATTCAAGAGAGTATAACAACTCAAAGGAGGACTTCACCAAAGAAAAATCAAGTAAATATGGAGGTCAAGATGTTATCAATTTAGTACTTGCAAAGCTCGATGCAATGGAAGAAAGGATCACAAAAATAGATGGATCAAATCAAGATAGATGCGGAGCTTGTGGGGGACCCCATTCTACAAGGGATTGTGAATTTGAATACAAAAGAGATAGAGATACAAAAGAAATTTAAAAACTAAAGCATGATCTTTACCAAATAGAACAACTCCAATCCGAGAAAATATCTGCTCTCGAGTCAATGTTATTTAGATTTATGGAAGCTAGCAAAAAATGACATGATACTAAAGATGCATCACTTAGAGAACAACAAGCTTATATCATGAGCATCTACATGCAACTTGGGAAATTAACAAAGCTTGTGCAAGAAAAGCTACCGAATTCACCTTCAAGAAAAACCGAGCCAATCTCAATCTCTCACGTCATGGTTGTTTATATAGAAGAAGAGGAGGAATCGGAGCACATGGGGATCATTGATTCAAGAGATCAGTAGTCCAAACAATCGCCTGAAGGAAAAGCAAAAGAAGAAAAGATTTGTGATTTTGGCCATTTTCCACGGTATAGAGGCAATAATGCCACATCGTGGGCGATAAAAGAAGATTATGATATTTCAGTAGTCGATCTGTATCGACCGCCTCTTTCTTTCCCATCTTGTGCCAAATAAAATTTGGTGAAGCAATGAAACCCAAAGTTCAAGGAGCATAAAGAACTTGATGATAAATTGGAAAAGGAAATGAATTATTCGAAACCTCTAATGTCAATGCCAATGAATTTCGGGTTGTTTGTTTTTACAAGACTACTAGATCAATTCACAGAGCCAACTGAAGCTAATGAAAAAGAGAATGAGGAGCCTTATTTTGACAAGAAAAACCCGGAAAGAAACAACACAAAAAGCTAAAGACACGGGAATGAAAATAGAACCCAAGAGGAAGCATAATGAAGATGTCAACCCAAAAATGCTAGAAAGTTCAAGAAAGGCATTCAACAAACGTGTTGCTTACAAACGAAAAAGTCCTAAGATGATGGAGAACGAGGATCTTATACTTCCACCAAACACAACATAGATGGAAATGAGTTTGGCTTACAACTCCTCAAAAAGAAGCGCTTATCGGAAGACAACCCGAAGTTTTTAGAGTTTGAATTTTCTTTTCGACTGTATTTACTTTTAGTTTTAGTTTTCATTTTTTAGCTTTAATTTATTTTAGCCGAATAATGATGCGTTTCGCTATTCTTCTGATTTTATTTTTTAGTATTACAGTAAGTGAATCGGTGAAGGAGCGTAATAGATGAAGAAGCTGTGTGATTTGTGAAGATTATAATTAAAGACCATGTTTTTAAATCAGTATGGGGCTCCTACATGAAGAAGAGAAAAATTTTGGAGCATTTTACTGGAAAAAAGATCGAGAATGGTCCTAAACATTATGAAGAGTTGATGCATTACTTTTGAATTTACGAAGCATAATGAGAAGTCAACACAATGTGCCCATCATCACCACATCATGACATTTGTTTTTATTGCTGTTGAATTTCATCAACTCTATACACACGTCGTGACATCTTTAAACCATGACCTGGTGTTCTTATTTTCTGCGATTATCATGATTTCTACTTGGACAACATGACGTGGCATTGCTTTTCTACTTTGTAGCTCATGATCATCACACTTTTTGAAGATGGTTCTTTGGCTCATTTTGAACCGGCACATTTACCTTCATATTCACGCAAAGAGAGCCCATAAGTACTATCTCTAGCCATTATACGAGATGTACAAGCTTTTCCACGCACTTTCAAGAATTCGATCTCACCACTACTATCCTAGGGGAGTTTGTTCAAGTTTCTCCTTTTTTAATTTTATGTTCTTTTATTGCTTAAGCATGCAATGGCGACATTGCATCATTTATGTGTGGGGTAAGGGGTAGAATACAAGAATACAAACATTTTGATTAAAAATTTGAAAAATGAATAGGATTTAAAAAAAAGAATTAAGATTTGAAATAATAAACTAAAATTGAATTTAGTTAAAAAAATTGTTATGTTGTGATCTGGGTTGCTAGTGTTGTATGGGACACTCCGATGCGAGTTTCAATGCTTATTTGAGCAAATATATGTTATAGTGTATTTGTGGCTTCCCTATCCTAGTTAAATCATGGAACAAAAGCAAGACATGACTTAGTTTGAGGGCTATAACATGTTTAGCATCGTGTACCAAAAATGTATCCAGAAAAGCTTATGTATTTATTGCACTACAAACTAATACCTCTAACTAATAAGGGTTGAAGTTAAGTTCCCTTGCTGAAGCATATGTTTTTATAGGTTTTTAGTTTTAAGTGAAAAAGTTGTGAAAACGAAATATCTAGAAAAAAATAAAATAAATAAAAACAAGTTGCAAAAGTTTGAGAGTAAGAGTCTACAAAGCTATGAAGATCAAGAAATATCATGAAGAAAAGCTCCAAATAAATAAAAGACTTGAGAATAAGGAGAAATTTGCCAAGTTACTTATTGTATTTTTTTTTTAATTTTCCAGGTTATTTTTCAGTATGTATCCTTGGGGGCTTAATCAAAAATTACCTTGAGGTTAAGAAAGATTTCCGAGGATATATTCGAGGGGATGCATAAAATGAGTGTTGTTCAAAAGAAGTGGGGAAGTGTTTATGAAAATTGTGATTATTTAGGATTGGGGAAGTCCTTGTGTTATTCACTTTCGGTTCTTTATTTTTCTTAAATTAGTTTGCTTTTTTGCTTTATACTTGAAGTGTATCTGATCGATACAAACCTTCAAATGGGGAGGCTCAAAATGGACTGTCTTGTGCGGTGTTGGTTGCTAAAGTCTTCGTATGATAATAATAATTTAATCAGTTTGTCTTGAGGGAAAGTAAGAGCCAAGTGTGGTGTATTTTGATATGTGCATATTTAACAATGTATTTAATGCATATTTCTAATATTTTTAGCCACAATTATGATTATTTTGGAATAAAAGGTATATATTATGTTTGAAATATATTTTGAAGTAGTGAATACATGATTGGGATCAAAAGGAAGAAAACGAGGCGTAGGAAGCAGGAAAATGCGAGCATAGGCAAGTAAAAGACACAAAAATGATGTTGTTAGACAGCTTGACCACACATTAGTATTTTGACCATATCTCTCGATTCGTAAGTCCGCTTGATGTGATGCAAAATGATCTGAAAACTAGACAAAATTTCGGATGACTTTCGTGTCTTGAGATAAGTCTGATTCTCAATGACCACAATGTGGTGACACAACCACGACGTGGTGAATGGAATATTCGCAATTCTTGATGTTGACTTGGAGAATACAAGATAAACTTGAGGACCATGACGTGGTGGCAGTCAACCACGAAGAGGTGATAATTCATTTGTAATTATAAATATTTCAAACATTAGGTCAATTCCAGAGGGTAGAGGCCTTAGGGCTACGACAATTAACGAAGAAAAACCATTCTAAGAACCCTTGGAGGGCAGAATTCGACTAGAGATCAAACACTACAAGAAAAATGCAATTTTGATAGGGAAGGAATCCATTGCAAAAAGCTGAAATTACGTTGCAAAAGAAGAATAGCGACGAAATTTGTGAAGACTAATTTCCATCCCAAAAAACCCCGTAGCGAGAGTTTGTTAGGGAAACAATCTTTCTGTCGCAATTGTTACAACGGAATGAAATCCGTTGTAGATGGTATTCTGTAGTAGGATCCATCACAAATTCTGTGGTAGTTCTTCCATCACAAATTTTGTTGTAGTTAATCCCTAGCAAAATCGGTGGTGATGATTCCCTAGAAAATTTCATGGTCGTGATTCCATAGCAAATTATGTGGTGGTGAATCCTTAGTAAATACCATGGTGGTGATTCCCTAGCAAATTTCGTGGTGATGAATCCCTAGCAAATTCCGTGGTCGTGATTCCTTAGAAAATTCTGTTGTACTGAATCGCTAGCAAATTTCATGGTTGTGGATCCCTAGAAAATTTGGTGGTGATGAATTCCTAGCAATTTCCGTTTGATGACTTCCTAGCAAATTATCTGGTTATGAATCCCTAACAATTTTCGTGGTGTATATTAAATAAAAGATTCCATATGGACGGACGAATAGTTGATTTATAAATTAAATCCAAATTATTTTATTGTAATATATAAAAAAACAAAAATAACAAAAAATCAAAGAACATTATAACATAAAATAGTACAATGATTATTTATTACATGGAAATTGGAAAGAGGCTAATCTAAAATAAATATTTTACAATAAACATATCAACACTTTATGACCTACTAGTGTTATTGTTTTGTAGTGACATTAATAAGATACATTTCCGTTTAAAGTTGTTTTTCAAGTTGTCTGACTCTTGTGTTGTTTTGTTCTTTTTGGGCCTTCATTATTTCTTTAAGCTCTTCGTTTTTGCTCTTTTTGTTTAGCAACGAGTTCCCTCATTTCTTCCATTTCATCATTTTTTTCCGGAATGTAAGATACATCCATATTACCATTAATATTGGGAACCCCATTTGCAAAAGAGCCTAATCCATAAAGTATTCTTTTTTGTCGTTACCACCAACAACATCATATAATAGTTTGTCCTCCTCAAATTCAGCACCTTCAACTTCTAACTCTTTTCATTTTTCTGTATAGGCCACCTACAAAATAAAAATAATATAAGTTAAAGATATCAGAGTTATGAATGACATTATGGTCTAGCCACAATATAAAAGCTTAATTGCACTGAAATGAATATTACATGAATTTGTATATCTTTTTCATATGTGAATGTAAATCCATCATGATTCTTCGTGTGTGTATACAAGAACAATTCACTATGGGGTAGATCATGTCCTAATTTCCTCTTCTACATAAATACCATAAAATGTCAAATATACACATAAACATGAACATTGATGTACCATTAAAAAAATTACCAAATCAAAAGCTATCTTCAAATGATTTGCGGAACCAGCATTATAGGTAGGTTGTGCTACTCGATTAGCCACAACGTTACACCTATTTTTCCTGTTCTGCTCAGATTTTAGCTTGTATTCATATGAGCTAGTTTAAAGGCATGTGGGTTTCTTTGTGGGATCTACATGTTGTAGAGATATTGGCCATAACTGTAACATGCGGATTCCTAGGTATTCTATGTTATTCATTTTTTTTGATTTAGAGAGAAGGACTCGACGAGTGACGCCTAGACTCGTCGAGTAGGATCGCGATTTGCTGACTAGATTAATGAATTGATTCGATGAGTCGGCCGGGTGACTCGATGAGTCAGTGCTGAGGTCAGAAACCCTAAATCTGCAGGCCCCTGAGCCCTATTTAAAGGACCTTATAGCCCTCATTTGTGGCTACCAGTCCAGAGAGAGAAACCCGAGAGAACTTAAGCAAGTTGTGTGTGAGAGTAAGCCATTTCAAACCCTTTTGGTGTTGTTTTGCAAAAAAGAAGGTGTTTCCAGCTAGTGGAGGTCAAGAGGGTTGCTAATCCGTTGTTTCCAAGCTTGGATCTGCAGTGTTGAGGTAGCAAATCGAACTCTCCTTCTGTTTTGGTTAAGATCTATGAATCTAGGGTTTTCTATACCCTTTTATGGCTTGAATTGATGAGTTTATGGTCCCTTTATGTGTTAGACTTCAGATCTGGACCCATAGAGGTCCAGAGAGCATTATCCATCTTGCTTTACGAAGACTTATGGAAGGAATGAACTTAGGTTGCCATTTTTGAGGCTATTTCTTCAAAAGGAACCATATATGTGTTGCATGAGTGTAAAGGTTTCACATTTACGTGATTAGTGGGTATGGGAAGGTCAAATCTATAGGTTAGAGAAGCGGATCTGACCTTAGAAGGTCATTTGAGTGTTGCCATGGATGTAACTCGCCGAGTTCATAAGTGGACTCGACGAGTCGAGTCGGGGTTGCCCCGCGATTCGTGAAAGGAGTAACTCGCCGAGTGAAGGGATGACTCGACATGCCAAGTGAGGCTAGAAGGATTCAGAGGACCCGCATGGACTCGTCGAGTCGCCCATGTGCACTAGACGAGTCGGGTCAAAGCTTGACAGTTGACTTCAATTGACCTTAGGGTTTTGGTCAAGCTGATTCAAGAGAGTTCTGGGAGGGGTAGAATGGTCTTCTACCCATCATTAGAGATGAGATTATGAGAGAGTGTTGATTAGGAATGTTATCCTGTTGATAGGAGGAGGCTAGATCGGGTATCCAAGCATGGGAGATTATCCGATATCATATGAGGTGAGTCTTCTCTCTATACTGTACCTAGAGTGGTACCTATGTGTGACCGGAAGGTCATATATGCTATGAGTTGTATGTGTTGTATGCTGTTATATGCTATGTATGTGTTATGTATGTTATGAATGATAAGGACCGGAAGGTCAAGATGATATGGACCAGAAGGTCAGGAGGTTACGGACCAGAAGGTCGATACGGGTAGGACTGGAAGGTCTACCCGGATTTCAGGACGGAAGTCCCCTGAGACACTTGGACCGGAAGGTCCCACAGAGTTATGTCCTTGAGTGGCGTATGTGTTGTATGTCGTATTTTGAGGAACTCACTTAGTAATTATGGTTACAGATGTTGTGTTATGTGTTTCAGGTACAAGCAAGGATTGCGGGAAGGCGCCGACATGATCCGTACACACTCATCGAGTTTATGTCTTGAGATTCTGGGATATGTTTTGTTTTGATAACATTGGATACATTATGTTTTGATATTTTCTTATGAATAAAAGTATGTTTTGAAAATGAAAAATTGTTTTGGAAATTTGCGTTGTTACAAGTTGGTATAAGAGCCTTGGTTTGAGGGATTCAGATGCACCTTCGGGTGTATTTGAACTCTGTCACACCCCCAAACCAAGGATGGCGGAAACGTCCGGGGGTGGAGGACTTCATGTATAGCATCACAACAACGAGTATAATAGTGCTCAAATTAAATACAACCATCATAAATATAATAGAAAAAGTTACACCAAAGTATATTTACATGATTCAAATCATATATATTATGATGACCAAATGAACTGTTTAACGATTTATCGTCCCATCCTCAAAACGATGTTGATTTCCTGTTTCACTGATTTCCTAAGAATACAAGTTGTTTGAAAAAGTGTCAACACAAAGGTTGGTGAGTTCATAAGTTTTTGAGATGAAGAGTTTGGAAACCGATCTTTGTAATGAGTTGTGTGTTATCAAGAAAAATACAATATTTTCCTTATAGAAGTTATGTGGTCCTAAATGTCGGGAACGAGAATGAACAAGTATTTTTCATACTTAAAGATATAAAAGTGGTTTTAAATTGGCGTAAAACCCTTTCTGAATTGAGAAAAATCTCGTAATAAATAATGTGTAGTCTTAAATACCAAGACTGAAAATATACAATAATATCTGTAATTATTGACATAAAAAGTGATTTTAAATCGACATAAAACCCCTTTTTAATTTATGAAAATTTCCCGTAAACTTTATGAGTTGTTAACTTCCTATGTGAGCCGCTATAATCATACTATGACTGAATGAACCTGCAACAACGGTTCTCAGGCGTCGCGAAACTGAAATGACATTTGTCACCACAGACCTGCCGGTCTAGTTGTTGCATGCAGCTCAGATGTGGGGTGTCTAACCCAATATAGATATATACACAACTATCATGTTCTCCCTACAAGAGACTCTGATTATAACTACCAGGAATTTGGATCCCGCACTCGGACGTACAGGAAGAGAATGTCTCACAATTTAAGTTAACAAGTTTACGTGTGGTGTGCATTAGTGTAAAACCTTTTTCTGTGGGAATAAAACCTTCCGAATTGTGTTTTTTGTATTAATGGAAACATAAACCATACCTATTACAGTTTATCAAAACAAGGGTAAAAGTGGTAATGTATAAGAACTCTTTTATGAAAACACATAGGTGTTATAAATCCATAAACTATACTTATTATAGTTTAATATATGCATTCTAAATGAATGAATAATCTTATCATGAATGACTAAGTTTCATTTTATGATGATAAACTAACAAGGAAACACATTCAATATTTAGAACTTATTGTTATACACTTTGCTCAACATAATACAAAGTGTTATGAGAGTTATAAGCTGTTAACTAGTTTTTAACCTTTCTACGTTGTTTTAGGAAAATCATAGAAAAATCATACGGAGTTGAAAACTGAATCTGTAACTTCTGAGAGTTCCTAAAATGTTTCTAGTTTACTCACAATTTTTATCATGATTTTTGGAAGTCTTTAACGTGTGTTAAAATGTCCATAATCACAGACTGGTCCGGATTGGCATTTGAAATGATAGGCAGTTTTGTAAAAATCACCATAATTCGTAGAAAAATCGTGTGGAGTTGTGCAAGTAGTCATTTCAAAGACAAGAACTGGAACTACTTGCCCCTAAAGCATTTTTGAAAACTAAAATGTTTATGTTGTCCAAAACTTTCCGTGAATGGAGTCCAACGTTTCTGATGAAATCTATTAGAAAAGTTTAGTTATGTTCTTGGTGTTTTAACTGGTATTCCCCCCCCCCCTAAAAACTTAAGAAAACATGAAAATGTAGGGGTATGAACTCACCTTGAGTGATTTCAGTGGTTGAATGTTGAAGAAGAGACGTGTTCAACTCAAGAGCACTTGAAGGATTGCTTTGAAGATTTCAAGAATCTAACACAATAATGATGGAGTTTGTGTAAGCCATCAATGATTTGAGTAGAATGAAGTGAAATAATCATATGGAGGATGTTAATACTTACCAAAAGTAGAAGAATAGCTTGGAGAATAGCCTTGAATCTTGAATTTTAGAGAGAGAAAGTGAGAGAAAATGATGTTTGTTCTTGATGGAAGAATGAGAGGAAATGAAAGAAATGTGAGGAGAGAGGAGGGTTTTCTAACCCTTGACCAATTGTGTGGCTGAAAAATGGTGGGAAAAGTACCATGAAATGACTAGGTATGGGCTGATGGTGAATAGTGACATGGAGTGGGTACGGGAGTGGTTGCTTGTGTCATAGAATAAAGAAAAGTCAACACTCAACTTTTGTACTTCACCCACTCCTCATGGATAAGGTTTTATCCCAAAAAACGTGGGTAATTAGTAGATATGGGTCCCTAAATGTCAAAATAAAGTTTCGGGTGAAAATCCCGCGTTAAAATGATGAAAAACGGGTTAAAAATGAAATCGTGGTCGAAAACTGGGAAGAAATGCTCTTCCTGCGAGGCTTCTCGTAAGGGGGGGCCGAAGATGGCTAGGTTCGGTCCTTAGAAGGCTGGGACCGAAGGCTCGGGTGAGTCAGGAAGCGAAATGGGGCGAAAGTGGGTAAGAGGCGAAATGGACCGAAGGTGGCTTCAGTTCCTTGTGCGAGGTTCGGGCCCGAGAGCACCCTTCGGGTTCGGTCCAGGTGGGTTCCCTTCTGATGCCTTCGCTTCTGACAAGTTCGCTTTTGACAAGTTCGGTTCCTAAGAGGGGTTTCGGTTCCTTAAGAGGGTTCGGCTCCTTAAGAGGGGTTTCGGGTCCTTAAGTCATTTTTATCCGTTTTTACCCCGTTTTAAGCGGTTTTTGACCAGGTTAAGGGTCGGGATGGCCCGAAAGACTACAAAAAGTTTAAAGAACTTTTGAGAGAGATTGGGAGAGACTTCACATTCTTGGAGAGATTTGCGAGAGATTTGACATACTTGGAGAGATTGCTCATACAAAGAGAGATTTGGGAGAGATTTCACATACAAAGAGAGATTTGGGAGAGATTTCACATTCTTGGAGAGATTTCTCATACAAAGAGAGATTTGGGAGAGATTTCACATTCTTGGAGAGATTTCTCATACAAAGAGAGATTTGGTAGAGATTTCACATTCTTCTAGAGATTTCTCATACAAAGAGAGATTTGAGAGAGATTTCACATACAAAGAGACATTTAGGAGAGATTTCACATTCTTGGAGAGATTTCTCATACAAAGAGAGATTTGGGTGAGATTTCTAGATAAATAGAGATAGAGTGAAAACGATTGAGAGAGGTTTCGTGTGTGACATTTGTGAGTGTTTGGCTCCGCAACGCAAGGTCCGTAAGCCCCATTAAGCCATGTTTAAGGATCTTACACACTCCCAATGAGTATGCAACATTGTTTTATCGGTTTAGTTCGTTACTTACCACAATTTTAGGTTAAGGAAATCTAGGTGTACGGACTTTTCAATTTATGATCTCTCATTAGAATAACAAGTTGTATAGTAATTATCCAACGTAAGCCCTAGTACCCACAAGATAATTGAGTCGACCGGTTTGACTTGTTGACTTTATTTGACTTTGACTTGACCAGAAATTGACGGTTGTCACATCATCCCCCTGTTAGAGGGAATTTCGTCCCGAAATTTGAATTTAGGCAAGGAGTAGGCATGGATAATCGGGCCAAGAAGTGGGGATACTTCCTAATCGATTGATTCTCGTGCTCCCAAGTGAATCCAGGTTCTTGGTTAGTATTCCAGCGAACCCTCACTAATGGGAAGCGGCGTTGCTTCGTCCGTTTGACTTCTTGGTCCATGTCACTATGGTTCTTCCACGAAGGTGAGGCTCTTGTGGAACTCGATCTCGTCGAAGGGGATTACAAGAGTCTCGTCGGATAGATGGTTCTGCAAGTTCGAGACGTGGCGGGTAGAATGTACTTTACCAAGCTCGCATGGTAGATTGAAGTTGCTAGTTATAGGGCTGATTCTGACAAGAATCTCGAAGGGCCTAATTATCTTGGTTTTAGCTTTCCACGCTTTCCGAAGCGTACTAAGCCTTCCCAGAGTGAGGCTTCCAGAGGAATTTGGTCTCTTACTCTGGAGTTCTAAAGGTTTCTCCCTCTTGCTTCTCTTCCCAGACAAGGGTTTGCTCCCTTCAGGGTCAAAGTCGTAAGGGGGTTCCATCATTTGCGAGAAGTTCTAAAGGAACTAAGACGGTAGGTCAGCGAGACCTACAATTTCGGCGTGCTCTTGTCGACGCCTTTGGTGCTGACAATTTCTCAACGGTTTTGATTAATTGAAAGGGGTCCTCAAGAATTTCCACATCAATAATAGTGTGTCTTAGGAATTTGACTCTTCAATTCCAAAACTCGTATCTATAGAACTTCGGGTAAGGCTTCTCTGATCGTATTGTTCCCACGGTTTGTTGTAGCTGCTCTTTTTGGTTGTCTTCTTACTACTAGGGTAGATAAGCAATACATTTTCAAGGATAATGACAAACTGATCCCAGTAAGAATGGCATAACCTATTCATTAAGTTCATGAAAACTGCAGCGGGTTGGTCCTATCCTAGGGGTATCACTACGGACTTGCAGCGTCCGCATCGAATTTGGAGGATTGTCCTCGGACATCCTTCTCCCATACTCGCGACTGGTGATATTCGGATCTCAGGTCCAACTCCTGAAGGGTACCTCGTTCCTTGCGGTTGGTCGACCTATTTGTCTTTGCGGGGCTGATAGTAAGATTTCTATTGGAGATATTGTTGGGGCCTCTAAAGTCGATGGACCTACGAGCAATTTGCCTTTCTATTTGAAGAGAAGACCGGAGCTCTCCATGGTGAGGAGCTTGGTTCTTCAATTCCATTGTTGAGTAGTTCCACAGGTTTGACCTGACAGTTCTTGCAGCTCGGTAGGAAGCACGTGGGTTTGGTTTACGCGACTAGACTTATTCGGATGATAGGTCGTTCACTTGTCCTCCTGGGCAACCTTGGCCCAAAGTTCATGGCAGGACTCGTACTTGGTCCATCTATCAGTAACTTGCGCTTATAAGTCGTATGTGCTTAAGATTGGCAAGACAATTGGATGGGTGACTCTGCCCCAAGTCCATAACCAGACATGGAACAGGAAATAGGGCGGAAGCACACATCCAATGTCTGTAGAATATTAATTATACATTATCCTCGCATATACATGTAGTAGTGGTAGACTAACCGTGTCCGTTCCAAGCTTCTGTGCTTGAACCTTGTCTGTTGTATGTGTGACCTTCCCTAAGGGTCTCCTGAAAATACTTGTGATAAGGTTTCGGGAAGTATAACACTCCTCTAGTGCATGTTTTGGGGTTTCACAGCGAGAGATGACCCGAAGGTCCGTGTCGAATTCATGTTTATGAGAGACGAAGGTTCCGATATTCGGAGGGTTAGGTGAAGGGTCCTTTCGTAGCCGTTAAATCGGGAATATGAGGACTATATCAATCGAAATTGAATGGTGACAACAGTATTTCTTTAGGTAAAACATGTGTTAAGTTGTATTCGAAAGAAATGCTCATTAGAGTGATAGAGTATATTGTGTTTCTTTTCAGTGTGTTCCGTTTTGGTTCGATGATATTATTACTATAGATGATTCATACTACAGTGTCTAGCACTGGTAGTAGGTGTGTTTCGATAGCTAGTAATGATACTTGATATCATGATCCTTGACAGGTCTCCTTACGATCGAGCGGTATATGAACGTCGTATGTAATTTGATGTTGGTGAAATCGTTGAGTGGGTGGCCCCACTCAATTCCTACTACTAGACATGGAATTGGAGTCAGGATGGAATCATTTGCTTCAAGATGTTAGTATTTTGATTATAATTAATCCTGATGTATGAACAAAGTCATCACAGCTTATAGGTAATGATCCTAAGGTCATATATGAGTGTCTTTGGTTTGATTTGAACGAGAGAGTATTTTAACTACTTTTAGAAAAACGGTGATTTTAGCAAGCATACCAAATTCATTACAAACATATGGTACTTAATGTTTTTGTCATTGGAAACATTACAAAAGTCCTCATATGGTTCCCTTGCTGCTCCTGTTGGTGTGTTCATCACACTCCTCCATCATTCCTCTCAGTTGGACAATCTCTTTTGAAGTGTCCTGTTTCGCCACATAGGAAACACACTGGACTTACAATGGTGTTGGGGGTTAAAGCGATGTGCTAAGTCGGGGCCTTACAGAAACATACGGTATGCCCTTTCCTGTTGCAGTTGTTATAGTGTAAAATTCGGCAAGCTCCATTGTGATGGAAGCCATACTTTTTACACTATGGGAGTGATCCCTTATATGGTCTGGCCGAGACTTGGGTGACCGACTTTGTGGCTAGTGTCGCGGCATGTGTCGTGACTGCTGTTGTAATAGTAGGTGCAGCTACGGATTGGTTTCTTCCAGCGAATTTTTGAGGTAGGTTACACTTCTTTTTGTCCCAAAACTTTTGCTTCTTGTTCATAGGTTTCTGGCCTGAGGCGCCTTCGTTGGCAAACACCCGTTGGTGTTCTTGATTGTTACGACAATCTGTATTGTCAGTACTGCTTCCATCTCTGATGGCGTTGTTAGCATTGAATTTTGCCATGACGGCTGTCATGGCTGCCGTGACTGTAGCCTGAAAAGTAGCAGAGTCTATCTGTAGGGTTGGCGCCTTGCTAGTTGGTTGGTTGCCTCCTGGTGATGACATAGCTCTGTTTCACAATGAAAAACAACTTCGTGAGTGGAAATAATTATCTCAAGTGCATCCTTACGATTTATATTCACATATATAAATTCTTGCACATTACTGTACTATTCCTAGTGTTTCTGCTAACGTTCCTGAGACGAATTTATGGTAGTGGGTATAAGTAGGTTTCATGTGGGCGTTTTAAGCTTTACTCATCTTGGGGTCATGTTTTTCCAATCACACTAGGCTAAGGAGTTTTGATGGGACCTGGTGCATTAGTGCTGGTATGATCACACCCCATAGGTCTACGAAGAAAACACCTTTCAACCAAAATGTTTAAAGGTGAGACGATAATGAGTTTTTAGAATGACTATACGTCGCGAGTTTTCTAACTAAGTTTATCTTAGTTCATTTAGTAATGTATATCGGTTGTTTTATGGTGTTCTGAAAACATTTCATAACGAGAGCCTATAAATGATAAATTCATGTAATTTAGTAGTTCTGTATCCAAGTGAAACCTTGAAATTTGGTCCAAGCTAGGTCTTTCTTACGACCGTTTGATGTATGCTTAGTGGTATGATTAAGACTTAATAGACCTTCTATTCTGTTAGATATGCCCTAAGCCCATCTTGTTAATATGATTCTAGAAATTTTAATTTTAGAGAAGACCTTGACCTCGCTGCAGGTCCACACCACCTTATTAAAAGGAAAAGTTTTGATAGCAATTAAATCTCCCGATTAGTATAAAAACTTAAATCGCAGAGTTGAGCTCTCACATAGAATAGAGTAGCACCAACGCATACTTATGAACCTAGTTTACAAGGTCTTGTGAGCGGTATGAACTCTACTCACGATGACCCGTCCTTTGCGATGCCTGAGGCAAAGTCGATGCACCATGCAGCTTTGCCAATCGACGCTTGGCTGCAATCATCCTCTCTTTGTATGGCGTGTGTCTACCCCGTTACTCTCTTGCCTCTACCCGAGCTGTGATAAGGTTCTAAAAAGAATCTTGGCTTCTAAAATAGTAGTCTATCTCCGAGTCTTGGGTACATGAGACAGTAGGGTCTGTAGTAGCGCGCAGTTTCCGAACTCGGGTTGTAGTCTACCTGTATTAATCCTCAATGTTCGCGATCTGCCAGGTCTTCGCCGGGAGGGCTCTGTCAGTCGGTCCCCCATGGTTGAGGTCATAGCACCCTCGTTGGTCTCCACATGGTGGTTGCTGTCATTGCTGTCGACTTCAACCCTCGATCATGATTGCCCAACGGGGCATAGGTTTGATGTAGTCGAAACGGTTCGCCGGAACCCTTGCTATGCATGGAGGGTTGATTACCTCCGGTTCCGCTTCTGATTCCCCTCATAACTGTCCACCATTTCTCTGATTGGGAAAGTAGGGGTAGTCTGGTAAGTAGGATCTTGTTATGTTGTACGTGCGAGAATATGATCGAAAGAGATAATTACTAGGCGGCTACTCTATAATTTATTACTTATAGGGGTCTTTAGTTTTCACATAAGTTGGTAATAGTATTACAAAATACTCCTGTAGTATTTTAATGTTTGATTTGTGCTTTTCAATGTTTGATTTGTGCTTTTCAGTGTTTGTTTGTAGATAGAATTGGTAAGTTTTTAGTCTTGTTGAAACGCCACAACCATTCTCGGGCATATGCTAATCACTTCTGGGTTAGACATAGTTGATCAGGCTATGTCCTTCCCAGACCTGACTATACATCCCTAAGCCTACTTGTGCCATTCAACAATCATTACTTTTGTTTTGTTCTAGAATAATGCTGACCTTAGTATGTATGCATGCATGTATACTTTTAATAAGAAACTATTTATTTCTAAAAGCATAATTGTTTCGAAAACTTTAAATCAGAGACTTTAGTCCCAATGTATTTAGAGTTTGTATATCTTATGTGGTTCGATACACTTAGTTCACTATAAACAATGCTCTGATACCAATCTGTCGCACCCCCAAACCAAGGATGGCGGAAACGTACGTGGGTGGATGACTTCATGTATAGTATCACAACAACGAGTATAATAATGCTCAAAGTAACTACAACCATCATAAATATAATTGAAAATTTTACACCAAAGTATATGTTTACATGATTCAAATCAATTACATTATGATGACAAAATGAACTGTTTAACGATTTATCGTCCCATCCTCAAAACGCTGTTGATTTCCTATTTCACTGAATTCCTAAGAATACAAGTTGTTTGGAAAAGTGTCAACACAAAGGTTGGTGAGTTCATAAGTTTTTGAGATGAAGAGTTTGGAAACCGATCTTTGTAATGAGTTGTGTGTTATCAAGAAAAATCCAATATTTTCCTTATAGAAGTTATGTGGTCCTAAATGCCGAGACCGAGAATGAACAAGTATTTGTCATACTTAAAGATATAAAAGTGGTTTTAAATTGGCGTAAAACCCTTTTTGAATTGAGAAAAATCCCGTAATGAATGGTGTGTAGTCTTAAATACCAAGACTGAAAATATACAATAATATATGTAATTATTGACATAAAAAGTGATTTTAAATCGACATAAAACCCCTTTTTAATTTATGAAAATTTCCCGTAAACTTTATGAGTTGTTAACTTCATATGTGAGCCGCTATAATCATACTATGACTGAATGAACCTGCCACGACGTTTCTCAGGCATCACGAAACTGAAATGAAACTTGTCATCACAGACCTGCCAGTCTAGCCGTTACATGCAGCTCAGGTGTGGGGTGTCTAACCCAATATTGATCTATACACAACTATCACGTTCTCCCTAGAAGAGACTCTGATTATAACTACTAGGAATTTAGATCCCGCACTCGGGCGTACAGGAAGAGAATGTCTCACAATTTAAGTTAACAAGTTTACGTGTGGTGTGCGTTAGTGTAAAACCTTTTTCTGTGGGAATAAAACCTTCCGAATTGTGTTTTTTGTATTAATGGAAACATAAACCATACCTATTACAGTTTATCAAAACAAGGGTAAAAGTGGTAATGTATAAGAACTCTTTTATGAAAACACATAGGTGTTATAAATCCATAAACTATACTTATTATAGTTTAATATATGCATTCTAAATGAATGAATAATCTTATCATGAATGACTAAGTTTCATTTTATGATGATAAACTAACAAGGAAACACATTCAATATTTAGAACTTATTGTTATACACTTTGCTCAACATAATACAAAGTGTTATGAGAGTTATAAGCTGTTAACTAGTTTTTAACCTTTCTACGTTGTTTTAGGAAAATCATAGAAAAATCATACGGAGTTGAAAACTGAATCTGTAACTTCTGAGAGTTCCTAAAATGTTTCTAGTTTACTCACAATTTTTATCATGATTTTTGGAAGTCTTTAACGTGTGTTAAAATGTCCATAATCACAGACTGGTCCGGATTGGCATTTGAAATGATAGGCAGTTTTGTAAAAATCACCATAATTCGTAGAAAAATCGTGTGGAGTTGTGCAAGTAGTCATTTCAAAGACAAGAACTGGAACTACTTGCCCCTAAAGCATTTTTGAAAACTAAAATGTTTATGTTGTCCAAAACTTTCCGTGAATGGAGTCCAACGTTTCTGATGAAATCTATTAGAAAAGTTTAGTTATGTTCTTGGTGTTTTAACTGGTATTCCCCCCCCCCCCTAAAAACTTAAGAAAACATGAAAATGTAGGGGTATGAACTCACCTTGAGTGATTTCAGTGGTTGAATGTTGAAGAAGAGACGTGTTCAACTCAAGAACACTTGAAAGATTGCTTTGAAGATTTCAAGAATCTAACACAATAATGATGGAGTTTGTGTAAGCCATCAATGATTTGAGTAGAATGAAGTGAAATAATCATATGGAGGATGTTAATACTTACCAAAAGTAGAAGAATAGCTTGGAGAATAGCCTTGAATCTTGAATTTTAGAGAGAGAAAGTGAGAGAAAATGAAGTTTGTTCTTGATGGAAGAATGAGAGGAAATGAAAGAAATGTGAGGAGAGAGGAGGGTTTTCTAACCCTTGACCAAGTGTGTGGTTGAAAAATGGTGGGAAAAGTACCATGAAATGACTAGGTATGGGCTGATGGTGAATAGTGACATGGAGTGGGTATGGGAGTGGTTGCTTGTGTCATAGAATAAAGAAAAGTCAACACTCAACTTTTGTACTTCACCCACTCCTCATGGATAAGGTTTTATCCCAAAAAACATGGGTAATTAGTAGATATGGGTCCCTAAATGTTAAAATAAAGTTTCGGGTGAAAATCCCGCGTTAAAATGATGAAAAACGGGTTAAAAATGAAATCGTGGTCAAAAACCGGGAAGAAATGCTCTTCCTGCGAGGCTTCTCGTAAGGGGGGGCCGAAGATGGCTAGGTTCGGTCCTTAGAAGGCTGGGACTGAAGGCTCGGGTGAGTCAGGAAGCGAAATGGGGCGAAAGTGGGTAAGAGGCGAAATGGACCGAAGGTGGCTTCAGTTCCTTGTGCGAGGTTCGGGCCCGAACGCACCCTTCGGGTTCGGTCCAGGAGGGTTCGCTTCTGATGCCTTCGCTTCTGACAAGTTCGCTTTTGACAAGTTTGGTTCCTAAGAGGGGTTTCGGGTCCTTAAGAGGGTTCGACTCCTTAAGAGGGGTTTCGGGTCCTTAAGTCCTTTTTATCCGTTTTTACCCCGTTTTAAGCGGTTTTTGACCAGGTTAAGGGTCGGGATGGCCTGAAAGACTACAAAAAGTTTAAGGAACTTTTGAGAGAGATTTGGGAGAGATTTCACATTCTTGGAGAGATTTGGGAGAGATTTGACATACTTGGAGAGATTTCTCATACAAAGAGAGATTTAGGAGAGATTTCACATACAAAGAGAGATTTGGGAGAGATTTCACATTCTTGGAGAGATTTCCCATACAAAGAGAGATTGGGAGAGATTTCACATTTTGGAGAGATTTCTCATACAAAGAGAGATTTGAGAGAGATTTGATAGAGATTTCACATACAAAGAGAGATTTGGGAGAGATTTTACATTCTTGGAGAGATTTCTCATACAAAGAGAGATTTGGGAGAAATTTCACATACAAAGAGAGATTTGGGAGATATTTCTCATTCTTGGAGAGATTTCTCATACAAATAGAGATTTGGGAGAGATTTCATATTCTTGGAGAGATTTCTCATACAAAGAGAGATTTGAGAGAGATTTTAAATACAAAGAGAGATTTGGGAGAGATTTCACATTCTTGGAGATATTTCTCATACAAAGAGAGATTTGGGAGAGATTTCTAGATAAAGAGAGATAGAGTGAAAACGATTGAGAGAGGTTTCGTGTGTGACATTTGTGAGTGTTTGGCTCCGCAATGCAAGGTCCGTAAGCCCCATTAAGCCATGTTTAAGGATCTTACACACTCCCAATGAGTATGCAACATTGTTTTATCAGGTTGGTTCGTTACTTACCACAGTTTTAGGTTAAGGAAATCTAGGTGTATGAACTTTTCAATTTATGATCTCTCATTAGAATAGCGAGTTATATAGTAATTATCCAACGTAACCGGTTTGACTTGTTGACTTAAGTTGACTTTGACTTAACCGGAAATTGATGGTTGTCGCAAACTCAAACTGAGGAGTTGAGAAAGTTTTTTGTAAACTAAACAATTTTTCCAAAAAGTAAAAGGATTTTTGAAAAGCAGAAGGAAGTAGTGTGTACGATCAGCCATCGCCCGAACGGTGATTTCCCAAAATACCCTTACATTATGTGTTATGAGATATGTTATGATATGTTATGCATGCTACAGTAGGCTATGTATTCATATTAGGAATAGAGTTGCCTAATTTCTGATGCCTTAGCCTAGGAAGATTTCTGCTGCTATGAGATGCTTGAGAGTAAGTAGGTAGCAGTGAGGAGCTTATGAGAGGTCTACCGAAGGGTAGCCTATGCTAGCGAGATGTAGAGTACTTGTGATCTGGGATCCTAAGAGGAGGACATGGGGTGAATACTGATGTGGTGTGGACGGTAGTATAGGGCCCGTACTACTGAAGACACCGAATCAGTGCGTAGTCCAAGTAAGAATGCTTAGGGTACTAAGGAACAAGTAGGGTTGAGTTATCGAGTGTGAGTATGCTCGAGTGAGTCTCTGATATTTTATGTTGCATTTTAGAGACATCATGGTTGCGACATGCCACAAGCTTGTGACAAGCGGCATGAGTGACGAGGAGCTTCGTCAGATAATCCATGATGATGTGGCTGTGGCGATCCGAGCTGAGATTCCAGAGATGTTTGGGTCTATCAAGACCACATTGATTAAGACTTTTGATGAGCGATACGCAGCAGCTACAGAGGCTGTGCCTGCTGCAGCTACTGCAGCTGTTGCTACTGCTAGAACTCAGGGAGGTGACTCAATGTTGTTCTGGGAGTTCAGCAACACGAAGCCACCGGAGTTTGATGGGATGCAGGATCTGATTGCTGCGATGAGATGGATTTCTAATATCGAGGGATGCTTCTAAACCTGTTCGTGTTCGGAGCATTTGAGGGTTCGGTTTGCACTGAACCAGCTTTGCTTGGGAGCGAAGGACTGGTGGAAGTTTGTGACATCAAACTTCACTCTTGAAGAGATTTCGGAGATGACATGGGAGAGGTTCACCGTCATGTTCAGAGACGAGTATGTTTCCACGGTGGAGAGGGAACGTTTGGCACATGAGTTTATGTCCCTCAAGCAGGGGACGGAGTCAGTGACTGTGATCACACGGATGTTCCATGAGAGGGCGTTGTTTTTCCTTGAGCAAGTGTCGTCTGAGCAGGCACGCATGAGGCGGTACTTGAGCATTTTGAGGAGGGATATTAGGGAGTTGGTGGCGAACTCATCATACCAGACATTTGCTGAGCTCCAGGAAAATGCCCGGAAGAGGGAGATTGAGCAGGAGACTCAGGCCTAGGAGAAGGCCGAGTCTCAGGGGAAGGATCGGTGGTCGACATAGTCTCAGCCGGCAGCCAAGCGGCCAAAGCCTGCCAATTCGAGATCTGGAGGCCAGAAGGGTCGCACTTGTGGGAAGTGCGTCAAGGGACATGATGGGGTTTGTCGATCAAGTGCTTGCTACAAATGTTGCAAGGAGGGGAACATAGCCAAGGATTGACCCAAGGAGTTCATGGTTTGCTTTCAGTGCAACCAAACCGGACACCGGAAGGCCGAGTGACTGCAGCTGCGGGTGTCAGCACAGGGAGCACCGTGGGGATGTGCCCCTGGTGCCGTGCAAGCTATTGAGGTTCGGCCAGTGAAGGCCGAGGCACCGAAGGCTCGCGGGAGAGCCTTCCAGTTGACAGAAGAGGAGGTCCGCGCAACGCTCGATGTCATGGCTGGTATGTATTCTTTCATTTATTTATGCTGAGTTTGAGATATTGTGCTTATATTATGATATGCGTAGGTACTTTTCTTGTGAGTTTTGTACCTGCTTTGGTGTTATTTGACTCAGGTGCGAGTCGGTCATTTGTGTCTTTAGCAGTTAGTCAGCACATCAGTATCCAATGGGAGGCGTTGAGTCGACCTCTACGAGTTTCCATAGCTGACGAGCGAGCGGTGTATGCTACGGACATGATTCGTGGATGTGTACTCGAGATCTTCAGTGTTGAGTTCCCGATAGATCTGGTCCCGATTGTGATGGGGGACGTGTGTGTCATAGTGGCCATGGATTGGTTGAGCCGATTTGGGGCTGTTATAGACTACGAGCAACAGTTGGTGATGATACGAGACCCTAGTAGGGGAGTACTTACGGTGTACGATGAGGGTACCCGTTCTGGGTCAACATTTTGTTCGGCTGCTAGAGCGAGGCGGAGCTTACAGCAGGGCTGTAGCAGATTTGTGGCTTATGTGATGAATTTCGCCGTAGAGGGGCCGGGTTCGGTTAGTGATGTGCCGATAGTGCGTGAGTTCCCGAATGTTTTCCCCGAGGAGTTTCCGGGTGTGCCTCCTGAGAGGCAGGTGGAGTTTCGCAACGATTTGGTTCTTGGAGCGGTACCTTATCGCCTTACGCCAACAGAGATGCAAGAGTTATCCTCACAGCTTCAGGAGCTGTTGGGGAAAGGATTTATCAGGCCAAGTAGCTCACCTTGGGGAGCAACAATCCTTTTTGTCAAGAAAAAGGATGGTTCACACCGGATGTGCATTGATTACCAGGAGCTGAACAAGTTGACGGTCAAGAACCGTTATCCACTGCCGAGGATTGATAATCTGTTCGATCAGTTGCAGGGAGCATCTTGGTTCTCCAAGATAGATTTGAGGCTTGGATATCACCAGATGAGGGTGCGGGATGAGGATATAAAAAAAGATTGCTTTTAAGACTCGTTATAGGCACTACGAGTTTGTGGTGATGCCTTTTGGGCTCACCAATGCACCAGCAACTTTCATGGATCTCATGAACGGGTTATGCAGACTGATGTTGGATAGGTCGGTGATTGTATTCATCGATGATATTTTGGTGTATTCGAGATCTAGAGAGCAGCATGAGGAGCATCTGAGAGAGATTCTCGGAGTTTTGAGATCAGAGAGGCTCTATGCCAAATTCTCGAAGTGCGAGTTCTGGTTACGGGAGGTCTAGTTCTTGGGGCATCTCGTTAACCAGAATGGGATATTGGTCGATCCAGCCAAAATTAAGGGTGTGATGAGTTGGGAGGTGCCGAAATCCCCTACCGAGATCAGGAGTTTTCTAGGATTGGCCGGTTATTATCCGAGATTTATCAAGGATTTCTCCAAGATTGCTGTGCCTCTCACCAGGTTGACCCAGAAAGGCGTTGCTTTTTCGTGGGGTCGGGAGCAGCAGCCATCGTTTGAGACTCTTCGCCAGAGATTTTGCGAAGCCCTGGTGTTATCCCTTCCAGAGGGAATGGAGGATTTTGTGGTGTACTGCGACGCATCGATATCGGGGTTGGGTGCGGTGCTTATGAAGATAGGGCATATGATAGCGTATGCATCGAGGCAGCTGAAGCCTTATCAGATGAGGTATGCCACCCACGATCTGGAGTTGGGGGCAGTGGTGTTCGCCCTCAAGATCTGACGTCACTATCTGTATGGGGTTCGGTGTACCATATACACGGACCACAAGAGTTTGAAGTATTTGATGGATCAGCCCAACCTGAATATGCATCAAAGGAGATGGTTAGATGTAGTAAAGAATTATGATTGCGAGATCCTGTACCACCTGGGCAAAGCTAATGCTATAGCTGATGCTCTGAGCCGTATTTCAGAGATTGCCCCGATTCGAGACACTTGTATGCGGATGACGGTGATGACTACGGTGTTGGACACCATTCGGGAGGCCCATGCAGAGGCCGTGACACCAGAGAACCGCAAGAGGGAGCGGGTGATCGGGCAGGTGTCTGAGTTCGTTACCGATAGCCGAGGGCTTATGACCTTTCAGTATCGGATTTGGGTGCCATTTGCAGGAGGGGCACGTACCATATTGATGGAGGAAGCGCATAGATCGAGGTTCTCGATCCATCCCGGGGCCACTAAGATGTATTAGGATCTGAAGAGAGACTATCGGTGGCCCTGTTTGAAGAGGGATGTTGCGTGGTTCGTTGAGAGGTGCTTGACATGTTGCAGGGTTAAGGCCGAGCACCAGCGTCCGCATGGCAAGTTGCAGCCACTTGAGATTCCCCAGTGGAAGTGGGAACAAATTTCTATGGATTTTATCACCAAATTGCTGAGGACCACAAGGGGGTGTCATTGAAATTTGGCTGATAGTCGATTGGCTGACGAAGAGCGCTCACTTTCTTGCTATCAGTGAGAGCTCTTCCGCTAAGAGGCTGGCAGAGTTGTATGTGAGAGAAGTGGTATCGCGTCATGGAGTACCGATCTCGATTGTGTCAGATCGAGATGTACGTTTCACTTCCAGGTCCTGGAAGAAGGTCCATGAGGAGTTGGGTACAAGGTTGCATTTCAGTACCGCTTACCACCCACAGACGGATGGACAGAGTGAGCGGATGATTCAGACGCTCGAGGACATGCTTCGAGCATGTGTGCTGGACATCGGAGGATGTTGGGACACGTACTTGCCGTTGGCTGAGTTTTCCTATAACAACAGTCACCATTCGAGTATTGGTATGCCTCCCTTCGATTTGTTGTATGGGAGGAGATGTCGGACTCCCATTTGCTAGGGAGAGGTAGGGCAGCGCATGATGGGTAGCACTGAGACAGTGCTTCAGACGACTGAGCAGATACAACAGGTCAGGCAGAGGTTGTTGACAGCTCAGTGTCGCCAGAAGACTTATGCGGATAGGCGACGATTCAAGCTTGAGTTTCAGGTGGGAGACTCCGTACTCCTGAAGGTGTCTCCTTGGAAAGGAGTGATCCGATTTAGGAAGAGTGGCAAGCTAGGGCCCCGATACATTGGTCCGTTTAGGGTGACCGCGAAAGTGGGAAGGGTAGCGTATCATTTGGAGCTACCTGCGGAGTTGATCTAGATTCATGATGCCTTCCACGTGTCTTAGTTGAGGAAGTGTATAGCCGACGAGTTGACGGTGTTACCACTAGAGGATATTCAGGTGGATGCGAGCCTGAATTACGTTGAGAGACTAGTCGTGATTTTGGATCGTAAGATCAAGGTTCTGAGGAACAAGGAGGTGCCCCTGGTTCAGGTCGAGTGGAAACATCGGAGAGGCTCCGAGCTGACTTGGGAGCCGAAGTTGGAGATGCAGGAGCGGCTTCCAGAGCTGTTTGCAGAGCGACACTTCGAGGATGAAGTCTGATTCTAGTGGGGGAGAATTGTAACATCCGGATTCCTACGTATTCTATGTTATTCATTTATTTTGATTTAGAGAGAAGGACTCGACGAGTCGACGCGTAGACTCGTCGAGTAGGATCGCGATTTGCTGACTGGATTAATGAATGGACTCGACAAGTTGGCAGGGTGACTCGACGAGTCCGCAATGAGGTCAAAAAACCTAAATCTGCGGGCGTGATCCCAATTTAAAGGACCTTATAGCCCTCATTTGCGGCTACCAGTCCAAAGAGTGAAACCCTAGAGAGCTTGGGCGAATTGTGTGTGAGAGCAAGCCATTTTCATCCTTTTTGGTGTTGTTTTACAAAGAAGAAGGTGTTTCCAGCTAGAGGAGGTCAAGAGGGTTGCTAATCTATGGTTTCCAAGCTTGGATCTGCAGTGTTGAGGTAGCAAATCGAACTCTCCTTCTGTTTTGGCTAAGATCTATGAATTTAGGGTTTTCTATACCCTTTTTATAGCTTGAATTGATGAGTTTATGGTCCCTTTATGTGTTAGACTTCAGATCTGAACCCATAGAGGTCCGGATAGCATTATCCATCTTGCTTTATGAAGACTTATGGAAGGAATGAACTTAGGTTGCCATTTTTTGAGGCTATTTCTTCAAAAGGAACCATATATGTGTTGCATGAGTGTAAAGGTTTCACATTTACGTGATTAGTGGGTATGGGAAGGTCATATCTATAGGTTAGAGAAGCGGATCTGACCTCAGAAGGTCAATTGAGTGTTGCCATGGATGTAACTCGCCGAGTTCAAAAGTGGACTCGACGAGTCGAGTCGGGGTTGCCCCGCGATTCATGACAGGAGTAACCCATCGAGTGAAGGGATGACTCGGCGTGCTAAGTGAGGCTAGAATATTCAGAGGACCCGCATGGACTCGCCGATTCGCCTATGTGCACTCGACGAGTCGGGTCAAAGTTTGACCGTTGACTTCAGTTGACCTTAGGGTTTTGGTCAAGCTGATTCAAGAGAGTTCTGGGAGGGGTAGAATGGTCTTCTACCCATCATTAGAGATGAGATTGTGAGAAAGTATTGATTAGGGATGTTATTCTGTTGATAGGAGGAGGCTAGATTGGGTATCCGAGCACGGGAGATTATCTGATATCGTACGAGGTGAGTCTTCTCACTATACTGTACCTGGAGTGGTACCTAAGTGTGACTGGAAGGTCTTATATGCTATGAGATGTATGTGTTGTATGCTGTTATATGCTATGTGTGTGTTATGTCTGTTATGAATGATAAGGACCGGAAGGTCAGGATGATATGGACCAGAAGGTCAGGAGGCTATGGACCGGAAGGTCGATACGGGTAGGACCGGAAGGTCTACCAGGATTTCGGGACGGAAGTCCCCTGAGACACTTGGACCAGAAGGTCCCACAAAGTTATGGCCTTGAGTGGCGTATGTGTTGTATGTGGTATTTTGGGCAAATCACTAAGAAATTATGCTTACAGATGTTATGTTATGTGTTTCAGGTACTAGTGAGGATCGCGGGAAGGCGCCAGCATGATCCGTACACACTCATGGAGTTTATGTCTTGAGATTCTGGGATATTTTTTTGTCATGATAACATTGGATACATTATGTTTTGATATTATCTTATGAATAAAAGTATGTTTTGAAATTGAAAAATTGTTTTGGAAATTTACATTGTTACAATAACTTTGTGTTGCTTTACTTGCCCAAGCTTGCCTCACCAGTGAGTCTATTGTTTCACCCCAACAACATTTTTTCTACACGTTAACAATATAAACATAAGTTTAAATGTAAATGTTTACGAAACAACAATTTATCACATATAGTTAACTACTTGGATCTCCTCAAAGTATATTTCGCGCATTTCTTTGCTTACATTTCCCCAAGTTTACCCTTGTGGATCTACTCTTTGTAAAAAGGACCGAATAATAATGTGTGCACAAAGGGCATGGTGGCATGAGCCTGCAAATAATCATGTGATTGTTGTAGTTTAGAATTCATATGTGCGTGTACACCAAAAGGTTATACATAGAAAAAAGATGTAAGATATGATTGGTAACTCACATTTTTTTTCCAAACATGAACAGTTAAACGTCCATCTGGTCCACAATCATCAGAGGAATTGTTTTCACCTTCTACATTTTCCACAATAGATCCACTCACGGTTGGTTGTGTTGGTGATGGGATAGGTTATGGGATAGGTGTTGGTGATGGGGTATATTCTGGGGTAGATGTTGGGATAGATGTGTATGTTGAGGATGCGGTAGTTCCTTTAGGTAAGGAGGATGTTGTAGTTACCGTAATTATTGAGGATGGTAGTGTCGATGAAGGTTTTGAGGTTGTGGTAGTAGATATAGGTGTTGATGATGTGGTAGTGTATGTCAGTGTTGAGGATGGTTTCAATGATGTAAATGCTGAAGTACTTTTGGTTGTATATGTACGTGTTGAGGATGGTATTGATCCAGTTGTTGAAGTTTTAAATGTATATGTTGAGGATGGTGTGGATATTGTAAGTGATGTTGAGAAAGTAGTAGTCATGGTTGGTGTTAATGATTTAGGTTTAGGGGATTTGGTGCTAGATGTTATAGGTGTATTGGATGTGGTTGCTAATTTTGGGAAGTCTACTTCTTTCTCTTATAATTTTCTGCTTATGAATTTTGCAGTTGAAGTCCCGTTGTGGTTCAAAACCGATGGTGCAATGAATTTAGTTGCCTTCACACCTAATGCTCCTTTTGGTTTCAAGTTTGACATCTTTCTTGCTTATAAAATAAAAAAAACTATAGTCAATACCAAGGTATTAAATATGATAACTATTGATGAGCAGATAACAATCTTACAATAAAAATAAATTATAGATGAAGGTATTACTACACATGCATACTATTGAATACAATTAATATTGCCTACTTAGTTAACATGTAATTAAAGTGCGGGAATCATAGATTATGAAATCAAAACCAATGTAGTTGTAATTTAAGATAATAATATATATGAAGATTATCAGAGAATAAGAAACGATGATCACGACAATAGTAAATTAAATAAAAATAAATTGTAGATGAGTGACAACCTATATCGCCAAAGTCAGTGCACAAACGTAATGAAGAAAGATTTCGATCAATTACCCGCCGAAGATGATTGCAAAAAATGTAAACCCTATTTCTAATAAGTTAACTTACCCTAATATGAAGCCTTAACGTGTGTAGGTTAGAGAGAAAGGAATTGCGAAATATTTTGAATCTCCACTAATGAAAAATTCAAATTGTACAAATTAGTGCTAAATATGTAGTAATTCAAATGTTTTAAAGTAGTTCTAGTTTCATAGAAAGGGTATCTAACGTCAACAAAGTACAAAGAGTAACGAGGTCTTCATACCATAATTTTAATTTAAAATTATAAACGAGAATTAAACAATAATAAACTATACATTCTTATGTTGCTATGTTTGAATCAAAATTTATATATAAAAGACGTATGGGTCATAGTTCGATGTGTTAGTTGCTTATAGTGTCATGGTAACACCCATGGATGATATATGGGTCATGGTTCATGTGGTAATTGCTTATAGTGTCATGGTAACAACCATGGATGGCATATGGTTCATCGTGTTCGGTTTTAAGAACTATAACACTCCTATGGTGCACATGCAACCCTAGATGCTTTGGATCTATGTTTTCTATAATTATACATGCATTTTCAATTTTCCAAAGCATACATCCTAACTAGCATGCAATGGAGGATATACAATACAAAACTCATAGTTAGATGAATACCTCTTGATGTAGTAGTAAAAGGAGGCATGAGAGAATAAGCTAGTTAGCACAAAATCAATATTAAACTCTTAGAATGATAGGTGCAATAGATTTTGGCTCTAGGGGATTCCATTTATAATGTAACAAATGCTAGGGTTACATCTTTGCAAACCCGAAGGCACCATGACCTTTCATATTACTTAGGCTCCATGGGTTAAACCTCCATGGACTATTCATGGACTATCACGTTGGTTTAGCCCATCCCAATTAACCATGGATCATTGGCTCACACTATAAGAACCATTGATTTACTTAATCAGTCCCCGTATATTTAATTAGTCTCTTTTGATCACAAAATTAATTCCAAATTAACTCTTGATCAATACTAATTAAATAATATGATTTCTCAATTAATATATTATACTTATAATATATTAATAAATCACAAATAGCCTTATTTTCAAAAGTCCATCCTATCAAATTGCACTGGTGAAGGCAACCCAAAAGGACCATGCTACAATCGGGTCAAGTGCATCCTAGTTATAGTTATGGGCATAGACACTAAATCCAACAGTCTCCCACTTGGTTAAGTCTAATAACTATAACTACCGATGTGCCTTCAGGCTCCGATTAGCAATCGTAGCTTTCAAAAGACGCTATCGAACTCTTACCTAGTCAGTGATGCGTCCTTTAGATAAGCGATCATATATTCCTCTATTCTCAAGATATCATGCGGACGAATACATGAAACATAGTCATGCTTATTGTCCTGCAATTTGTTTCCCGATTTTCGATTTGTATAACATAGAACATAACTGAACACATCAAATTATTTCTAACTGGTCCTGTAACATAAGTGAAAACAAAATCATCAAGCGGCCCAAGATATCGCTTTTAATACTCTTAGGATAAAAGGAACATATGAACTTCGACATTATATGCTTGTACTAACTACTCATTAATCATGCACAACGATACGTTTTGTAACATCAAGTTACTGATGTGTTTTCGTATCGTCAATGCACAACCAACTCATAGTCAACAACTCATATATCATAGTTTGAAGACTATATGATATTATCTTCTCACAATCACTCGTGATAAATTACATGAAGTGATTCAGGTGAGCGTGGGTTTAATCCAATACTCAAATCTTATTTCAGGAGCACTCATGAATGTTGTAGCATACTTTTACTATGTCTAACACCTTAGACAATCTACAATCCAAATTCATGACAGTCTAACCTCATAACCTACTTCCAAAGTATGATCGACTGTGGATAATTTGAATAATCTTATTATTCTGGAAATCAAAAGATGCAAAAGTGAAACAATAGTAAATAATTGACACAACACAGTAACTTTACTTATAAATAAAACTCCTTTTATTCAATCATCAAACGTCAATTACGATTTAGCTATTACAAGTTTCAAAATATTTATCTAAACACTAAAACTAATATCGTCCATTAGCCCGATGCCCCTTGCATGCTGCAAGTGCCTAACCCTACTTAGTCCCTTCGTGAGGGGATCTGCTGGGTTATCCTCTGATGATATCCTCTTCACCATGAGGTGTCCTTGTTCTACTTGATGTCTTATGAAGTGGTACTTTCTGTCGAGATGCCTGCATCTGCCATGATCTCTCGGTTCCTTGGTTAAGGTAACTACGCCTTAATTATCGCAGAAAATCTCCACAGGCTCCTTTATGGATGGAACAACTCCAAGATCTTCGATGAAGTTCTTCAACCATATCGCCTCTTTCGATGCTTTGCTTGCTGCTATTTACTTTGATTCACACGCTGAATCAGCCACAGTCTCCTGCATGGAACTTTCCATGTTACTACTCCTCCATTTAGGGTAAACACCTAGCCCGATTGAGAGCGCAAATTATCTCTGCCGGTCTAAAAACTGGCGTCACAATACCCTGTCACTCTCAAGGCATCACTCCCACCGAGGGTAAGAACACAATCCTTAGTACTCCGTAGGTACTTAAGAATGTTCTTTACTACAGTCCTGTGAGCTCTACCAGGATTCCCTTGATATCTACTGACCATGCTCAAAGCAAAGGCCACATCAAGGCGAGTACAAGTCATAACATACATGATCAAGCCAACCGCGGAAGCATATGGTACTCGACTAATCTCCGCTATCTCAGCCTCTATACTCAGACTCTGAGTCTTACTTAGTTTGGTATTGCTTTGGATAGGTAAGTCACCTTTCTTGGAGTTCTCCATGCTGAAACGCTTCAACACCTTGTCCAAGTAGGTACTTTGACTAAGTCTTATTAGTCTTTTACTCATGTCTCTCATTATCCTTATCCCTAGGATATAGTCAGCTTCTCCAAGGTCCTTCTTAGTGAAACACTTCCCAAGCCAGGACTTAACCTCCTGCAAGGTTGGGATGTCATTTCCTATGAGAAGTATGTCATCCACATACAACAACAGAAAGCTCACTATACTCCCACTGTCTTTGACATATACACAAGACTCATCCTTGCTTCTCGAAAATCCAAAATCTTTTACTTTCTCATCGAAACAAAGATTCCATCAGCGAGATGCTTATTTCAATCCATACATGGATTTCTCAAGCTTACACACTCTACTAGGGTACTTTGCATTGAAAAAACCCTCTGGCTGACACATGTAAACATCTTCAACCAACTTTCCATTAAGTAAAGTGGTTTTGACATCCAATTGCCATATTTCATAATCATGAAATAAAACTATGGCTACCGTACCCTTATAGATTTAATCTTCGCTACTGGTGAGAAGGTATCATCATAGTCAAATCCTTGAGTTTGAGTAAAGCCCTTTGCAACCAGTCACGCCTTATATGTGTGTACTTTCCCATCCATATCGGTCTTCTTCTTGAAGATCCATTTGCACCCGACTGTCTTATGACCCGATACATTGTCAACCAAGTTCCAAACTTGATTGTCATACATGGATTGAATCTCGTTGTCCATTGCCTCTTTCAATTTAGCAGACTTGGGGCCTGCCAAGTCTTCCTTGTAGTTAGATGGCTCATCCAAATTTACCAGTGTGCTATCACTGATAAATGTATCACCTTCAATAGTAATATGAAAGCCATAAAACTCAGGTGTCATCCTAACTCGAGAGGAACGTCGGATAGGTAATGACTTGTCAATAGGTTTAACAGGAGTTTCCTCCTCAGTTTGAGTGCCAATGTTTGAGGTTCTTTCATCACTTAACTCTTGAAGCTCTTCAAGGTCAATTTGCCTCTTACTGCCCTCTTAGAATATGAGATCTCTCTCTCTCTATCTCTATCTCTCTCTCTCTCTCAAGACTCCTCTCCTCGCAACGAAGACAACATTGTCACTCGGTCTGTAGAAGAGATATCCAAAGGATTTTTGTGGGTAGCCAATGAAAATACATCGCTCATTACGAGGTTCGAGCTTGTCGTGAGTCTTGCATCTCACGAAAGACTCGCAACCCCAAACTTTGATGTGATCCAACGAGGGAACCTTTACTGTCCACATCTCGTGAGGTGTTTTGGCAACCTTCTTAGTAGGGACTAGATTAAGGATATGGGCGGAAATATCTAAGGCATACCCCCCACAAAATGAGATAGGTAACGAAGTCAACTCATCATGGAATGAACTATATTCAACAAGCTTTGGTTGCGCCACTCAGCCACACCGTTCAACTGCGGTGTCCTAGGTGGCGTCAACTGTGAAACAATTCCACATTCCTTAAGATAGTCTAGGAACTCGATACTAAGATACTCTCCTCCTTGATCGGACTGCAACATCTTTATCTTCCTGCCCAATTGATTCTCCACTTCCTATTTATACTCTTTGAAGTTTTCAAAAGTTTCTGACTTATGCTTGACTGAGTAAATATACCCATATCTACTATAATCATCAGTAAAAGTCATAGAGAAGTGGTTAGCGTCCCTTGTGGTAGTTCTGAAAGGTCCACACACATCTGTGTGTATGAGATCCAACAAATCTTCACCACTTTCACACAGTGAAGGGTGACTTGGTCATCTTCCCAAGCAAACAAGATTCACAAGTGTCATCCGACTTCAAGTTAAATGACTCCAAAACTCCATCCTTTTGCAGTTAGCCTATGCGTTTCTTGTTGACATGACCAAGACGACAATGCCACAAGCATGCCTTGTCCAATTCTTTGGACAAATCAATATCCAACACATTATTTCCTAGGTTATCTACAACCATCATAGTTTCATATATACCATTACAAGGTAATGCTTGAAAATAAAAGACACCATTATAATAAGCATTAATACTACCACTTTCATTATTAAAAGAAAAGGTAAAACCTTGTTTTACAAACTGTGAAAGGAAATAATATTTCTCATCATATCTGACGGTAATAACAACTATTCAAATCTAAATTTAACCCACTACTAAGCAATAAAGAATAAACTCCAATCTTGGTCACAAGCGACATTTTCCTATTCCCCATAATTAAGTTTATCTTCCCGTGCTCCACATCCTTATTTCTTGTTAGTCCCTACTTATCAGAACAAATGTGAATACCAAAAATTTTATTAAGGATCCAAGAATTAGCATGTGATGAGTTATTAGACAAAATAGTGTAAATACCTGCAAATGTGGGCTTTATCTTCCCATCCTTTAAGACCTGCAAGTATTTGGGGCAATTTCGTTTCTAGTGCCCTTTTTCATGACAATGGAAGCACTCCGCATCCTTTGTGTTGGTATAGGGATTAGCAGAACCAACTTTGGTCCCACTGGAAGAGAATCCATCAAGAGACTTTCCCTTGCGGCTCTTAGAAAGAGCCTTCATCTTCTTCCCTTTCCCATGTCCAATTGCCAAAACAAGGGAAGTAGTAGTAGTAGTAGGAGTTGGTACAACCTACTTGCCTTTCAAGTTGCTTTCTGTAATTCTTAAAAGGCCTTGAAGCTTGCTAAGAGTGACCTCCTCCTTGTTCATATGATAGGTCATTCTGAACTGATCATAACAAGAAGGTAACGAGTGTTGGATGATGTCAATGGCCAACTCTTCATCAAAGTTCACATTCAAATCCAGCAAGCGGTCCACATATCTCTGCAACTTTTGCAAGTGGGTCGTGATGGACTCTCCATCCTTCATTTTGGTTGTGATCATGGAGGAAATGATCTCATACCTTTCTTGCCGTGCACTTTGATGGTACATTTCCATCAAATCTTGGTGCATTTCGAAGGGCCAGAAGTCCTCATAGGACTTTTGAAGCTCAACAATCGTGGTTGCAATCATTATATACGACACATTTGTTGCATCCCTCTCATGAACCCTACATTCTTCTATTTGTTCGGGCGTAGTAGTTTGCTCATCAATCTCCTTCATCTCTTTATCCATGACATATTCTTTGTCCTCATAGCGAAAGGCCATACAAATGTTTCTTATCCAATCGATAAAGTTTGATCCATCAAAGATAGTTCTCCCAACCAAATTCATGAGGGAGAAAGAGCTAGAAGGGTTGGAGCCGGAAGCATTGTTTGGGATAGACATCTGAAAAGAAGAAATAATAAAGTTTAGATTAAATGAGAATCCTTAATATAACACCCAAATGAAATATTAAGGCTAGGACCCAACACAATATTTTACAATTTGGAAGAGGGATGCCGTAATCCAATTGCAAAGTATTTGATGGTAGCTAAATGACGATTTACCAATTTCCACCATGAAAAACGAAATTGATTAAGTTTTAATTGGATTGAAATTCCTAGATTCTTTTAAGATTCATTGAACTTTTCAATTACATGTTTAATTCTCGATTGTGCCCTTCAAGTTTGTGACTGAGATGTCGAGGATCACAAACAAGGTGTGAATAACCATGCAAATGTGTTTGGTATTCTTAATGTTACAAATCACCTAATCTATGTGTCGGTTAACCACACACGCTCCACTGATCTATGATTAACATCAAGCTACCCTTTGTCACTCTTGCCAGTCCCATATTAGTGTGCCGGCTAACCACACACGCTCTATTAACGACTTAGAAAGTTGTAAACTACAATTTCATGGAATAACACCATTTTCAATTTTTTCCTAAAGTAACTAAGATTGGGAATTTAATAAAAGTTTAGTTACTTTATAATTATCATTATACTTTTAACGAGAATTAATGTCCTATTCTACTCGTTCAACTAACGACCTTCCACCAGTCAAGGAAACGGTGGGTGAAAGTGGACACCCATTAAACTACCATTTTAAAGGCTATAACCTTATACCCCTCTTATAGACTAGCTTCGTGAATCAGGCCTACTAATGGTAAGACTGACTTGTCTTATATATATATATATATATATATATATATATATATATATATATATATATATATATACACACACACACACACACACACATGTATATATATATTATTTAACTTTTAATATTATAATAGTATAAGGGTTGAATTTTAAACTTTTAAAACTCTAAGGTTTGGGATTAAATGTTTCATTAGTGAGACTTTACAAATTCTATAAATAGAGGGCAAGTTTTGTAACTTTCAAAATTTTTGGTTTCCATAACATATGAAAACTTATGAGTTATTAATGTTCATGAATGAGACTCTTCACATAACATGAGGACAAGTTAAAAAATCTCACTTCAAGAACAACTTAGATGAATTTTAGCCAACAAGATTATCATATAATTTAACTATTGATCTAATCTAACTCACAGCAAGGCAATTCATATCAAATAATACAAATAATTCCTTTATTATCTTAAAATTTGACAATTGTCCTTTAATTGGATGAGGATCATCATTACCAAATCAGAAAATATTTTTTTTATGATCACAAAATAGTTTGTGGTAATGATCCTAAACCAATTCTGGCCAAGAAATCAAAATTCTGCAACCATAACCATCCACTCGATGAGTGCATGAACCTGACTCGTCGAGTTTCCCTTTCACTGAGTGAACTCGTCGAGTAAACTAGTAGACTAGGGAGTTCATCAGTTCGAGGCCAGAAAATCGATTTTTTCAACTTTGAAAATTAACAAGCATCAAATATAACAAAAAACAATCCTAGAATCTGATACCATTGTTGGGTTTTAAGCACTATAACACTCCTATGGTGCACATGCAACCCTTGATGCTTTGGATCTATTTTTTCTCTAATTAGACATGCATTTTCAATTTTCCAAAGCATACATCATAACTAGCATAGAATGGAGGATATACAATACAAAACTCATAGTTAGATGAATACCTCTTGATGTAGTTATAGTTCTTGGCCTTTGATAGCTTTAGCACCTCAAATGTGATTCCTATAATGTGTCACACACATCAAATGCAAGAGGAGGTTTGTGAGAATAAGCTAGTTTGCACAAAATCAATATCAATCTCTTAGAATGATAGGTGAAACTGATTTTGGCTCTAGGGAATTCCTTTTATAGTGTAATAAATGCTAGGGTTACATCTTTGCAAACCCTAATGCACCATGACCTTTCATATTACTTAGGATCCATGGGTTAAAGCTCCATGGACTATCCATGGAGTATCACATTGGTTTAGCCCATCCTAATTAACCATGGATCATTGGCCCACACTATAAGAATCATTGATTTACTTAATCAATCCCCGTATATTTAATCAGTCTCTTTTGTTCACAAACTTAATTCCAAATTAATTCTTGATCAATACTAATTAAATAATATGATTTCTCAATTAATATACTATACTTATAATATATTAATAAATCACAAATAGGCTTATTCTCAAAAGTCCATCCTATCAAATTGCACTGGTGAAGGCAACCCAAAAGGATCATGGTACAATCGGGTCACGTACATCCCAATTATAGTTATGGGCTTAGACATTATATCCAACACATGGGTCATGTGGTAGTTACTTAGAGTGTCATGGTAACACCTATGGATGACAAATGGGTAATGGGTGTGATGGTAACACCCATGGATTACATATGCGTCATGGGCTTCTTATAGTGTCATGGTAATAACCATGGATTACATTTGGGTCATAGGTCCATGTGGTAGTTGCTTATAGTCTAATGGTAACACAATTGATGACATATGGGTCACGAATTAAGTTTTAATTGCATATAGTGTCATGGTTACACCCATGGATGACATATGGGTCATAGGTCATGTGGTAGTTGCTTATAGTGTCATGGTAACACCCATCGATGACATATGGGTCATGGGTGTGATGGTAACACCCACGGATGACATATGGGTTATGGGCTGCTTATAGTATCATGGTAATACCCATGGATAACATTTGGATCATAGGTCCATGTGGTAGTTGCTTATTGTGTAATGGTAACACCCATGGATGACATATGGGTCATGGATCAAGTTGTAGTTGCTTATAGTCTCATGGTAACACCCATGGATATGGGTCATAGGTCATGTGGTAGTTGCTTATAGTGTCATGGTAACACCCATGGATGACATATATGTCATGGGTCATGTGGTAGTTGCTTGTAGTGTCATGGTAACCCCCATGGATGACATATGGGTCATGAGTGTGATGCTAACACCCATGGATGATATATGGGTTATGGGTTGCTTATAGTGTCATGGTAATATCCACGGTTGATATTTGGATCATAGGTCCATGTGTTAGTTGCTTATAGTGTAACAGTAACACCCATGGATGACATATGGGTAATGGATCAATTTGTAGTTGCTTATAGTGTCATTATAACACCCATGGATGACATATGGGTCATGGGTCATGTGGTAGTTGCTTATAGTGTCATGGTAACACCCATGGATGACATATATGTCATGGGTCATGTGGTAGTTGCTTGTAGTGTCATGGTAACCCCCATGGATGACATATGGGTCACGGGAGTTGGTCTAAGAAGTTGAGTATAATATGTGAAACGATTTGTAGTAAAGATACCTTTGCTATATTTATATTGTACATATACAATTTCTTCAAATACCATGTATTAATTCGAAGTTACATATATGAAGATAATATTAAAGTTTTTCAATTTTGAGAAACATACGATACTTGAGTTCATCCGGATGACACGCCTTTCTTGTTTCCTGAATTCGCAGGTTCGAATCCTGCTTCCTTTAATATTTTTATTTAAATTCGTCTTTTTCATTTAAATTGTCAAAGTTCCACTTTGACCCGTAAAAGGTTATAATGTTTGAATAATTTGTTTTGACACAACTACCCTTAGTAATCCCATATTTGGAATGATTTCAAGGGCACTTTGTTCTTTTTACACTCTACATCGTTTAGGCGCCATGATGGTTCTGATGTCATGATGTCGTTTCAGTTCTTCAACCATTTAGAATGTCTCAAATCTTCCCGAGGGTAAAACTGCAGACGAACATATAAACCCCGAATTGTCGATAGGCAATCGCTCTGAAAATTGATTTTCCCCAATTATAGTGACTCTGGTACCTAGTAGACAACCTGAGTATCATAAAGTAAGGTCTTTTTCCTTACCCTATTACACTGTTCTTCACAATTATGCCTATTCTTTTTAGAAAAAATTGAAATCAACTAATGCAATGTGTATTTTGTAAGTAAAATGTCGAATACAAGAAATTGTAGTTCGTTTGATGATCTTCTAATAGAGATTTTGAGTCAGATTATTGAAATCTTAGGGTCAGAATCTACAAAAGACATCATCTCTACAAGACTTTGGTAATTGTCAATAAATATCAACTAATGAATGTATATTTCATGAAAGATATACACGAATGAGACTATGGCAAGCACACTGGGGGCATATCCTTATGTTCCAAGGTGTTAAGGACAAGATACTACTAGCCAACAATGAAAATGGATGATTTCTTGCATGCCCAAAGATGTGATGCTTGTGAAAGACATATCAGCATCCTTCATCAACCTATATAACCATTGCATCATATCATTTCCTCTTGTCAATTCATGAAATAGGGAATGGATATAGTTGGCAAGCTACCAAAAGCTCCTGGAGGAAAGGTGTTCATGCTACTGATGACGGACTATTTCTTGAAATGGATAGAGGCTGAAACGTTTGTTCAGATATGAGACAAGGAGGTAGTCTTGTTTATCAAATGTAATATCTTGACTAGGTTTGGGAACCCGGCCGAGATCATATGCGATAATGGATCCCAGTTCATAAGCAAGAGGACTAGAGACTTTTACACGAGTTAGGAATTAAAATGATAATCTCCACTCCTGCCCATCCTCAAGCTAATGTTCAAGCTGAATCCATCAACAAGATTATCGTCATCAATTTAAAGAAAAGCTTAGATGAGAAAAAAAGGATGATGGGCAGATGAACTTCCTTTCTTCCTATGGGAAGATATGACCACTACAAAAATACCCATTAGCCAAACACCATAGTCCATGGTGTTTGGAACAGAAGTCATGTTCCCTCCTGAAGTAGTGATCCCAACGGTGAAATAACAATTATAGGATTATCGTCATCAATCTAAAGAAAAGGTTAGATGAGAAAAAAGGAAGATGGGCAGATGAACTTCCCTTCTTCCTATGAGAAGATATGATCACTACAAAAATACCCATTAGCCAAACACCATAGTCCATGGTGTTTGGAACGACAATCACGTTCCCTCCTGAAGTAGTGATCCCAACGGCAAAATACAAATTGCAGGATCAAGAGAAAAAGTATAGGATCCAAGCACAAGATCTTGACATTATTGATGAAATCAGGGATCTTGATAGGATCCATATTATTATTTATCAACAAAGGATCACTAAAGGATATAACAAGAACATCAATGTCATATGATTCCAGGTAGGTGACTTGGTCCTTAAGAAGACATTCCAAAATACCAAGGATCCTAATGCAGGAAAATTGGCACCCAAATGGGAAAGACCATATAAATCATGAAAGTTTGTATCGATCAGATGTACTTCAAGGAAAAAATATAAAGTAAAACGTAATATAATAAAATAAAGAACATAAAGTAAATGACACAGATAGTTCTCCAAATTGTTCTTTCACCAAGAATGAATTTTGTCTTCACTAAGAAGATGGGTTTGTCACAACGATGATTGACACAAAGTCAAACTCTCTCTACATTAGGGTTTACCCTAATGTAGATTTTATATTAATCTATACATATCAATCCCATGATTTAAGGGATTGCATCTTATCTATACTACAAACCGATCTTAATAATAAAGGTACCGGATTTCCTATCTATTCTATACTTATCTAGATTATTGTCTAATATGTAAAAGATTACAATAGAATAACTATACTATGCACAGATGCTGATAAGTTTGATACACTGGCACTTAGTATATTCATATTTAGTTTTCTTTCTAACCAAGTGAAGCTTCAGTGACTCATTCCTTGGTTTGGTGCATCTCACTTTGACAATGGGATCATGCCTTGTTCTGCGAGTAATAATGTCTACAAACTTCTTCCTATCGATCCGGTCATTCAGGTTAGAAACTATGTGTTGTTTCTCTACATTATTATTGAAGATTTTCTTGATTCGATAATCAGTTATTTGAACATTAGCACTCTCATGAATGGAAGCAAGACCTTGAGGAAGTTTGGTAGATAGACGTTCTTCTTTTCTTTCTTCTTCTTTTGTCGAACAACAACATTATACTCTAACATGATTTCTATAACTTCCTCTATAACTAACCTGTAAGTTTCTACTATTTCATTTAGATCAAAGACGAGCTTGCTTTTCTTTTATGGATGAGGTGTTGAAGGATCATTGACAACAACAAAAGATCTTCCAGCTTCAGCATCATGAGCTTCCCTGAGAAGGAAGCCTTCCTCTTTAGAGGATTGAGCTGATCATTGTTAGAATCAATGTCACTATTAGTTCCTCAAGGAAACTCTTCAAGAATCTCCCCCACAAAGTAAGAATCAGGGTAAACAACATTGAAAGGAACATCAGTGTGTGGCATGAAACCAAGATCAAGAAACACTTCATAGTCATCGGTCTCTGATTGGTCACTAATATCAGGAATGGGCTGATAATCAATTGTTGCATTAGTGTCTAGAATACCAACAACAACAATCTCCTTTTTAGGATCAACTTTAATGTCAACCCTTCCAGTCATCTTAGGCTGAGATGCAGTTGGTACAATCACCACCTGCATTTGCATTGGCTGAGGACCCCCTTGATTATTCTTCCCCTTTTGGCATCTTTATATTGGGAAGGAAAGTTAGGAGGAAATGGATGAGTGCGAGGAGGAGAATGAGATAGTGAAGGAGGATTTGTTGATGGAGGTGGAGGTGGAGGAGGATTATCACCTGAAGATTTTGGTGGAGTGACATCAACAACCATATCATCATCATCATCATCACCAAAATCCATAAATCGCTTCATTGTAACCACATGTCTTTCAACTTTACTCAACCTTTTACCCATTGATTGAGTAATCTTCATAATTATAGAAAGTTGGGAAATCACAACAGTTTGAAAGTTAGAGCTGGATTTTTCTTGATTTTCCTGATGAAGGGCATCAGTCATGAAAGGAGTTGGTATAGGAGGAACAATCTCAACTTGAGGATGAGGAGATGCTTGCTTCTTTTGGATCAATGGTTCGACAGTTTCGATAAAAGGAGGGGTTGATCCACAGTATGCAACATCATCTACATAGGGAGTGGGTGAAGGAGTATACTGGAAACAAATATGCTTGTTTATCCTTGGAGGAGAATTCTTTCCCTGAGCAAAGTCTTTTCCCTTATCACCGATTGATTTTTCTTCATCTTTATCAATCTCTTCTTCCTCATCAAGCCCTTCTTTATTACCAACTTCTTCATCTTTATCCTCATTATCATTCTCATCATCATCATCATCAAAGTATAAGGATCGAATCACATAGGGTTTTTTCAATCCATTATTGCATCCTCTTAGTAATAGGCAAGTCACCCTGAGATGGAGCAGAATTAATAATCTTTGAGGAAAAGGAAGGAATTGGAATGATAATACCATGACTTTCAACATAGCCTTCATCTCGAGACAAGATCAGATCAAGCCAACAAGGATAAGGAACATGCAATGGCTTCTTGTTCCTAGTAATGCAGTCAATCATTCGATCAAGAAAAAGTTGAGAAAAATCTAGTATTTTGTTGTGAACAATAGATTATAAGATCCTTTGCTCAAGGAGATTCAATTGATCCAAACTGCCACTCTTGTGTCCAAGACATTTTCCAATCATACTTGTTAAGTACTTCCATCCTAGATTAAAACACTGACGAAGAGTGTTCTTGTATGGATCACGAGTGAGGCCCTAAAGTTTGAAATTATACCCTCTTTCACGAACAGATTTGTAACTTTCTTCAGAAGGAGTTTCCAAATCAAGGAAGACGAAGAGTAGTTCAAAAGGATTCCACGTCAATAATAACCGATATTGACCATTTCCAATGGTTCCAATAATAGTTTGAGCATCTTTATCAACAGAACATGAATAGTAGACCTCACATACATGTTTAGGGTAGTATGGACCCGAGAAGTCGTATAATGCATATCATTAAGGACAAATATTGACGTAGTTGATGAAATCTTTGATTCCCGACTTTACGAACTGCTTCGGGACGTCATCCAATAACTTCAAACCGGTCGATTGAATGATGATGGGAAGGTCAGGAGCGTGAGGACCTTTGACGACATCGGCGCTGAGGACAAACCCATACAAAGGCTTTGACATGGTGAGAGCTTTTATAGAGAAAATGGTTGAGAGATTCTTTTTTGAGAGATAAAGAGCTAATTGCTTGAATAGCTTGTAAAAGTGTCCTAGGATGGAGAATTCCCAATTTATACCCAAAAAGTTTCTTCCTTTTTACGTAATCATGAATGAAGATATATTTGTCGTAAAAGTCTCGTATCCCAAGATAATGATGGACTTTTAATCATTATCCAATATGTTACCATAGAGATAAGAAAGATACATCAGTGCACGTCATCAATGGTAATGAACATCAACATAAACGATCAATGATTGCCTTGAAACGTTAGGTTTGTAATGTCTCCATATAATGTGGGCTTAAACTACCATTCACTAACATAGTATTACGAGATCTCATCAGCATGTGGTTTCATATGATGACTCTTTAATGACTTTTATTATATGAAAAAGGCAAGAGTGGTGTGATGCATGTGATAAGTTGTGGTGTTTTAGCTTAACCATCAACACAAATTTATCAAGCTCTCATCTGCATATGGTACCTTACATTGAATCATAAAGTTTTAAAGAACAACATAATGGCAAGAATGGATTGGTATGTGTGATAGCCTACGATACATAGACTAACCATCGACATAGAGTTTCAAACTTTCATTAGTGTGTGGTATATTATAGTTAATCGTTAAGTTTTATCAAGCGTATAAAGGAGAGAATGGATTGTTTCAATCACGCTGAAATGGAATCAACATGAATCATTTACAGTTTAACTCATCAACAGGAAATGGTTTAAACTTCCGTATCATAGAGTAAGTTGCAATCTAGAATCAAAGATTCATCGTTAACTCATAATGGTACCACATTATACCTCAGACTAGGAGGTCAGGGACATGAACAACCCTTTGTCATTTTAGGACCATACAAGTATCTCTGACACTGATGACTGTGCAATCAGTGTAAGCCATTGGGTTATGTTCAATGTTTCAGCAGAACATGAGACTTGATGCATATGGAAAGTATGTTTCCAGGGACAACGTTAGGTAAAGATGATTAATGAAGAATAAACACCCTAGCCTTTTAATCGATTTTTTTGGACCATACAATCTCACTTATAAAGTTTACACATATAGAAGAATGCTTATAGGGACGATGATGTGTAAAAAGTTGCATACTAGGCTTAGAGTAGCCTCCATCATATTCCCCTTTAAAAAAATATACAAATACAAACAAAAGAGTTAGTCAAGCAAGGAAATATTCTAAAGGCAAAATATGTGCAACTTTTTCAGAAAAGTGATAAAGACTCATTCCATCAAATCTTAATAACTGAAGGTCATAAATGCACTTCTTTCCGAGATATCAACCACTTGAATTTTGGCTATATAAGAGAACATATAAGATCAACCATATCACATAAAAGACAAATTCATAGTAAACAACAAGATAGAACACCGTTAATTTTTGAGATTCTACAAATTGATTCCAAGCTTCATGTTCACCAAGAACAAAGCAAGACCACGAATTGGTATTTGTAACCAATGAGTTATAGGGTTCCAATCTTTCTAACCTTTGATTTATGAGATTCACCAAGACAACACTCAAAGGTTCCATTCATTGTGATCCATGAAGGAAGAGAAGTACTGTCTTGTTGAAGACGCCTTTGGATCTTTGAGGTGATGGAGTTACAGTGGCAACGTCTCTAAAATTAGGTGTGCCATTTCATGGAACTCCACTTCATCTTACTACAACTGAAATAGGTTGTTCAATAAAAGAGAGATATGTGTCTAAAGGAACACCTTGTAGCACAATTATCCCCCATCCGCTCTCATCAGCATGAGCATCAGCGTCAGTGAGAGGGCAGGTGGTGTTGAAGAAAAGATGCAGAGTTAACGTCAACTAGCTCTTTCAAGGAGTATGATTTATTCAAGGAATGACATGTTGATCCCTTCAAAGTAGGCTGAGTCAGATGACGTCACTATCAATAGAGAAGAACATGTAGGATATGTTAGTAGAAAAATTTACAATGTATAGTCCTTTGGTAAGATAATAAAGGAAATTTTAATGTACTAAAACAAAAATAAACTAAATGTGTAGCAACTTATCTTTAGAAATTTAAGAGTGGCGAAGCCTGAAGCAAAAACAAAATAAAGTATCAATGTCTAAACTAATAAAATCAAACCATATAAATATCGTTGTCCCTTAGTGTAGAAAGCACGAATTTTTTTTTCAGTATCATACACTTTTCCCTCTTGACGGTTGAAAAGAACTTTGTAACCAGCATCGCAAAGTTGACTGGTGGATATGGAGTTGCCTTTCAAACCTTCAACATAAAACACATCCTCCAACTTAATCGTCCTGTATTCAAAAGTTCTAACACTTGTAATAGATCTTCCACTATTGTCACCAAAAGTTACCATTGGACCATCGTTCTCTGCAAAATCTATTAAGGGAAACTTGTAACCGGTCATGTGTTATCAGGGGAATCATTGACAAGTGCCATAAGACTCTTAACATTCAGCCCCTCATCTTCAGATGTATCCTCTTCTTCCACCCATTCTTCATGATCCTCTTGTTTTAAAATGAAGGCTTACGACAGAGAGATGTTTTCCTCCTTCATATGGGATACAAGCTTTTTTTATCAAAACTTCATAATTCTCCAGACATTGACTTCATTCTTCTCATTGCAATCCCCAATAAAATGATCAGGGCTTCCACAATTAAAGCAATTACCCAAGTTTCTCTTCTCTAAATATGATCTCCTTGTTGAACTGTTTCCTTTAAGCTGAGCTCTACGAACCCTGTTTGATATGCTTTCTTCATAGCGTTTGACAATAAGAGCAGTGTTGGCAACAAGTTTATCAGTACGATCTTCATCACTTTCCTCACCCTGATCTGAATTGTTTGATTCGCTGATCTGCTTCATTATTGCCTTTCGAGACACTAGAGCAACATACTTTTCCTAGCTTGATTCCTTCAGAATTTATTTACAAAGAGCTTTGGTCTCTTAATAATTTCGCAGATTACTGAACATGGAATTTAGATCCATGGTATCGATCTTTTCACCATTCTTAAGAGCATCAGCGTGATGTGCCCAACTTTTCCAAAGAGAATCGAGAAACTTCAGAACCAAATAAGATGATTTCTTGATTATTCCTAACTTGCGCATATCATTAACCAAGACGTTAAACCTATTAAAGGTTTGGAAAAGTGACTCACCTTGTTGACCGAAGAAATGCTCATATCTCCAATTGAGGTTGTTGATGGTTGTGGCCTGGACTTCCACGATGCCTTCATAAGACACTATTAATGTATCCATCATCTCTTGAGGTGATTCACAATTTTGTGCGAGATGATACACATGGTAGGGAAGAGAGATTCCAATAGCAAACCGGACTTTCACTTCAAGACTAAGAAGTCTCTCGTCCTCGTCATCATAACTTGTCTCTGGCTTTTGCTTCAGAGGGCCAACGGGAGCATTGTTGGCCATGGGTTGGTACATAGGAACACGGGGACCTTTTTCAACATGAATATTCATCTCATAGTAAATGGTTTCAAGAACAACCTTGGCCTTTGTCTTCCACAAAGAGAAATTGTGTCCATCAAAGGGAATAATTTTGTTGACACCAAAGGATTTAGGATTCAACATGATTACTTGAGTGTATCACAAACCTGCTGTAAAACCAATTGAAGGTTTGTATTGATCAGATACACTTCAAGTATAAAGACGATAGTAACAATTAATCTAAGAAAATAAAGAATATAAAGTAAATGACATAGAGAGTTCTCCAAATTTTTTTTCATTAAGAAAGAGTTTTGTCTTCACCAAGAAGACGCGCTGTCACAAAGACAATTGATACAAAGACGTACTCTATTACATTAGGGTTTACCTTAATGTAGATTATGTAGTAACATATACATATGAATCCCACGATTTAAGTGATTGTATCTTATCTATACGAAGAACCGATCTTAATAACAAAGATATCGAATCTGCTATATATATATATATATATATATATATATATATATATATATATATATATATATATATATATATATATATATATATATATATATATATATATATATATATATATATATATATATCATTGACTAATATACTATGCACTGATGAGCTTATGCGTTGTCAAAATGGACAAAAGGTTACTCAAACATCTTTTGAGAAACTAAATTGTACTTGATAAGACGTTCACATGAGTTGCACACAGCATTTTTCATACAAGTGGTAGTTTGTGCTATATGTTTTAACAGTTAAATAACTGTTGCCACATAGACGATGTTTTTGCAAAAATACCTAGAAATTCATTCTTGTGCATATTTTAAAGCTGAGAAAGGAATGGTCCAAGGGCTAATATGCGAAAGTCATCAATCTTGGAAGCGGTGAAGTGTAATTACCGAAGTGCCTATCAAGTATCAACCCGTCATATCGCACCTCTAATGTCACACTCTAGCCCATAAATATTGATTGCAACTATATGGTACTGGGATTGATATTGCTATTTAGCTTTTGGAACTACATCATCCGAATTTTTGCCTTACACCTCAAAACCTCACAAACGCAGTTCATCTCCTACTGGTTTGCAATTGTCGTTCCTAAACCCTAAACAGTTCGCGATAATCCCTATATATATTTGCATGGCTACGCTGGTGATCTTCATCCCCAAACACAGTTCTATATTTTCATGCAAGCATCTAAGACGAAAAGGAATGTGGAAAAATGAAACTATTTCTCCTTCTGCAAGTTCTTCTGGAAAACACCCGAAATATCGGGGAGTAAGGCAAAGAAGAAGTAGTGGGAAATGGGTTTCAGAAATCCGGGAGCCTAAGTCACCAAATCGTATTTGGCTTGGTACATTTCCCACTCCTGAAATGGCTGCGGTGGCCTATGATGTAGCAGCACTGGCGCTCAAAGGTGGAGGTGCTGAGCTTAACTTCCCAAATTCAGCAACTTCATTGCCTGTGCCAGCTTCTTCCGCCCCACGTGACATCCAAGAAGCTGCTGCTAGAGCAGCTGGAGCAGCAGGTGCAGCAATGGATGCTTTCCTGGGTGCTCATGGTAGTGGTGTAGCTACAGTCGATCAGCCATTGATTGGAGGGGGTGGGTTTGTGGATGAAGATATGATATTTGATATGCCCAATGTACTTGCGAACATGGCTGAAGGGATGCTTCTTAGCCCTCCCCGATTTGACTTTCATAGCGAAGAGGCTGCAGGAAACTCAATGGATCATGATTTGTGGAATTAATTTCTGCAGTCACTATATATGCATATTATTCATGTATCGTATATGCAAGTCCTAGTCCGCAGTCGCCACCAATATAGTAACTATATAAGAATAATATGGCGATGCTTGAAGGCTATTGTTATAAACTAGAGCTTGAAAGTGTAAAATTTATGTGTTGGAAGTTTTTCATATTTGAAGTATTGATTTTATAGTGCGACACCTCTATCTAAATGACTTGAAGATCAGATAATTAAGATTTGAGAATCTGAAAAGGAACATGAACGCTTAATCTTCAATTCAAAGTTTTACCAATAACTTAGGTGTTCATGATCTTTCAAATAAAAGAAAAAAAAATGAAAAAGGGCATGCAGAGACTTTAGGCGTTTGGTCAATGGATTAATAACTAAAATATTGACTGCAACTTGTTTTAGGGTTTCTGCTCATTTCCATCCACACATCTGCAACTAATTTTGTTCCCAGTTGAGCATGGTCCACCTTATCAGAAGTTGAGATGTCATATTCTCATCAGTGATTCGTCGTTGATTTCTACAAATGAAGAAAATTATGAATAACACAGGGCTTCTGGTATCTGGTGTTATATAACGGTCTGAATGGTTTTTAGTAGCTTGGAATATATTTGCAAATATCTTATTAGCATACTTCATAAGAGACTATGCTAACCAAACATATTTCAAGTACCTTTAGTTTTTATACTTCTGTAATTCATGTTTCTATGTTTCAGCCGGCATCAAGAAAGGATTCTCATATATGTATGCTAGTATTTGATCAACCATGTCTAGCTAGTATTATTAACTATTGCTAGCATAAACCAAGATACTATGCTAACGAAACATATTTCAAGTACCTTCAGTAGAGTGATATGATGATGGATATCCTGACGAACTTATTCATCGATATGAGTATACTAATGATATGATATCTACAAACAGTGTAAAAGATGGATGGAATTGATCTGAACGCTGAAGGACCAGTGGACAGGTGAGTTGCAAATCCTACAGGGGAAGCTTAAGATCAAATTTCACAGCCATTTTGATTTTGAGTGAAGCCTCAAAAGCGAATTATGAGTTAGGTGTCAATTGCATAAATGGTATTAGTATGGATTCTGGTAAAATAGTTACACAGTGATGGCTGGTCATGTCAGTCAGTTTTTCCTTGGGTGATTCTAATTTGGAAGTTCCATTGCAAGCCCGTCCTTGGTGAATTCCCCATCGGGTGCAGTTTTAGCTTGGGTGGAACCTCTTTTGGGTTTCATCATAATTAATCGGAGATAAGCTTTTTTGTGTTTGTAAATTTGTTCACCACAGTCAAATTATGTATGATTTTTTTGAGTTTTTAAGTTGATCACCACGTCCTAATTTGTCACCGAGTCACTGGTTTTTGTTATTCCTGTTTCATAATAGACAATATGTTTGTTGGTTTTTGCAAAATTGACCACCGCAGTATATATATATATATATATATATATATATATATATATATATATATATATATATATATATATATATATATATATATATATATATATATATATATATATATACCTTTTGTGTTTCAAGTCTGACCAGCAGGCAGGCAGTGAACCACGACTTTTTCTTATAATCTGTGTTTCTAAATTCAGCATAGAATATTAAAATCAGCATGGGTTTATGGTTTTCTTCGTTTTGAATCAAGAGCCGAACCAAACGGAATTCAAATCCCTCTAAACCAAACCTAAAACCGAATTCCAATTCTGTTGATGAAACCAAATAATTTCTTAGAAAAATTCAATGTTGCAATTTCCAAACATAAATTAGAAAGTTTCAAACATAAAAAACTAAAGTTCCAATATAAAGATATAAAGTTTCACATATAAAATGATAAAATGGTACTAGTACTAGCTAGAAAGTTTAACTTCCAAGTTTCAAACAAAAATATAAAAGATAAAGTTCAAAAGTTATTCCTAATTGCTTGCCAAACTTTGATCTCATTTATACATCTAAAACAGTTGATTATGTCGTTGATTGCCAAACTTCGAAGTTTCAAACAAAAATATAAACTTTGATTCCATCTATGAAGTCAAAGTGTTGAACTCTCTCGCAACCATGCAATGTTCTTCAAAGTTCTTGAAGTATGGCGATTGGTGAAAACGGGAGCGGGAAAAAGGAATCGACAATCGTAACATTAGTGTGGAAGTCGGGAGGTGAAATTGGAAAGTGGAAAGTGTACGTGAATGGTGATAGTCAATGAAAATTGAAAAATGAAAACCCTAAATTGCTAAAAGGGTTAAAATGTCTTTTATTTTATATTGGTTATATAACTTTTTTTTTATTTAATATATAAAATATAATTTATTCTTTAATTAATTAATGCAATTCGGTTTTCGGTACATTTTGGTCTAATCTTCATGAGACCAAACTCAAATAAAAAACCAAATTCAAAATTCGGTATACATGGTCTCAGACCAAAACAAAAACCGAATTTGACTAGAGTTTGGTTTCGAAATCGGTTATGCTTCGATTTGGTTTTTTCGGTTCCAAAGCAAAATAATTCTCACCCCTTATCTACTCCAATTGGTATTTTGGAACGTTACAACAAATAAATAAAAAACTCACACAAACATCTGACCTCCTAACATAAAACAATGGGATGGCATTGGTGCCTTCGATCCACTAAGCTTAGTGAGGAAACTCACTTCCAGCTGCTGAGTCACTCAGATAAATCTCTGTCTGCTAGTCCGATAAAATCCTCGCGCTATCATCATCAAATAACATTTAATTACTAATTGGATTCCGACCTAATACTAAGAGTCTAAACTAGGGTAAAAGTCCATTTTACCCTTTAACTAACATGGCCCAAGGCTAAGGCCCAACCTAATTACACAAAAGGCCCAATTCCAAAATGGTCACCTAATGCCCAATTATAGTCCAATCTTCCAAATTGGGCCCAAATCCCTTCATGGGCCTTCATCCAAAAGACCCCAATATAAAAGCATCATCCCAAAAATAGAAACTTGACGACCCAACAAGACCATTATCTCCTAAGGTCCAAACATGGAACCAAAACCGAGAAGCCCAAATCTGAAGCCCACCTGCTAAATACGCGGGCGCGTACTCAGCTTGTACGCTTAACGTACACCCTCGAAGGCTAGTACGCGTAACGTACCGGCTTGGTATGCCCAACATACTCCCTAGTTGGCCACCCCACTTTATTAAGCACTTAATCTATTGAGACTTCAAGCCAAACTTTGAGATTTGATTCCATAAGACCACTTATCACATAAAGTTGGCAACTTTACACACATGCATGGCTTAATGGGGCTCAAGAGCTCAAAAAGAGCTTAACAAAGGTCTTAACACATGCATTGTTCAAGATACACCGTAAAGCTTGCATTTTTATGAAAAGGGGGACCAAAAGAAGTCTAGATCTAACACCAATACTTCTGGAGTGAGTCAAGAAGCTCATCAATCACTACAAGGACTCAAAATGCATAGAATAACAACATAACTAGATCTATAATCATGGGTTATCAAAATGCGAGCTTTTTACCTTGAAAAGCTTAAAAATGATAAGCTAACCTCAGATCTTCAAGATTAATACACCTCTCCAAGTGATCCATTTCTGCTTCTCCTTCACAAACCACTAACAAACACTCTTTAAGGATCAAAACTCACATAAACACACTAGGATTTTGATTTCTAAAAAAGGAAGGTGGAGGCTGGCTAAACATGACCAAATGAGGCTATCATAAGGTTTAAATAGGGTGAAAACCCTAAAAATTATGGTTTCACTTATGCTCACGTATGCCATGTGTATACCACGTACACCCCGCATATGTGGTTAAGATCTGTGATCCAGAATTGGACCAGTATGCCCGATGTACAAGTAGTACGCCCAACGTACTCTAACTTTCCTAAAGTTGGCAAATCTACACCTAGGGACCAGTTCTACAAAACATTAACACACCAAGGATCTAAACTGAAAAGTACTTTGAATCGGGTGTTACCATTCTCCCCCACTAAAATTAGATTTTGCTCTTGAAATCATTACTTACCATCCCAGGTATGCCAACCAGCTTGAACAATTCTACCACAACTCTGATGCATACTAAGTAAGCCACCCTGAGCATACAACCCATACTGAACCACTACTAATTCAACTCCACTTTGCATTCCAAACTGATTATCCAACTTCTAGTTACCTAGTTGTTTCCCTTGGAAAATAGAATCACCGACCATTTGATGTTGCCGAAAACTTTTCACTTGATAAAAAAGGTTTAGATAATCCTTCGAGTAAAAGACTCATGCTGAGGTTAATGAATCTCTAAACATATTGAGCAATAGGAGACAATATGGGAGTTATATCTTCTAGTATTGAACAACTCGCTGATTCCTTAACTGCCAAACCGATAATCTACTCCTATAATTCTGAAATTCCATAACTTGCCAGACCTACACACAGGTAGAATCATTCCATAGCACAATCACAAGGGCCTTTTCTACCATCATAACTGGAAACATCCTTTTTTGACGTTGAGCCTTTCAGCTAATGCCCTTCGCATACATATTCCATAATTCATATCTTGCTGAAATAAAGATCTTGTACGTATACACTTGAGATTCCTAACGTGGATATCAACCAAAAGACAACTCGGTACATAAATCGTAACCTGAGTTCCAATGATTTACACTTGCATTTCACCCATAATCTTCCGATTCACAGCAACCATTCACTAAACCGGGATTTAAAAAATCCCCAAACCATCGCTGAGACTGTTAGTCTCACACTTGGTGTAGCCACCAGGCTCCTAAGAGTCCAACTACGAAGGCTACCCTAGCCAATGTATCACCCTTTTCCACCCACTAACCACATAATCAACCTAGTAAAACCATGATCCAATACCTTGACCCAATCGGTCTCCACCAGGTCTCACCTGTACTGCCATAATTAGGCGGGCCTCGCCTCTGTGTCTCACCAAGTCTATACCAATACATGATCCACCCCCATGAGTCTCACTCCATTGAGAGCTATATAGGCCTAACCTCGCCTCAGACCCTAATGGTCCTCTTCTTATTATAGAGAAATGCTCTCCGGCAATACTGTCCACCTTACCCATGGAACAAACTGATCCTCCTTTATACCAACAACCCCAACGATGGTCTATCTCAATCTATCAAAACTATGATCCCATCATAGACTTACAACATTTCTATAACTGTCTAATACCATGTTGGATACTACGACTGCCACGTAGTGTTATAACACTCCCACACTATCTGCCAATCTAGTGTATGATATGGATACCCTACAGTCTTACGACACCTCAATTCTTCCATGGTCAGAGCTCATGGTTTTACCATACCTCTACCATACCATCTAAAATCGACATGTGTCGAACCTGCATCCAACTATATCCCAATCAAGTGTTCATGTCATGCTTTGAACCCCAGAGCCTTTTATCAGACAAGAACAGGCAGATAGGCCCTACCTCCACTACCAACCTGGACCCATCCATATTCCTTCCATGCATTCCTATAATTATGCAATGAAGTGAGATCTATGTTTTGGAGCTTTGTCTTAAGGGAGTAAGTGTTGAAATCAAGTTTTGCGATGAAGGGGGTGAGTACATTGGACGTACAAGTAGGTACACTTAGCGTACAAGCCTTCAAGCAAGTATGTTGCACATACGTGCTGAGTATGCCCTGCAGTCTAACACTATAAAATTTTAAAATAAAATTTTCATTTTTAAAACCATACAAAACACAATTTCACATTTCTCAAACCCAGGTTCATAAGTTGTTCAAAACACAAGACAATAAAATGTTTGACAATATCCCAGAATCCTCAAAAACATAATCTCTAGCTGGTGTATACAATCATGTCGGCGCCTTCCCGCGATCCTGAGAGGTACTTGAAACACATTTCACACAACACTGTAAGGACGAAGCTTAGTGACTCCTCCAAAATACCACATACAAATAATTAGCCTCTCATGGCTATACTCGATAAGGACCCCTCCGGTCATGTGTCTCAATGAAGAGCCTCTAGTCTCACAGCTTGGGTTGGACCCCCCGATCCGATATCTCAGTGAAGACCCTCCGGTCTCACAACTCGGCTTGGACCCTTCGGTCTCACAACTCGACTTGGACCCTCCAGTCTCACAACTTGGGTTGGACCTTCCATAGTATCCTAAGGTTCTTACTTTGGTTGTATACAGATCTGGTGCTTGCAGTAGTACGGGCCCAATACTACCTTCCACACCAACCCTTAGTCTCCCCAAGTCCTCCTCCTAGGATCCTAATTCGCAAGTACTCTATCCCTTATGGATAGCAAACTACTCTCTTAGTAGATTCCTCAATGCAAATGTAGGTATCTCTCCTAGATTACTCCTCGACTCAAAACTCTCTCTAAAAGGTTCCTACTAAGTACCCCTACTCAGCAAACACAAAGCAAATAGAAGACAATATCAACAAATAGCATCCTCCTAGGCTAAGGCATCATGAATCGGGCAACTCTAGCTCTAAATTCCTAAAATATCGAGCCTATCATCTAGTATGCAACTCAAATATCTCATAAGTATTTCATCTCATAATATAAACAAAGAAGGGTATTTTGTGAAAATCACCGTTTGGGCTCTGGCTGATTGTACACACTACTTCATCTCGTTTCCTCTTAAAAACTTGTACTCGTTAAGAAAATCATTTCTTTTTAGAAAATTCCTCAATTACTCAGTTTGAGTCCAGACATACCTGAGAGTACATCTGAATCCCACAAACCAAGGCTCTGATACTAACTTCTAACACTCTAAAAATTTCAAATAAAATTTTCATTTTTAAAACCAGACAAAACATCATTTCACATTTCCTAAAACCAAGTTTATAAGTTGTTCGAAACACAAGACAATAAAATGTTTAACAATATCCCAGAATCCTAAAAAAATAATCACCAGCTGGTGTGTACAATCATAGCGGCGCCTTCTCGCGATCCTGAGAGGTACCTAAAACACATTTCACACAAAACTGTAAGCACGAAGCTTAGTGAGTTCCTCAAAATACCAAACACAAATAATTGGCCTCTCATGGCTATTCTCGATAAGGACCTTGCGGTCATGTGTCTCAAATGAAGACCCTTCGGTCTCACAGCTCGGGTTGGACACTCCCGTCCGGTATCTCAGTGAAGACCCTCCGGTCTCACAACTCGGGTTGGACCCTCCGGACCTAGCTTAAGAAGGCACAAAATAATACACAACATAAATCACAAAGACAAAATGCATAATATATCACATAACTCAATGTAAGCACATACAACCATCCAATCAATAACTCATATAAGACTCTTCGGTCACACAATATTACCACTCATGTAAGTTTAGTGAGAAGACTCACCTCGTAAGTATGCAAGTATGTATCATACTCAACGGTAAGTCTAGACTCCGCCTACGTATATCATAATCATCTTTAATTAAGAATTTATAATAACAACTCAAAGAATGTTAAACTACTCCTTTACTAACTCTCAGAAAGGGTGAAATACCATTTTACCCCTCCATGGTATCCTAAGTCCACAACTTGACAAAACCCTAATAGTTAACTGATGTCAGGGCTCAAGTCAATAGTCCATGTTCACTCAACTTGTCGAGTACATCTATGCGACTCGTCAGTTCCTTCGTTTCTCTGAAAAATCGGGAAAATCCAACTCAACTCACCGAGTTGTCTCACAAACTTGCCAAGTTTGTAACGCGTCCAGACTATCGGGGAAAACCCTAACCAACTCGTCGGGTTGGCTCACCAACTCGACGAGTTCCCTTAAGCCATTCTCTCATTCAAACATTTTTAAGCCAGACTAAGGTCCCAAACTCTAGATCGAGCCTTCTAAGGCTGAAGTATCAGGCAAAGCTGGAAGCTTTAGGTCCATGCATGGCATCTAGGGCTAAATATGTCGAAAACCAAGCTCCACGAGGATGTAAGGCATGGAAGTTGGCCAAAGCTTGATAACACTTGAATCTTTAGGCCTAAGGGACCTAGTATTGTCTAGATCTGAAGTCTCATCTTCAAAGAATGCTAAAATGACTAAATGACTCAAAAAGAAAGTTGAAATGGCCATAAACTCTCTAATGGAGAGATGTAACAAACAAGTGATCAAGATAGTGTGTTTTTACCTCCAAATGACTGTTAACACTAAATGAATGTCGGAAGTAAGGACACTTTCTCGTTCCAAGCCTTTTACTCCTTAAGGTCCTTAAAGGAATGAACCAAAACACACACACTCTTAGTCTCTATCTGTCACAGATGATAACACCTCGTTTAGGGTTTCTCTCAGGGTGATAAGGTGATGAGGGAGGCAGACTAGAGGGCTTAAGGTCCTTTAAATAGGGTACAAACCCTGAAAATTAGGGTTTTCTCACTCAGCTCCAACTTGTCGAGTTGAGTCCTCTAACTACTCAAGTTACCTCTAAAATCCACACAGCTATCTAAATCTCTACTCGAAGAGTTTGATCATTCAACTCGTAGAGTTTCCCTAATAAAATGAATAAAAATCAATTAAATTTATAACTGGGAGTCTGGATGTTACAATTCTCCCCCACTAGAATCAGACTTCATCGAATTCATTCTCTAGAAACAACTCTAGATATTGCTCATGCATCTCAGACTCTGGCTCCTAAATTCATTCGAATCCCTTCCGATTCTGCCACTGAACCTTCAGCAAAGGCACCTCCTTATTACTCAAGACCTTCACCATCTTATCGAAAATCGCCATAAGCTATCATCAACCTGAATGTACTCTAATGGGACCACTGTCGTATTGTCGGCTACACACTTTCTCAACTAGGATACATGGAAGGTCTTATGAATCCAGTTCAACTCTGCAAGTATCTCCAACTGATAAGCTGCCTTACCCAATAGAGCAATCATACCGAAAGGACCAATGTATCTAGGGCCTAGTTGGCCCCGCTTCCTGAATCGGATCACCCCTTTCCATAGAGAAACATTCAAGAGGACGAAATCATCGATCTGAAACTCTAGCTCGAAACTTCTCTGGTCGGCGTAACTCTTCTGACGACTCTGGGCTGTCAGTAAAATCTATCTGACCTGTTGGATTTTCTCTATCGTCTTGAGCACTATCTACTCTCTGCCCTACCTTTCCCCAACAGATGGGAGTCAGACAACTCCGCCCGTACAAAAGCTCAAAGGGAGGCATATTGATACTCGAGTGATGGTTGTTGTTGTATGAAAACTAAGCCAAGGACAATTAAGTGTCCCAACTCCCACCGAAATCCATAACACATGCGCGTAGCATGTCCTCTACCGTCTAAATCTTCCGCACGCTTTGCCCGTCTGTTTGTGGGTGTTATACAATGCTGAAATGCATCCATGTATCCAACTCCTCATAAAATTTCTTCTAGAACCTTGAAGTAAAACGCACATCCCAATCCGACACTATTGATGTTGGCACTCCATGTCGTGCCACCACCTCTCGAACGTAGACCTTGGCTAATTTCTCCGTAGAAGAGGTCTCACTTATAGCCAAGAAGTGAGCAGTCTTCGTCAACGGATCTACAATCAACCAGGTTGTATCGACACCTCGTGAAGTACTCGGTAGCTTGGTAATAAAATCCATGGAGATCTGTTCCCAATTCCACAAGGGAATCTCCAAAGGCTGCAACTAGCCTTGGGGACGTTGGTGCTCTGTCTTGACCAGATGACAAGTCAAGCATCTCTCGACTACCCATGACACGTCGATCATCATACAGGGCCACCAATAATCCTTTTTCAAGTCTAAATAAATCTTGGTGGCCCCAAGATAAATTGAGAATCTCGACCTATGGGTCTCGTCCATGAAAATACGTCGAGCTCCACCCATATATGGCACCCATATCCGCCCATGGAAGGTCATAAGCCCCCCGAATATCAGTCTCAATTCCAGAAATCTGCCCAATCACCCACTCTCTCTAACGGTTCTGTGGTTTCATAGTCACCGCCTGGGCCTCTCGAATGGTATCTAAGACTAGAGTCATCACCATCATCCTCATACACATGTATCGGATTGGAGCACTCGCTGCTCTAAGACTCAAGGCATCGGCTACCACATTAGCCTTGCCAGGGTCATACAAAATCTCATAGCATGGTCTTTCACTTCATCCAGCCACCTTCTCTTTCTCATATTCAGGTTGGGCTGATCCATAAGGTATTTCAAGCTCTTATGGTCCATGTATATAGTAGATCGGACACCATAAAGATAGTGGCGCCAAATATTGAGGGCGAATGCCACCATCCCCCAACTCCAAATCATGGGTGGGATACCTCATCTTGTGAGGCCTCAACTGCCTCGACACATATGCTATCACGTGCCCTCTCTGCATCAACATGACACCAATTCCCGATATGGATGCATCAAAGTAGACTACGAAGTCCTCCACACCCTCCGGTAGGGCTAGCAATGGTGCCTCGTACAATCTCTGGCGAGGAGTCTCAAATGAAGCCTGCAGCTCAGGCCCGAAAACAAAGGTAACGCCCTTCCTTGTTAGTTTGGTGAGAGGAACACTAATTTTGGAAAAATATCTGTTAAAACTCCAATAGTAACCCGCCAGACCAAGAAAAATCCTAATCTCGGATGGGGATCTCTGCACCTCCCATCACATAACTGCCTCAATCTTGATTGGGTCAACCAAAATATCGTTCTAATTAATGAGGTGACCGAAGAACTGGACCTCTCATAACCAGAAATCACACTTGGAGAATTTGGCATAAAGCCTCTCCATCCTCAATATCGTAAGAATCTACCGAAAATGCTCCTCCTGTTGTTCCTTAGACCTCGAGTATACCAAAATGTCATTGATGAACACGATCACCGACCAATCCAACATGGGTCTGCACACTTGGTTCTTGAGGTCCATGAACGCTGTCGGTGCATCATTGAGCTCGAAAGGCATCACCACAAACTCGTAATGCCCATAACGAGTCCAAAAGGTTGTCTTCTGATTACCTTCTTCACAGACTCTCATATGATGATACCTAGATCTCAAATCAATCTTGGAAAACCAAGACGCCCGCTGTAACCGATCAAACAAACCGTCAATCCTCGGTAGTGGACAACGATTCTTGACTGTCAACTTGTTCAACTCCTGGTAGTCGATGCACATTCGGTGTGAACCATCCTTTTTCTTGACAAAAAGGATCGGTGTTTGTTAGGCGTGTCAAACCCAACAAATAAAGGGTACTAATGACTCCTTAAACACTACTACTTTGTACTAGAAATGTAATGCAAGGTAAGTAGGGTCGATCCACAGAGACACGGAACAAATGTTTATACCTTTTTGCGGAAGGTACAATAATGGTCACATAAATGGGGGGTTGGTATGCAATGATTTAAACAAAAGAATAAAGCAATAAATAAATGATCAATTAAATGAAACAAATTCAGGATTTGTGAGAACTCCAACTCTATGCAAGACAAATTAGCAATGTGATTCCATGGATGACAAGATATTTGTTTAATTCTATCTAAGTTGGTACTTGAAAGTGTTAACAAGTTCTAACACTTCCCATTCACCACAATAATTAACCAAAACAAGCTCTTTGATTAATCCTAACCTTACTAACCTAATCTAAACAAGCTCTTAGAATTGGATTGAAAGGTTGCTTTAAGCTTTATGTGAATGTTCCCAACAACACTCAATACTCCTCACAAGCTCGGGAGCGTAAGAATGTGTGAAAAGATTTACACTAATTTCATTCAATAGAAATCAGATTAGTGCTTGTTACCTAGTCTAATTTACAAAACAATTACGGATTTTGCAATTAGATAACTTGAATGATCTAACCCTAATTCAAATGGCCAATAAGAATCACAATTAGAATCAAACATTCGATTGAGACAAAATCAAATTCACTAGATAGAAAATTAAAAGCAAACATCAAGTCATATGATTGAAATCACAACTAGAAGTCAAGACATAAAGTTGGAGAATCTAGGGTTCTAGCCACTCATGACTAGAACAAGATCACAAATCTAGAAAATGAAATTAAAGTTCTTACAAAATGAAATCAAATGTTCCCAAGTGTTAATCAACTTCAAAATCCTCAAGAAATTCGCCTTCTCTGCTCCAAAAGTCGACCCCCTAAGTAAAAAGTCGGTTCCCCCCTTTAAGAATGGTGAAAAACTGCTTTAAAACCCACATTTACGTTTACACGGCCCGCGTAAATTAACACTGTCATTTACACGGCCCGCGTAAACGCAAAAATATACTGTGCAGAAATCTACGTTTACATGGCCCGCGTAAACGCAAGGCTTGCATTTACACGGCCGTGTAAATCTCTGTAAAGCCAAAATGTTCATTTCTTTGATATATTGCTCCTCGGTGCTCCGCAAGTCCTGAAATATTGTCCACAACTTTTATTTACCTCCTCCAACAAGATCCCGAAAAACATGTGAATGAAATTGCCTCATGAAAATCCCGAAAAACATGCAAAATGCATGAGTTTAAGCCTATATGCAATGTACTTTTATAAAATAAAGCTACAAAATGGGTACATGAAATGGACCTAACAGTGTTCCCCACGGGCGAGCTACCCGGTCTAATAAAACCCATCCCCCATGCGTGTGTACAGATCAAGTCGGCACCTTCCCACGGTCATCACTAGTACCTGAAACAAACAACACTAACACTGTAAGCACAAAGCTTAGTGAGTTCCCCAAAATACCACACATAACACATATTAGCCACTCGAGGCTATAACTCTGTGGGTCTGTAGACCCTACTCTGTGAACCCTCTGGTTCTAACTCTGTGAACCTTTCGGTTCTAACTCTGTAAACATGCACAGCATAAATCACATAGAAATAATGCAGTACAACACATAACATACATAGCATACAAATACTCTGTCACATAACTCTGATTACCTACTCAAGGTAAAGTATAGTGAGAAGACTCACCTCGTATATCTCGATAACTCGCGAATCCTAGAAATCACTCGTGCTCGATCCTCCGAGCTATAATCCTCCTATAACATCATACATCTCTAATTAACACTTCAACTCTGGTCAACGGTCAACTTTGACCGGACTCGGCGAGTGCACTAGGGCGACTCGACGAGTCTTTATGTGGTCACCAACTCTCTAGGATTCTCTTTTGACACGTCGAGTACTCCCCTGACTCGACGAGTTCCACCTGGCATGAATCCCGGGGCCACCACGATTCAACTCGTCGAGTTTCAAGAACAACTCGGCGAGTTCCAGCTCGACTCAGTCCACCTGTCAATCCTCTCCAACTCTCCCTGAATCACTGAGTCGACCCTTAACTCGGCAAGACCACTCGCTGAGTGGTTAAGGACAAACTTCATGCTACTCGCCGAGTCTGTTCTTCGGACTCGGCGAGTCCATGCCATGCACCAACTCAATCTCACTTCTGAGGTCAGATCCACTCCAACAACTCATAGATCTGGCCGTCCCAAGCACATTCATCACGTAAAGTTCATGTCTTGGTGCTCATAACACACCCCATGCCTCATAAATGGTGTTTTGACCTTAAGCACAAAGACCCCAATCCAAAAACCCCCATGGATTCATAAAAAGCTTGGACAAAGGGACACTTTGGACCTCCAAGGGTCCAGATCCAGAACCTAACTCACTTAAGGGACCAAGGAAGCACTATATCTAGCCACAAAAGGGCTCAATAAGCCCTAAATCAACATGAACATCAACATAACAAAGAATGGCTCAAAGATAGTACCTCAAACGTGATGTTCTGGACCTCAAATCTTCAGGAAGTGGCTCCTCTTGTTTCCCCTTGGCTATTGCTTCCTTTCCCTTGCTAGATAACACCTCCAAGGTCAATAATGGCTCCTTGAGTTACTCCAAACGCTCAAGCTCACTAGCGTTTCTCTCCGGGGACTGGTGAGCACAAATGACGGCCATAAGGCCTTTAAATAGGCTCCAAACCCAAGAAATTAGGGTTTCATTAAACAGCACGGACTCGCCGAGTCCATTCCTTGGACTCGCCGAGTCCGGGCGCGAACCTGCGTCCAAATCCGCGATCATACTCGGCAAGTCTAGGCTCCAACTCGCCGAGTCTCTTCACAAAACATCAAAATAAATAAATGAATAATACCTGGGAATCCGGGCTGTTACAATTCTCCCTCACTAGAACTAGACTTCGCCCTCGAAGTCTCGCTCTGCAAATAGCTCCGGATGCTGCTCACGCATCTCACGCTCCGGCTCCCAAGTCATCTCTGATGCCCTTTGATGTTGCCACTGAACCAACACCAGGGGTACCTCCTGGTTCCTCAAAACCTTGATTTTCCGATCTCTGATGGCCACTGGTCTCTCAGCATAATTCAGGCTCGCATCCACCTGAATATCCTCCAATGGAACCACTGCCGACTTATCGGCTATACACTTCCTCAGCTGCGACACATGAAAAGTGTCGTGAATCTGCCCCAACTCTGCTGGCAAATCCAAACGACAGGCTACCCGGCCTACCCTCACGATCACACGGAAAGGACCAATATATCGGGGCCCCAACTTGCCCCTCTTCCTGAATCGAATCACTCCTTTCCAAGGAGAGACCTTCAGGAGTACAAGGTCGCCGACCTGAAACTCAAGCTCGGACCGACGTCTGTCTGCATAACTCTTCTGTCGGCTCTGACCAGTCAACAACCTCTATCTGACCTGCTGGATCTGCTCTGTCGTCTGAAGCACGATCTTTGTACTGCCCACCACCCTCTGTCCAACCTCTCCCCAACAAATGGGGGTCCGACACCTCCTCCCATACAACAGCTCAAAGGGTGGCATACCAATGCTCGAATGATGGCTGTTGTTGTAGGAAAACTCTGCCAAGGGTAAATATGCATCCCAGCTACCCCCGAAATCCAACACACATGCCCGGAGCATGTCCTCGAGCGTCTGAATCGTCCGCTCATTCTGAGCGTCTGTCTGGGGATGATATGCGGTACTAAAATGCAGTCTAGTACCCAACTCCTCCTGAAACTTCTTCTAGAATATGGAAGTGAAACGCACATCACGGTCTGAAACAATCGAGATCGGCACTCTATGCCGAGATATCACTTCCCTCACATACACCTCCGCCAATTTCTCTGCTGAAGAACTCTCGCTGATAGCAAGGAAATGAGCACTCTTAGTCAACCTGTCCACAATCACCCAAATTGCATCAACTCCCCTGGCAGTCCTTGGCAATTTGGTGATGAAATCCATAGTGATCTGTTCCCAGTTCCACTCGGGAACCTCCAATGGCTGCAACTTACCATGCGGCCTCTGGTGCTCGGCCTTAACCCTAAGGCAGGTCAAGCACCTCTCAACAAACCACGCGACACCCGTCTTCATACAGGGCCACCAATACTCCTTTCTCAGATCCAAATACATTTTAGTGGCCCCCGGATGGATCGAAAATTTCGACCGATGAGCCTCTTCCATCAAGATGGTACGCGATCCTCCCACAAATGGCACCCAAATACGCCCCTGAAATGTCATAAGCCCCCGACCATCGGTAACAAACTCTGAAACCAAACCAACAACCCGTTCCCTCTTCTACATATCAGGTTGCACAGACTCGGCCTGTGCCCCACGAATGGCGTCCAACACTGGAGCTATCACGGTCAATCTCAAATATACCTCCCGCAGCGGGATGCTCTCCGCCCTGCGGCTCAATGCATCGGCTACCACATTAGCCTTGCCTGGGTGGTACAGGATCTCATAATCATAATCCTTGACCACATCCAACCACCTTCTCTGACGCATATTTAGGTTGGGCTGATCCATCAAATACCTCAAACTCTTATGGTCCGTGTATATCGTACACCGAACCCCATACATGTAGTGACGCCAAATCTTGATGGTGAACACCACTGCTCCCAACTCTAGATCATGGGTGGGATATCTCGTCTCATGAGGCTTCAGCTGCCTCGATGCGTATACTATCACATGCCCTCTCTGCATCAGCACCGCTCCCAACCCCAAAATCGATGCATCACAGTATACCACAAAATCCTCTATCCATTCCGAGAGAGCTAACACCGGGGCTTCGCACAACCTTTGGCGATGTGTCTCAAAGGAGGCCTGCTGCTCGGGGCCCCATGAAAAAGCGACACCCTTCCGGGTCAATCTGGTGAGTGGCACTGCGATCTTGGAGAAATCCTTAATAAACCTCCGATAATACCCTGCCAACCCTAGAAAACTCCTGATCTCGGAGGGTGATCTCGACACTTCCCAACTCATCACCGCCTCAACCTTGGCTGGATCGACCAATATCCCTTTCTGGTTAACGAGATGTCCTAAGAACTGGACCTCCCGCAACCAGAAATCACACTTGGAGAATTTGGCATAAAGCCTCTCCGACCTCAAAACTCTGAGAACCTCTCTCAGATGCTCCTCATGCTACTCTCTAGATCTCGAATATACCAGAATATCATCGATAAATACAATCACCGACCGATCCAGCATCGGCCTACACACTCGGTTCATAAGATCCATGGACACCGCCGGGGCATTGGTGAGCCCAAAAGGCATCACCACAAACTCATAATGCCCGTAATGCGTCCTGAACGCTGTGTTCTGGACGTCCTCATCCCGCACCGTCACCTGATGATATCCAGACCTCAAATCGATCTTGGAGAACCAAGATGCTCCCTGCAACAGATCGAACAAATCGTCGATCCTCGGCAACGGGTAACGGTTCTTGACCGTTAGCTTGTTCAACTCCCGGTAATCAATGCACATCCGGTGTGAGCCATCTGTCTTCTTGACGAACAGGATAGGCGCTTCCCACGGCGAGCTGCTCGGCCGAATAAACCCCTTCCCCAGCAGCTCCTCAAGCTGCGAGGAAAACTCTTGCATCTCTGGAGGTGCAAGACGATAAGGCACCTTGGCGATAGGCGTGGCCCCCGGAACCAAATCGATATTGAACTCCACTTGCCTCACAGGAGGCACACCCGACAACTCCTCGGGAAACACATCCGGGAACTCACGCACCACCGGAACCTCCTCAGCTGAACTCGGCCTCTCGGAATCCACCCGCATATCCATCACATAGGCCACAAAACCCTTACAGCCCTGCTGTACACACTGCCTCGCTCTAGCGACCGAAAAAAACGCTGATCCTGAACGTGTACCCTCACCGTACACCGAAAGAACTCCCCCACTAGGGTCTCGTATGGTCACCAGCTGTCGCTCACAGTCGATAACTGCACCGAATCTGCTCAACCAGTCATTGCCCACAATGACACAAACATCACCCATCGCAATAGGAACCAGATCAATCGGGAACTCAACACCGAAGATCTCGACCACGCAACCTCGGAGAACCTCCGTGGCATATATCACCCTCTCATCAGCTATGGAAACTCTCAGAGGCCGACTCAACGCCTCACGACTAACACTGATATGCTGACTAAAAGCCAAAGATACAAAAGACCAACTCGCACCCGAGTCAAATAAGACCAAGGCAAGTACAAAATTCACAAGAAAAGTACCTACGCATAACATAACATAAGCATAATATCTCAACATCAAAATAAATACATGAAAGAATACATACCAGCCACGACATCGGGCCCTACGCGGACCTCCTATGCGGTCAGCTGAAAGGCTCTCCCTCGTGCCCTCGGCGCCTCGGCCTTCACTGGCCGACTCTCTGTAGTTCTGATGGCGGCAGGGGCAGATCCCTGAGGTGCTCCCTGAGCCGATCCCCACAACTGCGGACACTCCGCCTTCCAGTGTCCGGTCTGATTGCAGTGGAAGCACACTGCAAACCCCTTGGGGTAATCCTTGGCCATATGCCCCTCCTTGCCACATTTGTAGCAAGATCCTGCTTTGCAGACTCCATCGTGACCCTTGCCACACTTCCCACAAGTGCGGCCCTTCTGGCTCCCTGGTTTGGGATCAGCGGGGTTGGCCCGCTTGGCTGCCGGCTGAGACTGTGCCGGTCGCCGATCCCTCCCATGAGACTCCGCCTCCTCCCTGACCTGAGTCTCTAGCTCAATCTCCCTCTTCCGGGCATTTGCCTGAAGCTCAGCAAATGTCCGCTACGAGGAGTTCGCCGCGAACTCCCGAATGTCTCACCTCAAAATGCTCAAATATCGGCTCATACGTGCCTGCTCAGTGGACACGTGCTCAGGGCAGAACATCGCCCTCTCATGGAACATCCTAGTAATCGTTGTAACTGACTCAGTACCCTGCTTGAGGGTCAGAAACTCCTGGGCCAAACGCTCCCTCTCCACCTGGGGAACATACTCATCTCGGAACATGGCAGTGAGCCTCTCCCAGGTCACTGCCGCAAGCTCAGCAGGCATAAAATGCGCCGTCACAAACTTCCACCAGTCCTTCGCTCCCAAGCGAAGCTGGTTCAGCGCGAACCGAACCTTCAATTGCTCAGGAGATGAGCAAGTGAAGAAACACCCCTCTATATCAGACATCCACCTCATGGCTGCCACCCGGTCCTGGGTCCCATCAAACTCTGGTGGTTTTGTGTTGCTGAACTCCCTGAACAACAACGCATCACCACCTTGCGGCCTCGCGGCAGCAATAGCTGCGGTGGCCGCTGCAACAGCAACCTCAGAAAGAGCGGCATAACGCTCGTCAAAGGTCTCAATCAGCATGGTCTTAATAGTCCCGAACATCTCTGGTATCTCTGCCCTGATGGCCGCAGCCACCTCCTCGTGGATGATCCGGCGGATCTCCTCATCACTAGTATCACTACTCTCAGGCATCAAACGTGTCTTCACCATGATCTACCTCTGAAATACAACATACGAAAAATTAGAACCCCTTCGAGCATACTCACACTCAACAACTCATTCCTCCTTGATCCTTGGTATTCCAAAGATTATTACTTGGGCTGTACACCGCTCCGGTGCTTTCAGTAGTACGGGCCCAATACTACTGTCTGCACCGTATCAGAATACACCCCAAGTCCTCCTCTTCGGATCCCAAACTCCAAGTACTCTATCATGCATAGGCCACTCTCTAATAGATCTCTCATAAGCCCCTCGCTGCTACCTACTCACTCTCAAGAATCTCATAGCAGCTCACCTCTTCCTAGGCTAAGGCATCACAAATCAGGCCACTTTAGTCCTAATAGGAATACCTAGCCTACTCTAGCATGCGAATACATCATATCAGTATCAATATCACATAACATGAGGGTATTTTAGGAAATCACCGTTCGGGCGCTGACTGATCGTACACACAACTTTGCTCTGCATTTTTCAAAAATCTTTTACTCTTTTCGAAAATACTTCTCAAATCCTCAGTTTGAGTTCAAATACGCCCGAAGGTGTACTGTAATCCCTCAAACCAAGGCTCTGATACCAAATTGTAATACCGTGAATTTCAAAATATTTTTTCGCAAAATATAAAAACATTTTTCATTTAATTTTCAAAAAGCATCAAGTTTAAATCTCCAATTCACATCATACAAAATCCCAAGATCACATATTATAAAAATCCCATGCGTGTGTACAGATCAAGTCGGCGCCTTCCCACGGTCATCACTAGTACCTGAAACAAACAACACTAACACTGTAAGCACAAAGCTTAGTGAGTTCCCCAAAATACCACACATAACACATATTAGCCACTCGAGGCTATAACTCTGTGGGTCTGTAGACCCTACTTTGTGAACCCTCTGGTTATAACTCTGTGAACCTTTTTGTTCTAACTCTGCAAACATGCACCAACATAAATCACATAGAAATAATGCAGTACAGCACATAACATACATAGCATACAAATACTCTGTCACATAACTCTGATTACCTACTCAAGGTAAAGTATAGTGAGAAGACTCACCTCGTATATCTCGATAACTCGCGAATCCTGGAAATCACTCGTGCTCGATCCTCCGAGCTATAATCCTCCTATAACATCATACATCTCTAATTAACACTTTTACCACTAAGGTTGACTACCCCTATCAAGTCAACGCTGGTCAACTCTGGTCAACGGTCAACGGTCAACTTTGACCGGACTCGGCGAGTGCACTAGGGGGCCTCGGCGAGTCATTACGTGGTCACCAACTCTCTAGGATTCTCTTTTGACACGTCGAGTACTCCCCTGACTCGACGAGTTCCACCTGGCATGAATCGCGGGGCCACCACGACTCAACTTGTCGAGTCTCAAGAACAACTCGGCGAGTTCCAGCTCGACTCAATCCACCTGTCAATCCTCTCCAACTCTCCCTGACTCACTGAGTCGACCCTTAACTCAGCAAGACCACTCGCTGAGTGGTTAAGGAAAAACTTCATGCTACTCACCGAGTCTGTTCTTTGGACTCGGCGAGTCCATGCCATGCACCAACTCAATCTCACTTCTGAGGTCAGATCCACTCCAACAACTCATAGATCTGGCCGTCGCAAGCACATTCATCACGTAAAGTTCATGTCATGGTGCTCATAACACACCCAATGCCTCATAAATGGTGTTTTGACCTTAAGCACAAAGACCCCAATCCAAAATCCCCCATGGATTCATAAAAAGCTTGGACAAAGGGACACTCTGGACCTCCAAGGGTCCAGATCCAGAACCTAACTCACTTAAGGGACCAAGGAAGCACTAGATCTAGCCACAAAAGGGCTCAATAAGCCCTAAATCAACATGAACATCAACATAACAGAGAATGGCTCAAAGATAGTACCTCAAACGTGATGTTCTGGACCTCAAATCTTTAGGAAGTGGCTCCTCTTATTTCCCCTTGGCTATTGCTTCCTTTCCCTTGCTAGATAACACCTCCAAGGTCAATAATGGCTCCTTGATTTACTCCAAACGCTCAAGCTCACTAGGGTTTCTCTCCGGGGACTGGTGAGCACAAACGACGGCCATAAGGCCCTTTAAATAGGCTCCAAACCCAAGAAATTAGGGTTTCATTAAACAGCACGGACTCGCCGAGTCCATTCCTTGGACTCGCCGAGTCCGGGCGCGAACCCGCGTCCAAATCCGCGATCATCTCTGATCTAGAACTAGACTTCGCCCTCGATGTCTCGCTCTGCAAATAGCTCCGGATGCTGCTCACACATCTCACGCTCCGGCTCCCAGGTCATCTCTGATCCCCTTCGATGTTGCCACTGAACCAACACCAGGGGTACCTCCTTGTTCCTCAAAACCTTGATTTTCCCCTCTATATTAGAAATCCACCTCATGGCTGCCACCGGGTCCTGGGTCCCATCAAACTCTGGTGGTTTTGTGTTGCTGAACTCCCGGAACAGCAACGCATCACCACCTTGCGGCCTCGCGGCAGCAATAGCTACGGTGGCCGCTGCAACAGCAACCTCAGAAAGAGCGGCATAACGCTCGTCAAAGGTCTCAATCAGCATGGTCTTAATAGTCCCGAACATCTCTGGTATCTCTGCCCTGATGGCCGTAGCCACCTCCTCGTGGATGATCCGGCGGATCTCCTCATCATTGGTATCACTGCTCTCAGGCATCAAACGTGTCTTCACCATGATCTACCTCTGAAATACAACATACGAAAAATTAGAACCCCTTCACGCATACTCACACTCGACAACTCATTCCTCCTTGATCCTTGGTATTCCAAAGATTATTACTTGGGCTGTACACCGCTCCGGTGCTTTCAGTAGTACGGGCCCAATACTATTGTCTGCACCGTATCAGAATACACCCCAAGTCCTCCTCTTCGGATCCCAAACTCCAAGTACTCTATCATGCATAGGCCACTCTCTAATAGATCTCTCATAAGCCCCTCGCTGCTACCTACTCACTCTCAAGAATCTCATAGCAACTCACCTCTTCCTAGGCTAAGGCATCACAAATCAGGCGACTCTAGTCCTAATAGGAATACCTAGCCTACTCTAGCATGCGAATACATCATATCAGTATCAATATCACATAACATGAGGGTATTTTGGGAAATCACCGTTCGGGCGCTGACTGATCGTACACACAACTCTGCTCTGCGTTTTTCAAAAATCTTTTACTCTTTTCGAAAATACTTCTCAAATCCTCAGTTTGAGTTCAAATACGCCCGAAGGTGTACTGGAATCCCTCAAACCAAGGCTCTGATACCAAATTGTAACACCGTGAATTTCAAAATAATTTTTCGCAAAATATAAAAAAAAATTTCATTTAATTTTCATAATGCATCAAGTTTAAATCTCCAATTCACATCATACAAAATCCCAAGATCACATATTATAAAAATCCCATGCGTGTGTACAGATCAAGCCGGCGCCTTCCCACGGTCATCACTAGTACCTGAAACAAACAACACTAACACTGTAAACACAAAGCTTAGTGAGTTCCCCAAAATACCACACATAACACATATTAGCCACTCGAGGCTATAACTCTGTGGGTCTGTAGACCCTACTCTGTGAACCCTCTGGTTATAACTCTGTGAACCTTTCCATTCTAACTCTGTAAACATGCACAACATAAATCACATAGAAATAATGCAGTACAGCACATAACATACATAGCATACAAATACTCTGTCACATAACTCTGATTACCTACTCAAGGTAAAGTATAGTGAGAAGACTCACCTCGTATATCTCGATAACTCGCGAATCCTGGAAATCACTCGTGCTCGATCCTCCGAGCTATAATCCTCCTATAACATCATACATCTCTAATTAACACTTTTACCACTAAGGTTGACTACCCCTATCAAGTCAACGCTGGTCAACTCTGGTCAACGGTCAACGGTCAACTTTGACCGGACTCGGCGAGTGCACTAGGGCGACTCGGCGAGTCTTTACGTGGTCACCAACTCTCTAGGATTCTTTTTTGACACGTCGAGTACTCCCCTGACTCGACGAGTTCCACCTGGCATGAATCGCGGGGCCACCACGACTCAACTCGTCGAGTCTCAAGAACAACTCGGCGAGTTCCAGCTCGACTCAGTCCACCTGTCAATCCTCTCCAACTCTCCCTGACTCACTGAGTCGACCCTTAACTCGGCAAGACCACTCGCTGAGTGGTTAAGGACAAACTTCATGCTACTCGCCGAGTCTGTTCTTCGGACTCGGCGAGTCCATGCCATGCACCAACTCAATCTCACTTCTGAGGTCAGATCCACTCCAACAACTCATAGATCTGGCCGTCGCAAGCACATTCATCACGTAAAGTTCATGTCATGGTGCTCATAACACACCCAATGCCTCATAAATGGTGTTTTGACCTTAAGCACAAAGACCCCAATCCAAAAACCCCCATGGATTCATAAAAAGCTTGGACAAAGGGACACTCTGGACCTCCAAGGGTCCAGATCTAGAACCTAACTCACTTAAGGGACCAAGGAAGCACTAGATCTAGCCACAAAAGGGCTCAATAAGCCCTAAATCAACATGAACATCAACATAACAGAGAATGGCTCAAAGGTAGTACCTCAAACGTGATGTTCTGGACCTCAAATCTTCAGGAAGTGGCTCCTCTTGTTTCCCCTTGGCTATTGCTTCCTTTCCCTTGCTAGATAACACCTCCAAGGTCAATAATGGCTCCTTGATTTACTCCAAACGCTCAAGCTCACTAGGGTTTCTCTCCGGGGACTGGTGAGCACAAACGACGGCCATAAGGCCCTTTAAATAGGCTCCAAACCCAAGAAATTAGGATTTCATTAAACAGCACGGACTCGCCGAGTCCATTCCTTGGACTCGCTGAGTCCGGGTGCGAACCCGCGTCCAAATCCGCGATCATACTCGGCGAGTCTAGGCTCCAACTCGCCGAGTCTCTTCACAAAACATCAAAATAAATAAATGAATAATACCTGGGAATCCGGGCTGTTACAATTCTCCCTCACTAGAACTAGACTTCGCCCTCGAAGTCTCGCTCTGCAAATAGCTCCGGATGCTGCTCACGCATCTCACGCTCCGGCTCCTAGGTCATCTCTGATCCCCTTCGATGTTGCCAGTGAACCAACACCAGGGGTACCTCCTTGTTCCTCAAAACCTTGATTTTCTGATCTCTGATGGCCACTGGTCTCTCAGCGTAATTCAGGCTCGCATCCAGCTGAATATCCTCCAATGGAACCACTGCCGACTCATCGGCTATACACTTCCTCAGCTGCGACACATGAAAAGTGTCGTGAATCTGCCCCAACTCTGCTAGCAAATCCAAACGACAGGCTACCCGACCTACCCTCACGATCACACGGAAAGGACCAATATATCGGGGCCCCAACTTGCCCCTCTTCCTGAATCGAATCACTCCTTTCCAAGGAGAGACCTTCAGGAGTACAAGGTCGCCGACCTGAAACTCAAGCTCGGACCGGCGTCTGTCTGCATAACTCTTCTGTCGGCTCTGAGCAGTCAACAACCTCTATCTGACCTGCTGGATCTGCTCTGTCGTCTGAAGCACGATCTTTGTACTGCCCATCACCCTCTGTCCAACCTCTCGCCAACAAATGGGGGTCCGACACCTCCTCCCATACAAACGCTCAAAGGGTGGCATACCAATGCTCGAATGATGGCTGTTGTTGTAGGAAAACTTTGCCAAGGGTAAATATGCATCCTAGCTACCCCCGAAATCCAACACACATGCCCGGAGCATGTCCTCGAGCGACTGAATCATCCGCTCACTCTGACCATCTGTCTGGGGATGATATGCGGTACTAAAATGCAGTCTAGTACCCAACTCCTCCTGAAACTTCTTCCAGAATCTGGAAGTGAAACGCACATCACGGTCTGAAACAATCGAGATCGGCACTCCATGCCGAGATATCACTTCCCTCACATACACCTCCGCCAATTTCTCTGCTGAAGAACTCTCGCTGATAGCAAGGAAATGAGCACTCTTAGTCAACCTGTCCACAATCACCCAAATTGCATCAACTCCACTGGTAGTCCTTGGCAATTTGGTGATGAAATCCATAGTGATCTGTTCCCAGTTCCACTCGGGAACCTCCAATGGCTGCAACTTACCATGCGGCCTCTGGTGCTTGGCCTTAACACTATGGCAGGTGAAGCACCTCTCAACAAACCACGTGACACTCGTCTTCATACAGGGCCACCAATACTCCTTTCTCAGATCCAAATACATTTTAGTGGCCCCCGGATGGATCGAAAATTTCGACCGATGAGCCTCTTCCATCAAGATGGTACGCGATCCTCCCACAAATGGCACCCAGATACGCCCCTGAAATGTCATAAGCCCCCGACCATCAGTAACAAACTCTGAAACCAAACCAACAACCCGTTCCCTCTTCTAAATATCAGGTTGCACAGACTCGGCCTATGCCCCATGAATGGCGTCCAACACTGGAGCTATCACGGTCAATCTCAAACATACCTCCCGCAGCGGGATGCTCTCCGCCCTACGGCTCAATGCATCGGCTACCACATTAGCCTTGCCAGGGTGGTACAGGATCTCACAATCATAATCCTTGACCACATCCAACCACCTTCTGTGACGCATATTTAGGTTGGGCTGAACCATCAAATACCTCAAACTCTTATGGTCTGTGTATATCGTACACCGAACCCCATACAGGTAGTGACGCCAAATCTTGAGGGTGAACACCACTGCTCCCAACTCTAGATCATGGGTGGGATATCTCATCTCATGAGGCTTCAGCTGCCTCGATGCGTATGCTATCACATTCCCTCTCTACATCAGCACCCCTCCCAACCCCAAAATCGATGCATCACAGTATACCACAAAATCCTCCATCCATTCCGAGAGAGCTAACACCGGGGCTTCGCACAACCTTTGGCGAAGTGTCTCAAAGGAGGCCTGCTGCTCGGGGCCCCATGAAAAAGCGACACCCTTCCGGGTCAATCTGGTGAGTGGCACTGCGATCTTGGAGAAATCCTTAATAAACCTCCGATAATACCCTGCCAACCCTAGAAAACTCCTGATCTCGGAGGGTGATCTCGGCACTTCCCAACTCATCACCGCCTCAACCTTGGCCGGATCGACCAATATCCCTTTCTGGTTAACGAGATGTCCTAAGAACTGGACCTCCCGCAACCAGAAATCACACTTGGAGAATTTGGCATAAAGCCTCTCCGACCTCAAAACTCCGAGAACCTCTCTCAGATGCTCCTCATGCTACTCTCTAGATCTCGAATATACCAGAATGTCGTCGATAAATACAATCACCGACCGATCCAGCATCGGCCTACACACTTGGTTCATAAGATCCATGAACACCGCCGGGGAATTGGTGAGCCCAAAAGGCTTCACCACAAACTCATAATGCCCGTAACGCGTCCTGAACGCTGTCTTCTGGACGTCCTCATCCCGCACCCTCACCTGATGATATCCAGACCTCAAATCGATCTTGGAGAACCAAGATGCTCCCTGCAACAGATCGAACAAATCGTCAATCCTCGGCAACGGGTAACGGTTCTTGACCGTTAGCTTGTTCAACTCCCGGTAATCAATGCACATCCGGTGTGAGCCATCCTTCTTCTTGATGAACAGGATAGGCGCTTCCCACGGCGAGCTGCTCGGCCGAATAAACCCCTTCCCCAGCAGCTCCTCAAGCTGCGAGAATAACTCTTGAATCTCTGGAGGTGCAAGACGATAAGGCACCTTGGCGATCCTGAACGTGTACCCTCACCGTACACCGAAAGAACTCCCCCACTAGGGTCTCGTATGGTCACCAGCTGTCGCACACAGTCGATAACTGCACCGAATCTGCTCAACCAGTCAATGCCCACAATGACACAGACATCACCCATCGCAATAGGAACCAGATCAATCGGGAACTCAACACCGAAGATCTCGACCACGCAACCTCGGGGAACCTCCGTGGCATATATCACCCTCTCATCAGCTATGGAAACTCTCAGAGGCCGACTCAACGCCTCACGATTAACACTGATATGCTGACTAAAAGCCAAAGATACAAAAGACCGACTCGCACCCGAGTCAAATAAGACCAAGGCAAGTACAAAATTCACAAGAAAAGTACCTACGCATAACATCACATAAGCATAATATCTCAACATCAAAATAAATACATGAAAGAATACATACCAGCCACGACATCGGACGCTACGCGGACCTCCTCTGCGGTCAGCTGAAAGGCTCTCCCTCGTGCCCTCGGCGCCTCGGCCTTCACTGGTCGACTCTCTGTAGCTCTGATGGCGGCAGGGGCAGATCCCTGAGGTGCTCCCTGAGCCGATCCCCACAACTGCGGACACTCCACCTTCCAGTGTCCGGTCTGTTTGCAGTGGAAGCACACTGCAAACCCCTTGGGGCAATCCTTGGCCATGTGCCCCTCCTTGCCACATTTGTAGCAAGATCCTGCTTTGCAGACTCCATCGTGACCCTTGCCACACTTCCCACAAGTGTGGCCCTTTTGGCTCCCTGGTTTGGGATCAGCGGGGTTGGCCCGCTTGGCTGCCGGCTGAGACTGTGCCGGTCGCCGATCCCTCCCCTGATACTCCGCCTCCTCCCTGGCCTGAGTCTCTAGCTCAATCTCCCTCTTCCGGGCATTTGCCTGAAGCTCAGCAAATGTCCGCTACGAGGAGTTCGCCGCGAACTCCCGAATGTCTCACCTCAAAATGCTCAAATATCGGCTCATACGTGCCTGCTCAGTGGACACGTGCTCAGGGCAGAACATCGCCCTCTCATGGAACATCCTAGTAATCGCTGTAACTGACTCAGTACCCTGCTTGAGGGTCAGAAACTCCTGGGCCAAACGCTCCCTCTCCACCTGGGGAACGTACTCATCTCGGAACATGGCAGTGAACCTCTCCCAGGTCACTGCCGCAAGCTCAGCAGGCATAAAATGCGTCGTCACAAACTTCCACCAGTCCTTCGCTCCCAAGCGAAGCTGGTTCAGCGCGAACCGAACCTTCAAATGCTTAGGAGATGAGCAAGTGAAGAAACACCCCTCTATATCAGAAATCCACCTCATGGCTGCCACCGGGTCCTGGGTCCCATCAAACTCTGGTGGTTTTGTGTTGCTGAACTCCCGGAACAACAACGCATCACCACCTTGCGGCCTCGCGGCAGCAATAGCTGCGGTGGGCGCTGCAACAGCAGCCTCAGAAAGAGCGGCATAACGCTCGTCAAAGGTCTCAATCAGCATGGTCTAATAGACCTGAACATCTCTGGTATCTCTGCCCTGATGGCCGCAGCCACCTCCTCGTGGATGATCCGGCGGATCTCCTCATCACTGGTATCACTGCTCTCAGGCATCAAACGTGTCTTCACCATGATTTACCTCTGAAATACAACATACGAAAAATTAGAACCCCTTCGAGCATGCTCACACTCGACAAATCATTCCTCCTTGATCCTTGGTATTCCAAAGATTATTACTTGGGTTGTACACCGCTCCGGTGCTTTCAGTAGTACGGGCCCAATACTACTGTCTGCACCGTATCAGAATACACCCCAAGTCCTCCTCTTCGGATCCCAAACTCCAAGTACTCTATCATGCATAGGCCACTCTCTAATAGATCTCTCATAAGCCCCTCGCTGCTACCTACTCACTCTCAAGAATCTCCTAGCAGCTCACCTCTTCCTAGGCAAAGGCATCACTAATCAGGCCACTCTAGTCCTAATAGGAATACCTAGCCTACTCTAGCATGCGAATACATCATATCAGTATCAATATCACATAACATGAGGGTATTTTGGGAAATCACCGTTCGGGCGCTGACTGATCGTACACACAACTCTGCTCTGCGTTTTTCAAAAATCTTTTACTCTTTTCGAAAATACTTCTCAAATACTCAATTTGAGTTGAAATACGCCCGAAGGTGTACTGGAATCCTTCAAACCAAGGCTCTGATACCAAATTGTAACACCGTGAATTTCAAAATAATTTTTCGCAAAATATAAAAACATTTTTCATTTAACTTTCATAAAGCATCAAGTTTAAATCTCCAATTCACATCATACAAAATCCCAAGATCACATATTATAAAAATCCCATGCGTGTGTACAGATCAAGTCGGCGCCTTCCCACAGTCATCACTAGTACCTGACACAAACAACACTAACACTGTAAGCACAAAGCTTAGTGAGTTCCCCAAAATACCACACATAACACATATTAGCCACTCGAGGCTATAACTCTGTGGGTCTGTAGACCCTACTCTGTGAACCCTCTGGTTCTAACTCTGTGAACCTTTAGGTTCTAACTCTGTAAACATGCACAGCATAAATCACATAGAAATAATGCAGTACAACACATAGCATACATAGCATACAAATACTCTGTCACATAACTCTGATTACCTACTCAAGGTAAAGTATAGTGAGAAGACTCACCTCGTATATCTCGATAACTCGCGAATCCTGGAAATCACTCGTGCTCGATCCTCCGAGCTATAATCCTCCTATAACATCATACATCTCTAATTAACACTTTTACCACTAAGGTTGACTACCCCTATCAAGTCAACGCTGGTCAACTCTGGTCAACGGTCAACGGTCAACTTTGACCGGACTCGGCGAGTGCACTAGGGCGACTCGGCGAGTCTTTACGTGGTCACCAACTCTCTAGGATTCTCTTTTGACACGTCGACTACTCCCCTGACTCGACGAGTTCCACCTGGCATGAATCGCGGGGCCACCACGACTCAACTCGCCGAGTCTCAAGAACAACTCGGCGAGTTCCAGCTCGACTCAGTCCACCTGTCAATCCTCTCCAACTCTCCCTGACTCACTGAGTCGACCCTTAACTCGGCAAGACCACTCGCTGAGTGGTTAAGGACAAACTTCATGCTACTCGCCGAGTCTGTTCTTCGGACTCGGCGAGTCCATGCCATGCACCAACTCAATCTCACTTCTGACGTCAGATCCACTCCAACAACTCATAGATCTGGCCGTCCCAAGCACATTCATCACGTAAAGTTCATGTCTTGGTGCTCATAACACACCCCATGCCTCATAAATGGTGTTTTGACCTTAAGCACAAAGACCCCAATCCAAAAACCCCCATGGATTCATAAAAATCTTGGACAAAGGGACACTCTGGACCTCCAAGGGTCCAGATCCAGAACCTAACTCACTTAAGGGACCAAGGAAGCACTAGATCTAGCCACAAAAGGGCTCAATAAGCCCTAAATCAACATGAACATCAATATAAACGAGAATGGTTCAAAGATAGTACCTCAAACGTGATGTTCTGGACCTCAAATCTTCAGGAAGTGGCTCCTCTTGTTTCCCATTGGCTATTGCTTCCTTTCCCTTGCTAGATAACACCTCCAAGGTCAATAATGGCTCCTTGAGTTACTCCAAACGCTCAAGCTCACTAGGGTTTCTCTCAGGGGACTGGTGAGCACAAATGACGGCCATAAGGCCCTTTAAATAGGCTCTAAACCCGAGAAATTAGGGTTTCATTAAACAGCATGGACTCGCCGAATCCATTCCTTGGACTCGCCGAGTCCGGGCACAAACCGGCGTCCAAATCCGCGATCATACTCGGCGAGTCTAGGCTCCAACTCGCCGAGTCTCTTCACAAAACATCAAAATAAATAAATGAATAATACCTGGGAATCCAGGTTGTTACAGCTAGGCCGATTTTCGAGTGTTCTACATATCTCTCAAAGTCATTCCAAAGCATTTGGTGTTGTGTGAAACATTTGAGGCATCACACTTGGGGTGTTAGGCTTTCAAGGTTTCCGAGGAATCAAATCAAGTACAATGTATGTAATTCTAGCCATCTTTTATGTTAAAAGTTCCCCATGTATGCTAGATAGGATTATGAACCTTGGAAATCAAATTTTGCATATATTTTAGACAAACATAGATCCAAGGTTTGTAGGACTTCATGCACACCTAAGAGTGTTAGAATGCTCAAGACCATTCAGTGGTATCTGAGCCAGGTTCGTTTGTTTGATACTTGATGCAAAATAGTGAAAAAAAAGTCGAATTTCATGCTATCTACACAGGGAACTCGCCGAGTCCATCGGGGGACTCAACGAGTCCAAGTGATTCTTCAACCAACTCGGCGAGTTGGTTATTTCACTCGACGAGTTTGGCATACAGAGTGCAGATTTTCGATTTTTGCTGTTGGAAATGGACTAGAAACATTACCCTAAACTGTTTTGGTGTTTTAAAACTTTTTTTAGGTGGTGTAATGGTTGTTCTAATCCATTTACAATGGCTAAAATCAAAATTACATGATTATATGTGTTCATATGTTCTTGATATTTTGATATGACTATTCATGTTATGATGAGTTCTTGAGAGATCATAGGAATTACTTGTTTAATGTTTAATTCATGATCTTTATGTGTTTTAATGGAGTCTATAACTTTTCCTCAAGTTATGGATAACCAAAAGTCACTTTGTATTAAATCCATTAAAAGAACACATAAGTTTACAAAAATGAAGAGTCTTCATTTTAATAACTCATAAGTTATGAATTGAAAGGTTTTGTAAAGTTACAAAACTTTCCCTCAAGTTTTGGAACATGTAAAGTCATCTAGTAAACTTTAGTTCCAATCCATAGAATTTTAAAAGTTAAAATTCAACTCTTATACTTTATAATAGTATAAGTTAATTATATATATATATATATATATATATATATATATATATATATATATATATATAAGAACAAAAAGTTGTTTTACCGTTAGTAGGCCTCATTCATGAAGCTGGTCTATAAGGGGTTATAAGGTTGTTGCTTATAATATGGCAGTTTAATGGGTGTTCACTCTCACCCACCGCTTCCTTGACTGGTATACGGTCGTTAGCCGAATGGGTAGGACAATAACTTAAAATTCTCATTAAAAGTATAATGATTATTATAAAGTAACCTAATGTTTTTATAAATTCCCAATCTTAGTTACTTTAGGAAAATGTGAATAAGGTGCTAACCCATGAAATTACACTTTGCACTTTGATTAAGTCGTTAGTGGAGCGTGTGTGGTTAACTGGCACACTAACTTGGACTTAACAAGGTAGGCAAAGGGTGACTTAAGGTTTTTCCATAGGTTGGTGGAGCGCGTGTGGTTAACCGACACATCGATTAAGTGAAAACCATTAAGGGTATAAAGTAATTTTCATGGTTATTTCACACCTTGTTTTGTGATCCTCGGTATCCCAGTCACAAAACATGAAGGGCACACTCGAGATTGAAACATGTCATTGAAAAGTTCAATGAATCTCAAAATAATCTAGGAGTTTCTAAAAACCAATTAAAACCTAATAATTTATATTTCATTTTCACGGTGGAAATTGGTGAATCGTCATTCACTTACCTTTCAAATATGTTATAACTTAGATTACCATATCCCTATTCTAAGTTATAATATATTGTGATTGGATCCTAGCCTTAATATTACATTTGAGTGTTTTATTAAGGACTATCTTTATATCTAATCTTAACTTGTTCTCTTTTTTTCAGATGTCTTCCAACAATACTGCTACTGGCTCAAACCATACCGACTCTTTCTCTCTCATGAACCTTTGTGGGAGAGTCATCTTTGATGGATCCAACTTTATGGAGTGGATCAGAAAATGTCAGGATGGTCACTCGGTATGAGGACAAGGAATATGTCCTCGACAAGAAGCTTAAGGTACCCGAGCTGTCTGCTTCTCCTGAGGAGGTCGCCGAATATGAGGCACATGAAAGAGGTGCTACCAAAGTGGGATGCATCATCTTGGTCGCTATGACAGCCGAGCTCCAAAAGTCCTATGAGGACTATTACCCTTTTGAAATACACCAGGACTTGATGGACCGCTACCATCAGAGTGCTCGTCAAGAGAGGTATGACATCATTTGCTCCATGATAACAAACCGAAGGAAGGATGGTGAACCCATCACCGACCACTTGAAGAAAATGCAAATGTATGTGAACCGGTTGCTAAAACTTAATGTTAACTTCCCCGAGGAGTTGAAAATAGATATCATTTTTCATTCCTTACCCTCGTGCTATGATCAATTCCGCATGACATACCACATTAAAAAAGAGGAAGTTACCCTCAGCAAGCTTCAAGGACTCCTTAAGACTGCTGAAAGAAGTCTTAAAGGACAGTCTATTGTTACCACTCCTACTCCTACTCCAAACTCCGCCCCTGTCCTAGAAATCAGGAAAGGTAAAGGGAAAAAGAGGAAGAATCCTTCGAAGGGTACCAAGGGTAAGACCCTTGAAGGCTCCTCTTCAAGTGGAACCAAGAAAAGTTTCGTCACTCCTTCTTCTGACCTAGAAGAGGCTGAATGCTTCTATTGCCATGAAAAATCGCACTGGAAGTGGAATTGCCCAAAGTACCAGAAGGATATTAAGGATGGGAAAGTAAAACCCACCCATGCATGTATTTATCACAATATTGTCTAATAACTCACCATATTCTAACTCTTGGGTCCTTGATACAGGTTGTGGAATTCACGTATGTTTTGATTTGCAGGGACTAAGAAGAAGTGAGAATGTGGAGCCTGGAAAGATAAACTTGATCATGGGGAATAGGAAAGCTTCACATGTCACCAAGATTGGAGTTTATTCTTTAATGCTAAGTAGTGGGTTTACATTAGATTTGAATAAATGTTTTTACTCGCCTGAAATGGAAAGAAATATTAGTTCCTTTCATGATTTGTACAAACAAGGTTTTACTTTTTCGTTTGATAATGAAGTTGGTGGAATAAATGCTTTCTTTAATAATATTCTTTATTTTAAAGCATTACCTTGTGATGGTGTGTATGAAATAATGTGTTGTGTATTGATTCTTCTAATGATAACTTGGATAAAGCATCATTATGGCATTGTCGTCTTGTACATGTAAGCAAGAAATGCATAGGCCAACTCCAAAATGATGGAGTCTTGGCGTCATTTGACCAAAAGTTAGATGATAGTTGTGAATCGTGCTTACTTGGAAAAATGACAATATCACCCTTTACTGATTCTTGTGCAAGGGGTGAAGGTTTGTTGGATCTAGTACACACAGATGTGTGTGGACCCTTCAAAACTGCCACAAGGGATGCTAATCGTTATTATTTGACTGTTACAAATGATTATAGTTGTGACAACCATCAATTTTCGGTCAAGTCAAAGTCAACTAAAGTTAACAAGTCAAACCATTCAACTTAATTAACCCTTGTGTACTAGGGTTTACGTTGTGTTATTTCCGTACAACTCGTTATTCTAATGAGAAATCATAAATTGAAAAGTTTGTATATCTAGATTTCATTAACCTAAAAATGTGGTAAATATCGAACCAAACCGATAAAACAATGTTGCATACTCATTGGGAGTGCGTAAGATCCTTAAACATGGCTTAGTGGGGCTTACGGACCTTGTGTTGCGAAGCCGGACACTCATAAATGTCACACACGAAACCTCTCTCAATCGTTTTCACTCTATCACTCTTTATCGAGAATCTCTCCTAAATCTCTCTCCATATGAGAAATCTCTCCAAGTATGTGAAATCTTTCCCAAATCTCTCCATGTATGTCAAATATCTCCCAAATCTCTCCAACGATGAGGAATCTCTCCCAAATCTCTCTCCATAGGAGAAATCTCTCCAAATATGTGAAATCTCTCCCAAATCTCTCCATGTATGTCAAATCTCTCCCAAATCTCTCTTTGTATGAGAAATCTCTCCAAGAATGTGAAATCTCTCCCAAATCTCTCTCAAAAGTTCCTTAAACTTTTTATAGTCTTTCGGGCCATCCCGACCCTTAACCAGGTCAAAAACTGCTTAAAACGGGGTAAAAATGGATAAAATAGACTTAAGGACCCGAAACCTCTCTTAAGGAGTCGAGCCCTCTTAAGGAGCCGAACCCTCTTAGGAAGGAAACTTGTCAGAAGCGAACCCCCTTCGGACTGAAGCTTAGCAGACCGAACCCGAACCTTCCCCTTCGGACTGAGCCTCGCATGATGAACCGAACCTCGCACAAGGAACCGCAGGTACCTTCGGTCCATTTCGCCTCCTACCCTTTCGCACCATTTCGCCTTCGGCCCAGCAGCAGAAGGGACCGAACCTCGGCCTAGGATCGAGAGGTCTCGCAGGAAAGCCCATTTCTTCCCGGTTTTCGATTCCGACTTCGTTTTTCATCGTTTTAACATGAGATTTTCACCGGAAACTTTATTTTATCATTTAGGGATCCATATCTACAAATTACCCATGTTTTTTGGGATAAAACCTTATCCATGAAGAGTGGGTGAAGTACAAAGGTTGAGTGTTGATTTTTCTTTATTCTATGACACAAGCAACCACTCCCAAACCCACTCCATGTCACTATTAACCATCAGCCCATACCTAGTCATTTAATGGTACTTTTCCCACCATTTTTCAGCCATCCACTTGGTCAAGGGTTAGAAAACCCTGCTCTCTCTTCACATTTCTTTCATTTCCTCTCATTCTTCCATCAAGAACAAACTTTATTTTCTCTCATTTTCTCTCTCTAAAATTTGAGATCCAAGGCTGATAATGAAGCTTTATTATACTCTTGGTAAGTATAATTCATCCTCCTTGTGATTATTGCACTTCATTCTACTCAAATCGCTGATTGCTTACACAAACTCCATCACTTTGATGTTAGATTCTCGAAAATCTTCAAGGCATCTTCAATTGTTATTGAGTTGAACACTTCCTTTCTCCAACATTCATCTACTGAAATCACATAAGGTGAGTTCATACCCCTATATTTTCATGTTTTCTTAAGTTTTTAGGGAGGGAATACAAGTTAAAACACCAAGCACATAACTAAACTTTTCTAATAGCCTTCCTCAGAAAAGTTGGACTCCATTCACGGATTGTTTTGGACAACCTAAACATTTTAGTTTTCAAAACTGTTTTAGATGCGAGTAGTTCCATTTCTTAGCTTTAAAATGACTACTTGCACATCTCCATACGATTTTTCTAAAATTTATAGTGATTTTTACAAAACTGCCTATCATTTCAAACATCAATCCGGACCAGTCTGTGATTATGGACTTTTTTCACACAAGTTGGAGGTCATTAAAATTCATAATAAAAATTATGAATAAACTAGACTCATTTCCCAAACTCTCAAAATTTACGGATTCTGATTTGGGCCTTTGATAATTTTTCTATAAATTTACTAAGAACAGTAAATGAAAATATTAACAACAGAAAATGCTATTAATTTCATTTCACCTTGTAACATGTTAAGCAAGGTGTATATCTTTATGTGAAAATATGTTCTTACAAATAGATAACATTTTCACTTAGTATATAGTCATACATCAGAAAACAAATGGATTTTTACCTACAAAAGTGTGGTAATGAATTTGTTGCTATAATGCATGTTGCTTCACTTTAGTAAAAAGTACATATACATATCGGTAAACAAAAGGGTTTTAACCTTCACAAATACAGTAGTTAACCATAATAAACAAAGTTATAACTATTACATTTAAACATTTTGATAAACTATAATAGGTATGGTTTAGGTTTCCATTAACACATCAAACACATTTCGGAAGGTTTTATTCCCATAGAAAAAGGTTTTACACTCACGCACACCACACGTAAACTTGTTAACTTAAATTGTGAGACATTCTCTTTCAGTACGTCCGAGTGCGGGATCCAAATTCTTGGTAGTTATATCCAGAGTCTCTTGTAGGGAGAACGTGATAGTTATGTATAGATCTATATTGGGTTAGACACCCCACACCTGAGCTACATGCAACAGCTAGACCGGCAGGTCTGTGGTGACAAATGTCATATTAGTTTCGCGACGCCTGAGAAACGTCGTGGCAGGTTCATTCAGTCATAGTATGGTTATAGCGACTCACATAGAAAGTTAACAACTCATAAAGTTTATGGGAATTTTCATAATTAAAAGGGGTTTTATGTCAATTTAAAATCACTTTCTACCTCAATACGTACGGATATTACTGTACACTTTCGGTCTTGGTATTTAAGACTACACGTCATTCATTATGGGATTTTCCTTCAAATCAAAATGGGTGTTATGCCGATTTAAAACCACAATTATATCATTAAGTATGGAAAATACTTGTTTACTCTTGGTCCTGGGATTTAGGACCACATAACTTTTAAAAGGAAAATATTGGAATTTTCATGGTAACACACAACACATTACAAAGAACGGTTTCCAAACTCCTTATCTCAAAAACATATGAACTCACCAACCTTTGTGTTGCCACTTTTTCAAAACTACTTGTATTCTCAGGAATTCGGTGAAATAGGAAATCAACAGCGTTTTGAGGATGGGACGATAAATCGTTAAATAATTCATTTTGTCATCATAATGTAATCGATTTGAAAGGTGTGGCTGAGAGGCATAATCGAACCTTGTTGGATATGGTTCATTTCATGATGTGTCAAACTTCGCTACCAATCTCATTTTGGGGGTTTACCTTAGAGATAGCCTCCCATATCCTTAATCTAGTCCCAACAAAGAAGGTTGCCAAAACACCTCATGAGATGTGGATTAGGAGAGTTCCTAGTTTAGCCCACATCAAGATTAGGGGTTGCGAGGCATTTGTGAGATGCGAGACTAACGATAAACTAGAACCTCGAAGTGAGAGGTGTATTTTCATCGGCTACCCACATAAATCCTTTGGTTAACTCTTCTACAGACCCAGTGAGAATGTGGTATGTGTAGCAAGGAGGGGTGTCGTTTGAGAAAGAGAGTTCATAAGCCAAGTATACAGTGGGAGGCAAATTGACCTTGAAGAAATTCAAGAGTCAAGTGGTGAAGGAACCTCAAAACCTAGCAGTCAATGTGAGGAGGAAACTCATGTTGATCCAATTGACGAATCTGTACCTCTGAGGCGTTCCACAATGGTTAGGAATGCACCTGAGCACTACTATGGTTTTCATATTACTGCAGAGGGTGAGACACTTATCAGTGATGAGACACTGGTAAGTATGGATGAACCTAACAGCTATGCGGAAACCATGGCAGGCCCCATGTCTGGTAAATAGAAAGAGGCAATGGACAACAAGATACAGTACATGTATGCCAATCAAGTTTAGAACTTGGTTGACAATGTGCCAGGTCGTAAGACAGTTGGGTGCAAATGGATCTTCAAAAAGAAGACCGACATGGATGGTAATGAACACACATATAAGGCACGACTGGTTGCAAAGGGTTTTTCTCAAACTCCGGGAGTTGATTATGATGAGAGCTTTTCACCAGTAGCACATATTAAGTCTATTAGGGTGCTGGTAACCATTACTGAATTTCATGATTATGAAATATGGAAAATGGATGTCAAAACCGCCTTCCTTAATGGAAGTCTGGATGAATATGTTTATATGTGTCAGCTAGACGGTTTTGTCAGTACAAAATACCCTAATAGAGTGTGTAAGCTTGACAAATCCATCTATGGATTGAGACAAGCACCTCGCAGATGGAATCTTTTTTTCAATGAGAAAGTCAAAGAGTTTGGTTTTTCGAGAAGTGAAGATGAATCTTGTGTATATGTCAAGGCTAGTGGGAGTATAGTTAGCTTTTTGGTACTGTATGTGGATGACATACTACTCATAGGAAATGACATCCCAACCTTGCAGGGAGTGAAGTCCTGGCTTAGGAAGTTTTTCGCTATGAAAGACCTAGGAGAAGCTTCCTATATTCTAGGGATAAGGATTCTGAGATACCGGAGTAAAAGACTAATTGGACTTAGTCAGAGTACCTACTTGGATAAGGTGCTAAAGAGGTTCATCATGCAGGATTCCAAGAAAGGAGAGTTACCTATCCAGAGTAACACCAAATTGAGTAAGACTTAAAGCCCGAGTACCGAGACTGAGATAGCAGAAATTAGTCGAGTACCTTATGCTTCCGTTGTAGGCTCGATCATGTAAGCTATGACTTGTACTCGTCCTTATGTAGCCTTTGCCTTGAGCATGGTCAGCAGATATCAGGGGAACCCTGGCAAGGTCCACTGGACTGCGGTAAAGAATATCCTCAAGTACCTTCGGAGGACTAAGGATTAGGTCCTTACCCTCGGTGGGAGTGATGACTTGAGAGTTGTAGGGTATAGTGATGCTAGCTTCCAGACTGATAGGGATAATTTCCGCTCTCAGTCGGGTTGGGTCTTTACCTTAAGTGGAGGAGCAATTACTTGGAAAAGTTCCAAGCAGGAGACAGTGGCTGATTCAACATGCAAATCAGAGTATATTTTAGGAAGCGAGGCAACAAAGGAGGCTATATGGCTGAAGAACTTCATTGGAGACCTTGGAGTTGTACTAGCTATAAAAGAGCCTATGGAAGTTTTCTGTGATAGTGAAAGTGCAGTTTCCTTAGCGAAAGAACTAAGGGATTATGGAAGATCCAGACACATCGACAGAAAATACCATTTCATCAGACATCGAATAGAAGAAGAACTCCTTATGGCAAAGAGGGAATCATCGGATGAGAACCCAGAAGATCCCCTCACGAAGGGAGTGGGTAGGGTTAAGCATCTCCAACATGCGAGGCGCATATGATATTAGTTTTTAGTAGTTAGATAGCTCAGAAATTTGTAAAATGTAATTGACATTTGACGATGAAGAAAAGTTGTGTTTGTTTATGAGTAAAGTTTTGCTATCTTTTGTCAATCGTTTACTATAATTTCTCTTTCATGTTTTAACTTCTAGAATATTGATGTTGTGTATTACATAGTATTGAAATTCTCCACAGTCGGTCATATGTCGGAAGTAGATATGAATCAAGACTGTCATGAGGTTGGCTTGTAGCAAAGCGGTGCTACAACACTTCATGAGTACTCATAAGTTCTAAGTATTGGACTCAACCCACACTAGCTGGTATCACTTCATGGAATTTATCTCGAGTGATCGTGAGACGGTAATATCATATAAGTCTTCAAACCTAGAGATATGACTTGTTGACTATGAGCTGGTTATACATTGATCGTACGAAACCACATTGGCCACTCGATGTTATAAAACGTTCTTTTATGTGTGATTCAACAAGTAGTAGAACAGGCATATGAGTCGAAGTTTATCTGTTCCTTCTTGGATTAGAAGTGATATCTGGGCCCCTCGATGATTTTGTTTTGACCTATGTATCGGGCCCGGTCAGAACTCAATTGATGTGTTCGATTAAGTTCTTTGTCAAACAAATCGGAAATCGGGAAACAAACTGCTAGATAATAAGTAAGACATTGTTCCATGTATTTGTCCAGCTGATATCTAGAATAAAGGATTATATGATCACTTATCTTAAATGGCGTATCATCATCTTCGCAGTTCCACGAGACCTTGAAAGAGCTACAATTGTTGATTTGTTCCTGAAGTCATACTTGCTGTTATAGTTATTAGACTTATCCAAGTGAGAGATTGTTGGATAAGGAGTCTAAGTCCATAACTATATCTACTATGTACTTGACCCGAACCCGCATTGTCCATTTGGGTTGCATGGCATCATGCATTTGGATAGACTAAAATGAGAGAAATAACACTTATGGTTTATTAATATATTATAAGTTCTAATATATTAATAATATTATTTGATTAATATTGATCAAGAATTAATTTGGAGTTAATTAAGTGATCAAAATAAGACTAATTAAATATATGGATTGATTATGTAAATCATCCATAACTTGTATAGTGGGCTTAAGGCTTCATGGTTTATCAAGATGGGCTAAGACCCATAGGATGCTCCATGGGAGTTACAAAACCATGTGTCATGAAAATGAAGAGTCATATCACATTAGGGTTTACATAATGTAACCCTAAATGTAACACGCTATATAAAGAACATGATATTCACCAAAATCGGCTACATGAAGTTGCAAGAGGGCTAGGCCGCTTTTCAAGTGTTCTACATATCTATCAAAGTCATTCCAAAGCATTTGGTGTTGTGTGAAACATTTGAGGCATCACACTTGGGGTGCTAGGATCTCAAGGTTTCCGAGGAATCAAGTCAACTACAAGGTATGTAATTCTAGCCATATTTTATGTTAAAAGTTCCCCATGTATGCTAGATAGGATTATGAACTTTGGAAATCAAATTTTGCATGTATTTTAGACAAACATAGATCCAAGGTTTTCTAGGGTTGCATGTACACCTAGGAGTGTTAGAATGCTCAAAACCCTTTAGTACTCCCTCACTAAGGATTCATGTAGTAACCATCTGACGCTCACAGTCAATCACATCTCCAAACCAGCTCAACCAATCCATGCCGACTATGACACAAACATCACCCATTTCTATCAACACCAGATCTACTGGGAACCCAACATCGATAAACTCTAAAACGCATCCTCGAAAAACATCATTGGAAAAAATCCCAAGCTCATCGGTTATTGTAACGCTCAACTGTCGAGTAAACACCTCATGTCTAACACTAATGTGACGACTAAAGGATAAGGGCACGAAAGATGGACTTGCACCCTAGTCAAATAACACCAAGGAAGGCATGGAGTTCACAAGAAAAGTACCTATGTGAAACACAATATAAGCATAAAAAAATCTCAAAATAACATGGATAAGGAGATACGTACTAGCAAAAACGTCAGGTGCTACGCGAACCTCCTCCACAGTCAGCCGAAAATATCTCCCATGAGCTCTCGGAGCCTCGTTTAGCACCTGGTTCCTGGTACGTATTCCTTGTAATTAATATTTCTTAAATAATTCATTTTGCCTTGGACTCGGCGAGTTGAAGGACCAACTTGCCGAGTAGAAGCGGGATGAGACGCGGGGTCTAAGCTTTGGACTTGGCGAGTAGGTCCTGTTTGGGCAAAAACCCTAACCTGGGTGTTTGCACCCTATTTAAACACTCTAACACGGCCTCCCTTGTCCCTAAGACTTCTAGAAGAGTTGTAGAGCAAAACCGTAGCCCCCTTTTTGTCCTTGTGAGTGATTTTGGTCTTGTGAAGGAAGTTTGAAGCTTAAGAGAAAAAGAAGGAGGTGGAGGAGTGCAAGGAGGGGATGTAGATCCGACATCTACCCTGAAAGAGGCTTCCATTCAGGTAGAAAAGTACCTACCTTGATCACTAGTTCATTAGATCCCCTTTTGTCCCTAATTTGATGCTTTCCAAGCCCTAAAACACCAAACTCCATGTGTTTGTGCTCTATGATCCGAAAGGACTTTAGATCTAGACCTTATGGACGTATTAGAAGTATAAAATCTCTGTGGTTGAAGTGATTGAGGTCCCTATTGAGTGTATGACCTCATAAAGAGCTTGAATTTTCCTTTTGGAGCTTATAGGGCCATGCATGCACGTAAAGTTTGCAACTTTACGTGATAAGAATGCCCTAGGAACATAGATCTATGGTTTGGAAGCGTTGCATGTCTCAGATTTTGTCTGTATAGGAAGTGGGTCGAAGGGACTCGGTGATTCCTAAAGCGGAACTTGGCGAGTTCTGTGAAGATGGTCTTAGACTCGGCGAGTTGGATGAACAACTCGGAGAGTCCTATGGAGATTGCCTGGAACTCGACGAGTTATTCTTCAAACTCGGCGAGTCATATGAACTGTTACTGAGTAAGAGGGGTTTAGGTGTTGAAGGTCCAACCCTTCGTATATGCACGCAGAATTAGCAATTTAACGTGTAGCAATAGTCCCAGAAACCCAAATCCTCATAAAGGATGCTATGGTGAGGATTTGGAAGCGAGTAAGAGATCTGCTCGTGGGGACTCGGCGAGTTGTTCTTGGACTCGTCGAGTCGGTTCTATCGTCCCAAGTAGTGAGTTAAGGGTGACTCAGTGAGTGGGAATAACGGCTTGTTGAGTAGGACCGGGTTAGTAGGAGAAGGACTCGGCGAGTCTGTGCCATGACTCGGCAAGTCCAGTCAACTAGAAGTTGACTTTAACCTAGGAGTTGACCTTGGACTAGGGGTGGGTCAGTCATCTGACCTAAGGGTATTTATGAGTGGCTAATCTATGTTTATGATTTATAGCCGGAGGAGTACCGGTTCAGCAGTCAGGTGCTTAGCAAGCAACTTTCAGCAGCTACTTTTCGAGGTGAGTTACCTTCAAGTAGCAGTGGGTCTACGGTCACAATGTCGGCCCACCAGTAGGAGTTGTATGATTAGATGATTGTCTATGTGATATTCATCTAGGGTTGCTACTACCTGTGATATGTTTGTGTGCTAGTATGATATGATGCTATGTGCTAGTGACAGTAGGGATATAGTCCCCAGATTACCGGTCGATAGGACCGAATGGGCAGTCATGCCCATCCATGCTAGATGGATTATGTGATATGTGTTATATGGTAGTAGTAGGGGTGAAATAGTCCCCAACTTCCGGTCAAGAGGACCGAAGGGGAGACAAGCACCCAGATATGCTAGTCAGCATCCGGTCGAGAGGACCAAAGGGGAGACCAGCACCCAGATATGCTAGTCAGCATCCGGTCAAGAGGACCGAAGGGGTAGGTCGGGCACCCAGATATGCCTGCCAATATATGTATGTTATGTGGCTATATGGTATGTGGTACAGTGCGGGAACTCACTAAGCTTCGTGCTTACGGTTTCTAGTTGTTGTTTCAGGTGCCTCTTCAGCCAAGGGGAAGGAGTTGGCGCGGTAGCGGCATATCACACACACGCTCTTTGTTTTCCGCACTACGAGATATTCTGGGATTTGTACTCTGACAATATTATGTTTTACGTTTTGGTTTACAGTTACGAGACATGTTTTTATTAAATTATATTATTGTATGGCATTTTGTTAGAAACGTTTTGCAAATCACTTAAATACAAAATGAAATTTTGGGCCCGTATTTTGGGATGTTACAAGTTGGTATCAGAGCCCTGGTTTGAGGGATTTGGACACACCTTCGGGGGTGTCTAAACTCAAATCAAGGGATTAAGGAATTTTGAAAAAGAAAAAGTTTTCTAAAGGATTAAGTAAAGAGTTTTAAGAAAGAATGAAGTGTATGATGTGCGCGACCGGCCAAGCTCAAGTAACTATTCCCCAAAGTACCCATTAAAGTTTATGTTATGTTTAACAGTTTCAGTAGAACAACATGCTAGAATAGGACTAAGGATCTAGGAGTGATGCCTTATGTGCCTGCTTTATGTGCTTCAGCTTATGAGAATTGCATGCTAGTATTGGGTAGACAATGGTAGGATAGCCTAATTAGGTTACGCCTTGTAGTATGAGCTTAGCATTATGTGCTAGTCCAGCTTCTCATGTAGAGGATAGATTTTCTTGAGTATTTTTCCTCTGTCCGAATGTTGCTGGCTTTGTGCTATGTGGGACTCTGCATGATGGAAGTTAGTCATTAGGTGAATACGTCACATTACATGTAATCAGGGTTGAATAATCTCAGAGTACTGGATTTAGCCCTATTGCGCAGCTCTTGTTTGAGTCTAACCGTTGTAAGGACGAGTATGTTACTCGAAGGATTATCTGGGCCTCATCACATGTGATGGTATTCAGGTAATGGCTAACTGGCATTACAAGGAGGCCTTCAGCGGCTGAGGACCGGTTTGGGTGGAGCTCTATATATACTTGTTAAGTATGTTGCTGTTATTGGTTTTATGTCAAGATAAAACCTGGTTTTAACTCAAATTATAGTTTTGTACTATATAAGTATTATAAATATTAGGAGTAATGCTTAAAGCACAGTCTAATAACTTAGGGTTTTAGACTCGAATATTCTTTCCCTATTATAACTAACGAAACTCGACAAGTCTACATGAGCTACCTTATTCATCAACTAAGATTGGAAATCTTAGTGGAAATTGTCTGACCTGTAACCCTTAATCCTGTGTGAGCAAGGAATTTGTAACAGCCCGGAATTTCAGGTATTGTTATATTTTGATTTTGGGTGTTTTAAGAGGGGACTCGGTGTGTTGGAGCCTAGACTCGCCGAGTAGGATCGCGGATCTGGTCGCGGGTTCGCAATTGGACTCGACGAGTCCGGATATGGACTCGGCGAGTCTGCGCTGTTTAGCAAAAACCCTAACCGTTCAGGTTTGGGACGTATATGAGGGACCTTATGGCCGTCATTGTTCACCCTAGTCCTCTGAGAGAAACCCTAATTCGATTGTGAGCATCTGGAGCAAGGTAGAAGACCATTGTTGATTTTGGAAGTATTGTTTTGCAAGGAAGAGGAGGCTTGGTTAAGGGAACAACAAGAGATGCCACGTTCTGAGGATTGGGGACACAGAGAGCACGTTATTCAGGTAATATTTCGAGTTGCATTCTTCTATGTTGATGTGTATATGGATTTAGGGTTTATTGAACCCTTTTGTGGCTAGATTGAGTGTTACCTTAGTCCCCCAAACGATTGGAACCCTGTATTGGGATCTTTGGAAGTCCAGAATGTCCCATGCCTGAGCATTTCGGGAATCAATGGAGGTTTTGGATTGGAATCCTTATGCCTTAGGTCAAAATGTAAATTATGAGTCATGGGGTGTATTATGAGCACCGAAATGAGGACCTTACGTGATGAATCAGTCTAGGAAGGCCAGACCTATGAATGGTCGGAGCAGTTCTGACCTTAGAAAGCAGTTTGAGCGGTTGCATAGCATGGACTCGCCGAGTCCGATGAACAGACTCGACAAGTAGCTTGAAGATTAACTGGGACTCGTCGAGTTGTTCTTCAAACTCGGCGAGTTGAGTCGGGCTGGCCCCGCAATTCTTCCAGGAGAAACTCGTCGAGTCAAGGAGGATACTCGACGAGTAGAAAGGGAATCTTAGAGAATTGGTGAGGACGTCTAGACTCGCCGAGTCGCCCTAGCACTCGCCGAGTAAGGTCAAGTTGACCGTTGACCGTTGACCAGAGTTGACCTATGTTTGATCTCTTAGGGATAGCCAAACTTAGAAGATAAAAGTGTTAATAAGAGATGTATGATGTTATAGGGAGATTGTAGCTCGGCGGATCGAGTACGAGTGACTTCGGGATTTGCTAGCTTTCGACATTCACGAGGTGAGTCTTCTCACTATACTGTACCCGGAAGGGTTTGACTGTGTGACCGGAAGGTCGGGTATGATATGGGATATATGTGCTAAATGTGATAAGTTAATTGTTTTATGTGCTATGTATGTTATGTGGGCCGGAAGGCATTATGTTATGGGCCGGAAGGCATTATGTTATGGGCCGGAAGGCGAATATGTTATGGGCCGGAAGGCGTTGTGTTGAGGACCTTGTTGGCGTGGGTAGGACCGGAAGGTTTACCTAGCAGGGACGGAAGTCCCCTGAGACACATGGACCGGAATGTCAGGGCCTGGAAAGGCGTATGTGCGTAAGTTGTATTTTGGGGAACTCACTAAGCATTTATGCTTACAGTTGTTATGTATGTGTTTCAGGTACTAGTGAGGACCGTGGGAAGGGCCCGGCGTGATCTGTACACACTGAAAGATGTTTTGTGATCTTGGGATTTAGATGATTTGTATTTTGACATGACACTTGAAATGTTTATGCCTTGTTTTGAATGAAAATACTATATTTTGAAATGAAAAATTTGTTCGAAAATTTACGGTGTTACAAATTGGTATCAGAGCCTTGGTTTGAGGGATTCGGGTGCACCTTCGGGCGTAACTGAACTCAAACCGAGGATTTGAGGAAAACTTTTAAAATAAAGGCATAAACTTTTATAAATGATTTTGTGGTAAACAAGAAAGAAGCAGTGTGTACGATCAGTCAGTGCCCGAACGGTAAAGATCCCCAAAATACCTTACAATGTTATGTTATGAGATAAGTTATGATATGAATTGTTATTCATGCTAGAAGACTAAGTATTCATGATAGGACTAGAGTGGCCTGATTTGTGATGCCTTAGTCTAGGGAGGTTTGCCGATATGAGATGCTTTGATAGCGTGCAGATAGATAGTGCATATCAGAGGTAGAGTACTCACTATCCGGGGTTTGGGGAGGAAGATTTGGGATGAATGCTGATGCGGTGTGGTCGGTAGTATAGGGCCCGTACTACCGAAGACACCGGGTCAGTGGGAGACCCAAGTAAGAATCCCTGGATATCGGAGACTGAGTAGGGTTGCGTTATCGAGTGCAATTATACTCGATGGAGTCTCTGATAGTTTTATGTTGTATTTCAGAGACAGCATGGTTAGACCATGCCACGGAGCGAGTACGAGCGGTGTGAGTGACGAGGAGATTCGTCAGATGATTCACGAGGAGGTGGCTGCAGCGATCCGGGCTGAGATTCCGGGGATGTTTGGGTCTATTAAGACCACCTTGATGGAGACATTTGAGGAGCGGTACGGTTCGCTTTGAACCAGCTCCGTCTGGGAGCGAAGGATTGGTGGAAGTTCGTGACGGCGAACTTCACTTTGGAAGAGATTTTAGCAGTAACATGGGAGGGGTTTACCTCTATGTTCAGAGACGAGTACGTTCCCCCAGTGGAGAGGGAACGATTGGTTCAGGAGTTCTTGACCCTCAAGCAGGGTACTGATTCGGTTGCGGTGATCACGCGGAAGTTTCATGAGAGGGCGATGTTCTGCCCCGAGCTGGTGTCCACAGAGCAGGATCGGATGAGCCGGTACTTGGGTGTTTTGAGGAGGGATATCCGGGAGTTTGTGTCAAACTCCACCTATCATACCTTTGCTGAGCTTCAGGTGAATGCCAGGAAGCGTGAGATTGAGTTGGAGACCCAGGCCAGGGAGGAGGCCGAGTCTCAGCGGGTGGACCGGCGGCCGGCTCAGTCTCAGCCGGCAGCCAAGCAGACTAAGTCCGCCGATTCGAGGACGGGAGGTCTGAAGGGCCGCACTTGCGGAAAGTGCGGCAAGGGTCATGATGGGGCATGTCGATCTGGTGCTTGCTACAAGTGTGGCAAGGAGGGGCACATTGCTAGGGAGTGCCCCAAGGGGTTTACGATTTGCTTTCATTGCAACCAGACAGGCCATCGGAAGGCCGAGTGCCCTCAGCTTCTTCAGGGATCTGCACCTACTGCCAGAGCTACTGCGACTCGACCGGTGAAGGCCGAGGCCCCGAGGGCTCGTGGGAGAGCCTTTCAGCTGACTGCGGAGGAGGTCCGCGCTGCGCCCGATGTTGTGGCAGGTATGCTGTATTTCATGTATTTATTTTGATGTCGAGATGTTATGCTTATGTTATGATATGTGTAGGTACCTTCCTTGTGAACTCTGTGCCTGCTTTAGTGTTATTTAACTCGGGTGCGAGTAGGTCCTTTGTATCCTTAGCTTTTAGTCAGCATATCAGCGTTAGTCGTGAGTCGTTGAGTCGGCCTCTGAGAGTTTCTATAACTGATGAGAGAGTGATTTGTGCCACGGAGGTTCTCCGGGGATGTGTGTTAGAGATTTTCGGGGTTGAGTTTCCGATTGACCTAATTCCTATTGCGATGGGTGATGTCTGTGTCATTGTGGGCATGGACTGGTTGAGCCGATTCGGCGCTGTCATCGACTGTGAGCGTCAGCTGGTGACTATACGAGACCCTAGTGGGGGAGTTCTTTCAGTGTACGGCGAGGGTACCCGTTCGGGATCAGCTTTTTGTTCGGCCGCTAGGGCGAGGCAGTGTCTACAGCAGGGATGTAAGGGTTTTGTGGCGTATGTGATGGATATGCGGGAGGTTTCCGAGAGACCGACATCAGTTGAGGAGGTCCCAGTGGTGCGCGAGTTTCCAAATGTGTTCCCCGAGGAGCTGCCGGGAGTACCTCCTGTGAGGCAAGTAGAGTTTGGTATCGATCTGGTTCCGGGGGCCGCGCCTATCGCTAAGGTGCCTTATCGTCTTGCACCTCCAGAGATGCAAGAGTTGTCCTCGCAGCTTCAGGAGTTGCTGGGGAAGGGATTCATCCGGCCGAGCAGCTCGTCGTGGGGAGCACCTATTATGTTCGTCAAGAAGAAGGATGGTTGACACCGGATGTGCATTGATTACCGGGAGTTGAACAAGTTGACGGTCAAGAACCGTTACCCATTACCGAGGATCGATGATTTATTCGATCAGTTGCAGGGAGCATCTTGGTTTTCCAAGATCGATCTGAGGTCGGGGTACCATCAGGTGAGAGTGCGGGATGACGACGTCTAGAAGACAGCGTTTAGGACGCGATATGGGCATTATGAGTTTGTGGTGATGCCTTTCGGGCTCACCAATGCCCCGGCTGTGTTCATGGATCTCATGAACAGGGTATGCAGGCCGATGTTGGATCGGTCAGTGATTGTATTTATCGACGATATTCTAGTGTATTCGAGATCTAGAGAGCAGCATGAAGAACATTTGAGGGAGGTCCTTGGGGTTTTGAGATCGGAGAAGCTTTATGCAAAGTTCTCCAAGTGTGACTTCTGGTTGCGGGAGGTCCAATTCCTAGGACATGTTGTTAATCAGGAAGGGATATTGGTCGATCCAGCCAAGGTTGAGGCGGTGATGAGTTGGGAGGTGCCGAAGTCACCTTCTGAGATCAGGAGTTTCCTTGGATTGGCAGGGTATTATCGGAGATTCATTAAGGACTTCTCCAAAGTTGCAGTGCCACTCACTAGATTGACCCGAAAGGGGGTTGCATTCTCATGGGGACCCGAGCAGCAGACCTCCTTTGAGACACTTCGCCAAAGGTTGTGCGAAGCTCCGGTATTAGCTCTCCCGGAAGGGATGGAGGATTTTGTAGTATATTGTGATGCATCGATTTCGGGGCTGGGTGCAGTGTTGATGCAGAGGGGTCATGTGATAGCTTATGCGTCGAGGCTGCTGAAGCCTCATGAGGTGAGATATCCCACGCATGATTTAGAGTTGGGGGCAGTAGTGTTCGCTCTCAAGATCTGGCGTCACTACTTCTATGGGGTTCGATGTACGATATACACGGACCATAAGAGCTTGAAGTATTTGATGGATCAGCCCAACCTAAATATGCGTCAGAGGAGGTGGTTGGATGTGGTCAAGGATTATGATTGTGAGATCCTGTGCCACCCAGGCAAGGCTAATGTGGTAGCCGATGCATTGAGCCGCAGGGCGGAGAGCACTCCACTGCGAGATGTATGTTTGAGATTGACTGTAATAGCTCTAGTATTGGATGCTATTCGTGGGGCACAGGCCGAGGCTGTGCGACCAGAGATGCAAAAGAGAGATCGGGTTGTCGGTTTGGTTTCAGAGTTCGTTACGGATGGACGAGGGCTTATGACGTTTCAGGGTCGGATTTGGGTACCGTTCGTGGGTGGTACGCGTATTACTTTGATGGAAGAGGCTCATCGATCGAAATTCTCGATCCATCCCGGGGCTACGAAGATGTATTTGGATTTGAGGAAAGAGTATTGGTGGCCCTGTATGAAGAGGGACGTCGCATGGTTCGTGGAGAGGTGCTTGACCTACCGTAGGCTTAAGGCCGAGCACCAGAGACCGCATGGCAAGTTGCAGCCATTGGAGGTTCCCGAATGGAAGTGGGAACAGATCACTATGGATTTCATCACCAAATTGCCGAGGACTGTCAGAGGAGTCGATGCAATTTGGGTGATTGTGGATAGGTTGACGAAGAGTGCTCACTTCCTTGCCATCAGTGAGAGTTCTTCAGCGGAGAAGTTGGCGGAGATATATGTGAGAGAAGTGGTATCTCGGCATGGGGTGTCGATCTCGATTGTTTCAGACCGTGATGTGCGCTTCACTTCCAGATTCTGGAAGAAATTCCATGAGGAGCTGGGTACTAAATTGCATTTTAGTACCGCATACCATCCCCAGACAGACGGTCAGAGCGAGCGAACGATTCAGACGCTCGAGGACATGCTTCGAGCATGTGTGTTAGATTTCGGGGGTAGCTGGGATGCGTATTTACCCTTGGCAGAGTTTTCCTACAACAACAGCCATCATTCGAGCATTGGTATGCCACCCTTTGAGCTGTTGTATGGTAGGAAGTGTCGGACTCCCATTTGCTGGGGAGAGGTGGGGCAGAGAGTGATGGGCAGTACAGGGATCGTGCTTCAGACGACAGAGCAGATTTAGCAGGTTAGACAGAGGTTATTGACCGCCCAGAGCCGACAGAAGAGTTATGCAGACAGACGCCGATCCGAGCTTGAGTTTCAAGTCGGCGACTTCGTTCTCCTGAAGGTCTCTCCTTGGAAAGGAGTGATTCGATTCAGGAAGAGGGGCAAGTTGGGACCCCGGTATATTGGGCCATTTAGTGTGATTGCAAGGATAGGTCGGGTAGCCTATCGTTTGGAGTTGCCAGCAGAGTTGGGGCAGATCCACGACACTTTTCATGTGTCGCAATTGAGGAAGTGTATAGCCGATGAGTCGGCAGTGGTTCCATTAGAGGATATTCAGGTGGATGCGAGCCTGAATTATGCCGAGAGACCAGTGGCCATCAGGGATCGGAAGATCAAGGTTCTGAGGAACAAGGAGGTACCTCTGGTGTTGGTTCAGTGGCAACACCGGAAGGGATCGGAAATGACTTGGGAGCCGGAGCGTGAGATGCGGGAGCAGCATCCGGAGCTATTTTCAGAGTGACACTTCGAGGGCGAAGTCTAGTCCTAGTGGGGGAGAGTTGTAACAGCCCAAAATTTCAGGTATTGTTATATTTATGATTTTGGGTGTTTTAAGAGGGGACTCGGCGAGTTGGAGCCTAGACTCGCCGAGTAGGATCGCGGATCTGGTCGCGGGTTCACGACTGGACTCGACGAGTCCGGATATGGACTCGGCGAGTCTGCGCTGTTTAGCGAAAACCCTAACCGTTCAGGTTTGGGACGTATATGAGGGACCTTATGGCCGTCATTGTTCACCCTAGTCCTCTGAGAGAAACCCTAATTCGATTGTGAGCATCTGGAGCAAGGTAGAAGACCATTGTTGATTTTGGAAGTATTGTTTTGCAAGGAAGAGGAGGCTTGGTTAAGGGAACAACAAGAGATGCCACGTTCTGAGGATTGGGGACACAGAGAGCACGTTATTCAGGTAATATTTCGAGTTGCATTCTTCTATGTTGATGTGTATATGGATTTAGGGTTTATTGAACCCTTTTGTGGCTAGATTGAGTGTTACCTTAGTCCCCCAAACGATTGGAACCCTGTATTGGGATCTTTGGAAGTCCAGAATGTCCCATGCCTGAGCATTTCGGGAATCAATGGAGGTTTTGGATTGGAATCCTTATGCCTTAGGTCAAAATGTAAATTATGAGTCATGGGGTGTATTATGAGCACCGAAATGAGGACCTTATGTGATGAATCAGTCTAGGAAGGCCAGACCTATGAATGGTCAGAGCAGTTCTGACCTTAGAAAGCAGTTTGAGCGGTTGCATGGCATGGACTCGCCGAGTCCGATGAACAGACTCGGCGAGTAGCTTGAAGATTAACTGGGACTCGTCGAGTTGTTCTTCAGACTCGGCGAGTTGAGTCGGGGTGGCCCCGCGATTCTTCCAGGAGAAACTCGTCGAGTCAAGGAGGATACTCGACGAGTAGAAAGGGAATCTTAGAGAATTGGTGAGGACGTCTAGACTCACCGAGTCGCCCTAGCACTCGCCGAGTCAGGTCAAGTTGACCGTTGACCGTTGACCAGAGTTGACCTATGTTTGATCTCTTAGGGATAGCCAAACTTAGAAGATAAAAGTGTTAATAAGAGATGTATGATGTTATAGGGAGATTGTAGCTCGGCGGATCGAGTACGAGTGACTTCGGGATTTGCTAGCTTTCGACATTCACGAGGTGAGTCTTCTCACTATACTATACCAGGAAGGGTTTGACTGTGTGACCGGAAGGTCGGTTATGATATGAGATATATGTGCTATATGTGATAAGTTAATTGGTATACGTGCTATGTATGTTATGTGGGCCGGAAGGCATTATGTTATGGGCCGGAAGGCATTATGTTATGGGCCGGAAGGCATTATGTTATGGGCCGGAAGGCGAATATGTTATGGGCCGGAAGACGTTGTTTTGAGGACCGTAAGGTTGGCGTGGGTAGGACCGGAAGGTTTACGCAGCAGGGACGGAAGTCCCCTGAGACACATGGACCGGAAGGTCAGGGCCTGGAAAGGCGTATGTGCGTAAGTTGTATTTTGGGGAACTCACTAAGCATTTATGCTTACAGTTGTTATGTATGTGTTTCAGGTACTAACGAGGACCGTGGGAAGGCGCCGGCGTGATCTGTACACACTGAAAGATGTTTTGTGATCTTGGGATTTAGATGATTTGTATTTTGACATGACACTTGAAATGTTTATGCCTTGTTTTGAATGAAAATACTATATTTTGAAATGAAAGATTTGTTCGAAAATTTACGGTGTTACAGAATTTGTGTATGAATAAGATACGGGTTGACAACCCTACTCGTGGTTGTTAGCTACAACCAACATTTGGTAGTGACGAACTAGCCCAATTTGCTATATTTCGACGTCGATGAAGCGTGCAGAAACTACTATATGGTGTGATCCTTGAAACAATAACCAGAGGTTTGAAACTAAGTCACACAGCCACGTTACAGACTCATGGTAGCACAAATTTTGAAGCATTATACTTTGTCGATATATAAGTATGAATGTTAAGTATAAGTTTCCCAAAGACTTATACTCTAAGTACAGTAATCTGCTAGGTATGCTACTTGTATATTAAGTAGATAACTATACCTATTCTACATACTCGTATAGAATTGAAATAAGATTTATACGTAGCCATTTTTACTTGTATAGAATTGAAATAAGATTTATACGTAGTAACCTTCACTTGTATGGAATTACAAACACTTATATTCATAATATATTAGACTTCTAGGCATGCTACATATTTGGTAAGTAAACAATTATACCGAGGATATATACACTATATGTTAGAAACAAGTATAAGTCAAAATGATACTCTCAAAACTATACTTTTGAACTCAAAAAAAGTATTATTTTTACTCCGAGTCCAAACCTGTGAACTTAGTAACTTTATGTTGACGTACTTTGAAAATGCATGTGTTTTCAGGAACTTGAAAAGCTGGAATAATATAACTTTCTACTATCAATAAAGGTACGTAGTTTATAATAATTCGTTTCTACTGTTCGATATATATATATATATATATATATATATATATATATACACACACACACACACACATATATATATATATATATATATATGATACAAGGAATGATGTTACACTGCCTGGTGTTTCCGCCGCCGGCTGGGGGTGTGACAATATCTCTCCTAGATTATTCCTTGACACAAAACTCTCTCTAAATGGTTCCATCTATGTACCCCTACTCAGCATACACAGAGGAAATAACATATAATATCAATCAATAGCATCCCCCTAGGCTAAGGCATCATGAATCGGGCAACTCTAGCTCTAAATTCCTGAAATACCTAGCCTGTCATCTAACATGCATCTATAATATCTCATAAGTATCTCATCTCATAATATAAACAAATAAGGGTATGTTTGGAAAATCACCGTTCGGGCTCTGGTTGATTGTACACACTGTTTCATCTCGTTTCCTCTTAAAAACTCGTACTCGTTAAGAAAATCATTTCTTTTTAGAAAATTATGCAATTCCTCAGTTTGAGTCCAGACATACCCGAGAGTCCATCCGAATCCCTTAAACCAAGACTCTGATAGCAACTTCTAACACTCAAAATTTTCAAATAAAATTTTCATTTTTAAAACCACACAAAATACAATTTCACATTTCTCAAACCCAAGTTTATAAGTTGTTCAAAATAGAAGACAACAAAATGTTTGACAGTATCCCAGAAACCTCAAAAACATAATCTCCAGCTGGTGTCTACAATCACGCGGGCGCCTTACCGCGTTCCTGAGATGTACCTGAAACATATTTCACACAATACTATAAGCACGAAGCTTAGCGAGTTCCCTAAAATACCACACACAAATAAGTAGCATCACATGGCTATACTCGATAAGGACCCTCCGATCATGTTTCTTAGTGAAGACCCTCTAGTCTCACAGCTTCGGTCGGACCCTCTGGTCCGGTATCGCAGTGAAGACCCTTCAGTCTCACAACTTAGTTTGGACCCTCCGATCCTAACTCAATAAGGTTTTGAATAATATACGTTATAAATCACAAAGACAAAAGTAAAATATATCACATAACTAAGTGCAAGCACATAAGAGCCTCCGGTCAATAACTCAGATAAGACCCTATGGTCACACAATATTACCACTCAGGTAAGTATAGTGAGAAGACTCACCTCGTAAGTAAGGAAGTATGTCTCGTACTCGACGGTAGGTCGAGACTCTACTTACATATATCATAATCATCTATAATTAACAATTTATAATAACAACTCCAAGAATGTTAAACTACTCCTTTACTAACTCTCGAAAAGTGTGAAAGACCATTTTATCTATCCATGGTATCCTATTTTCACATCTTGACCAAACCCTAATAGTCAACAGAACTCAATGCTCAAGCCAACAGTCCATGTTGACCCAACTCATTGGGTGCATCTGTAGGGCGCCGGCACAACCAATCTTACAAATCCCCGGAGTAGAAGTAAACCATGCCTTCTATGAATGTTGTGAGATTGGGCACTACAAGAGGGACTGCCCAATAACGAAGAACTCGGGAGGGGAAGGGCAAATTCTAATGATCACCGCAGGAGAGACTGCCCCGGAACCACCAGCGAACAGCGGCACGTCTACTAACTTTAAAGAATTAATTTATATTAATATTAAAAAGTTGGGAAAAATAAAAAAGTAGTTATAAATAACTCACTCATCCGATCAAGTCACATCATTCATAAGAGTACTAAAAATTCATACATTTGACCTATATTATCTTAGTATGTACATCAGACTTATACATAACTAAGATTTTATAGGCGTAGAGTGAGTGATTCCGCCTCATTTCCTGTTCCTTATCTGGTTGTGGATTTAGGGCAGAGTCACTCAGTCGACCTTCTTTTTCATCTTAATTATACATAACTTGTATATACCAAGCGATCATAGAAGTACCTGAGAAGGATCATAATATAAATTATTATCACTAGTTATCAAAGCACTTTCACTGCTAGTACTCACTTATTGTGGTACGATTTGTGGCAGTGGTACTAACAAGAAAACACCAGAAAGTCTACACATAATGCACTACCGAGCACACTCGGAATGCACCATCGCTATAACAGACGTTTATTTCGAATCGACTTAACACTTGTTTCTATTAATAGTCCAGCGTTGTCATTCGACGTGGATTGGCGTGGTCCTCACCATACCAATTTCATGTGTTATGAAAACCAACCGCCTTAACCGACCTATTAACGAAACCCTTGTCACTAGTAACAACAACCCGACATAGACCTCAGAATTGTCTCTCGTATCCTAAACCCAGAATTACTCATGCGAGGAGTACATTTCCCTCCGAAAACTTTCCGATGTATACCAATCAGAACTCCCAGAACTACCATTCGTTCAACAGGTCAAGCTTAAGCATAGAGGTAAAAGTACGAATACGGTTAACCTATCACTACTAAGTGTATACGCGTGAGTAGTATATAATTAAGATTTTGTGGACTAAAAATTTGTGCTTCCGCCCTATCTCCTATTCATTGTCTGGTTGTAGACCTTAGGTAGAGTCGCACATCCGACCGTCTTATTAATCTTATTTATATATGGCTTGTATACACGAGGTAGTGATAAATGGACCAGGTACGAATCCTACTATGAACTTCATGCCAAACCTAACCAGGTCTACGAGTGGATATTCTACCATTCAGAGGGGCACAACCCCTGAAGTCCTGCTAAGAAATCTAATTTCGGGACGAAATTCCCTTTAATAGGGGGATGATGTGACAACCTGTAATTTATATCTTACGAAAATCAAATATAAATCAAGTAAAGATCAAAATTATTTCTTTAATTATCTTATTAAAGTTAGAGTAATGAGATATAAGTGTAAGGACTTTGTATTAAAAAGTGTAGTCAGTTAAAGAAGGAACACCTTTGGAACCAAGAACCTTTTTGGCCCGAACCGCAAACCTCGCAGCTTCACATTGGCCGTGAACACTTCGGATCCGTGAACCCTCAGCCATGAACCTTTGGCATTGAACCCTCCTTCGGCTGTGAACTCCTCTATATATATATATATATATATATATATATATATATATATATATATATATGTGTGTGTGTGTGTGTGTGTGTGTGTGATTGATCGATTTTATCCTCATTTCTTCACTTCTGGCTATGAACTCAACCATTCTCTGTCAAGTATCATCAGCCTAAAACCCTCCTCTCTCCTGATGATCATAAGAAGCACCTTCTATCTTGTTTTGCATATGGAGTTCTCTTAACTTCAACCTTGATTCTTCAACTTTTGTATAGATCTTCAAGATCTTTGAGCCATGAACACTTGTGTCTTCATCTTTCTACCAAGAACACACACTAGTATATGGGCTGTGAACCTAAGAACACCAAGTGTTTTTGGACCGTGAACACACAACCTGGTCGTGAACAGATTTCAACCCTCCATCTTTGCTTCTAACACCCTTATTTGTAAGTTAAAGTTTCAAATTAGTTCGTTTTCCTAGCATTCTTATGAGTATATTCATTAATTGTATACCTATATATTACATAAATTGTGTTCAGGACCGATTTTGTTAACAAGACTTCACTTGTGGAGCTAATGTCCTATATCAAATCTTCAATCGAATCCCAAAATGAGGTGATTTCATACCCCCATATATTTCCAAACTTTTTAATGTTTTTATGGGCGGAATACAACTCAAACACAAGAAATGTTGTGTTTTAAAATATAAATTGCTGATTATGTCTTTCTTACCATTGAAATGTATTTAAGACATGAAGCTTATTAAAACATGGAAATAAGCTTATAAACTATAATAAGTATAGTTTATGGAACAAAAGGATTTTTTCTAAACTTACCGGTTATTTATAAAAAGGGTTTTCACATTATTACTTGTAAATTCATTAATCTAGGTTGTGAAACACGTCTTTGGGTACTTACATAAGTACTAGTCGAAGTCTACTCTTATGAACCAGAGTCTCCATGAGGGAGAGTGTGAGTTTGTGTATAGGTCTATATGGGACCAAAACTCCCTCACCTCTATTGTTAGCTACAGTTGTGTGACATCCCCAAAATCACGGCCAGAAAAGACCGGTTTGTTTACGCTTTGTTTAAAAATCAGAGTAACATTTTAAATAAAAGTGTTGCGGAATTTGTCCCGAAACAAAATATGATAAAGATTTATCAAAAGCATTTCCATAGAAATGTATTTCATTAAAAGACTTGGGATGTCATATTCGTACAGATCAAAAGCATAAACAATACAATATAAGCCTTACTACATTATTTCATATCTACAGGCCTATATCCGTAATCCCTCGTCCAAACATCATATCTATGCTCAAGCGCCACTACCTGTAATACATAAAACTGAGTGGGTCAGGCTTGGGAGCCTGGTGAGTACATAGGGTTTTCAACCCACAATAAATAAGTTTATTAACTTCATTAAATTAAACAAACCCGATTACTCGTTCCCGTTATCCTGACATTACGTCCCTAAGCATCTATCATAAGGGACCTACCCTAAGGATTATCATCGGGACGGACACTACTGCTAAGGGGATTCCTCAGCAATAAATGTCCTTAAGGTAACCATGTGGGGGATGGAGTACATCTGGTGAGCACACAGTTCAAATAAACACACAGTTCGAATAAACACCTACAGGTTGCGAGCCTGCTAGTGTTCCACTGGACTGTCTAGAATAGTCCGTGGTCGTCATCTATACTCCGCTAGATGACTAGATCATCAATATCATCTATAACGAGGCCTCTCATTATTTAATTTTGTCACACAGCAACTATTACATCTACCCATGTTTTACCCAACACATTTTGTAGATATAAAATACATATACAGTTTAAATCATTGAAAACATGTATAAAACGTTCATCCAACATAGATAGCAAGTATACAGATAATATACACACACAACACGTAATTTATATAAAATACTTCATATCTATGTGTAAGCTGAAAGTAACTATGCACTCACCTGAGTAGGTGGTGACTCGGCGCTTGGACAGCACTTCGTTACTCTTAACACACTTTTCCTTTGGCAAAACCTAGTATCATTGCCACTATGTTTAGTCTAACGATAACCGCGATTAATTAATAGTCTAACTATTATTATTATTATATAAGCGTTAAATGATACTTATATAACCCATAATAATAGCCCAAGTACTTATTATAAGGTCCTAATAACATTACTATATTAAAACGTAAGCTAAACTAAAGATAGGTTAGGCATAGCTCACTTACAGCGGGTTTTATCGAAACCGGGCTTCGCTGGAGCAGCATTCCCGAGCTGAAAGGCTCTTTTCTCGGGACTCCGGGAGCCTCGGGGCTTCCTTCGGGTGCTAGGGGGTTTACCTAGGCTTTTAGGGGGGTTAGGGAGGCTAGAGAGAGAAACTAGAGAGAGAAAGTGAATTCGGGAGGTGTGAAGAGAAGGCTAGACCTGACACCTTTATTTATAGTGCAAAAATCTGATGGACTCGCCGAGTAGGGGGGCCTACTTGCCGAGTTGGTCCATGTGGTGGCCTTCTGGTGGTGCCACGTGTCCAATTCTGGTGGTGCCACATCACCCCCTATCGCTTATCAGCCTTCGAACTTAGAAAAATCATAACTTTCGCATACGAGATCCGTTTTCGACGTTCTTTATATCCACGCGTAGGTAAAATCAAGATCTACAACTTTCATTTAGACTCCGTCGGCTAATTCTCGACCGATCTCAAATTTAACAGTAGGAGGCGTTTAGACTGTTAAATGACCGCGAAGAATTCGTAACTCCTTCATACGAACTCTGTTTTCGTCCATATTTTTACCGTTGAGTTCCTATTAACATTACTATATTAAAACGTAAGCTAAACTAAAGATAGGTTAGGCATAGCTCACTTACAGCGGGTTTTATCGAAACCGGGCTTCGCTGGAGCAACATTCCTGAGCTGAAAGGCTCTTTTCTCGGGACTCCGGGAGCCTCGGGGCTTCCTTCGGGTGCTAGGGGGTTTACCTAGGCTTTTAGGGGGGTTAGGGAGGCTAGAGAGAGAAAATAGAGAGAGAAAGTGAGTTCGGGAGGTGTGAAGAGAAGGCTAGACCTGACACCTCTATTTATAGTACAAAAATCTGATGGACTCGCCGAGTAGGGGGGCCTACTTGCCGAGTTGGTCCATGTGGTGGCCTTCTGGTGGTGCCACGTGTCCAATTCTGGTGGTGCCACGTCACCCCCTATCGCTTATCAGCCTTCGAACTTAGAAAAATCATAACTTTCGCATACGAGATCCGTTTTCGACGTTCTTTATATCCACGCGTAGGTAAAATCAGGATCTACAACTTTCATTTAGACTCCGTCAGCTAATTCTCGACCGATCTCAAATTTAACAGTAGGAGGCGTTTAGACTGTTAAATGACCGTGAAGAATTCGTAACTCCTTCATACGAACTCTGTTTTCGTCCATATTTTTACCGTTGAGTTCCTATTAATGAGATCTTCAACTCTCATTTAGGTCGCGTAAGCCAAAAACCGCTCGAACTAAAATTCGAGTTTCGGGCCGTGTACTGCTAAGCCGAATCTTAGAAAAATCATAACTTCCTCATACGAAGTCAGATTTCGGCGTTCTTTTTATCGAAGCTCTTAGTTTAACATATTCTACAACTTTTGTTTAGATTGCTAAGGCTAAATCTCACTCTATCGTAAATTCACTATTTACGCTTCCCGGTGCCGTGCCGGTTTTGCCGTAAAACTTCGACGGGCCATAACTTCTTCGTTATAACTCGGATTTCGGCGTTCTTTATATGTACGGAAACCTTGAGACATATTCTACAACTTTATGTAGAGATATCGGGCTTATATCACACTTTAATTTTGACGCTTATTTTTATTCTTTATTTATAATTAAATTGTAAGCACATAAATACACATAATTCACATAATACTCAAATATTTCATCTTTATTACTTCAAAAAGAGTTACAATAGTTGACCTAGACTATTACATTGACAATTATGATTAGCCCTGAAATCCGGGCGTTACAATTCTCTCCCCCTTAGGATGATTCTGTCCCGGAATCATGCATCAGCAAACAGATGTGGATAGCGACTCATCATGTCATCCTCTGTTTCCCAATTGAGATTCGGCACATTCGAATGTTTCCATCAGACTAGCACTAAGTCGACCATCTTGCGTCGTAACTTCTTAGTCTTACGGTCAACAATTGCCTCGGGCTCTTCGATCAGCCTCTTATTCTCATCCGTTCTTAACTCTGAGATTGGAATTATGTCGGGAACATCTCCCGTGAATTTCCTCAAATAACACACATGGAAGGTGTTATGAATACCATTGAGTTCTTCGGGCAATTCCAGCTGGTAAGGTTGGTTCCCAATCTTCTGAAGAACTTTGAACGGTCCAATAAACCTTGGACTCAACTTTCCTCGTTTCCCAAATCGTATAAGCCCCTTCCATGGTGAGACTTTAAGCAAAACCGAATCCCCAACCTCAAAGGTTATCGGTCATCTTTTCTTGTCAGCATAGCACTTTTGACGATCCTAGGCCGCTAACATTCTTTCCCTAATCACCTTCAACTTCTCAGCAGTCTCATGGACTATCTCGGGGCCCATAAAATGCTTCTCTCTGGCTTCAAGCCAACAAGACGGCGTACGAAACTTCTGTCCATACAAGGCTTGGTAAGGTGCCATCTTGATGCTCGAGTGGAAACTATTGTTGTAGGAAAATTCTACCAGAGGTAAGTACTCGTCCCAATTCCCTTGGAATTCGAGGGTACATGCTCTCAGCATATCTTCCAGTGTCTGAATCGTTCTTTCCCTCTGACCATCGGTTTGCGGATGATAAGCCGTACTCAGACATAATTTCGTACCCAATTCATCTTGTAAACTCCTCCAAAACCTCGACGTAAAACGACTATCACGATCAGATACAATCGTAAGAGGGACACCGTGAAGTCTTACAATTTCCTTCACGTAAGCATTTGCGAGCTTATCCATAGACCACTTCTCGTTGGCTGCTATGAAGTGTGCACTTTTCATGAAACGATCCACGACTACCCAAATCATGTTGTGTCCGCTCTTCGTCCTAGGTAGTTTAGTCACAAAATCCATGTTGATGTCTTCCCATTTACCCATGGGAACAGGTAAGGGTTCTAAACTCCCATACGGTTTCTGATATTGTGCCTTAACTCTCGCACATGTCACACACTCGGCCACATACTTTGCAACATCGAGCTTCATCGTTGGCCACCAGTAGTAGGGTTTTAGGTCCCTATACATTTTAGTGCTACCGGGATGAATTGAGTACATGGTATTATGTGCTTCCTCCATCAAAAGGTCTCTTATTCCTCCCGTCTTAGGTACCCAAATTCGATCTTGGAATACCTTCAGACCTCGACTGTTTGTACCAAACACTAACGTTTTGCCTAAACGTTCTTCCTTTTGATCATTCTTCTCTAAAGCTTCTTCTTAAGCTTTTCTGATACTTTCCACAATCGTTGAGACGACTTCAATTCTCAACGCTCTTGGCCTTTTCCTTTCAAGGTTGACTTTCCGACTGAGAGCATCAGCAACAATATTTGCTTTACCTGGGTGGTAAAGTATCTCACAGTCGTAGTCCTTGAGTAGTTCTAACCAACGTCGTTGCCTCATGTTCAACTCCTTCTGATTAAAGAGATACTGGAGACTCTTATGATCAGTGAAGAGCTTGCACTTCGTGCCGTAGAGGTAATGCCTCCATATCTTTAGAGCGAAAACTACCGCTGCCAACTCCAGATCATGAGTGGGGTAGTTCTTTTCGTGCTCTTTCAATTGTCGAGATGCGTATTCTATCACCTATTCTCTTTGGGTTAGAACACAACCCAACCCAACTCCAGTTGCATCACTATAAACCGCAAAGTCTTCAACTCCATCGGGTAGAGAAAGTATCGGTGCTTCACATAACTTCTTTTTTAGCTTCTTGAATGCCTCATCGTGCTTCTCACTCCACGTATACGTAGCTCCTTTGTGGGTTAACGCTATTAATGGAGCAGCTATCGAAGAAAAGCCTTGGATAAATCGTCGATAATATCCGGCTAATCCTAGAAAGCTTCGAATCTCCTTGGGACTCTTTGGACGTTCCCACTTCATTACAACTTCGATTTTTGCTGGGTCAACCATTATCCCTTCTTGGTTAACCACATGACCCAAGAATTGGACTTCTCGGATCCAAAAATCACACTTTGAGAACTTAGCGTAAAGCTTCTCCTTCTTTAACACTTCCAACACTTCTCGTAGATGCTTGCCATGCTCCTCTTGGCTTTTTGAGTAGATCAGAATGTCGTCGATGAACACTATCACAGATTTATCGAGGAATGGTTTACAAACCCTATTCATCAAATCCATGAATGTTGCTGGAGCATTGGTTAGTCCAAACGACATAACCAAGAACTCGTAGTGTCCATATCTTGTTCTGAATGCAATCTTCTCGATATCCTGATGTCTCACTTTCAGCTGATGATATCCTGACCTAAGATCGATCTTTTAGAAGTAGCTCGAACCTTGCAGCTGATCGAATAGGTCGTCAATCATCGGCAAAGGATACTTGTTCTTCACCGTTGCCTTGTTCAACTCTCGGTAGTCTATACACATTCTCATGCTTCCGTCCTTCTTCTTTACGAATAACACCGGAGCTCCCCAGGGTGATGAACTAGGTCGAATGAAACCGTTGTCCAACAGCTCCTGAAGTTCCGTCATAAGCTCCTTCATCTCCATCGGTGCTAATCGGTATGGTGCTTTTGCTATTGGTGTCGTTCCTGGTAACAAGTCTATACGAAACTCCACTTGCCTATCAGGTGGTAATCCGGGAAGATCTTTGGGAAAGACTTCCTGATAATCATACACAACCGATATATTCTGCACCTCTTTCTTCTCCTTCTTAGCATCGATTACGAATGCCAAGTATGATGCACATCCTTTGGATAAACATTTCCTGGCTTTCATCAGGGAGATGATTCCAGAATTCACTCTGCGTTTGTCCCCGTACACCATAAATGATTCCTTTCCAGGTGGGTTTACCCTTACTATCTTCTTTCGGCATTGAATCTCAACATCGTTGGCGCTAAGCCAATCCATACCCAAAACGATGTCGAAACCATTTAACTCTATGGGTAATAGCTCTTCGTGGAATTCGTTTCTGTTTAGGTCGATGACGATGTTGCTAATACGATTACTAACAGGTACGAATTTGCCACTGGCAACTTCTATAATCAGGGCATTATCAAGTTTTTCTACAGGCAATGCTAATTTCCCACCAAATTTATGTGACACAAAAGAGTAGTTGGCTCCGGAATCAAATAGTATATTTGCAGGAAAACCATTTACAAGAAAGGTACCTGAAGCGACGTCTGATGCCTCCTTCGCAACCTCGAGCGTCATCTGGAAGGCTCTCGCCTTCGGCTTCGGTGGTATGTTGGGCCTTCCCGCATCTTTCTTATTTGGGCAATCCTTAGCAATATGCCCTTCTTCACGACACTCGTAGCACACCCTCTTGTTGGTGGTGCACTCATTGGCATAGTGCCCCGTTTTCCCACACTTGTAGCAGGTTACTTCCTCGCCACATTTTCCCGAGTGCTTCTTCTTGCACTTCTCGCACCATTTAAATTCATTTCCTCCCCCGAACTTCTTTGAACCGAACTTGCTCTTCTTTTTGTTGGGTTTAGCAGACCCTTCAAATTTCTTCTTTTCGCCAACCTCGACTTTGCTGGAAGCTCTTCCCTTAATCATATCCTCCACAGACTTGGCAGCCCAGATAGCTGCCTCCAAAGTAGGTGCCTGACGCATTGGTACCGCGTACTCCCATGGTAATCCCTTTGCGTACTTATCAATTTTTGTCAGCTCATCCAGAACAAGACGCAAGGCAAACTCCATCTTTTTTGTGAAGTTGTTCGTGTATTCATCGATTGACATGCTTCCCTTCTTCAGGGTTAGAAACTGGTTCTCTAGCTCGAGCAGGTTTTGAGCTGAGCAGTACTTTCGTTTGAATTGCACCAGAAATTCTGCCCATGTCAGTTGCAGGGGCTTGTTGGGGCTTAAAGTCTTCCCCAAGGTATTCCACCAACGTACAACGCCTCCTCGAAACTGATGCACTGCAAACGTGGTCTGTAGCTTTCCTCTGCAACCACACGTCATGAAAGCTAACTCCATTTCCGAGATCCAATCCATGACTCCGATTGGATCTTCCTTTCCCGTGAAAGTTGATGGCTTGCAAGTCTGAAAATCCTTGTACTTGCATCCATTTCTCTCGAATCCGTCATCTTGGTTATTTTGTTGAACTATTGGTGGGTTGACTTGACCAACAGTTCCACTGTAGTCTCCTTCCTCAGTCTGCCCTTCGTTCAACTCGGGCTGTTCGATCTGAATAGTGGCTTCCTCTCGATTTTGCTGGAGCAAACGTCTAGTTTCCTCCATTTGACGATCCAACATCGCTTGGATCATCGCTTGCACTCCGGCCATTGTGACTGGCTCAGCAGCGGCTTCCATCACCGGTATTTGCTCAATCACTGGGGGTTGGTTTTTGTTCCCATTTGCATTCACATTTCCGCTACGGGTCCTTGCCATCTTGATCTATACACCGAATAAGGTGAATTTAGATCTTTATTTAGGACTGATGTTCAAATCGTCCTTATCACCCCGAAACGTTTACATGCTAGTTCTAATATCGTAGTCGTACGTTTAGAATCCTAAAGACATAAGGTTTCCCTATCAGGTCGGCAACAGACCATGGATCTGAACAAATAATAGCATATCAGGCACAAAGCATTTAGCACATAAAGCATTTTAGGCATAATTCCTAAAATAAACTAGTGCTCACACCTCACAATCATCGCTTAGCATTCTAAGTTTAAGTCTAGAAATAAATCCATATTCCTAGTTCGCTTAAACTAATGCTCTGATACCAACTGTGACATCCCCAAAATCACAGCCAGAAAAGACCGGTTTGTTTATGCTTTGTTTAAAAATCAGAGTAACATTTTAAATAAAAGTGTTGCGGAATTTATCCCGAAACAAAATATGATAAAGATTTATCAAAAGCATTTCCATAGAAATGTATTTCATTAAAAGACTTGGGATGTGATGTTCGTACAGATCAAAAGCATAAACAGTACAATATAAGCCTTACTACATTATTTCATATCTACAGGCCTATATCCGTAATCCCTCGTCCAAACATCATATCTATGCTCAAGCGCCACTACCTATAATACATAAAACTGAGTCGGTCAGGCTTGGGAGCCTGGTGTCACAACTGAAAATTTTGAGCTATGTAATCTATACATTCAAGTTAATGTGAATCAAAACCTTCAATCAAACACAACATGCTAGTACTACAAATAGTCATCAAACAATTGGAGACCCTAGAAGTTCTTGTTAAGTCTATTTTAGACTAGAACTTCCTTATTGGATCCAAATGGACCAATAAGCTTCCAATTGGACTATCATGGGCTTAGAACCCTAATTGGGCTCTAATTGGAATCACACTTATTTATCTTAACATTTTGGACCATATTGGGCCTAGAATGAAATGAATTGAAAGCTTTGAGCCATGAATAACCTAAACTAGTCCAATAAAAATATAAAAATCATACTACATTCTTTTAAGCATAAAACACACTCTAACTAACTCAAACTTTGGGCTTAAGGGAAAAAGCCCAAATTTTTCTTTTCCCTTTCAAAAATCTCGGCCCAAAGGCCCAAACCCAAAGAGAAATGGAAGTGTTGACTTAATGCATGCCACCTCATTATTATCCAAAGGATATCCATGCAATATTTCCCATTCCTCCATGCACATCACCTCAAATATCACTTCTCTTCTCTCCTCTCTCTCACTCTTGGCCATACACACATACACACACCAAAAATATCTCAACTCTCTCTAGATTCACTCAAGAACACTCCCTTCTTCCCCCTCCAAAATCTCGAAAAATAGGAAGCATTCAAGGAAGTTCTTCCACAAAAATCATCATCTAAGGTAAGGTTTTGTTTGGATCTATGACTTGTATTCTTTATTTATCAAAAATCTCTTCCTAATCCATGCAAAAATCGTGATCTTGCACCCTAGAACCATCTCCAAACTCGAGATCTTCATCAAAGGGAGCCAAGGCCAAAAACACTTCATTTTCCTTCCATTTTTCCTTGCAAAACCGAACCAACACCCCAAGGTGAGCTTCATACCCCCTATTTTCTGTTTTTATGAGTTTTGTGGGGGGGGGGGGGAATACAAGTGAAAGTGTAGATCTATATGTGTTTGTATGCCTTGTATGATTTCCATGCTTATATGTATGCTTTTATGTGTTTTAATGTTGGATCTAGCCATAAAACCCCTCAAAACCGAGATATATCTTGTGTTAAATGATTTTAGCTTCAAATATATTTCTAAATACAAAGTGTTTCAAGAAAGATAGCTAAATGTTTTAGTAACAATTTTCTTTAAGCTAAAAACACAAATTTTGGGCCAAAAATGTGAAAAATACAAAATTAAGGGCCCAAATTGACATTTCACAGATTCTGATGGATGAAGTGTGCCAAAACAGTTCCCATAAAACTATTTCTGGAATTATACTCAATTAGAGGACTAAAAACATGAATTTCAAGCTTAATGGGCTAAAAATGAAAATTTCGGCCCAATGAGGCCCATTATGCGAATTTTTCTGTTTTGGAGGGCCAAAACTGTGAATTTCTGTAAAACAGTGGACTATAAGTGTCCCAAATTCTTTTCAAAGGTTTAAAATGCTTTTTAAATTTAAAAAGGACCAAAGTTGCAAAAATTTTCCAATTTGGGCCAAAATTGTCAAAATTGCGAAAAGGAGGGCTAAAACCGAGAAAAACTGCATTTTCAGGGACTTAAACTGTTTTCTATGAAAAATGTGCTGAAAAATATTAATTTCAATAATTTTTGGTGTTAAAATGTCAAGAAAAATAGTTCAAGGACCAAACCGGGAAGTATTTAATAAAAAGGGTTGAAAATGTAAACTTTACAAATAATGAGGAGCTGAAAACAGGAATATTTCAAGGCTAGTTCAATATACACATTTTGATCAAATAATGGCACCGCGACTATCGACGAAATACAATACATTACAATACCAAAAATCGTTGTTAAACGAATTGGCTCGGTCTCGAGCCAATAGAATTCTACAACTACTAACACTACGACACTACGATTCATACAAGTAACGTTTGGTAATACATATACATACGAGTGTGCACAGACGTCTACGCACCATCTTTGGGCCCCACAAGTGTAAAATCTTGTTCGTTGAGCCTAGCTAGCCCAATGACCTGATCTTAAGGCCCGAAGACATTTTTTTACGGTGTGTTGGGTTTTACCGATCCGACACAACGTAAATAGACTTTCAATGGCTTGTATACCACCGGTCCCCAAGGGTCCTTTGGTATTGCTAGTAAAGTCTACATTTCATGCGAGGCGGGTCGGGGACCCCTCGTACATTTTTATCCCCAACCGGCTAATGGAGTTACCGGGGTCTTCGTGACCTCTTTCTCTTCGGATGTGGGACTACACCTAGTCAGGGCGATTGGATAACGTGATTAGTACTGACGACGCCTTCGGGTTCGTTAGTATAACTACAAACTGGGCGTTTGTGTAACGCGGGTTTGTAGTAAATAATCCTGCTCAAGAACCTTCCAACGTCGCCTGGGACTGACACTATACGCTATGCAATGGTTTCAATGTAACTTCACGTAATTCAAGGAACTAGGAGAACATCGGGTTTTCCTAGGGTTTTCAATACATACAGATTTGAAATGCATACATCTTCAATGCACATTTTTTTTACAAGTATAGAAACAAACAAGCATACCTAAGGATCTTCACAAACTTTTTCAAAAGCTTTTCTTTTCAGAAAATATCGGATTTTCTGGTGGTTTTTCAAACGATACAAACATTCGATTTCAAACACTACTTATGAACTCACCAACATTTCATATGTTGACGATTTTCAAAATACTTGTATTCTCAGGGAACCAGTGAATCAAGGGAAATCATATTCAGTGACGGTTGCAGTTTATTTTTGTATAAATTGAACAAATTAATTTTTGGGGAATGTAATGTTTAAACAATGTATGATATGTAAACACTACTGGTTGTACTATGTTAATGAATGGTGACGAATGTTGTTATGTTTCATATATATTCAATGTTATGGTATTCAATTAAGTCACGACAACCCCCGGACGTTTCCGCCGTCTGGTTCGGGGGTGTGACACCTGGTGAGCACATAGGGTTTTCAACCCACAATAAATAAGTTTATTAACTTCATTAAATTAAACAAACCCGATTACCCGTTCCCGTTATCCTAACATTACGTCCCTAAGCATCTATCATAAGGGACCTACCCTAAGGATTATCATCGGGACGGACACTACTGCTAAGGGGATTCCTCAGCAATAAATGTCCTTAAGGCAACCATGTGGGGGATGGAGTACATCTGGTGAGCACACAGTTCAAATAAACACACAGTTCGAATAAACACCTACAGGTTGCGAGCCTGCTAGTGTTCCACTGGACTGTCTAGAATAGTCCGTGGTCGTCATCTATACTCCGCTAGATGACTGGATCATCAATATCATTTATAAAGAGGCCTCTCATTATTTTATTTTGTCACACAACAACTATTACATCTACCCATGTTTTACCCAACACATTTTGTAGATATAAAATACATATACAGTTTAAATCATTGAAAACATGTATAAAACGTTCATCCAACATAGATAGCAAGTATACAGATAATATACACACACAACACGTAATTTATATAAAATACTTCATATCTATGTGTAAGCTGAAAGTAACTATGCACTAACCTGAGTAGGTGGTGACTCGGCGCTTGGACAGCACTTCGTTACTCTTAACACACTTTTCCTTTGGCAAAACCTAGTATCATTGCCACTAGGGTTTAGTCTAACGATAACCGCAATTAATTAATAGTCTAGCTATTATTATTATTATATAAGCGTTAAACGATACTTATATAACCCATAATAATAGCCCAAGTACTTATTATAAGGTCCTAATAACATTACTATATTAAAACGTAAGCTAAACTAAAGATAGGCTAGGCGTAGCTCACTTACATCGGGTTTTTTCGAAACCGGGCTTCGCTGGAGCAGCGTTCCCGAGCCGAAAGGCTCTTTTCTCGGGACTTCGGGAGCCTCGGGGCTTCCTTCGGGTGCTAGGGGGTTTACCTAGGCTTTTAGGGGGGTTAGGGAGGCTAGAGAGAGAAACTAGAGAGAGAAAGTGAGTTCGGGAGGTGTGAAGAGAAGGCTAGACCCGACACCTCTATTTATAGTGCAAAAATCTGATGGACTCGCCGAGTAGGGGGGCCTACTTGCCGAGTTGGTCCATGTGGTGGCCTTCTGGTGGTGCCACGTGTCCAATTCTGGTGGTGCTACGTCACCCCTATCGCGTATCAGCCTTCGAACTTAGAAAAATCATAACTTTCGCATACGAGCTCCGTTTTCGATGCTCTTTATATCCACGTGTAGGTAAAATAAAGATCTACAACTTTCATTTAGACTCCGTCGGCTAATTCTCGACCGATCTCAAATTTAACAGTAGGAGGCGTTTAGACTGTTAAATAACCGCGAAGAATTCGTAACTCCTTCATACGAACTCTGTTTTCATCCATATTTTTACTGTTGAGTTCCTATTAATGAGATCTTCAACTCTCATTTAGGTCGCGTAAGCCAAAAACCGCTCGAACTAAAATTCGAGTTTCGGGCCGTCTACTGCTAAGCCGAATCTTAGAAGAATCATAACTTCCTCATACGAAGTCAGATTTGGGCGTTCTTTTTATCGACGCTCTTAGTTTAACATATTCTACAACTTTCGTTTAGATTGCTAAGGCTAAATCTCACTCTATCGTAAATTCACTATTTACGCTTCCCGGTGCCTTGCCGGTTTTGCCGTAAAACTTCGATGGGCCATAACTTCTTCGTTGTAACTCGGATTTCGGCGTTCTTTATATGTACGGAAACCTTGAGAAATATTATACAAATTTATGTAGAGATATCGGGCTTATCTCACACTTTAATTTTGACGCTTATTTTTATTCTTTATTTATAATTAAATTGTAAGCACATAAATACACATAATTCACATAATACTCAAATATTTCATCTTTATTACTTCAAAAAGAGTTACAATAGTTGACCTAGACTATTACATTGACAATTATGCTTAGCCCTGAAACCCAGGCGTTACAAGTTGGACTGGCAGGTCTACGGGTGAAAAACGTCATAAATGATATTGGCGTCCGATTCACGTCGTATCAATTAGTATGGTCATAAAACTCACAAGTACATAACAACGACATATTTACGTAGTAATATAATTTTTCATGAACAATCTCAAGTGATATTAACTATGCGATTACTCAATATATTCAATAGGGTTAGATAAAATTGAAGTCCGATAGACAGTGGAATGTATGACTTCTGCCTCATTTCCTGTTCCTTTTTTCGTTGTGGGCTTAGGGCAGATTCACCCATTCAACTATCTGTTCGATCTCGGATATATACAACTCTTATGTATTAAGTTATCATAGGAGGGAAGTATCGTCGCATCAGGTTTTCAGAACAAACAAGTCTTCAGCCAGTCTAACTTATCAACAAAACTATATATCATTAAAGTGAATATAGTAATTATACTGGTGCTTTTCAGTCTTGGAACGATTAAGACTACAAAAAGGTTTTATAGAAAATATAGGATTTTCTATGGTAAACATCGTTATTTCAAAGGTAAACAGTTATCGATAGAACTTTCTGAAAACAATAACAATTATTACTGAAAACAACGTTTTACAATAGAGTAAGTGGAGCTAAGAACCTCTTTATAAAAGGTTCAACACTTATTAACAAACTAGTGTAACATAAAAGACCTTTAGTGTTTAGTTCTACAATTCCTTAGTTTATACATCAAAGTTATATATATAAATAATATCTGATAGGCAGTGGAATGTGTGACTTCCGCCTTATTTCCTATTCCTTGTTTGGTTGTGGGCTTAGGGATTATTCACACATTTAACTGTCCGTTCGATATTAGGTTATATATATCTAGTATAGACTAAGTGATTGTAGAAGGAACTACTGTGGTTACCATTTTACTATAGAAAATGTAAGCTTTTCTTAAGGAATACTTTCATGATATTTCAAACAAATATTACAGTTAACTCCGTAAGCACCTGGTGAATACATCAGGGTTATATACAATGAGGATCTAACAAACAATGGGATGTGTGACTTCCGCCTCATTTCCTGTTCCATGTTTGTTTTTGGGCTTAGGGCAGATTAACACAATCGATTATATGTTTGATTTGGATTGTATATTACTTGTATTCATTAAGTACTCATAAAAGGAATTATAAGAGTTATTTTTACTTATCATTCATCACATCTGAAAATATAGGATTTTCTGGAGGAATAGGCGAACTTTTCCAAAGAACACATAGTATACCTTTTATAACAGAAATACTTATAAACTCACCAACTTAAATGTTGATACACTTTCAAAATCACTTGTATTCTCAGGAAGCTAGTAGACATGTACCAGGTGCTGCGAAGACGGAGATTTACGTCTGAAACTTTTGTTGTACTTTTAATGTATTTCAACTAACGTTTTGATTACAATGTAAACACTTAATATTAATGCAATGGTTGTTGTTACTTTGATTACTATAATAAATGTGTTGTGATACTGATCATGACTTCCTCCACCCCCGAACATTTCCGCCGTTTCGGTTTGGGGGTGTGAAAAGTGTTTTATAATTTAAGAAGTAAAAACATGAAGTCTGAAGACCATTCTTTCTTTCCTTTGGATTGCAAACCTCGCTTAAGCCGTGAACGGTTTGCGGCCATTAACCATTCCTTGGACCGCAAACCTTTGGATTAAATCTCCTTGGGAAGGGTGTACGGCCGTAATCTCACATTTTATCATTTTGGGTTTCGTTCTTGGCCACAAACAGCCTTTGGGCCGTGGTCATGCTTCGGCCGTGAACTCCCTCGGGCCTCAATCTCGCACCTATATATATACGAAGTCATCATTTTTCTCTCCTTTCTTCTCTTCTGGCCGCAAACTCAAGGCTTCTCCCTCAAAATCTTCAACCGCAAACACCATTTTCTCTCAACTATCATCCTTCAAACCTTTGAATCTTCTTAGAACATTGCTACGATCATCAAAGTGTTCATCATTTCATCAAGAATTGGGCTGTGAACACCCAGTTGGGCCATAAACACAAGAACATCAAGTGTTCTTGGGCCGTGAACCCCTCCTATAGCCGTGAACTCCAAACAGCTTCTATCTTTGCTTCTAACACTCTTATTTGTAAGTTAAACTTGCAAATTAGTTCGATTCCTTATCGTAATTGTGATTATATTCACTAAAAATATAAATATATTGCATGAAATGCTTATAGCATTCGGAATCTAATTCGTGGAAATAACATCCTAAATCAAACCTCCAACCGAATCACTAACAAATGGTGAGTTTATACCCCCTACATTTTTAAGATTTTTAACTGTTTTAGGGGGGAATACAAGTGAAACAAAATGAAATAGTGTTAATATCTCAAAAGTTTTTAAATGTTTTTACTTCTTTTAAATTGTTAAAATTGTTAAAAATTACATATTTATATTTGTGTAAATTGTATAATTTGGATTCAAAAGATTTAGAATATGCAATTTGACTCCATTTCCTGTTCCTTGTTTGGTTGTGGGCTTGGTGTAAAGTGTCACACCCAAAAACCATGAACGGCGGAAACATTTTGGGGCGGAGGACGTCATGTACAGTATCACAACAATGAATAGTAGTAAACAAGCAACAACATCATCCATTGCATTAATAATATAATTTTAATACAAGTGTTATGATATGTCTAATAGACACTAAAGTATAAATCAAAATGAAAGATGAGTCTTGAGTGAGCTCCATCTTCTCTAAACCTTGCATCGGTGCCTGTCTACCGTTGACCTGAGGATACAAGTTATTTTGAAAGAGAGTATCAGCTTTAAAGCTGGTGAGATCATAAGTATTTTAGTGTCTTAATTTGTAAGAATGTATTTATACGTATGAAATGTAAGTATTTGTACGTATATGAAATGTAAGTATTTGTACGTATATGAAATGTAAGTATTTGTACGTATATGAAATGTAAGTATGAAAACGTTTTGAACATCCTAGAAAGCCCTATGCTTCCTACTGAGAGTAGCCTTCTACCAAGGCATCTAGTATCTGCTGTGTCTCTTGTAAGAGTCAGTATTTTCCCAAATCCGACTATCATTAACCAAAAATATAGCTTCTACATTACCGTGCATTGTGTGAATGTTCACGAAGTGAATGTAATGGGAAAATGAAATAGTACTATGGTGCAGTATCAAATAACTACGACCGTACTAACTACTTTAAATCTATTGTAACTTAAAGTAACATGTGATCAACCTGTATCCTGCTACCGACTCTAGTAAAACGAAGATGTAAGACGCCGTAAGAAATGACATTTGGCACCCGTAGACTTGCAAGTCCCACTATAGTGAGCCTCAAGGTGTAGGATAGTCAATCCAGTATATAGATCTATACGCAAACTCATACACTCCCCAAATTAAGGATACTCGGGATACAAAAACGGTCATGGCAAGAAGTTCCATGACCCGTTTAATGGTTCACATAACTGCATGAAAGTACATGTAACGAATGTGCTAATCGTAAAGTGTACTCTTTCTCTGTCTAGCCTGTATGTACTGTAATGTTCTGCGTGTGCTAGCTGTAATGTGTGCTCTTTCCCTATCTAGCATGTATAGACTCATGAATGAACTGACTCATGGTATGATTTCCGCATTCTAGTAATAGTATTAGTATCCTCCTAAACTACCCATATGGTAGCTTACTAGTAATGTAACTGGTACGTATGAACATGGAAGTATACCCTTGCTACCCAAGGGTATTGAACTGACTGGAAGAACCTTTATGACTATATATGTACACATGATATATAACTAATATTTAAACGACCTTCGGATGGATACCCGATACCTTACCAGACCACACCCAACGGGGAAAAGGAAATAAAGCGGGCTAACCTTCCTAAGTCCTTTAAACATTACTTATGTAACTATACATACATAGGCATGCAATTGACAATATAAAAGCATAAAAGATGTTTTGTAAAACCTTTGAATAAGTTTAGTATCTAAGAAAGTATGACTTGATGTCAAATTGTAAAACGATTTGAAAGCAATTTGTTTGATAAGAACAGTGTAAAGTATAAGAAAAACATTTGTTTTGAATCATAATTGTAACAGGGTTTGAAAAGATACATTCAGTATGAAAGATAGTTTAACAAAGAGTTTTAAATGAGTAAAATGTTTTGGAAAACCATTTGAAGTAAACTGTTTGGTAAAACAGCTAAAAGAGTAGTAAATCCTTTTGTATGCTACTTATTAATCACATGTGATTAAAATAATAACTAGCATGATTCAACTTATATCCCCCCCCCACATAAAAGAATTTAATAACATTTAAATCATTGATTAAGGGGTATGAACTCACCTGTAGCAAGTGGTTGGGATTGAACGGACTGTATAGGATGCTAGGTGTCAAGTGAAGACTAGTAGACACTCTATGATCCTATTTAAAATATAATATCACATATATGTAACCAATTAGCCTTTAAACAACTAAATAACACAGTTAAGACATCTTAAGACATTTTAAAGACTTTATATAAGTGTTATAAGTGCTACGGAGTGCATATAAGTGCTGTAGGACAAAGATATTGAGCTTAGGGTTCAAGGGAACCCCTAATATGAGTTTACTCCCTAAAGACCATAACCCCTTGAGTTTACGGTCGTAAACTCTTGAGTTTACGGTCGTAACTCTTGAGTTTACAGCCGTAAACTCATGTCTTCTTGACCATGAGTTGTTTTGAAGTCTTGTAAGCATTCCTACATTAAAGTATACGCCTATGGAAGTGTTTGTGGCATCAAAACACCTCTATATGTAGTTTACGGCCCACGGACCACTTCTCCATGTGTTTGCTGCCGTAAACACATATTATTTATGTCCTTTTGATGTTTTCAAGTCCCAAACATATCAAGGAATAAATCTAGACTAGTTTCCTAAGCTTGTGAAGGGACTAGGGCCATTTTTGACCCCTTAAGAAGGGTTTAAGGCCCAAGATGTTCTTGGACCGTAAAAACCTTTAGTCTTGGTGTTTTCTTGTGACGTTCTTGATGTAAGGACGTATACTAAGCAGTATGATACTCTAGGATAGAAACACTTACGATATGGAAGCTTGAAATGAGCCAAAAGTCCAAGAACACTAGTGTGTGTTCCTGGTGAAAATTGAAGCTTGACCCTTTTGGAATGATTTCACGGTTAGAAGTGTTTTAAAACACTAGATTAAGTCATATACCAACTTAATAAAGCTAGAAACACTTACTAGATCGAAGATCTCGAAAAAAATTTGGATGATACTTGAGAGAGAAATGGGACTTGGATCTTGAGATTTTGGAAAAATTTAAATAATGACTAAATCTCATATATATACTCCCAAATTTAGGGTTTTTGGCTGAAAATATTTTATTCTGGAAATAAACTCAAATTTCTTGGAGTTTTGGAATAACAGTGTTGTACAATAACCCTAGGGCATCCTCAATCATGATATCTCCCGAAGTGTAAATCCTGAATTACTCAAACTGTAACAACGGAAATTTTTAAACAAATTTTTTTCATTTCTAAAAATGTATTTTTCATCCAAAACAAGGCATAAATATCCAACGTGTCATATCATAATACAAGATATATGAATCCCAAGATCATAAATCATCTATCAGTGTGTACAGATCACGCCGGCGCCTTCCCACGATCCTCGCTAGTACCTGAAACACATACACGAAAACTGTAAGCATAAATGCTTAGTGAGTTCCCCCAAATACAACTTACGCACATACGCCTTTCCAGGCCCTGACCTTCCGGCCCATGTGTCTCAGGGGACTTCCGTCCCTGCTGGGTAAACCTTCCGGTCCTACCCACACCAACCCTTTGGTCCACATTACAACGCCTTCCGGCCCATAACATAATGCCTTCTGGCCCACATTAAGCATATCATACATAGCACATATAACAATTAACATATCACATTTAGCACATATGTCTCATATCATATCCGACCTTCCGGTCACACAATCAAACCCTTCCGGGTATAGTATAGTGAGGAGACTCACCTTGTGAATATCGATAGCTAGCAATTCCCGAAATCACTCGTGCTCGATCCTCCGAGCTACAATCTCCCTATAACATCATACATCTCTTATTAACACTTTTTATCTCTAAGGTTGACTATCCCTAAGAAGTCAACACAGGTCAACTCTGGTCAACGGTCAACGGTCAACGGTCAACTTTGACCGGACTCGGCGAGTGCACAAGGGCAACTCGGCGAGTCTAGACGTTTTCACCAACTCTCTAGGATTCCCTTCTTACACATCGAGTATTCCCCCTGGCTCGACGAGTTCCACCTGGAAGAATCGCGGGGCCACCCCGACTCAACTCGTCGAGAACAACTCGACGTGTCCCAGCTCGACTCAGTCCACTTGTCAACCCTCTCTAACTCACCCTGACTCACTGAGTCAGCCTATGACTCGACTGGACCACTCACTGAGCGAACTCAAGGCAATCTTCAAGCTACTCGCCGAGTCTGCTCATCGGACTCGGCGAGTCCATGCCATGCAATCACTCAAACTTACTTCTAAGGTCAGATCTGTTCCATCAATTCATAGATCTGGCCTTCCTAGACCGATTCACCACGTAAAGCCCCAAACTTTGTGTACATACGACCTCTATATGACCATATATGAAGGATTATCCACAAATATCACTACTCAAGGTCATAACCTCCATTGCTCTTCATAAAGCTTGATGAATGAGGCTCTCTGGACCTCTATGGATCCAGATCCAAAGCCTCATCACTAGCAAGGGACTATTTGGCCATCAAATCAACCCAACAAAGGTCACAAGAAACCCTAAAACCAAAAATACTTCACAAAACAGAAGATGAGCCGAAATCATACCTTTAGATGGAAGATCTAAGCTTCAAATCCACAGAATAGCAACCTCCTTTGCCTCCTCTTGGCTAGAACCTCCCTCTTCTTTGCTGGAAATTCGGGCTGTTACAATTCTCCCCCACTAGAACTAGACTTCGCCCTCGAAGTCTCGCTCTGAAAATAGCTCCGGATGCTGCTCCCGCATCTCGCGCTCCGGCTCCCAGGTCATCTCCGATCCCTTCCGGTGTTGCCACTGAACCAACACCAGAGGTACCTCCTTGTTCCTCAGAACCTTGATCTTCCGATCCCTGATGGCCACTGGCATCTCGGCATAATTCAGGCTCGCATCCACCTGAATATCCTCTAATGGAACCACTGCCGACTCATCAGCTATACACTTCCTCAATTGCGACACATGAAAAGTGTCGTGGATCTGCCCCAACTCTGTTGGCAACTCCAAACGATAGGCTACCCAGCCTACCCTCGCAATCACACGAAATGGCCCAATATACCGGGGCCCCAACTTGCCCCTCTTCCTGAATCGAATCACTCCTTTCCAAGGAGAGACCTTCAGGAGAACGAAGTCACCGACCTAAAACTCAAACCCGACCCTAAAAAGTCATAAGCCCTCGACCATCCGTAACGAACTCTGAAACCAAACCAACAACCCGTTCCCTCTTCTGCATCTCCGGTCGCACAGCCTCGACCTGTGCCCCACGAATGGCATCCAATACCGGAGCTATCACGGTCAATCTCAAACATACATCTCGCAGTGGAGTGCTCTCCGCCCTGCGGCTCAACGCATCGGCTACCACATTAGCCTTGCCTGGGTGGTACAAGATCTCACAATCATAATCCTTGACCACATCCAACCACCTCCTCTGACGCATATTTAGGTTGGGCTGATCCATCAAGTACTTCAAACTCTTATGGTCCGTGTATATCGTACATCGAACCCCATACAAGTAGTGATGCCAAATCTTGAGAGCGAACACCACTGCCCCCAACTCTAGATCATGCGTGGGATATCTCGTCTCATGAGGCTTCAGCTGCCTCGATGCATATGCTATCACATGACCCCTCTGCATCAACACCGCACCCAGCCCCAAAATCGATGCATCACAATATACTACAAAGTCCTCCATCCCTTCTGGGAGAGCTAATACCGGGGCTTCGCACAACCTTTGGCGAAGTGTCTCAAAGGAGGTCTGCTGCTCGGGACCCCATGAGAATGCAACACCCTTCCGGGTCAATCTGGTGAGCGGCACTGCGATCTTGGAGAAATCCTTGATAAATATCCGATAATACCCTGCCAACCCAAGGAAGCTCCTGATCTCAGATGGTGACTTCGGCACCTCCCAACTCATCACCGCCTCAACCTTGGACGGATCGACCAGAATCCCTTCCTGGTTAACGAGATGTCCTAGGAACTGGACCTCCCGCAACCAGAAATCACACTTGGAGAACTTTGCATAAAGCTTCTCCGATCTCAAAACCCCAAGGACCTCCCTCAAATGCTCCTCATGCTGCTCTCTAGATCTCGAATACACCAGAATATCATCGATAAATACAATCACCGACCGATCCAACATCGGCCTGCATACCCTGTTCATGAGATCCATGAACACAGCCGGGGCATTGGTGAGCCCAAAAGGCATCACCACAAACTCATAATGCCCATATCGCGTCCTGAACGTTGTCTTTTGGACGTCCTCATCCCGCACTCTCACCTGATGATATCCCGACCTCAAATCGATCTTGGAAAACCAAGATGCTCCCTGCAACTGATCGAATAAATCGTCGATCCTCGGCAACGGGTAACGGTTCTTGACCGTCAGCTTGTTCAACTCCCGGTAGTCAATGCACATCCGGTGTGAACCATCCTTCTTCTTGACGAACAGAATAGGTGCTCCCCACGGCGAGCTGCTCGGCCGAATGAATCCCTTCCCCAGCAACTCCTGAAGCTGCGAGGATAACTCTTGCATCTCTGGAGGTGCAAGACGATAAGGCACCTTAGCGATAGGCGCGGCCCCCGGTACCAAATCAATACCAAATTCCACTTGCCTCACAGGAGGTACACCCGACAACTCCTCGGGAAAAACATCTTGAAACTCACGCACCACCGGAACCTCCTCAACTGAACTTGGTCTCTCGGAAGCCACCCGCGTATCCATCAAATACGCCACAAAACCCTTACAGCCCTGCTGTAGACACTATCTCGCCCTAGCGGCCGAACAAAAAGCTAATCCTGAACGGGTACCCTCGCCGTACACTGAAAGAACTCCCCCACTAGGGTCTCGTATGGTCACCAGCTGACGCTCACAGTCGATGACTGCACCAAATCGGCTCAACCAGTCCATGCCCACAATGACACAGACATCACCCATCGCAATAGGAATCAGATCAATCGGAAACTCAACCCCGAAAATCTCTAACACACATCTCCGAAGAACCTCCGTGGCACAAATCACTCTCTCATCAGCTATAGAAACTCTCAGAGGCCGACTCAACGGCTCATGACTGACACTGATCTGCTGACTAAAGGCCAAAGATACAAAAGACCGACTCGCACCCGAGTCAAATAACACTAAAGCAGGTACAGAGTTCACAAGGAAAGTACCTACGCATAACATAACATAAGCATACTATCTCAACATCAAAATAAATAAATGAAATAAAGCATACCTGCCACAACATCGGGCGCAGCGCAGACCTTTTCCGCAGTCAGCTGAAAGGCTCTCCCACGAGCCCTCGGGGCCTCGGCCTTCACTGGTCAAGTCTTAGTAGCCCTGGCAGCAGGTGCAGATCCCTGAAGAAGCTGAGGGCACTCGGCCTTCTGATGGCTGGTCTGGTTGCAATGAAAGCAAACCATAAACCCCTTGGGGCAATCCCTAGCGATGTGCCCCTCCTTGCCACACTTGTAGCAAGCACCAGACCGACATGTCCCCTCGTGACCCTTGCCGCACTTTCCGCAAGTGTGGCCCTTCGAACCTCCCGTCCTCGAATCGGCGGACTTAGTCCGCTTGGCTGCCGGCTGAGACTGAGCCGGCCGCCGATCCACCCGGTGAGACTCGGCCTCCTCCCTGGCCTGGGTCTCCAACTCGATCTCGCGCTTCCTGGCATTTGCCTGAAGCTCAGCAAAGGTATGATATGTGGAGTTCGACACGAACTCCCGGATATCCCTCCTCAACACACCCAAATACCGGCTCATCCGAGCCTGCTCTGTGGACACCTGCTCGGGGCAGAACATCTCCCTCTCATGAAACTTCCGCATGATTACCGTAACCGAATCAGTACCCTGCTTGAGGGTCAAGAACTCCTGAACCAACCGTTCCCTCTCCACCGGGGGAACGTACTCGTCTTTGAACATAGAGGTAAACCTCTCCCACGTCACAGCTGAAATCTCTGCCAAAGTGAAGTTCGCCGTCACGAACTTCCACCAATCCTTCGCTCCCAGACGGAGCTGGTTCAAGGCGAACCGTACCCTCAGATGCTCCGGACATGAACAAGTGTAGAAGCATCCCTCGATATCAGCAATCCACCTCATCGCAGCGATCGGATCCTGTGTCCCGTCAAACTCAGGTGGCTTCGTGTTGCTGAACTCCCGAAACAGCAACGAGTCACCTCCCTGTGGCCTGTCAGCGGCCACAGCTGCGGTAGCTGCAGCGGTTGCAGCCTCAATCAACGCGGCGTATCGCTCATCAAAAGTCTCCATCAAAGTGGTCTTAATAGACCCAAACATCTCCGGAATCTCGGCCCGGATCGCCGCAGCCACCTCCCCATGAATCATCTGACAAATCTCCTCGTCACTCACACTGCTCGTACTCGGTTTGTGGCGTGGTCCAACCATGATGCCTCTGAAATACAACATAGAACTTATCAGAGACTCTATCGAGCATAATCGTACTCGATAACGCAACCCTACTCAGTCTCCGATACCTAGGGATTCTTACTTGAGTTGCCCACTGACCCGGTGTCTTCGGTAGTACGGGCCCAATACTACTAACCACACCGCATCAGCATTCATCCCAAGTCCTCCTCCCCAAACCCCGGATCGTGAGTACTCTACTCCTGTCATGCACTAACTACCGCTCACTATCAAGCATTTCATAACAACAGGCTTCCCTAGACTAAGGCATCACAAATCAGGCCACTCTAGTCCTATCATGAATACCTAGTCTTCTAGCATGCATAACAATTCATATCATATCATTTTTTCTTAACACAACATAGTAAGGGTATTTTGGGGATCTTTACCGTTCGGGCGCTGACTTGATCGTACACACTACTTCATTCTTGTTTACCACAAAATCATTTATAAAATTTTATACCTTTATTTTAAAAGTTCTCCTCAAATCCTCGGTTTGAGTTCAGTTACGCCCGAAGGTGCACCCGAATCCCTCAAACCAAGGCTCTGATACCAATTTGTAACAACGGAAATTTTTAAACAAATTTTTTTCATTTCTAAAAATGTATTTTTCATCCAAAACAAGGCATAAATATCCAACGTGTCATATCATAATACAAGTTATATGAATCCCAAGATCATAAATCATCTATCAGTGTGTATAGATCATGCTGGCGCCTTCCCACGGTCCTCGCTACTACCTGAAACACATACACGACAACTGTAAGCATAAATGCTTAGTGAGTTCCCCCAAATACAACTTACGCACATACGCTTTTCCAGGCCCTGACCTTTCGGCCCATGTGTCTCAGGGGACTTCCGTCCCTGCTGGGTAAACCTTCCGGTCCTACCCACGCCAACCCTTTGGTCCACATTACAACGCCTTCCGGCCCATAACATAATGCCTTCTGGCCCACATTAAGCATATCATACATAGCACATATAACAATTAACATATCACATTTAGCACATATGTCTCATATCATAACCGACCTTTCGGTCACACAATCAAACCCTTCCGGGTACAGTATAGTGAGGAGACTCACCTCGTGAATATCGATAGCTAGCAATTCCCGAAATCACTCGTGCTCGATCCTCCGAGCTACAATCTCCCTATAACATCATACATCTCTTATTAACACTTTTTATCTTTAAGGTTGACTATCCCTAAGAAGTCAACACAGGTCAACTCTGGTCAACGGTCAACGGTCAACGGTCAACTTTGACCGGACTCGGCGAGTGCACAAGGGCAACTCGGCGAGTCTAGACGTTTTCACCAACTCTCTAGGATTCCCTTCTTACACGTCGAGTATTCCCCCTTGCTCGATGAGTTCCACCTGGAAGAATCGCGGGGCCACCCCGACTCAACTTGCCGAGTCTCAAGAACAACTCGGCGAGTCCCAGCTCGACTCAGTCCACCTGTCAACCCTCTCTAACTCACCCTGACTCACTGAGTCAGCCTATGACTCGACTGGACCACTCACTGAGCGAACTCAAGGCAATCTTCAAGCTACTCGTCGAGTCTGCTCATCGGACTCGGCGAGTCCATGCCATGCAATCACTCAAACTCACTTCTAAGGTCAGATCTGTTCCATCAATTCATAGATCTGGCCTTCCTAGACCGATTCACCACGTAAAGCCCCAAACTTTGTGTACATACGACCTCTATATGACCATATATGAAGGATTATCCACAAATATCACTACTCAAGGTCATAACCTCCATTGCTCTTCATAAAGCTTGATGAATGAGGCTCTCTGGACCTCTATGGATCCAGATCCAAAGCCTCATCACTAGCAAGAGACTATTTGGCCGTCAAATCAACCCAACAAAGGTCACATGAAAGCTTAAAACCAAAAATACTTCACAAAACAGAAGATGAGCCGAAATCATACCTTTAGATCGAAGATCTAAGCTTCAAATCCACAGAATAGCAACCTCCTTTGCCTCCGCTTGGCTAGAACCTCCCTCTTCTTTGCTGGAAATTCGGACTGTTACACAAACTTCTTTCAAAAAGTTTAAAACTTAGCAGCAACTTTTCTGGCTTCTATTGAATTGAAAGGTTGTATATAATAGAAATTTCGGGTTATCACATCATCCCCCTATTAGAAGGAATTTCGTCCCGAAATTAGAATTTAGGTAAGGAAGTAGGCATGAATAATCAAGCCAAGAAGTGGAAATACTTCCTTAATGATTGATTGTCGCGCTCCCAAGTGAATTCGGGTCCCTGGTAGGCATCTCAGCGAACCTTCACTTAAAGGGAAACGACTATGAATCGTTTTCATGACCTCTCGGTTCATGGTCACTACAATTCTTCCACGTAGGTGAGGATCTTGTGGGACTCGATCTCTTCGAGTGGGATTTCAAGAGTCTCGTCGGATCGATACTTTTTACAAGTTCGAGACGTGAAGGGTAGAATGTATGTTACTAAGCTCGCGGAGTACGTCTAGTCTGTGAGATACAGGACCGATTCCAGTAAGAATCTTGGAGGTCCTGACTATCTTGGATTTAGCTTTCCACGCTTTATGAAGCGTATTAAGCCATTCCCAGAGTGAGATTTCTTAAAGAATTTGGTCTCTCACTTGGAATTTCAAGGTTTCTTGCTTATCTTCCCAGTCAAGGACCACTCCTTGCTGGGTCAAAGTCGTAAGGGTTTCTATAATTTGCAAGGAGTTCTAAATGGACTACGATAGTAGGTCTGAAAGACCTAGAATTTGGCGAATTTATGTCGGCGTCTTCGGTGCCGACAAATTCCCAACGATTTTGATAAATTTACAGAGTACTCAAGAATTTCCCATCACTAATATTGTGTCTTTGGAATTTGACTCTTAAATTCCAAAACTCGTGTTTAGAGAACTTCGCGAAGGGTTTCTCTGAGGGTAATGTTTCCATGGTTTCCTTCGTACTACGAGAGTACATAAGTAAGTCATTTACAAAGAGAATGACGACTGATCCAAGTAAGAATGGCGTACCCTATTTCTTAAGCTCATGAATACTATAGGCATATTGGTCCTATCTGAGGGGCATCACTATAGACTCGAAATGTCCGTATCTAGTTCGGAAGGTGGTTTTAGGGACATCGTTCGCTAACACTTGAAACTGCTGATATTCGGATCTCGGTCCATATCTGAAAGGTAATTCATCAATTCCTCTATGCGAGGCAGAGATAACGATTTCTAATGGAAATCTTGACGGAGTCCATGATAGTCGAGGTACATATGATGCATTTCGTCTACTTCTGGGAGAATAAGACCGAAGCTCTCTAGGAAGATCCCCAAACCGTAGACACATAAAAATGTGAGGTTCTTGTGCTTTTTGTGTGATAAACTCATCAAGGATGGATCTAGACAAGTCCTTAAGGCATTGTGAAGCATCTAGGCACCCTAAAGCACCTCTTTACACCTTACTTGGTGTTTACGGTTTTAGGAGCCTCTCAAAACCATGAAAACTTTGTTCTTGGTGTTCTTGGGACATTTCCTTGATATTAAGATGTATAGCAAGCCTTAAATGACTCTAGTTTAGAAGTACTTACTTTGTGGAAGCTGGAAATGAACTTAAAGTCCAAGAACACTAGTGTGTGTTCTTGGTGTTTTGGAAATCTAATCAAAACCTGAAATTTGATGGATTAAAGGATGTATAATCACTAGATGTTGTGATATAACAACTAATTAAGCCAAGAAGTACTTACATTTTTGGGAAATCGGGCGAACACGGGATGATAGTTGAGAGTGTTTAGAGTTTACTCTTTTAGGGTGAAAATGAAAAGTGATGTTCTTTGGGGAGTAAACTCATGCTTAAGCATTAGTTTACGGTTTTGAGGGTAGTTTATGGCCCAAACATAAAAGTTTGGCCGTTAACTTCTAAGCTACATGGTATTCGCGGTTTCGAAATTTCAAGACCCGAGACGGCCCATCCGTTCACCCGTTTGTTTAAAGATTAATTATCAAAATAAATCAAACAAACTTTAATTTCCTAAAAACAAATACAAGTGAACTTCACTTATAATATGAAGTGATTCACTTTTATGGTTTGACCGGATGAAAATTTCGGGTTGTCACATCATCCCCCTGTTAAAGGGAATTTCGTCCCGAGATTAAAGTCTAAGCAAATAAAGTAGTTAAAAATAACTAAGTAAAAAGACGAGGATATTTCAGTTTCATCTGATCCTCACGCTCCCAAGTGAATTCCGTTCCCCGCTTGGCGTTCCAGCGAACCTTCACTATCAGGATACGACTTTGTTTCGTTTGCTTGACCTCTCTGTTCATGATCTCTACTGGTTCCTCCATGAAGTTGAGGCTCTCGTTGATCTCGATCTCGTCGAGGGAAATAACAAGTGTCTCGTCAGACAGACACTTTTTCAAGTTTGACACGTGGAAGGTAGAATGTAGTTACTGAGTTCGTGCGGTAAGTTAAGTTTGTAAGCTGCAGGGCCGATTCTTGTGAGAATCTCGAAAGGCCCTATGTACCTTGGATTTAGCTTTCCATGCTTTCTGAAGCGTATCAAGCCCTTCCAGGGTGAGACCTTCAATAGAACACGGTCACCCACCTGGAATTCCAACGGCTTCCTACGCTTATCAGCATAGCTTTTCTGTCGGTCTCTGGAGGCTTTCAATCATTCACGGATCTGAACGATCTTCTCCGTCGTTTCCCGTATGATTTCTGAACCTGTGAGAGTGCTTTCAGGAATTCATCCTTTAGCTAACTGGGTATCACCCACCTCAGCCCAGCACAGAGGGGATCTGCACTTTCGGCCATAGAGGGTCTCGAATGGAGCATCCTTTATGATCGTGTGATAACTGTTGTTGTAGGAAAATTTGACAAGGGGTAAATGAGTATCCCATGCTTTCCTGAAGTCTATCACACAGGCTCGCAACATATCTTCCAAGGTTTGGATAGTTCTCTCACTTTGCCCATTGGTCTGTGGATGGTAGGCTATACTCATGTCCAACCTAGTTCCTAGGGAACTTTGTAACGATTGTCAGAACCTCGAAGTGAATCTACTATCTCTGTCCGAGATAATGGGTAAGGGAACACCATGCAGTCTTACAATCTCCCTAATTTAAGTTCTTGTAAGTTTCTCCATCTTGTCTGTTTCTTTGATCGGCAGGAAGTGTGCAGACTTGGTCAGTCTATCGATGATGACCCATATGGAATCAAGTCCACCCGTCGTCTTGGGCAACTTGGTTATGAAATCCATAGGTATCCGCTCCCACTTTCATCCCGGTATCTCAGGCTGTTGTAGTAGACCGGAGGGTTTCTGGTATTCGACCTTGACCTTTGCGTAAGTAAGGCATTTACTCACGAAGGTAGCAATCTCTTCTTTCATGTTAGGCCACCAGTATAACTTTTTGAGGTCCAAATACATCTTATCTGATCCCGGGTGCACGGAATAACGAGTGTTGTGCACCTCGTTCATGACCAAGTCTCTGAAACCACCTAGTTTCATGGTCCAGATCTGGTCCATGAAATAATAAGCTCTGCCACCCTTCACCTCCGAGTTCTTATCCATCCCTCTAGGGATTCACCCGCCACATTTTCGGGCTTCAAAGCGTCAAGCTGAGCTGCCTTAATTCGTGTGGACAAGTTTGAATGGATAGTCATAGTCAATGATTTGACTCGACGACCAGAATATTCCTTCCGACTCAAGGCGTCAGCTACTACGTTGGCTTTACCCAGATGATAACAAATTTCGCATTCGTAATCACTGAGTAGCTCGACCTACCGTCGTTGTCTCAAGTTGAGCTCCTTCTGGTCGAATATGTGTTGTAAGCTCTTGTGGTCTGTAAACATAGTGCTCTTCGTTCCGTACAAGTAATGTCTCCAGATCTTCAGAGCAAACATAACTGCTCCTAGGTCAAGATCATGGGTTGTGTAGTTGACCTCATGTGTCTTCAGCTATCTCAAGGCATAGGCGATGACCTTACCTCGCTGCATCAGAACACATCTGAGTCCTTGATTTGATGCATCGCAATAGACAACGAAGTCTTCTATTCCTTCGGGAAGGGATAGTATTGGTGCGGTGCACAAGGTTCGTTTGTGTGTTTGAAACGCTCTTTCCTGTTTCTCTTCCCAGTCAAAGGCCACGCCCTTCTGGGTTAGTGTTTTAAGAGGTTTTGCTATGCGGGAGAAGTTCTGAATGAACCTACGATAGTAGCCAACGAGGCTTAGAAATTGACGAATTTCTGTAGGCGTCTTCGGTGCTGACCAGTTCTCAATGGCCTTGATTTTGGAAGGGTCCACGTGTATACCCTCTTCACTAACCACGTGCCCTAAGAATTCGACTCGTCGAATCCAAAATTCGCATTTTGAGAACTTCGCGTACAGCTTCTCCGAACGTAATGTTTCAAGGACTTGTCGCAGATGTTGACTATGCTCCTCCTTACTACAAGAGTAGATAAGTATGTCATCGATGAAGACGATGACGAACTGATCCAAGTAAGGACGACACACCCTATTCATTAAGTCCATGAATATTGTAGGCGCATTTGTCAATCCGAACGGCATCACTTCAAATTCGTAGTGCCCATAACGAGTTCGGAAGGCTGTCTTTGGAACATCCTCCCTTAGCACTCGTAGTTGGTGATATCTGGATCTCAAGTCGATTTTTGAAAAGAAGTTCGCCCCTTGAAGTTGGTCAAATAAATCGTCGATCCAAGGCAAAGGATTACGATTTTTGATGGTCAGCTTGTTGAGCTCCCTGTAGTCGATGCACATACGAAACGATCTGTCTTTCTTCTCGACGAACAAGACTGGAGCTCCCCAGGGTGAGAAGCTTGGTCTTATAAATCCCTTGCTGAGCAGGTAGTTAAGTTGACCGGACAGTTCTTGCTTCTCTGCAGGTGCTAAACGATAGGGCGACTTGGCTACTGGGGTAGCCCCTGGAACTAAGTCGATTCGAAACTCGACTTGACGTTGCGGAGGTAATCCTTGGAGTTCTTCTGGAAATATGTCGGGAAATTTGCGTACTACCAGAATGTTCTGAATGTCCTTCGTTTCTTGGCTGACATCGACCACATGAGCAAGGAATGCATGACATTCCTTCCGCAATAATTTTTGTGCTTGGATGCTCAAGATGAAACGATGGTTCGTGTCGGGTTTGTTGCCATAAACTACTAAGGTTTCGCCAGACAGCAGATTAAGGCGAACAACCTTTTCGTAACACATGATATCGGTACAATGAAGACTCAACCAATCCACGCCGATAATGACGTCGAAACTTTTAATTGAGACCGGCATAGGATCGATAGAAAATGAATGGTTATCTAAAGTTAGGGTACACCCTATGAATATACTATTAGTGCTCTCTGTCTTTCCATTAGCCATTTCTACAGTGAACGATTCATTAAGTGCTCATGATTTTTTCTTAAGTAAAAGAGCAAATTTTTGGTTCATGAAACTCGTCTCCGCTCCACTATCAAATAGAATGCATGCATAAGAGTTATCGAGGAGGAACGTACCAATGACCACTATGGAGTCAGCAACCGCTTCCTCATTGCCTATGGCCAGAGCTCTTGCCGCTCCACCGGCAAACCCTGCCTTCGGGCAGTTTCTCTTGAAGTGGCCTACCTCGCCACATCAGTAGCATGTTTGGCCCACTCTAGCACCGGGGGCTTGGTTGATTGGCTTCGCTGGAGCTTTACAGAAACGGGTTGTGTGCCCCTTCCCGTTGCAGTTCAGACACTGCATCTCCCAGCATGCGCCGACGTGATGGAAGTTGCACTTGTTGCACTTAGGCAAACTTCCAGCTTAATACTTTACCGGAACAAGAGCGGCAGGTGCTATCGCAACATGTACTGCCATGACCTGTTGCTTTTTGGCAGCCTTAGCCTTCTTCTTTTCATCGCAAAACTTCCGCTTGGTGTCAGCGGTTCTTGTAGGTTCTGAGATGGCCAGGGTAGTTGTTGCGGCCGGGGTACGAACCCCATGGTATATGAGCCATTGTGCCAATCGCTTGGCACTATCAAATGTAGTGGGGTGTGATGCCAAAACATTTCCCTGGTATGGGGGCACAGTCCCCATATGTATCTCTCGATCTTCTTTCCCTCTGAAGGAATCATGTTGGGACAGGGGGCCACCAGTTCACAGAACCTGGCGGTGTAGGCGACTACGTTGGAGCCCTTCATGGTTAGGCTCCATAGCTCTTCCTCTAGCTTTTGGATCTCGCCCCTCGGGCAGTACTCCTCAATCATGAAGTCTTTTAAAGTTTCCTAGCGCATAGCATTAGCCACTATAAGAGATAGTGACTTCACATGGCTGTTCCACCATGTTAGGGCTTTAGTTTCGAAGGTGCAAGCAGCAAACTTCACCTTGCTCTCCTCAGAACAAGAGCAGATTTCGAAAATCGATTCGGTTTTCTCAACCATTGCGAAAGGGCAATGACTCCGCCAGTCCCTTTGAAGGACAATGGCTTGCATTTGGTGAAGTCCTTATAGGAGCACTCTCTCGAGCGCACAGGAGCTTCAACCTGGATAGACTGAACAGGGGTTCCTCCTTCAGTGGAACCAGATGAATGATACTGAGCCATGGTTGTAGCCACAGCTGCAGCTACAGCAGCATTTAAGGTTGCCGTGTCGAACTGAGGAGTAGGTGGTTGAGGAGGTGGTGTTTCATTATTGATGTTTCTCCTTGGATTTCTGCGAGGCGGCATCTTTGATCTATAGTTTATGAAGATGAAACATTGATAAGAATTTAATGGAAGAATTGCTGGGAATGACTCATGGACTAACTCTCCATAGTCCAACGATACGATTGAATGGAAATCTAGAACAAATAGATGTTTACCTTTGGATAATAATTCCCATAAGATTAGGTACCTGTCAATATTACTGGAATTACAGATGTAATAAGTTCGGGAAAAACAGCCAACATAAATAGGCCTTACATCAACCAAAATGGGAAAATTTTGACAGAATTACAACCTAACCAAGACTTACCAGGCCTAAGATTTACAAGATAGAGAATTAGACCAGAGTTCTACATAACTAGGTTATATCCAAAAGAGAGAAGTTGATGAGAATCTATCAGCGACGAGAACTACCAGAGTGAGTCCTTGATCCTGACAGAAGATGTTATATGTCCCTCATACGCCTATCAGCCCTTGTTTGCTGAGTTCGAAGTACTCTGACTTCAGCTCGCGTTTCAGTGAGTTCCCTCTGAAGAGCTGCATTGTGAACTAGAGCCCTTTCAAGAGCAAACTCTAGTTGGCGAATGCGGACAGTGTTAACACCAATGTTTGCGTCAATCTCCAAGACTTGATTGATAGATGATTGACCCAGTATCGTGTTCCGAGAAATCCTACAAACCATGATGGGTAGGACTCTGTCAGCAGAACCTCCATTAGTGAGTTTGTAGAAACTTCTGTCTCCATTGTAAGGAATGGGTTGACCCTGTTCATGGCTCCATGTATTCAATTTTGTTTCCCACAAAGGTGTGGGTCCTTGAAATGTTGGACGAGGGTCAGGGTTTTGATCAGCTGGGGGCAGGTTGTTGACTTCTGGCTCTGAGTCAGAACCATCAGAAAAGCCTTCAGCTTCATGAGCATCCAAAGGAATTGGGTGATCATCTTCAGGTTCATCTTCTAGCCATCCTGCATTGTCGTGGATGGGATAGTATGGGTCTCCGGGAATATGGAATCCAGCCATTAAATCTACGCGAGAAGGGAGGTCTAAGAATCTAGCACATAAGTAACTTATAGTAATGCAAAATACTCCTATAGTATTTTAAGTTTAGGTTCTATTGTTCTCATTGTGGTATTGTAGGTAAGTTTTTAGACTTGTTGCCACCTCACAACCACACTTAGGCACATGCAAGTCAACCCTCGGATAATATAGTTGATCAGGCTATATCTTCCCAGTTTTGACTATATGTCTCTAAGTCTAATTGTGTTTCCCAACAATCGTAATACTTTTGTACTATCTTAGTGACACTGATTTTAGTATGAATGCAGACATGTATACTTAATTAAATATTTTAAATATTTAAAGTGTAGACTCTTGGTCAGAGTATCTTAATCCCAATGTATTTATAGTTAGTATATCTTTTATGGTTTGATATACTCAATTCACTATAAGCAATGCTCTGATACCAATCTGTCACACCCTAAAACCATGAATGGCGGAAACATTCTGGGGCGGAGTACGTCATGTACAGTATCCCAACAATGAATAGTAGTAAACAAGCAACAACATCATCCATTGCATTAATAATATAATTTCATACATGTGTGTTCTGTCAAGTTATATAAACACCAAAATATACATATCAAAATAAAAGATGAGTCTTGAACGAACTCCATCTTCTCTAAAGCCTGGCACCTATACCTGGCACTTATACCTGTCTAGTGGTGTCCTGAGAATACAAGTTATTTGAAAGCGAGTATCAACTTAATGCTGGTGAGATCATAAGTATATTAATGTCTATGTATGTATGAAAACATTTGTAAGATGTTTCTGTAAGATGTTTTGTACAATGTTTTATGTAATGTTTGAACTCTCCTAGAAAACCCTATGTTTCCTACTAACTGTAGCCTTCTACCAAGGCATCTAGTGACTGTGTGTATGTCTCTTATTAGAGTGTGTGTTTTCCCAATTCTGACTATCATTAACCAAAAATATAGTTTCTACATTACTGTGCATCGTGTGAATATTCACGAAGTGAATGTAATGGGAAAATATTATAGTACTGTAGTATTTGTAATAAGTGACTACCATTGTACTAACTACCTTAACACAAAAGGTGTTCAAACTAACATGTGATCGACCTGTATCCTGCTACCGACTCTAGTAAAACGACAATGTAAGACGCCGTAAGAAATGACATTTGGCACTCGTACACTTGCAAGTCCCACTGTAGCGAGCAACAAGGTGTAGGATAGTCAGTCCAGTATAGATCTATATGCAAACTCATACGCTGCCCAATTAAGGAGATTCGGGATACAAAAGTGGTCATGGAAGGAAGTGTCATGGCCCGCTCAACGGTTCACATAACTGCATGAATGTATATGTAATGAATGTGCTAACTGAAAGCGTACTCTTTCTCTGTCTAGCCTGTATGTACTGAAATGTTCTGCGTGTGCTAGTTGTAATGTATGTTCTCTCTCTATCTAGCATGTATAGTAATGTACTGACTCGTGAATGAACTGACTCATTGTATGTTTCATTGTTCTAGTAATAGTATTAGTATCCTCCTGTGCTACCCCTATGGTAACTTACTAGTGATGTAACTGGTACGTATGAACATGGAAGTATACCCTTGCTACCCAAGTGTATTGAATGGACTGGAAGAACCTTTATGACTATATATGTACACATGATATATAACTAATATTTAAACGACCTTCGTACGGACACGCGATACCCCACCAGACCACATCCCAACCGAGAAAAGGAAATAAGGCGGGCTGGCCTTCCTAAGCCTTTTAAACATTGCTTATATAACTATATATACATAGACATGCATTTGATAATAAGTATCACAGAGCTTAAGTAAATGTATTTAATAAGTATAAGAATTTGTAAAACAGTTTGAACAGTAAGAAAATCACTAGTTTTGTAGTTATTAATCACATGTGATTGATGTAATAACTATAAGTATTCAACTTGTATCCCCCCATAAAGCATTTAAAAACATTTAAACCGTTGATTAAGGGGTATGAACTCACCTGCAGTGAGTGGTACGGATGAACTGAACATGTAGGATTGCTAGGTGTCAAGTGAAGTCTTGAACACACTCTATGATCCTAGTTAACATATAATATCACATATATGTATCCAGTTAGTCTTTAAACAACTAATAAACAAATTCAAGACAACCTAGGACATGCTAAACACCTTATACAAGTGTTATAAGTCTCAAGGATTGCATCAAAGTGTTGTAGGGAAAGGCTAGTCTGTTTGGGCTTCAAGGAACACTCCATTAGGGAGTTTATGGTTTTGTGGTCACTAGCAAAAGGGTTTACGGTCGTAAACCCTTGGGTTTACGGTCGTAAGCTCACCCCCTTTATGACCATTTGTTGTTTGAAGCTTTAAGAGTCCCTAGAAGCTTTTCTACTTGATGTATGTGACCATGGAAGGAACTAGGGCACCATTTCACTCCTAACTGGAGTTTACGGTCCTATTACCATTTTCATTTGATTTTACTACCGTAAACTCCTAAGGTTTATGGTATTTGGGGGTTTTCAAGTCCTTAGCTCATAATGGTAATAGTCTAGGTTAGATTCTAGGCATAAGGAATAAATATGGGACATTTATACAACTTTTAAGGTGTTTACAGTTTTGGGAGATCCCCAAACCGTAAACACATATAAATGTGAGGTTCTTGTGCTTTTTGTGTGATAAACTCATCAAGGATGGATCTAGACAAGTACCTAAGGCATTGTGAAGCATCTAGGCACCCTAAGGCACCACTTTACACCTTATTTGGTGTCTACGGTTTTCAGAGCCTCTCAAAACCGTGAACACTTTGTTCTTGGTGTTCTTGGTACGTTTCCTTGAAATTAAGATGTATAGCAAGCTTTAAATGACTCTAGGATAGAAGTACTTACTTTGTGGAAGCTTGAAATGAACTTAAAGTCCAAGAACACTAGTGTGTGTTCTTGGTGTTTTGGAAATCTTATCAAAACATGAAATTTGATGGATTAAAGGATGTATAATCACTAGATGTTGTGATATAACAACTAATTAAGCCAAGAAGTACTTACGTTTTCGGGAAATCGGGCAAAAAGCGAGATGATACTTGAGAGTGTTTGGAGTTTACTCTTTTAGGGTGAAAATTAAAAGTGACGTTCTTTGGGGAGTAAACTCATGCTTAAGCATGAGTTTACGGTTTTTGAGGGTAGTTTACGGCCCAAACATAAAAGTTTGGTCATGAACTTCTAAGCTACATGATATTCGCGGTTTCGAAATTTCAAGACCCGAGACGGCCCATCCGTTCACACGTTCGTTTAAAGATTAATTATTAAAATAATTCAAACGAACTTTAATTTCCTAAAAACAAATAAAAGTGAACTTGACTTATAAGATGAAGTGATTGACTTTTAGGGTTTGACCGAATGAAAATTCCAGGTTGTCACAACATCCCTCTTATAGTTTGTAAATAATGTTGTTGGATCATAGCCCTAATTTCTCACCCATGAACTTGTATGGAAGTGTGATATTTGACGTGTCTAATTTCAATGATTGAATCCACAACATCTGAATGGTCACTCATTATGAAGATAAAGAGTATGTCCTAGATGAAAAGTTGAAGGAGATCAACCTAAACACTGCCACTGCTGAAGAGATCGCTGCCTTTTAGGCCCATGAGCATGATGCCATGAAAGTCCATTGCAACATGCTAACGACTATGACTGCAGAACTCCAAAAAGTCCTATGAGGAAATTTATCCTTTTGAAATGCATCAAGACTTGTTGGACCGGTACCACCAAAGCGCTTGGCAAGAAAGGTACGAGATCATCACTTCGATGATCACTATCAAAATGGGTAATGGAGAGTCCCTTAGCACTCATCTGCAAAACATGCAGAGATATGTTGATCGCCTGCTGAAGTTAAATGTTAAGTTCGATGAAGAGTTGGCAATCGATGTGACAACCCGAAATTTTCTTTCGTACAAACCCTACAGTCTAGAACTTGAATTAAAAGTTAAATACTTTTCTGCTAATTTTTAGTCGGTTTAAAGTCCGTTTGAGTATTTTTATTAATTATGCATGAAACGAACGGATAAAAGGATGTGATTTCTAGACTGTCGGGATAGCAAAGGAGAAACCATCACCTTGAATTGCTTTTCACAGCCAAACGAGGAAGATTTGGGCCATGAACTCTCATTTGGCCACGAAAAGCACCTTCTTTAGCTCCAACAACAACACCTTGTTTAGCAAATGTGTATAAACACACATGGACATTTCGGACTACATTACTAGTAAACTATAATAGGTATAGTTTAGGAGATACTACTTACTATTCCCAGTGCAATTGGAACATACAAGAGTCAGTTCATTCATGAGTCTATACAAATGTACTACATATTATATGAAGAGATACTATTACATACTATATGAGTAGATACTATGTCACACCCCGAAAACCAAAGGCGGAAACATTTACGGGGTTGACTCCACGTTGAGTATCAAATCCAATGCACATACTAAAACAGTAAACACAAAACATTACATTACATAATATTGTTTACATCTGTTTGAAAGAAAGGTTATACAAGTGTTATATACATACATCATATGAACAAAAGTAAAGACGAGTCTTCGGAACGCTCCGTCTTCTCCAAAAGGTGGCGGTGTACCTGTCTAACGCTGACCTGAGAATACAAGCGGTTTGAAAATCAGCATAAAGCTGGTGAGTTCATAAGCGGTTTAGTTTTGAAAAGAACGAGTTTCCTTTGCTTTCTGAAAAAGTTGTTGTTCAAGAAAATCCCATATTTTCTTTGAAAAACAGTTTAGTTATCTTTTTTTACGAATTCGAAAACGGTTTGTTATGTCATTTCAGGAAAATCCCATATTTTCCTAATAGTTTAGTTATTCGTTTGTCACTTTATTCGTATGTGAATTGTTATGCTATCCCAGGAAAATCCCATATTTTCCTATGTATTAAGTTGTCTTATTCGTTTCTACATTCGTTACTAGTTGTTATGTTATCTCACGAAAATCCCATATTTTCCTATGTATTGTGGTTGGTTCTTAGGTTTAATTTTGAAGTACTAGTAATTACCATACTTGTAGTATTAGTTAAGTATTCTAAACCCTTAGTTATTCTACCTTCGAATGGCTATTATCTACTAACTTAGTTGTATTTTCGAATATTTGGAATCACACAGAAGCGTACATTACAGTATTTTCGAAGTTCTGATGAGTTCCAAAAGAGTACATTAGTTGTATTTTCGAATCTCTGTCGACATTCTGAGGCGGATATATTTGAAACTCAGTAGAGGTCCAGAGGCGTACTTACACATTAAATTCGAAACTCTGGTGACACTCAAGGGGTACACTAACTGTATATTCGAAGTCTTAGTGTCATCCAAAGGCGTCATTTCGCATCCGTATTCCTATATCTATTCGTTTTCGTATTCGTATTCGCATTCGTATTCGTACTTATCCTATTGGTTATATTTGTATTCATATTTGTATTCGTATTTGCACTATCCTATTGGATATATTCGTATTAGTATTTGTATTCGTATTTGTATTTGTATTTGTATACGTACTATTCTATTGGTTATATTTGTATTCGTGTTCGTATTATCCTAATAGTTATATTCGTATTCGTATTCGTATTAATTTTTGGTATGATTAGTATGATTTCTTTTACAAAAGTAATATAGTTCAAAACACTTTTTAAAGAAATCTGAATTTAGTCTAACAGCTTACCCTGCAATTTCGAAACATCAATTAACACAATCTTTGAAAATCAGGACATTCATAAAATGAAACAATTGAGTTGAAAATAAGTTTAAGTACAAGATACCCTTGTACTTTTTCTTGTATTCCCCCCTGAAAGCATTGAAAAACCATTGAAAAAGGGTACGGGGTATGAACTCACCGGTTAAGAAACGCGTCGGTTTGGATCCTAAGCGTCAGTTCTGGGTTCGCGAAAGCACAAGATTCCTATGGATTATCAAATGATATACATTTGTATCTAATGAGAATTTGATTAATTTATTTGTTAGGGACATACACTCCTAGTTGCGGAAACACCCCATTTTGAGTGTTTGGAAGGACCCGGGTGGTGTTTAAGGACTTGTATGACTAGGGGATGGAGTTTACTCTTCAAGAGTAAACTCATAGGAGTGTTTTTGGCCTAAAGACCCATTCCCCATGATTTTACGGCCGTAAACTCATGGTGGGGTGGTTTATGGTGCAAAATGGTTTGTATCAATTAAGAGGGAATTTCTAGGGTTTGATTCAAGGCTTGGAAATGTATTTTGAACACAGTAAGGACCATTTGAGGAGTTTACGGCAGTAAACTCTATGTTTACGGCCGTAAACTCTTATACACATATTCAAAGTGTTTCTTGGTGGTCTTCAATTAATCATATGTGATTCTAATGATTTCCAAGCCTTATATGGATTTTTGAGGGACTTTTGGAAAGGATTTTGGAGTTTACGGCCCTTGAACACCCTCATGGCCGTGAACTCTTATGAAAGGGTGATTTTATATGTTTTAAGGCTTCTAAATTGTTTGTAGTCACTTCTAGAATTTATCCCAATGCTTTAGGTGTGTTAAAGTGGCATTTTAACACATTTAGAGGAGTTTACTCTCCATGAACAATGAGTTTACGGCCCAAGCATGTTCTTGGGCAGTAAACTCAAGTTTACTCCTCTAAATTGATGTTCAAGGTGTTCCAAGGCCAATTCCATAATTCTACAAGTCGTATCTAAGCCTTATTGGTGTTTTGGAAGGGTTTAAGGGCATAAAACCTCCATTTATATGGGTTTATGGCCTAAGCATGTTCTTGGGCAGTAAACTCATGTTTAATCTTCAAAATCCATGTTAAGGGCATTCTATGTCCAGTCTATTAAGCCATTAAGCCATATCTAAGATCCAAAGGTCGATTGGAAGGGTTTTTGGGTTCCAAAACCCATTTTATATGAGTTCACGACCTAGGACTGTTCCAGGGACATAAACTCATGAATGTGGTCCTATTCCATGATTTGAACTCGAATTTGAAGGCTAAAGGGGTTGCATAACAAGTTAGGGGAGGTACCTTGGTGATTAGAAGCCTTAAATTTGAGATTTGGACCCTTAAACTTGGATTTAGGAGAGAGGTTAGAGAGAGAGAGTAGAGAGAGGAGCAAAAGCTTCAAATGAAAGCTGGAACACGTTTAAATAGGTCCAAAAACTTGGACACGATGGAATTCTACCCGATACCGGCATTAAACGGGGCTTTTGGTCGCACCCGATTAAGTTGCCGTTACCCGACGGGGACGTTTCTAAAATTTCTGAAGTAAACATTTTGGGCTAATTTCATGACTTCCTAAGGGGTTTAGACACTCATTAGTATCAAATAAACATATAAGTTTAAATAATTTAACCCAAAACAAAATCGGAACGAACTGATAAACGACGAGTTTTATGGGTAGAACGGGTTTTTCGGCGATGGAAAATTTCGGGTTGTTACATTATCCCCCCTGTTAGAGGGAATTTCGTCCCGAAATTCAAAGATTTAGATACAGATCATGAATTGGAATGAGATAAGGTTGGATTTGCTGCTCCGGTTTTTCACACTCCCAAGTGGCATCAAGTCTTGATTTCGTCACTATCGGGACGCGTCTTGATTTCGTCAAGTAGATACTTCTTAAGGACCGAGACGTGAAGTACCAGAGGAATGTTACTAAGTTCTGAGGGTAGCCGAAGTTTGAAGGTTACGGAATCGATCCCACAAAGGTCGCGAAGGGTCTAATGTATCACGAGAGAAGTATTTCGCTTTTCCAAAGCATTTCATGTTTTCTCTGGGATAAGGCTTTCAACAGAATACAAACTCCAACAAGAAGGTACATCATCTTGTTGCAGAGTAGCTAAGGGCTTGATGATCCTGAAAGAGATTTCTAGGACCTGTGGGTTATGGGCCTACGGGTATGGTTGCTTTGTTTACTACAAGATCAAGGAAAATGATTTGACCGAAGGGTACCACTACGAACTCGTGGTGATCATATCAGATCCTGATCGCAGTATTGGATATATCATCTTCCCAGAGGTTCGGCTACGAGATAGTTCCAAGAATTAGGTTAATACGAGGCTTGACTAGACGTTCGAAAGGAATTCTCGAGGATTCTTAGGAAAGGTGTGACATCCCCAAAATCACGGCCAGAAAAGACCGGTTTGTTTATGCTTTGTTTAAAAATCAGAGTAACATTTTAAATAAAAGTGTTGCGGAATTCGTCCCAAAACAAAATATGATAAAGATTTATCGAAAGCATTTCCATAGAAATTTATTTCATTAAAAGACTTAGGATGTCATGTTGGTACAGATCAAAAGCATAAACAGTACAATATAAGACTTACTACGTTATTTCATATCTACAGGCCTATATCCGTAATCCCTCGTCCAAAACATCACATCTATGCTCATGCGCCACTACCTGTAATACATAAAACTGAGTGGGTCAGGCTTGGGAGCCTAGTGAGCACATAGGGTTTCAACCCACAATAAATAAGTTTATTAATTTCATCAATCAACAATAACCCGATTACCCATTCTCGTTATCCTCACTTTACGTCCCTAAACACTTATCATAAGGGACCTAGCCTAAGGATCATCATCGGGACGGACACTACTGCTAAGGGGATTCCTCAGCAATAAATGTCCTAAAGGCAACCATGTGGGGGATGGAGTACACCGGTGAACACATCGTTCACAAACACCTACAGGTTGCGAGCCTGCTAGTGTTCCACTGGACTGTCTAGAAGAGTCTGTGGTCGTCATCCATACACTGCTAGATGACAGAATCAACAACATCAACATCGAGGACTCTCATCATTTTATCACACATCACCTATTACATCTACCCATGTTTTACCCCAACATTTTCGTAGATATAAAATATATATACAATTTAAATCATTGAAAACATGTATAACAATGTTCATCCGGCATAGATAGCAAGTACTCAGATAATATGCACACATACCACGTAATTTATATAAAATACTTCATATCTATGTGTATGTTGAAAGTAACTATGCACTCACCTGATTAGGTGGTGACTCAGCACTCGGACAGCGCTTCAATACTCTCAAAACGATATTCCTTCGATAAAACCTAGTACCGATACCACTAGGGTTTAGTTTAACGATAACTGTGACAAATTAATTAGTCTGAGTATTACTAAGCGTTAATAATACTCGATATAACTCATAATAATAGCCCAAATAATTATTTTAAGGACCTAATAACATTTCCATAATTATTTGAAAGCTATATTAAAAATTCCGTAAGCATAGCACACTTACAGCGAATTTTATCGAGAACCGGGACTTAATTGGAGCAGCGTTTCGAAACCGAAAAACTCCTTTTTCTCGGGACTCCGGGAGCCTCGAGGCTTCCCTAGGGTGCTAAGGGGTTCTTCCTAGGGTTTAGGGGGTTAAAATGGGCTAGAAAGAGAAAGTAATTTAGAGAGAGAGTGAGTTTTGGTGTGAAAAATGGTGCTGCCTTCGGACCCCTTTTATAGGCGCGAAGCCTCGGTCTACGCAAGGCGTCCAGTAGCGCTACGCTGGGCGTAGCTCGGATAAGGTTGCCAGCTCGCACCAGCTGGCTCGCACTCGGACTCGGAAGGATAAGAGCGAAGGTACGCTGGGCGTACAGACCTCGGACGCGGGGCGTAAGCGGGGGGGGGGGGGGGGGGGGAGGGGGGAGGGCGTGTCGCAATCCGGAGCGACTTCTGAGACCTTCATCGGACGGCCCACAACGCGCCACGTGATCAGTCTCGCACCAGGTTTCGCATTTTGATACTTCAACTTTAAAAATTCGTAACTTTCGCGTACGACCTCCATTTTTGACGTTCTTTATATCCACGCGAATGTGGGAACGTATTCTACAACTTTCGTTTAGACTTCGTCAGCTAATTTTGGATTGATTTTAAATTTTATATTATCAACGGGCCAGGACAGGATTGGTCCGTTAAATCCTCATAACTTCTTCATCCGACATCCGTTTTCGCCCATCTTTTTCACGTTACGCTACTCTCAACGAGATCTTCGATTCCCGTTCAGGTCGTGTCGGCTAAAAATCGCTCGATCTAATATTCGAATTTCGAGTTGTACATTGCTATTCCGAAACTTCGAAAAATCATAACTTCTTCATACGAAGTCAGATTTGGGCGTTCTTTTTATCGATGTTCTTAGTTTAACATATTCTACGACTTTCGTTTAGATCGCTAAGGCTAAATCTCGTTCTATCATAAATTCACTATTCACGCTTCCCGGTATTGTGCCGGTTCTGTCGTGAAACTTCGACGGGTCATAATTTCTTCGTTATAACTCGGATTTCGGCGTTCTTTATATGTATGGAAACCTTGAGACATATTCTACAACTTTATGTAGAGATATCGGGATTATCTCACACTTTAATTTTTGACGCTCATTTTTATTCTTTATTAATTATACATTTATAATTAAATAATAAACAGATAAACACACATAATTCACATAATACTCAAATATTCCATCTTTATTACTTCAAAAAGAGTTACAAGAGTTGACCTAGACTATTACATTGACAAAAATGCTTAGCCCTGAAACCCGGGCGTTACAATTCTCTCCCCCTTAGGATGATTCTGTCCCGGAATCATGCATCAGCAAACAGATGTGGATAGCGACTCATCATGTCATCCTCTGTTTCCCAAGTGAGATTCGACCCATTCAAATGTTTCCATCGGACTAGCACTAAGTCGACCATCTTGCGTCGTAACTTCTTAGTCTTACGATCAACAATTGCCTCGGGCTCTTCGATCAGCCTTTTATTTTCGTCCATCCTTAACTCTGAAATTGGAATTATGTCGGGAACATCTCCCGTGAATTTCCTTAAATAACACACATGGAAGGTGTTATGAATACCATTGAGTTCTTCGTGCAATTCCAGCTTGTAAGCTTGGTTCCCAATCTTCTGAAGAACTTTGAATGGTCCAATGAACCTTGGACTCAACTTTCCTCATTTACCGAATCGTATAAGTCCCTTCCACGGTCAGACTTTAAGCAAAACGGAAACCCCAACTTCGAAAGTTATCGGTCGTCTTTTCTTGTCAGCATAGCTCTTCTAACGATCCTGAGCTGCTAACATTCTTTCCCTAATCACCTTCAACTTCTCAGCAGTCTCATGGACTATCTCGGGGCCCATAAACTGCTTCTCTCCGGCTTCAAGCCAACAAGACGGCGGACGACACTTATGTCCATACAAGGCTTGGTAAGGTGCCATCTTGATGCTCGAGTGAAAACTATTGTTGTAGGAAAATTCTACCAGAGGTAAGTGCTCGACCCAATTCCCTTGGAATTCGAGGGTACATGCTCTCAGCATATCTTCCAACGTCTGAATCGTTCTTTCGCTCTGACCATCGGTTTGCGGATGGTAAGCAGTACTCAAACACAACTTTGTACCCAACTCCTCTTGTAGACTCCTCCAAAACCTCAATGTGAAACGACTATCACGATCTGATACAATCGTAAGAGGGACACCATGAAGTCTTACAATTTCCTTCACGTAAGCATTTGCGAGCTTATCCATAGACCACTTCTCGTTGGCTGCTATTAAGTGTGCACTCTTGGTGAAACAATCCACGACTACCCAAATCATGTCGTGACCGTTCTTCGTCTTGGGCAGTTTAGTCACAAAATCCATGGTGATGTCTTCCCATTTACCCATGGGTACAGGTAAAGGTTCTAAACTCCCATACGGTTTCTGATGTTGTGCCTTAACCCTCGCACATGTTACGCACTCGGCCACATACTTCGCAACATCGAGCTTCATCGTCGGCCACCAGTAGTAGGGTTTTAGGTCCCTTTACATCTTAGTGCTACCGGGATGAAATGAGTACATGATCTTATGTGCTTCTTCCATCAGAAGATCTCTTATTCCTCCCGTCTTAGGTACCCTAATCCGATCTTGGAATACCTTCAGTCCTCGACTGTTTGTTCCGAATAATAACGTTTTGCCCAAACGTTCTTCCTTTCGGTCATTCTTCTCTAAAGCTTCTTCTTGAGCTTTCCTGATACTTTCCACAATCGTCGAGAAGACTTAAATTCTTAACGCTCTTGGCCTTTTCCTTTCAAGATTGACTTTCCGACTGAGAGCATCAGCAACAATATTTGCTTTACCTGGGTGGTAAAGTATCTCACAGTCGTAGTCCTTGAGTAGTTCTAACCAGCGTCGTTGCCTCATGTTCAACTCCTTCTGATTAAAGAGATATTGGAGACTCTTATGATCAGTGAAGAGCTTGCACTTCGTGCCGTAGAGGTAATGCCTCCATATTTTTAAGGCAAATACTACCGCTGCCAACTCCAGATCATGAGTGGGGTAGTTCTTTTCGTGCTCTTTCAATTGTCGAGATGCGTATGCTATCACCTTTTCTCTTTGGGTCAGAACACAACCCAACCCGACTCCAGATGCATCACTATAAACCGCAAAGTCTTTAACTCCATCGGGTAGAGAAAGTATCAGTGCTTCACATAACTTCTTCTTTAGTTTCTCGAATGCCTCATCGTGTTTCTCACTCCATGTATACGTAGCTCCTTTATGAGTCAAAGCTGTTAATGGAGCAGCTATCGAAGAAAAGCCTTGGATAAATTGTCGATAATATCCGGCTAATCCTAGAAAGCTTCGAATCTCTGTGGGACTCTTCGGACATTCCCACTTCATTACAGCCTCGATCTTTGCGAGGTCAACCATTATTCCCTCCTGGTTAACAACATGACGCAATAATTGGACTTCCCGTATCCAAAAGTCGCATTTGAAGAACTTTGCGTAAAGCTTCTCCTTCTTTAACACTTCTAATACTTCTCGTAGATGCTTGCCATGCTCCTCCTGGCTTTTCAAGTAGATGAGAATGTCGTCAATGAACACTATCACGGATTTATCAAGGAATGGTTTACAAACCCTATTCATCAAATCCATGAATGCTGCAGGAGCATTGGTTAGTCCGAACGACATAACCAAGAACTCATACTGTCCATATCTTGTTCTGAATGCAGTCTTCTAAATATCCTGCTCTCTCACCTTTAGCTGATGATATCCTGACCTAAGATCGATCTTTGAGAAGTAGCTCGAACCTTGCAGCTGATCGAATAGGTCATCAATCCTCGGCAATGGATACTTGTTCTTCACCGTTGCCTTATTCAGCTCTCGGTAGTCTATACACATTCTCATACTTCCGTCCTTCTTCTTCACGAATAACACCGGAGCTCCACAGGGTGATGAACTAGGTCGAATAAAACCGTTGTCCAACAACTCCTGAAGTTGCGTCATAAGCTCCTTCATCTCTGTCGGTGCTAATCGATAAGGTGCTTTTGCTATTGGTGTTGTTCCTGGTAACAAGTAGATACGGAACTCCACTTGTCTATCAGGTGGTAATCCGGGAAGATCTTCGGGAATGACTTCCGGATAATCACACACAACCGGTATATTCTGCACCTCTTTCTTATCCTTCTTAGCATCGATTACGAATGCCAAGTATGATGCACATCCTTTGGACAAACATTTCCTGGCTTTCATCAGGTATATGATGCCAGAATTCACTGTGCGTTTGTCCCCGTACACCATAAATTATTCCTTTCTGGGTGGGTTCACCCTTACTATCTTCTTTCGGCATTGAATCTCAGCATCGTTGGCGCCAAGCCAATCCATACCCAAAACAATGTCGAAACCGTTTAACTCTATGGGTAATAGCTCTTCGTGGAATTCGTTTCCGTTTAGGTCGATGACGATGTTCCTAATACGATTACTAACAGGTACGAATTTGCCACTAGCAACTTCTACAATCAGGGCATTATCAAGTTTTTCTACAGGCAATGCTAATTTCCCACCAAATTTATGCGACACAAAGGAGTAGTTGGCTCCGAAATCAAATAGTATATTTGCAGGCAAACCATTTACAAGAAAGATACTTGAAGCGACGTCTGCTGCCTCCTTCGCAGCCTCGAGCGTCATCTGGAAGGCTCTTGCCTTCGGCTTTGGTGGTATGTTGGGTCTTCCTGCCTCCTTCTTCTTCGGGCAGTCCTTCAAAATGTGCCCTTCTTCATTACACCCATAACATGCCTTATGGATGAGGGTGCATTCATTGGCATAGTGCCCAGGCTTTCCGCATTTGAAACAAGTGACCCCTCCGTCACACTTCCCATAGTGTTTCTTTTTGCACTTGTCACACCACTTTGCTTCTGATCCTCCTCCTATCGAACCAGACTTCGAGAATCTACACTTCTTACCGGACCTTGAGGATCCGTCAAATTTCCTTTTCTCGCCAACCTCGACTTTGCTGGCAGCTCTTCCCTTAATCATATCCTCCACAGACTTGGCAGCCCAGATAGCTACCTCCAAAGTAGGTGCCTGACGTACTGTCACCGCGTACTCCCATGGTAATCCCTTTGCGTACTTATCAATTTTCGTCAACTCATCCAGAACAAGACGCAAGGCAAATTCCATCTTTTCTGTGAAGTTGTTCGTGTATTCATCGATTGACATGCTCCCCTTCTTCAGGGTTAGAAACTGGTTCTCTAGCTCGAGCAGGTTATGAGCTGAGCAGTACTTTCGTTTGAATTGTACAAGAAATTCTGCCCATATCAGTTCCAGGGGTTTGTTGGGGCTTAAAGTCTTCCCCAAGGTATTCCACCAACGTACAGCGCCTCCTCGAAACTGACGCGCTGCAAACGTGGTATGTAGTTTCCCTCTACACCCGCATGTCATGAAAGCTAACTCCATCTTCGAGATCCAATCCATGACTCCGATTGGATCTTCCTTTCCCGTGAAAGTCGATGGCTTGCAAGTCTGAAAATCCTTGTACTTGCATCCACTTCTCTCGAATCCGTCATCTTGGTTATTTTCATGAACTATTGGTTGGTTGACTTGACCAACAGTTCCACTGTAGTCTCCTTCCTCAGTCTGCCCTTCGTTCAACTCGGGCTGTTCGATCTGAATAGTGGCTTCCTCATGATTTTGCTGGAGCAAATGTCTAGTTTCCTCCATTTGATGATCCAACATCGCTTGCACTCCGGCCATGGTGATTGGCTCAGCAGCGGCTTCCATCACCGGTATTTGCTCAGTCATTGGGGGTTGGTTTCTGTTCCCATTTACATTCACAGTTCCGCTACGGGTCCTTGCCATCTTGATCTAAACACCGAATAAGGTGAATTTAGATCTTTATTTAGGATAGACATTTAAATCGTCCTTATCACTCCGAAACGTTTACATGCTAGTTCTAATATCGTAGTCGTACGTTTAGAATCCTAAACACATAAGGTTTCCAGATCCGGTCGGCAACAGACCATAGATCCGAACAAATAATAACATTTCAGGCACAAAGCATTTAGCTCATAAAAGTATTTTAGGCATAACTCCTAAAATAAGCTAGTGCTCACACCTCACAATCATCGCTTAGCATTCTAAGTTTAAGTCTAGAAATCCTACAAATTCCTAGTTCGCTAAAACTAATGCTCTGATACAAACTGTGACATCCCCAAAATCACGGTTAGAAAAGACCGTTTTGTTTATGCTTTGTTTAAAAATCAGAGTAACATTTTAAATAAAAGTGTTGCGGAATTTGTCCCAAAACAAAATATGATAAAGATTTATCGAAAGCATTTCCATAGAAATGTATTTCGTTAAAAGACTTGGGATGTCATGTTCGTACAGAGCAAAAGCATAAACAGTACAATATAAGCCTTACTACATTATTTCATATCTACAGGCCTATATCCATAATCCCTCGTCCAAAACATCACATCTATGCTCATGCGCCACTACCTGTAATACATAAAACTGAGTGGGTCAGGTTTGGGAGCCTGGTGAGCAAATAGGGTTTTCAACCCACAATAAATAAGTTTATTAATTTCATCAATCAACAATAACCCGATTACCCGTTCCCGTTATCCTCACTTTACGTCCCTAAACACTTATCATGTGGGGGAGGGAGTACACCGGTGAACACATCGTTCACAAACACCAACAGGTTGCGAGCTTGCTAGTGTTCCACTGGACAGTCTAGAAGAGTCCGTGGTCGTCATCCATACTCCGCTAGATGACAGAATCAACAACATCAACATCGAGGCCCCTCATCATTTTATCACACAATACACTATAAACAATGCTCTGTTACCAATCTGTCACACCACCAAACCAAGAACGGCGGAAACGTTCTGTGGCAGAGGACGTCATGTATAATATCAACAACAATGTAAAGTAGTAAACAAGCAACAACATCATCCATTGCATTAATAATATAATTATTATACAAATGTGTTCTGTCAAATTTTGATAAACACTAAAACATAAATCAAAATGAAAGATAAGTCATGAACAAGCTCTATCTTCCTTTCTCCTTGCATCAGTACCTGTCTATGATGACCTGAGGATACAAGTAATTTTGAAAGCGAGTATCAGCTTTGAAGCTGGTGAGATCATAAGTATTTAGTGTCTTAATTTGTAAGTAAGAATTTGTAAGTATATGTCTTGTAAGTATTGAAAGTGTATATGAACTGTAAGTGTTTGAAAAACCCTAGAAATCCCTATGATTCTTACTAGTATATGAAGGTGTCTTTTACCAAGACCTAACTGTTCTAAATGTAGTCTTCTACCAAGACCTAACTGTGCTGAAAGTGTGTCTCTTGTAAGAGTATGCATTTTCCCATGTATAACTATCAATATCTAAAAATATAGTTTCTACAATTCCGTGCGTCGCGTGAATGTTCACGAAGTGAATGTAATGGGAAAAAGAAATAGTACTATGGTGTAGTGCTATAAGAACTACTGCCATACTAACTACCTTAAACCGGATTTATATTATGGAATTATGTGATAAATTGCACCATACTATAGACTGGTAACAACGACAATGTATAGTCGAAAATAAGGTATGACGTTTGGCACCTGCAGACCTGTCGATCCTGCTGTAGCTAGCAACAAGGTGTAGGATAGTCAATCTAGTATAGATCTATACGCAAACTCACGCTCTCCCTTCAAGAGACTCTGGCTACAACCCGGGGCATGACAATTAAGGCATGCTTCCATACAGTGGATCACAATTTTATTGGCGTATTAATGTAAGTGTAATGTAACGAACTGTTCTATCTGTAATGTATGTGCTCTCTACCTAGCAAGTATAGTAATGTACTGTAATGTTCTAGAAAGTATTGACTCATGAATGAACTGACTCATTGTATGATATCGTGTCCTAGTAATAGTTCTAGTATCTTCCTAAACTACCCATATGGTAGCTTACTAGTAATCTAACTGGTACGTATGAACATGGATGTAAACCCTTGCTACCCAAGGGCATATGATGAACTGGAAGAACCTTTTATGACTATATATGTACACATGATATACAACTAATATTTAAACGACTTTCGGACGAATACCCGATATCCCACCAGACCACATCTCAAGCGCGAAAAGGAAATAGGGTGGATAGCCTTCCTAAGTCTTTTAAACATTTCTTATATAACTATACATATAGAGGCATGCAATTTATAATATAAAAGCATAAATAAGTTTTGTAAGACATTTGAAACATAATTGTAATTTAAAGAAAAGATCGACTTGATGTCAATCTATAAAACAATTTGAAGGCATAAGTTTGATAAAACAGTTTAGTATAAGGAAACATTTGTTTGAAACACAATCTTAAATAAGTTTGAAATGTAGTATACTGAGTACAAGGTACAGTGTAATAAGGAGTTTAAAACATATAAAATGTTTATAAAAATCATTTGAAGGAAAACTGTTTGGTAAAACGGCTAACGTGTAGTCAATCATTTGAATGCTGCATATTAATCACATGTGATTGATGTAATAACTAGCATAATTCTACTTATTAATCACATGTGATTGATATAATAACTAGCATGATTCTACTTGTATCCCCCCCATAAAACATTTAAAAATAGTTTAAAACATTAGTTAAGGGGTATGAACTTACCTGCAGTAAGTGACTGGAATTGAACGGACTGTTATCGTACGGAATGATCGGACAAGTGCTTGGTGTCAAGTGAAGACTTAGACACACACAATGATCCTAATTACATATGCAAACATATGTATCTAAATAATTAGTGATTAAAACACTAATTATACAAGTAATAACATTTAAGCACGAGGAAAACACTTTTAGTCAAGTGCTAGGAGGCTAATGGGTTGCAACAAAGGAGTGCAATGCCTCTAATGGAAGTTTATGGTCAAATGACCATGTTCTTTGGAGTTTACGGCCCAGGGGAGTAAACTCCTGGCCGTAAACTCTCAACCAAGGCTCTAAATGGTGCTTAGAATTATTACAACTCTAGTGGGGAATTGTTTCAAGGCTTAAACAAGTGTTTGGGTGCCATATTAACTCCTTTGGGGAGTTTACGGCCCATAGACCATATTCCCTTGGATTTTACGGCCGTAAACTCCCTTGGGAGGGTGATTATGGTGTTTTCTAACCTCTAAATTAACTAGGAACAAATCTAGGCTTTGGTACTTGTCTTTAGAAGAGTTTATGGCACATTTGGCACCATTTTATGGAGTTTACGGCCATAGAACCTTTTGGGCCGTAAACTCCCTCACTCTTGGTGTTCTAAGTGTTTTAACTAGTCCAAAACTCATTTAGGTACATGCCCAAATTGGTCTCTTAGCTTAAGGAAGGAGTTAGGGTGTCATTTGACCCCTTTATAGGTGTTTACGGCCCAAGAGTTTGTATTGGCTGTAAACTCCTTTTTCCTTGTGATATCTTATGTTTGCTAGGCTATAAACACTTTAGGGTACTTGTCGTAATTTAATCTTAAGCCTTAGGAAGTGTTTCAAAGCATTTTGGCACTAAAAACTTGGAGTTTACGGCCTAAGAAGCTCCTTGGCCGTAAACTCCCTTCTAGCCATGATTCCTAATTGTTTTGTGGTATAAAGCATGAATTGGAGGCTCCTAGTTCGAGTTCTAAAGCTTTGAGGGTCATTGGAACCCTTAAGGACCTTAAAATGGAGTTTACTCCCCAAGAACGTTCTTGGGCGGTAAACTCCCGAGTCTAGTCGTTTTGATATGTAATCGATGTTTCTAAACATAATCTAAGCTATATAACATAACTAGATCGAAGTACTCACAATTTGGGATAAAAACCCGAAGATCCGTGAGAGAGAATATTGACTTTTCTCTAAATGGAATTCAACAAATGAACCAATTTGGTTCAGAATTCTATTTATAGTCCTGAGATATTTTTGGCAGAAAATATTTTTATTCCTGGAACGAACTCTAATGTCCTAGAGTCTTGGAATAACAGTGTTGCACAAAACCCTAGTGCATCCACTCTCCTAATATCTCCTTAAGTGTAAAATCCTGAAAACTGCCAAACTTATACTCGAAATCTGAGTTTTCACTGTAACTGTTCTACTTCTATTGGCTTGATATGGTTTGTTCAGAATAGAAATTTCGGGTTGTCACATCATTCGCCTGTTGAAGGGAATTTCGTCCCGAAATTAGAGTTTAAGCAAGGAAGTATGTACGAATGATCGATTCATGAGGAGGAAACTTCCTAATCGATTGGTTCTAGTGCACTTAAGTGAATTCGGGTTCTCGGTAGGCATTCCAACGAACCTTCACTAACTGGCGACGACGTTTCTTCGTCTGCTTGACCTCTCGGCCGAGGGTCATTACGGTTCTAATATGAAGGCGAGGATTTCGAGTATTGGACTTACAAGAGTCCTAACGGAAAGGTATGGTTCCACGATCGAGACGCGAAGAGTAGAATGTACGTTACTGAGTTCGCAGAGTAGGTATAGTTTGTGCGAGGCACAGGACCGATTCTGATAAGAATCTCGGAGGTCCTGTCTATCTTGGATTTAGCTTTCCACGCTTTACGAAGCGTATTAAGCCATTCCCAAAGTGAGTTATCCTAAAGAACTTGGTCACTCACATGGAATTTCAAAGGTTCCTTTTCTTGCGTAACTTCCCAGTCAAAGGCCACCCCTTGCTGGGTCAAAGTCGTATGAGTTTCTATAGCTTGCGAGGAGTTCTGAATGAACTAAGTCGGTAGGTCGGTAAGACCTAGAATTTGGTGAAAGACTGTCGGCGACTCTGGTGTCGACCAATGCTCATCGGCTTTGACAAATTGAAAGAGTACTCAAAATTTCTTACATTACTAACAGTGTGTCATAGAAATTTGACTCTTCAATTTCAAGACTCGTGCCTAGAGAACTTCGCTAAAAGTTCCTCTGTAGGAATGTTTCCATGGGTTTTCTTCTTACTACGAGGGTAGATAAGTAAGTCATTTCATGGAGAAATGACGAACTGATCTAAGTAAGAAAGGCGTACCCTATTCGTTTAGCTCATGAAAACTATGGGCGTATTGGTCCTATCCGAAGGGTACCACTACGGACTCGAAGTGTCCGTATCGAGTTCAGGAGATAGTCTTCCGGACATCTTTCCTTAACACTCGGACTGGTGATATTCGGATCTCAGGTCCATTCCTGAAAGTGATTCTTTCCTTGCGTTTGCTCAACCATTTCATCTATGTGAGGCAGAGATAACGATTTCTAATGAAAATCTTGACGGAGTCCTCGATATCCGAGGCACATACGATGCAATCCTTCGATCTCTGGGAGAATCTGACCGGGGTTCTCTAGGGTGAGAACCTAGTCTTCTAATTCTCTTTCTGTGGAGTTCGCTAAGTTGTTTGCACTGTTCTTCTATCTCCGTAGGTGTTTAGACTATAGGGCGATCCGTTTACGGGAGTCGTACTGGGTTCTAAGTTTGTTCACATGATGATGTGATTACTCGTAGGCTTAAGCAGTTCTCCGTCCTGAAGTTCATATTAGAATTCATACATGGTTTCACAATCACAACTTTGGGTATACGAGTCGCATATAATTAAAATTGAAAAGGTAGTCGAATAACTGATTCTTCTTTAAGCTCACATCCCATCGGGGAAAAAGAAGTTAAAGTGGAATCATCAATTCTAAACCTGTAGAAGCTTGATTATATATCACTCTTATGTATACCTTCCTTAGTGATAGATCAATCGCATAAATCCTTAGATTAAACTTGACGTACTGCACGAGTGGTACTTCGGGGATTTCTTCGGAAAGAAAATAACTAAGAGGTACTCCTGGCATCAGTACTTCGGGGATTTCTGATGTGACGGTTTCGCTGGAAAAGTGATCTAGAAGAAAGAGATGTACGTATGAAGCTGTTTTCGTGAAGAACAATTTGAATTGAGTCGTATGATAATGTCGGAATCATACTGAAACTTAAAGACATTAGATTTGAACATAAGACGTTTACAGACAAAACACAACCGTGCAACCATGAACAGAGTTACAGTACTTTAGATTTACCACAAGACTATTGCTGCGAATAAGATATACTACAAAAGACAAGTATACACAGCACGAGAATCCCTATACAGACAGGATCTCGCAAAAGGTAGGACTCTAGTTGCACTAGTTCTAGATAGTTTATAAGTCTGTTACAACGAAACGCCTTAATTACAATAACGAGGGTTCTGGCGTAGGCTCTCCTGCAACTGTGATCCTGAGAATCTTCAAGTCTGCGCTAGAGTTCTTTTCCATCGGGCAATCTTTTTCTTGAAGTGCCCTCTATCACCGCATTGGTGGCATGAATGGCTAGTACTAGCTTTGGTGACGGGATTGCGGTGTTTAGCCAATGTTATGTGGACACGAGTGCCTTCCTCGTTACTCCACTTTGAAAACTGCTCATTAAATCGTTCAACGTTACAACTAATCTTGTGGGTAGGGTTAGTCCCGATGAAAGGGACTTGAGTGATGGGTCGCGCCGGTGCTCCACAGTCACGAGCATGGTGCCCTATGTTTAGGCAATTGCAACACTGCATCTCATGGCAAGCCCCATGATGATGGAAACTACACCTATCACACTTCGGGAGTTTTCCCTCGTATGGCCTGCTCGGTACAGGAACGGCAACGGTTTCCACTTGCTGTTGTTGTATAACCAGCTTTTGGGATCTCTTGCGTTCCTTCCGGGCTTGACGCTTTCGTTTCTTGTTTTCTGTTTTTCGGCTTTGTGAGCCTATGACTGAACTGTTTGACGACCTCCTGGATGGATACCACGATTGGAAACTTCATTCCCATCAGCAGCATTGACTGTGCTGTTAGCGCTACGGTGCGCAAGGACCGCGGTTACGGCAGCCACCATCGCAGCTGTAACTGTTGTTTGAAAGGTAGCGGCGTCCATAGTAAAAGCTGAGGTTTCGCTGATCGACTGATTGCTTCCGGATGATGACATGATTCTGTAACATGAAAGGTAAGGATTTTGTGAGCGGTTCTGGTTGACCCTTATGTACTTAGATTGTTCATGTAAAGAGTAGAAGTATGTTCTCGAAAGTTTGACCTACATCCCTATGATGCAGTCCTAGTATGGAATGGAAGTATGTTCGTGAAGGTTTGACCTACATCCCTATGATGCAGTCCTAGTAATGAGTAGAAGTGTGTTTATGAAGGGTTGACCTACATCCCTATGATGCAGTCCTAGTACGGAATGGAAGTAAGTTTGTAGAATGGTCTCAAGACGTTTGTTGTTCAAGCCGAGGTATCGTGGGTTGGTGAATAACAAGATCCAACCACTGAAAGAGACTTGGAAATGTCTCCGGAGATAAATCACTATAGTCCAATGACTTTACTAAAGCATGTTTCAGATAGACTCCAATGAGAGTATGATAAGAGTACTTTGAATAAAGAATGACACAGAAGTTAGCCGGCTGTTAATATCTTGGATACTCACGACGTAAAGGTTCAGGAAAATGACCTTGTAAAGGTCTTACATCATATCCAAAGAAGATGGTTCCTGACAACATAAAGACCTAACTAGAGTACTTACAGTACAAGGTAATTTCATAGAAAATGCCACATCAGGCATAGACAGAAAAATATGATTCCTCTATATATAAGGAAATAAAGTAAAGCGTCTACTACTGGCGACGGTCATCCCTCTGGTGAACTCTTAGCTCAGCCAATTGACGTTCCATGTCGAGTAGGTGTCTACTGTACACCCTATGGCGTACTCGAAGTTCCATGACTTCGGCTCGTGATTCAGCTAGTGTTTGCAGCAGGGTTTCATGGTTTCTCTCTGATCTCTCATGAGCATCTTCTAGACGAATGGTGTGGAGGGTATGCATTCTAGAGTAGGCGACTACTTCTGAAATTAAATGTAAGGCTGTCCTGCCTTGAATCTCATTTCGGGTCACTCTGCGGACCAAGATTGGCAAGACTCTATCTGCTGAGCCCCCATTGTTCTTGGCATAGACTGATTTTGTCCTTGGCTCCATGTTTCCAAGCATTCCACTCACTCAGGTTCGGGCCGTGAAAAGCCGGACGAGGTCTAGGAATTGGAACGGGAGCTGCTCAGGGTAGGTTCTGAACCTCTGGTTCGGAGTTAGCATCATACGAAAGGTCTTCATCATGGTGATCATTCAAGGGGATAGAATGATCATTCTCTGGTTCTTCTCCAAACCAATCAGCTATGACTTGAGTCGGAAGATACTGGATGTCAAGGGGATGGAGTCCAGCTATGATTTCTATGCGAGAATTTAGGGTAAGAGAATAATTATTAGACGAACTATCTAGATAATTATTTAGAAAACCTTCATTAGTTACATCGCTATTTGTGAAGTGCATACCGGCTATGTGCAATCTAAACAGGATAGACCTTCGAATAAGTAATCTTAACTCCAAATTCACACAGAATAGGGGTAAAGTAAAATTTTCACAGACTCTTAGTCTATAACATCCTAATTACATATAGCCTTAGAGTATCCACTTAGCAACTATCAACTTAGTAATGAAGATCCCATTTTAGTTCTCAAGTATAAAGTACTTATAGTAACACCAAATACTCGTATAGTATTTTAATTTTAATGTTCTATTGTTCTCATTGTGGTAGGGTTGGTAAGATTTTAGCATTGTTGCAACCACACACTTAAACTTAGGCACATGCTAGTCAACCCTCGGATAATATAGGTGATCAGGCTATATCTTCCCAGTTTTGACCATATGTCTCTAAGCCCACTTGTGTTGCCCAACAATCGTAATTCTTTTGTACTGTCCTAGTGACACGGATTTTAGTATGAATGCAGCACGTATACTTACTTAAATATTTTACTATTTAAAGTATAAACTCTTGGTCAGAGTATTTTTAATCCCTTATGTATTTATAGTTAGTATATCTTTTATGGGTTGATATACTTAATTCACTATAAACAATGCTCTGATACCAATCTGTCACACCCCAAAACCAAGAACGGCGGAAACGTTCTGTGGCGGAGGACGTCATGTATAATATCAACAACAATGTAAAGTAGTAAACAAGCAACAACATCATCCATTGCATTAATAATATAATTATTATACAAATGTGTTCTGTCAAATTTTGATAAACACTAAAGCATAAATCAAAATGAAAGATAAGTCTTGAAAAAGCTCCATCTTCCTTTCTCCTTGCATCGGTACCTGTCTATGATGACCTGAGGATACAAGTAATTTTGAAAGCGAGTATCAGCTTTGAAGCTGGTGAGATCATAAGTATTTAGTGTCTTAATTTGTAAGTAAGAATTTGTAAGTATATGTATTGTAAGCATTGAAAGTGTATATGAACTGTAAGTGTTTGAAAAACCCTAGAAATCCCTATGATTCCTACTAGTATATGAAGGTGTCTTCTACCAAGAGCTAACTGTTCTGAATGTAGTCTTTTACCAAGACCTAACTGTGCTGAAAGTGTGTCTCTTGTAAGTGTATGCATTTTCCCAAGTATAACTATCATTATCCAAAAATATAGTTTCTACAATTCCGTGCGTCGCGTGAATGTTCACGAAGTGAATGTAATGGGAAAAAGAAATAGTACTATGGTGTAGTGCTATAAGAACTACTGCCATACTAACTACCTTAAACCGGATTTATATTAAGGAATTATGTGATAAATTGCACCATACTATAGACTGGTAACAACGACAATGTATAGTCGAAAATAAGGTATGACGTTTGGCACCTGCAGACCTGTCGATCCTGCTGTAGCTAGCAACAAGGTGTAGGATAGTCAATCTAGTATAGATCTATACGCAAACTCACGCTCTCCCTTCAAGAGACTCTGGCTACAACCCGGGGCATGACAATTAAGGCATGCTTCCATACAGTGGATCACAATTTTATTGGCGTATTAATGTAAGTGTAATGTAACGAACTGTTCTATCTGTAATGTACGTGCTCTCTACCTAGCAAGTATAGTAATGTACTGTAACGTTCTAGAAAGTATTCACTCATGAATGAACTGACTCATTGTATGATATCGTGTCCTAGTAATAGTTCTAGTATCTTCCTAAACTACCCATATGGTAGCTTACTAGTAATCTAACTGGTACGTATGAACATGGATGTATACCCTTGCTACCCAAGGGCATATGATGAACTGGAAGAACCTTTTATGACTATATATGTACACATGATATACAACTAATATTTAAACGACTTTCGGACGAATACCCGATAACCCACCAGACCACATCTCAAGCGCGAAAAGGAAATAGGGTGGATAGCCTTCCTAAGTCTTTTAAACATTTCTTATATAACTATACATATAGAGGCATGCAATTTATAATATAAAAGCATAAATAAGTTTTGTAAGACATTTGAAACATAATTGTAATTTAAAGAAAAGATTGACTTGATGTCAATCTATAAAACAATTTGAAGGCATAAGTTTGATAAAAACAGTTTAGTATAAGGAAACATTTGTTTGAAACACAATCTTAAATAAGTTTGAAATGTAGTATACTGAGTACAAGGTACAGTGTAATAAGGAGTTTAAAACATATAAAATGTTTATAAAAATCATTTGAAGGAAAACTGTTTGGTAAAACGGCTAACGTGTAGTCAATCATTTGAATGCTGCATATTAATCACATGTGATTGATGTAATAACTAGCATAATTCTACTTATTAATCACATGTGATTGATATAATAACTAGCATGATTCTACTTGTATCCCCCCCCCCCATAAAACATTTAAAAATAGTTTAAAACATTAGTTAAGGGGTATGAACTCACCTGCAGTAAGTGACTGGAATTGAACGGACTGTTATCGTACGGAAGGATCGGACAAGTGCTTGGTGTCAAGTGAAGACTTAGACACACACAATGATCCTAATTACATATGAAAACATATGTATATAAATAATTAGTGATTAAAACACTAATTATACAAGTAATAACATTTAAGCGCGAGGAAAACACTTTTGGTCAAGTGCTAGGAGGCTAATGGGTTGCAACAAAGGAGTGCAATGCGTCTAATGGAAGTTTATTGTCAAATGACCATGTTCTTTGGAGTTTACGGCCCAGGGGAGTAAACTCCTGGCCGTAAACTCTCAACCAAGGCTCTAAATGGTGCTTAGAATTATTACAACTCTAGTGGGGAATTGTTTCAAGGCTTAAACAAGTGTTTGGGTGCCATATTAACTCCTTTGGGGAGTTTACGGCCCATAGACCATATTCCCTTGGATTTTACGGCCGTAAACTCCCTTGGGAGGGTGATTATGGTGTTTTCTAACCTCTAAATTAACTAGGAACAAATCTAGGCTTTGGTACTTGTCTTTAGAAGAGTTTATGGCACATTTGGCACCATTTTCTGGAGTTTACGGCCATAGAACCTTTTGGGCCATAAACTCCCTCACTCTTGGTGTTCTAAGTGTTTTAACTAGTCCAAAACTCATTTAGTTACATGCCCAAATTGGTCTCTTGGCATAAGGAAGGAGTTAGGGTGTCATTTGACCCCTTTATAGGTGTTTACGGCCCAAGAGTTTGTATTGGCCGTAAACTCCTTTTTCCTTGTGATTTCTTATGTTTGCTAGGCTATAAACACTTTAGGGTACTTGTCCTAATTTAATCTTAAGCCTTAGGAAGTGTTTCAAAGCATTTTGGCACTAAAAACTTGGAGTTTACGGCCTAAGAAGCTCCTTGGCCGTAAACTCCCTTCTAGCCATGATTCCTAATTGTTTTGTGGTATAAAGCATGAATTGGAGGCTCCTAGTTCGAGTTCTAAAGCTTTGAGGGTCATTGGAACCCTTAAGGACCTTAAAATGGAGTTTACTCCCCAAGAACGTTCTTGGGCGGTAAACTCCCGAGTCTAGTCCGCTTGACCTCTCGGTCGAGGGTCACTACGGTTCTAATACGAAGGCGAGATCTTCGATTCTCGTTCGAGGGTCATAACTTCTTCATCCGACATCCGTTTTCGCCCATCTTTTTCTCGTTATGCTACTCGCAACGAGATCTTCGATTCTCGTTCAGGTCGTGTCGGCTAAAAATCGCTCGATCTAATATTCGAATTTCGGGTTGTACACTGCTATTTCGAAACTTCGAAAAATCATAACTTCTTCATACGAAGTCAGATTTGGGCGTTCTTTTTATCGATGTTCTTAGTTTAACTTATTCTACGACTTTCGTTTAGATCGCTAAGGCTAAATCTCGTTCTATCGTAAATTCACTATTCACGCTTCCCGATATCGTGGTGGTTCTGTCGTGAAACTTCGACGGGTCATAACTTCTTCATTATAACTCGGATTTTGGCGTTCTTTATATCTACGGAAACCTTGAGACATATTCTACAACTTTATCTAGATATATCGGGATTATCTCACACTTTAATTTTTGACGCTCATTTTTATTCTTTATTAACTATACATTTATAATTAAATAATAAACACATAAACACACATAATTCACATAATACTCAAATTTCCCATCTTTATTACTTCAAAAAGAGTTACAAGAGTTGACCTAGACTATTACATTGACAAAAATGCTTAGCCCTAAAACCCGGGCGTTACAATTCTCTCCCCCTTAGGATGATTCCGTCCCGGAATCATGCATTAGCAAACAGATGTGGATAGCGACTCATCATGTCATCCTCTGTTTCCCAAGTGAGATTCGGCCCATTCGAATGTTTCCATCGGACTAGCACTAAGTCGACCATCTTGCGTCGTAACTTCTTAGTCTTACGGTCAACAATTGCCTCGGGCTCTTCGATCAGCCTTTTATTTTCATCCATCCTTAACTCTGAAATTGGAATTATGTCGGGAACATCTCCCGTGAATTTCCTTAAATCACACACATTGAAGGTGTTATGAATACCATTGAGTTCTTCGGGCAATTCCAGCTTATAAGCTTGGTTCCCAATCTTCTGAAGAACTTTGAGTGGTCCAATGAACCTTGGACTCAACTTTCCTCGTTTCCCGAATCGTATAAGTCCCTTCCACGGTGAGACTTTAAGCAAAACGGAATCCCCAACTTCGAATGTTATCGGTCGTCTTTTATTGTCAGCATAGCTCTTCTGACGATCCTGAGCTGCTAACATTCTTTCCCTAATCACCTTCAACTTCTCAGCAGTCTCATGGACTATCTCGGGGCCCATAAACTGCTTCTCTCCGGCTTCAAGCCAACAAGACAGCGTACGACACTTCTGTCCATACAAGGCTTGGTAAGGTGCCATCTTGATGCTCGAGTGAAAACTATTGTTGTAGGAAAATTCTACCAGAGGTAAGTGCTCGACCCAATTCCCTTGGAATTCGAGGGTACATGCTCTCAGCATATCTTCCAACGTCTGAATCGTTCTTTCGCTCTGACCATCGGTTTGCGGATGGTAAGCAGTACTCAAACACAAATTTGTACCCAACTCCTCTTGTAGACTCCTCCAAAACCACGATGTGAAACGACTATCACGATCTGATACAATCGTAAGAGGGACACCGTGAAGTCTTATAATTTCCTTCACGTAAGCATTTGCAAGCTTATCCGTAGACCACTTCTCGTTGGCTGCTATGAAGTGTGCACTCTTGGTGAAACGATCCTCGACTACCCAAATCATCTCGTGACCGTTCTTCATCCTGGGCAGTCTAGTCAGAAAATCCATGGTGATGTCTTCCCATTTACCCATGGGTACAGGTAAAGGTTCTAAACTCCCATATGGTTTCTGATGTTGTGCCTTAACCCTCGCACATGTTACGCACTCGGCCACATACTTCGCAACATCGAGCTTCATCGTCGGCCACCAGTAGTAGGGTTTTAGGTCCCTATACATCTTAGTGTTACCGAGATGAATTGAGTACATGGTCTTATGTGCTTCTTCCATCAGAAGATCTCTTATCACTCCGAAACGTTTACATGTTAGTTCTAATATCGTAGTCGTACGTTTAGAATCCTCAACACATGAGGTTTCCAGATCCGGTCGGCAACAGACCATAGATCCGAACAAATAATAACATTTCAGGCACAAAGCATTTAGCTCATAAAAGTATTTTAGGAATAACTCCTAAAATAAGCTAGTGCGCACACCTCACAATCATCGCTTAGCATTCTAAGTTTAAGTCTAGAAATCCTACAAATTCCTAGTTCGCTAAAACTAATGCTCTAATACCAACTGTGACATCCCCAAAATCACGGTTAGAAAAGACCGGTTTGTTTATGCTTTGTTTAAAAATCAGAGTAACATTTTAAATAAAAGTGTTGCGGAATTTGTCCCAAAACAAAATATGATAAAGATTTATCAAAAGCATTTCCATAGAAATGTATTTCATTAAAAGACTTGGGATGTCATGTTCGTACAGATCAAAAGCATAAACAGTACAATATAAGCCTTACTACATTATTTCATATCTACAGGCCTATATCCGTAATCCCTCGTCCAAAACATCACATCTATGCTCATGCGCCACTACCTGTAATACATAAAACTGAGTGGGTCAGGCTTGGGAGCCTGGTGAGCAAATAGGGTTTTCAACCCACAATAAATAAGTTTATTAATTTCATCAATCAACAATAACCCGATCACCCATTCCCGTTATCCTCACTTTACGTCCCTAAACACTTATCATGTGGGGGATGGAGTACATCGGTGAACACATCGTTCACAAACAACTACAGGTTGCGAGCTTGCTAGTGTTCCACTGGACTGTCTAGAAGAGTCCGTGGTCGTCATCCATACTCCGCTAGATGACAGAATCAACAACATCAACATCGAGGCCCCTCATCATTTTATCACACAATTCACTATAAACAAGGCTCTGATACCAATCTTTCACACCCCAAAACCATGAACGCCGGAAACGTTATGTGGCGGAGAACGTCATGTATAATATCAACAACAATGTAAAGTAGTAAACAAGCAACAACATCATCCATTGCATTAATAATATAATTATTATACAAATGTGTTCTGTCAAATTTTGATAAACACTAAAGCATAAATCAAAATGAAAGATAAGTCTTGAAAAAGCTCCATCTTCCTTTCTCCTTGCATCGGTACCTGTCTATGATGACCTGAGGATACAAGTAATTTTGAAAGCGAGTATCAGCTTTGAAGCTGGTGAGATCATAAGTATTTAGTATCTTAATTTGTAAGTAAGAATTTTTAAGCATATGTATTGTAAGTATTGTAAGTGTATATGAACTGTAAGTGTTTGAAAAACTCTAGAAATCCCTATGATTCTTACTAGTATATGAAGGTGTCTTTTACCAAGACCTAATTGTTCTGAATGTAGTCTTCTACCAAGACCTAACTGTGCTGAAAGTGTGTCTCTTGTAAGAGTATGCATTTTCCCAAGTATAACTATCAATATCCAAAAATATAGTTTCTACAATTCCGTGCGTCGCGTGAATGTTCACGAAGTGAATGTAATGGGAAAAAGAAATAGTACTATGGTGTAGTGCTATAAGAACTACTGCCGTACTAACTACCTTAAACCGGATTTATATTAAGGCATTATGTGATAAATTGCACCATACTATAGACTGGTCACAACGACAACGTATAGTCGAAAATAAGGTATGACGTTTGGCACCTGCAGACCTGCCGGTCCTGCTGTAGCTAGCAGCAAGGTGTAGGATAGTCAATCCAGTATAGATCTATACGTAAACTCACGCTCTCCCTTCAAGAGACTCTGGCTACAACGCGGGGCATGACAATTAAGGCATGCTTCCATACAGTGGATCACAATTTTATTGGCGTATTAATGTAAGTGTAATGTAACGAACTGTTCTATCTGTAATGTACGTGTTCTCTACCTAGCAAGTATAGTAATGTACTGTAACGTTCTAGAAAGTATTCACTCATGAATGAACTGACTCATTATATGATATCGTGTCCTAGTAATAGTTCTAGTATCTTCCTAAACTACCCATATGGTAGCTTATTAGTAATCTAACTGGTACGTATGAACATGGATGTATACCCTTGCTACCCAAGGGCATATGATGAACTGGAAGAACCTTTTATGACTATATATGTACACATGATATACAACTAATATTTAAACGACTTTCGGACGAATACCCGATATCCCACCAGACCACATCTCAAGCGCGAAAAGGAAATAGGGTGGATAGCCTTCCTAAGTCTTTTAAACATTTCTTATATAACTATACATATAGAGGCATGCAATTTATAATATAAAAGCATAAATAAGTTTTGTAAGACATTTGAAACATAATTGTAATTTAAAGAAAAGATCGACTTGATGTCAATCTATAAAACAATTTGAAGGCATAAGTTTGATAAAAACAGTTTAGTATAAGGAAACATTTGTTTGAAACACAATCTTAAATAAGTTTGAAATGTAGTATAATGAGTACAAGGTACAGTGTAATAAGGAGTTTAAAACATATAAAATGTTTATAAAAATCATTTGAAGGAAAACTGTTTGGTAAAACGGCTAACGTGTAGTCAATCATTTGAATGTTGCATATTAATCACATGTGATTGATGTAATAACTAGCATAATTCTACTTATTAATCACATGTGATTGATATAATAACTAGCATGATTCTACTTGTATCCCCCCCCCCATAAAACATTTAAAAATAGTTTAAAACATTAGTTAAGGGGTATGAACTCACCTGCAGTAAGTGACTGGAATTGAACGGACTGTTATCATACGGAAGGATCGGACAAGTGCTTGGTGTCAAGTGAAGACTTAGACACACACAATGATCCTAATTACATATGAAAACATATGTATATAAATAATTAGTGATTAAAACACTAATTATACAAGTAATAACATTTAAGCGCGAGGAAAACACTTTTGGTCAAGTGCTAGGAGGCTAATGGGTTGCAACAAAGGAGTGCAATGCGTCTAATGGAAGTTTATTGTCAAATGACCATGTTCTTTGGAGTTTACGGCCCAGGGGAGTAAACTCCTGGCCGTAAACTCTCAACCAAGGCTCTAAATGGTGCTTAGAATTATTACAACTCTAGTGGGGAATTGTTTCAAGGCTTAAACAAGTGTTTGGGTGCCATATTAACTCCTTTGGGGAGTTTACGGCCCATAGACCATATTCCCTTGGATTTTACGGCCGTAAACTCCCTTGGGAGGGTGATTATGGTGTTTTCTAACCTCTAAATTAACTAGGAACAAATCTAGGCTTTGGTACTTGTCTTTAGAAGAGTTTATGGCACATTTGGCACCATTTTCTGGAGTTTACGGCCATAGAACCTTTTGGGCCGTAAACTCCCTCACTCTTGGTGTTCTAAGTGTTTTAACTAGTCCAAAACTCATTTAGTTACATGCCCAAATTGGTCTCTTGGCATAAGGAAGGAGTTAGGGTGTCATTTGACCCCTTTATAGGTGTTTACGGCCCAAGAGTTTGTATTGGCCGTAAACTCCTTTTTCCTTGTGATTTCTTATGTTTGCTAGGCTATAAACACTTTAGGGTACTTGTCCTAATTTAATCTTAAGCCTTAGGAAGTGTTTCAAAGCATTTTGGCACTAAAAACTTGGAGTTTACGGCCTAAGAAGCTCCTTGGCCGTAAACTCCCTTCTAGCCATGATTCCTAATTGTTTTGTGGTATAAAGCATGAATTGGAGGCTCCTAGTTCGAGTTCTAAAGCTTTGAGGGTCATTGGAACCCTTAAGGACCTTAAAATGGAGTTTACTCCCCAAGAACGTTCTTGGGCGGTAAACTCCCGAGTCTAGTCGTTTTGATCTGTAATCGATGTTTCTAAACATAATCTAAGCTATATAACATAACTAGATCGAAGTACTCACAATTTGGGATAAAAACCCGAAGATCCGTGAGAGAGAATATTGACTTTTCTCTAAATGGAATTCAACAAATGAACCAATTTGGTTCAGAATTCTATTTATAGTCCTGAGATATTTTTGGCAGAAAATATTTTTATTCCTGGAACGAACTCTAATGTCCTAGAGTCTTGGAATAACAGTGTTGCACAAAACCCTAGTGCATCCACTCTCCTAATATCTCCTTAAGTGTAAAATCCTGAAAATTGCCAAACTTATACTCGAAATCTGAGTTTTCACTGTAACTGTTCTACTTCTATTGGCTTGATATGGTTTGTTCAGAATAGAAATTTCGAGTTGTCACATCATCCCCCTGTTGAAGGGAATTTCGTCCCAAAATTAGAGTTTAAGCAAGGAAGTATTTACGAATGATCGATTCATGAGGAGGAAACTTCCTAATCGATTGGTTCTAGCGCACTTAAGTGAAATCGGGTTCTCGGTTGGCATTCCAACGAACCTTCACTAACTGGCGACGGCGTTTCTTCGTCTGCTTGACCTCTCGGCCGAGGGTCATTACGGTTCTAATACGAAGGCGAGGATTTCGACTATTGGACTTACAAGAGTCCTAACGGAAAGGTATGGTTCCACGATCGAGACGCGAAGAGTAGAATGTACGTTACTGAGTTCGCAGAGTAGGTCTAGTTTGTGCGAGGCACAGGACCGATTCTGATAAGAATCTCGGAGGTCTTGTCTATCTTGGATTTAGCTTTCCACGCTTTACGAACCGTATTAAGCCATTCCCAAAGTGAGTTATCCTAAAGAACTTGGTCACTCACTTGGAATTTCAAAGGTTCCTTTTCTTGCGTAACTTCCCAGTCAAAGGCCACCCCTTGCTGGGTCAAAGTCGTATGAGTTTCTGTAGCTTGCGAGGAGTTCTGAATGAACTAAGTCGGTAGGTCGGTAAGACCTAGAATTTGGCGAAAGACTGCCGGCGACTCTAGTGTCGACCAATGCTCATCGGCTTTGACAAATTGAAAGAGTACTCAAAATTTCCCACATTACTAACAGTGTGTCATAGAAATTTGACTCTTCAATTTCAAGACTCGTGCCTAGAGAACTTCGCTAAAAGTTCCTCTGTAGGAATGTTTCCATGGGTTTTCTTCTTACTACGAGGGTAGATAAGTAAGTCATTTCATGGAGAAATGACAAACTGATCTAAGTAAGAAAGGCGTACCCTATTCGTTTAGCTCATGAAAACTATGGGCGTATTGGTCCTATCCGAAGGGTACCACTACGGACTCGAAGTGTCCGTATCGAGTTTAGGAGATAGTCTTCCGGACATCTTTCCTTAACACTCGGACTGGTGATATTCGGATCTCAGGTCCATTCCTGAAAGTGATTCTTTCCTTGCGTTTGCTCAACCATTTCATCTATGTGAGGCAGAGATAAAGATTTCTAATGAAAATCTTGACGGAGTCCTCGATATCCGAGGCACATACGATGCAATCCTTCGATCTCTGGGAGAATCTGACCGGGGTTCTCTAGGGTGAGAACCTAGTCTTCTAATTCTCTTTCTGTGGAGTTCGCTAAGTTGTTTGCACTGTTCTTCTATCTCCGTAGGTGTTTAGACTATAGGGCGATCCGTTTACGGGAGTCGTACTGGGTTCTAAGTTTGTTCACATGATGATGTGATTACTCGTAGGCTTAAGCAGTTCTCCGTCCTGAAGTTCATATTAGAATTCATACATGGTTTCACAATCACAACTTCGGGTATACGAGTCGCATATAATTAAAATTGAAAAGCTAGTCGAATAACTGATTCTTCTTTAAGCTCACATCCCATCGGGGAAAAAGAAGTTAAAGTGGAATCATCAATTCTAAACCTGTAGAAGCTTGATTATATATCACTCTTATGTATACCTTCCTTAGTGATAGATCAATCGCATAAATCCTTAGATTAAACTTGACGTACTGCACGAGTGGTACTTCGGGGATTTCTTCGGAAAGAAAATAACTAAGAGGTACTCCTGGCATCAGTAGTTCCTGGATTTCTGATGTGACGGTTTCGCTGGAAAAGTGATCTAGAAGAAAGAGATGTACGTATGAAGCTGTTTTCGTGAAGAACAATTTGAATTGAGTCGTATGATAATGTCGGAATCATACTGAAACTTAAAGACATTAGATTTGAACATAAGACGTTTACAGACAAAACACAACCGTGCAACCATGAACAGAGTTACAGTACTTTAGATTTACCACAAGACTATTGCTGCGAATAAGATATACTACAAAAGACAAGTATACGCAGCACGAGAATCCCTATACAGACAGGATCTCGCAAAAGGTAGGACTCTAGTTGCACTAGTTCTAGATAGTTTATAAGTCTGTTACAACGAAACGCCTTAATTACAATAACGAGGGTTCTGGCGTAGGCTCTCCTGCAACTGTGATCCTGAGAATCTTCCCGTCTGCGCTAGAGTTCTTTTCCATCGGGCAATATTTTTTTTGAAGTGCCCTCTCTCACCGCATTGGTGGCATGAATGGCTAGTACTAGCTTTGGTGACGGGATTGCGGTGTTTAGCCAATGTTATGTGGACACGAGTGCCTTCCTCGTTACTCCACTTTCAAAACTGCTCATTAAATCGTTCAACGTTACAACTAATCTTGTGGGTAGGGTTAGTCCCGATGAAATGGACTTGAGTGATGGGTCACGCCGATGCTCCACAGTCACGAGCATGGTGCCCTATGTTTAGGCAGTTGCAACACTGCATCTCATGGCAAGCCCCATGATGAAGGAAACTACACCTATCACACTTCGGGAGTTTTCCCTCGTATGGCCTGCTCGGTACAGGAACGGCAGGGGTTTCCACTTGTCGTTGTTGTATAGCCAGCTTTTGGGATCTCTTGCGTTCCTTCCGGGCTTGAAGCTTTCATTTCTTGTTTTCTGTTTTTCGGCTTTGTGAGCCTGTGACTGAACTGTTTGACGACCTCCTGGATGGATACCACGATTGGAAACTTCATTCCCATCAGCAGCATTGACTGTGCTGTTAGCGCTACGGTGCGCAAGGACCGCGGTTACGGCAGCCACCATGGCAGCTGTAACTGTTGTTTGAAAGGTAGCGGCGTCCATAGTAAAAGTTGAGGTTTCGCTGATCGACTGATTGCTTCCGGATGACGACATGATTCTGTAACATGAAAGGTAAGGATTTTGTGAGCGGTTCTGGTTGACCCTTATGTACTTAGATTGTTCATGTAAAGAGTAGAAGTATGTTCTCGAAAGTTTGACCTACATCCCTATAATGCAGTCCTAATATGGAATGGAAGTATGTTCGCGAAGGTTTGACCTACATCCCTATGATGCAGTCCTAGTAATGAGTAGAAGTGTGTTTATGAAGGGTTGACCTACATCCCTATGATGCAGTCCTAGTACGGAATGGAAGTATGTTCGTAGAATGGTCTCAAGACGTTTGTTGTTCAAGCCGAGGTATCGTGGGTTGGTGAATAACAAGATCCAACCACTGAAAGAGACTTGGAAATGTCTCCAGAGATAAATCACTATAGTCCAATGACTTGACTAAAGCATGTTTCAGATAGACTCCAATGAGAGTATGATAAGAGTACTTTGAATAAAGAATGACACAGAAGTTAGCCGGCTGTCAATATCTTGGATACTCACGACGTAAAGGTTCAGGAAAATGACCTTGTAAAGGTCTTACATCATATCCAAAGAAGATGGTTCCTGATAGCATAAAGACCTAACTAGAGTACTTACGGTACAAGATAATTTCATAGAAAATGCCACATCAGGCATAGACAGAAAAATATGACTCCTCTATATATAAGGAAATAAAGTAAAGCTTCTACTACTGGCGACGGTCATCCCTCTGGTGAACTCTTAGCTCAGCCAATTGACGTTCCATGTCGAGTAGGTGTCTGCTGTACACCCTATGGCGTACTCGAAGTTCCAGGACTTCGGCTCGTGATTCAGCTAGTGTTTGCAGCAGGGTTTCATGGTTTCTCTCTGATCTCTCATGAGCATCTTCTAGACGAATGGTGTGGAGGGTATGCATTCTAGCGTAGGCGACTACTTCTGAAATTAAATGTAGGGCTGTCCTGCCTTGAATCTCATTTCGGGTCACTCTGCGGACCAAGATTGGCAAGACTCTATCTGCTGAGCCTCCATTGTTCAAGTCGTAGAAGCTTCGGTCGCCATCAAATGGCATAGACTGATTTTGTCCTTGGCTCCATGTTTCCAAGCATTTCACTCACTCAGGTTCGGGCCGTGAAAAGTTGGACGAGGTTTAGGAATTGGAACGGGAGCTACTCGGGGTAGGTTCTCAACCTCTTGTTCGGAGTTAGCATCATACGAAAGGTCTTCATCATGGTGATCATTCAAGGGGATAGGATGATCATTCTCTGGTTCTTCTCCAAACCAATCAGCTATGACTTGAGTCGGAAGATACTGGATGTCAAGGGGATGGAGTCCAGCTATGATTTCTATGCGAGAATTTAGGGTAAGAGAATAATTATTAGACGAACTATCTAGATAATTATTTAGAAAACTATAACAGCCCGGAATCTCAGGTATTATTAAATTATGTTTTTAGGGTGATTTAAGAGGGGACTCGGCGAGTTGGAGCCTAGACTCGCCAAGTAGGATCGCAGACTTGGTCGCGGGATCGCGACTGGACTCGACGAGTCCAGATATGGACTCGGCGAGTCGACGCTGTTTAGCGAAAACCCTAACCGTTCAGGTTTGGGTCGTATATAACACATTATATGCCGTCATTGTTCGTCTTTTAGTCGATTGAGAAGAACCTTAAGCGGCTGTGGGCATCTAGAGCAAGATTGAAGGCCATTGGTGACTTGAAGAAGTTGTGGTGCAAGGAGGAGAAGAGTTTGGCTAAAGGAACTGCAAGGGATTCGAGTTCTAAGGTTTGGGGACGCAGAGGGTGCGTTATTCAGGTAACATTTCAGATTATTTCTGTTATTTTGATGTGTGCATGGATCTAGGGTTTATGGAACCCATTTGGTGATTAGATGGATTATTACCTTGTTACCCAATCGACTATAACCCTGTATTAGGACCTTTAGATGTCCAGAAGGTCCCATGCTTGTGTATTTCGGGACAAAACTTATCTCAGGAAGCAGTTTGATCGACTGCATGGCGTGGACTCGCCGAGTCCGATGAACAGACTCAGCGAGTAGCTTGGAGATTGACTGGAACTCGTCGAGCTGTTCTTCAGACTCGGCGAGTGGAGTCGGGGTGGCCCCGCGATTCTTCCACGAGGATCTCGTCGAGCCAAGAGGGATACTCGACGAGTAGAAAGGGAACATCAGGGGAAGTTTGGGAGGACGTCTAGACTCGCCGAGTCGTCATGGCACTCGCCGAGTCCGGTCGAGTTGACCGTTGACTGTTGACCAGAGTTGACCTAAGTCTGACTTCTTAGGGATAGTAACACTTAGAAGATATAAGTGTTAATGAGGGATATGTGATGTTATAGGGGGGTTGTAGCTCGTCGGATTGTGCACGAGTGATTTCAGGATTTGCTAGCTTTCAGCATTCACGAGGTGAGTCTTCTCACTATATTGTACCCTGAAGGGTTTGACTGTGTGACCGGAAGGTCGGATATGATATGTGATATGTATGCTATATGTGGTAAGTTATTTGTTATATGTGCTATGTATATCATGGGCCGGAAGGCGAATATATTATGGGCCGGAAGGCAATATGTTATGGACCGGAAGGCGATATGTTGTGTGATGGACCGGAAGGTCGGCGTGGGTAGGACCGGAAGGTTTACCCAGCAGGGACGGAAGTCCCCTGAGACACATGGACCGGAAGGTCAGGGCCTGGAAAGGCGTATGTGCGTAAGTTGTATATTGGGGAACTCACTAAGCATTTATGCTTACAGTTGTTGTGCATGTATTTCAGGTACTAGCGAGGACCGTGGGAAGGCGCCGGCGTGATCGATACACACTGAAGAATGCTTTTATGATCTTGGGATTTTGATTATTTGTATTTGACAGAATACTTAAACTATTTATGCCTTGTTTTGAATGGAAAAGAAATATATTTTTAAAATGAAAAATTTGTTTGAAAATTTGCGTTGTTACAATTGGTATCAGAGCCTTGGTTTGAGGGATTCGGGTGCACCTTCGGGAGTAGCTGAACTCAAACCGAGGATTTGAGGAAAACTTTTTAAATAAAGGCATAAACTTTTGTAAATGGTTTTGTGGTAAGCAAGAAAGAAGCAGTGTGTATGATCAGTCAGCGCCCGAACGGTAAAGATCCCCAAAATACCTTATAATATTATATGATATGAATTGTTATGCATGCTAGAAGACTAGGTATTCATGATAGGACTAGAGTGGCCTGATTTGTGATGCCTTAGTCTAGGGAAGTTGCCTATATGAGATGCGTTGCTAGTATGCGGGTAGATAGTGCATATCAGAAGTAGAGTACTCACTATCCGTAGTTTGGGGAGGAAGACTTGGGAAGAACGCTGATGCGGTGTGGTTGGTAGTATTGGGCCCGTACTACCGAGGATACCGGGTCAGTGGGAGACCCAAGTAAGAATCCCTGGATATCGGGGACTGAGTAGGGTTGCGTATCAAGTACGATTATACTCGATGGAGTCTCTGACGGTTTTATGTTGTATTTCAGAGACATCATGGTTAGACCATGCCACGGAGCGAGTACGAGAGGTGTGAGTGACGAGGAGATTCGTCAGATGATTCACGAGGAAGTAGCGGCGGCGATCCGGGCTGAGATCCCGGAGATGTTCGGGTCTATTAAGACCACCCTGATGGAGACGTTTGATGAGCGGTACGCCGCATTGACTGAGGCTGCAACCGCTGCAGCTACCGCAGCTGTGGCCGCTGCTAGGCCACAGGGGGGTGACTCGTTGCTGTTCCGAGAGTTCAGCAACACGAAGCCACCAGAGTTCGATGGGACGCAGGATTCGATTGCTGCGATGAGGTGGATCGCGGATATAGAGGGGTGCTTCTACACTTGTTCATGCCCGGAGCACCTGAGGGTACGGTTCGTATTGAACCAGCTCCATCTGGGAGCGAAGGACTGGTGGAAGTTCGTGACGGCGAACTTCACGTTGGCAGAGACTACAGCAGTAACATGGGAGGGGTTTACTGCCATGTTCAGAGAGGAGTACATTCCCCCGGTGGAGAGGGAACGATTGGTTCAAGAGTTCTTAACCCTCAAGCAGGGTACCGATTCTGTTGCGGTGATCACGCGAAAGTTTCATGAGAGGGCGATGTTCTGCCCCGAGCTGGTGTCCACTGATCAGGCTCGGATGAGCCGGTACTTGGGAGTGTTGACGAGGGATATCCGGGAGTTTGTGTCAAACTCCACTTACCATACTTTTGCTGAGCTTCAGGCGAATGCCAGGAAGCGCGAGATCGAGTTGGAGACCCAGGCCAGGGAGGAGGCCGAGTGTCAGCGGGTGAACCGGCGACCGGCTCAGTTCCAGCCGGCAGCCAAGCGGATAAAGTCCGCCGATGCGAGCAAAGGAGGTTCGAAGGGCCGCACTTGCGGAAAGTGCGGCAAGGGTCATGAGGGGGCGTGTCGATCTGGTGCTTGCTACAAGTGTGGCAAGGAGGGGCACATTGCTAGGGAGTGTCCCAAGGGATTTACGGTTTGCTTTCATTGCAACCAGACAGGCCATAGGAAGGACGAGTGCCCTCAGCTTCTTCAGGGATCTGCACCTGCTGCCGGAGCTACTGCGACTCGACCGGTGAAGGCCGAGGCCCCGAGGGCTCGGGGAAGAGCCTTTCAGCTGACTGCGGAGGAGGTCCGCGCTGCGCCCGATGTCGTGGCAGGTATGTTGTAATTCATGTATTTATTTTAATGTCGAGATGTTATGCTTATGTTATTATATGCATAGGTACTTTCCTTGTGAACTCTGTGCCTGCCTTAGTGTTATTTGACTCGGGTGCGAGTAGGTCCTTTGTGTCCTTAGCCTTTAGTCAGCATATCAGCGTTAGTCATGAGTCGTTGAGTCGACCTTTGAGAGTTTCTATAGCTGACGAGAAAGTGATTTGTGCCACGGAGGTTCTTCGGGGATGTGTACTAGAGATTTTCGGGGTTGAATTCCTGATTGACCTGATTCCTATTGCGATGGGTGATGTATGTGTCATCGTGGGCATGGACTGGTTGAGCCGATTCGGCGCTGTCATCGACTGTGAGCGTCAGTTGGTGACTATACGAGACCATAGTGGGGGAGTTCTTTCGGTGTACGGCGAGGGTACCCGTTCGGGATCAGCTTTTTGTTCGGCCGCTAGGGCGAGGCAGTGTCTACAGCAGGGCTGTAAGGGTTTTGTGGCGTATGTGATGGATACGCGGGAGGTTTCCGAGAGACCGAAATCAGTTAAGGAGGTCCCTGTGGTGCGTGAGTTTCCAGATGTTTTCCCCGAGGAGCTGCCGGGAGTACCTCCTGTGAGGCAAGTAGAGTTTGGTATCGATCTGGTTCCGGGGGCCGCGCCTATTGCTAAGGTGCCTTATCGTCTTGCACCTCCGGAGATGCAAGAGTTGTCCTCGCAGCTCCAGGAGTTGCTGGGGAAGGGATTCATTCGGCCGAGCAGCTCGCCGTGGGGAGCACCTATTCTGTTCGTCAAGAAAAAGGATGGTTCACACCGGATGTGTATTGATTACCGGGAGTTGAACAAGTTGATGGTCAAGAACCGTTACCCGTTGCCGAGGATCGATGATTTATTCGATCAGTTGCAGGGAGCGTCTTGGTTTTCCAAGATCGATCTGAGGTCAGGGTACCATCAGGTGAGAGTACGGGATGGGGATGTCCAGAAGACAGTGTTTAGGACGCGATATGGGCATTATGAGTTTGTGGTGATGCCTTTCGGGCTCACCAATGCCCCGGCTGTGTTCATGGATCTCATGAATAGGGTATGCAGACCGATGTTGGATCGGTCAGTGATTGTATTTATCGACGACATTCTGGTGTATTCTAGATCTAGAGAGCAGCATGAAGAGCATTTGAGGGAGGTCCTCGAGGTATTGAGGTCGGAGAAGCTTTATGCAAAGTTCTCCAAATGTGACTTCTGGCTGCGGGAGGTCCAATTTCTAGGACATGTTGTCAATCAGAAAGGGATATTGGTCGATCCGGCCAAGGTTGAGGCGGTGATGAGTTGGGAGGTGCCGAAGTCACCTTCTGAGATCAGGAGCTTCCTTGGGTTGGCAGGGTATTATCGGAGATTCATCAAGGATTTCTCCAAGATCGCAGTGCCACTCACCAGATTGACCCGGAAGGGTGTTGCATTCTCATGGGGGCCCGAGCAGCAGACCTCCTTTGAGACACTTCGCCAGAGGTTGTGCGAAGCCCCAGTATTAGCTCTCCCAGAAGGGATGGAAGATTTTGTGGTATATTGCGACGCATCGATTTCGGGACTGGGTGCAGTGTTGATGCAGAGGGGCCATGTGATAGCATATGCGTCGAGGCAGCTAAAGCCTCATGAGGCGAGATATCCCACGCATGATTTAGAGTTGGGGGCAGTAGTGTTCGCTCTCAAGATTTGGCGTCACTACTTGTATGGGGTTCGATGTACGATATACACGGACCATAAGAGTTTGAAGTATTTGATGGATCAGCCCAACCTAAATATGCGTCAGAGGAGGTGGTTGGATGTGGTCAAGGATTATGATTGTGAGATCCTGTACCACCCAGGCAAGGCTAATGTGGTAGCCGATGCATTGAGCCGTAGGGCGGAGAGCACTCCATTGCGAGATGTATGTTTGAGACTGACTGTGATGACTCCAGTATTGGATGCTATTCGTGGGGCAGAGGCCGAGGCTGTGCTACCAGAGATGCAGAAGAAAGAGCGGGTTGTGGGGCTAATTTCAGAGTTCGTTAAGGATGGACGAGGGCTTATGACGTTTCAGGGTCGGATTTGGGTGCCGTTCATGGGCGGTACGCGTATTACTTTGATGGAAGAGGCTCATAGATCGAAATTCTCGATCCATCTCGGTGCTACGAAGATGTATTTGGATTTGAGGAAGGAGTATTGGTGGCCCTGTATGAAGAGGGACGTCGCATGGTTCGTTGAGAGGTGCTTGACCTGTCGTAGGGTTAAGGCCGAGCACCAGAGACCGCATGGCAAGTTACAGCCATTGGAGATTCCCGAGTGGAAGTGGGAACAGATCACCATGGATTTCATCACCAAATTGCCGAGGACTGCCAGGGGAGTTGATGCAATTTGGGTGATTGTGGATAGGTTGACGAAGAGTGCACACTTCCTTGCCATCAGTGAGAGTTCTTCAGCGGAGAAGTTGGCAAAGATATATGTGAGAGAGGTGGTATCTCGGCATGGGGTACCGATCTCGATTGTTTCAGACTGTGATGTGCGTTTCACTTCCAGGTTCTGGAAGAAATTTCATGAGGAGCTGGGTACCAAATTGCATTTTAGTACCGCATACCATCCCCAGACAGACGGTCAGAGCGAGCGGACGATTCAGACACTGGAGGACATGCTTCGAGTGTGTGTGTTAGACTTTGGGGGTAGCTGGGATGCATATTTACCCTTAGCAGAGTTTTCCTACAACAACAGCCATCATTCGAGCATTGGTATGCCACCTTTTGAGTTGTTGTATGGTAGGAGGTGTCGGACCCCCATTTGCTGGGGAGAGGTGGGACAGAGAGTGATGGCAGCACGGAGATCGTGCTCCAGACGACAGAGCAGATTCAGCAAGTTAGGCAAAGGTTATTGACCGCCCAGAGCCGGCAGAAGAGTTATGCAGACAGGCGCCGATCCGAGCTTGAATTTCAGGTCGGCGACTTCGTTCTCCTGAAGGTCTCTCCTTGGAAAGGAGTGATTCGATTCAGGAAGAGGGGCAAGTTGGGGCCCCGGTATATTGGGCCATTTCGTGTGATTGCAAGGATAGGCCGGGTAGCCTATCGGTTGGAGTTGCCAGCGGAGTTGGGACAGATCCACGACACCTTTCATGTGTCGCAATTGAGGAAGTGCATAGCCGATGAGTCGGTGGTGGTTCCATTAGAGGATATTCAGGTGGATGCGAGCCTGAATTATGCTGAGAGACCAGTGGCTATCAGGGATCGGAAGATCAAGGTTCTGAGGAACAAGGAGGTACCCCTGGTGTTGGTTCAATGGCAACACCGTAAGGGATCGGAAATGACTTGGGAGCCGGAACGTGAGATGCGGGAGCAGCATCCGGAACTATTTTCAGAATGAGACTTCGAGGGCGAAGTCTAATCCTAGCGGGGGAGAGTTGTAACAGCCCGGAATCTCAGGTATTATTAAATTATGTTTTTGGGGTGATTTAAGAGGGGACTCGGCGAGTTGGAGCCTAGACTCGCCGAGTAGGATCGCAGACTTGGTCGCGGGATCGCGACTGGACTCGACGAGTCCAGATATGGACTCGGCGAGTCGACGCTGTTTAGCGAAAACCCTAACCGTTCAGGTTTGGGTCGTATATAACACATTATATGCCGTCATTGTTCGTCTTTTAGTCGATTGAGAAGAACCCTAAGCGGCTGTGGGCATCTAGAGCAAGATTGAAGGCCATTGGTGACTTGAAGAAGTTGTGGTGCAAGGAGGAGAAGAGTTTGGCTAAAGGAACTGCAAGGGATTCGAGTTCTGAGGTTTGGGGACGCAGAGGGTGCGTTATTCAGGTAACATTTCGGATTATTTCTGTTATTTTGATGTGTGCATGGATCTAGGGTTTATGGAACCCATTTGGTGATTAGATGGATTATTACCTTGTTACCCAATCGACTATAACCCTGTATTAGGACCTTTAGAGGTCCAGAAGGTCCCATGCTTGTGTATTTCGGGACAAAACTTATCTCAGGAAGCAGTTTGATCGACTGCATGGCGTGGACTCGCCGAGTCCGATGAACAGAGTCGGCGAGTAGCTTGGAGATTGACTGGAACTCGTCGAGCTGTTCTTCAGACTCGGCGAGTGGAGTCGGGGTGGCCCCGCGATTCTTCCACGAGGATCTCGTCGAGCCAAGAGGGATACTCGAAGAGTAGAAAGGGAACATCAGGGGAAGTTGGGGAGGACGTCTAGACTCGCCGAGTCGTCATGGCACTCGCCGAGTCCGGTCGAGTTGACCGTTGACCGTTGACCAGAGTTGACCTAAGTCTGACTTCTTAGGGATAGTCACACTTAGAAGATATAAGTGTTAATGAGGGATATGTGATGTTATAGGGGGGGTTGTAGCTCATCGGATTGTGCACGAGTGATTTCAGGATTTGCTAGCTTTCAGCATTCACGAGGTGAGTCTTCTCACTATACTGTACCCGGAAGGGTTTGACTGTGTGACCGGAAGGTCGGATATGATATGTGATATGTATGCTATATGTGGTAAGTTATTTGTTATATGTGCTATGTATATCATGGGCCGGAAGGCGAATATATTATGGGTCGGAAGGCAATATGTTATGGGCCGGAAGGCGATATGTTGTGTGATGGACCGGAAGGTCGGCGTGGGTAGGACCGGAAGGTTTACCCAGCAGGGACGGAAGTCCCCTGAGACACATGGACCGGAAGGTCAGGGCCTGGAAAGGCGTATGTGCGTAAGTTGTATATTGGGGAACTCACTAAGCATTTATGCTTACAGTTGTTGTGCATGTATTTCAGGTACTAGCGAGGACCATGGGAAGGCGCCGGCGTGATCGATACACACTGAAGAATGCTTTTATGATCTTGGGATTTTGATTATTTGTATTTGACAGAATACTTAAACTATTTATGCCTTGTTTTGAATGGAAAAGAAATATATTTTTAAAATGAAAAATTTGTTTGAAAATTTGCGTTGTTACAAAAACCTTCATTAGTTACATCGCTATTTGTGAAGTGCATACCGGCTATGTGTAATCTAAACAGGATAGACCTTCGAATAAGTAATCTTAACTCCAAATTCAAACAGAATAGGGGTAAAGTAAAATTTTCATAGATTCTTAGTCTATAACATCCTAATTACATATAGCCTTAGAGTATCCACTTGGCAACTATCAACTTAGTAATGAAGATCCCATTTTAGTTCTCAAGTATAAAGTACTTATAGCAACACCAAATACTCGTATAGTATTTTAATTTTAATGTTCTATTGTTCTCATTGTGGTAGGGTTGGTAAGATTTTAGCATTGTTGCAACCACACACTTAAACTTAGGCACATGCTAGTCAACCCTCGGATAATATAGGTGATCAGGCTATATCTTCCCAGTTTTGACCATATGTCTCTAAGCCCACTTGTGTTGCCCAACAATCGTAATTCTTTTGTACTGTCCTAGTGACACGGATTTTAGTATGAATGCAGCACGTATACTTACTTAAATATTTTACTATTTAAAGTATAAACTCTTGGTCAGAGTATTTTTAATCCCTTATGTATTTATAGTTAGTATATCTTTTATGGGTTGATATACTTAATTCACTATAAACAATGCTCTGATACCAATCTGTCACACCCCAAAACCAAGAACGGCGGAAACGTTCTGTGGCGGAGGACGTCATGTATAATATCAACAACAATGTAAAGTAGTAAACAAGCAACAACATCATCCATTGCATTAATAATATAATTATTATACAAATGTGTTCTGTCAAATTTTGATAAACACTAAAGCATAAATCAAAATGAAAGATAAGTCTTGAAAAAGCTCCATCTTCCTTTCTCCTTGCATCGGTACCTGTCTATGATGACCTGAGGATACAAGTAATTTTGAAAGCGAGTATCAGCTTTGAAGCTGGTGAGATCATAAGTATTTAGTGTCTTAATTTGTAAGTAAGAATTTGTAAGTATATGTATTGTAAGCATTGAAAGTGTATATGAACTGTAAGTGTTTGAAAAACCCTAGAAATCCCTATGATTCCTACTAGTATATGAAGGTGTCTTCTACCAAGAGCTAACTATTCTGAATGTAGTCTTCTACCAAGACCTAACTGTGCTGAAAGTGTGTCTCTTGTAAGAGTATGCATTTTCCCAAGTATAACTATCAATATCCAAAAATATAGTTTCTACAATTCCGTGCGTCGCGTGAATGTTCACGAAGTGAATGTAATGGGAAAAAGAAATAGTACTATGGTGTAGTGCTATAAGAACTAATGCCGTACTAACTACCTTAAACCGGATTTATATTAAGGCATTATGTGATAAATTGCACCATACTATAGACTGGTCACAACGACAACGTATAGTCGAAAATAAGGTATGATGTTTGGCACCTGCAGACCTGCCGGTCCTGCTGTAGCTAGCAGCAAGGTGTAGGATAGTCAATCTAGTATAGATCTATACGCAAACTTACGCTCTCCCTTCAACAGACTCTGGCTACAACCCGGGTCATGACAATTAAGGCATGCTTCCATACAGTGGATCACAATTTTATTGGCGTATTAATGTAAGTGTAATGTAACGAACTGTTCTATCTGTAATGTACGTGCTCTCTACCTAGCAAGTATAGTAATGTATTGTAACGTTCTAGAAAGTATTGACTCATGAATGAACTGACTAATTCTATGATATCGTGTCCTAGTAATAGTTCTAGTATCTTCCTAAACTACCCATATGGTAGCTTACTAGTAATCTAACTGGTACGTATGAACATGGATGTATACCCTTGCTACCCAAGGGCATATGATGAACTGGAAGAACCTTTTATGACTATATATGTACACATGATATACAACTAATATTTAAACGACTTTCGGACGAATACCCGATATCCCACCAGACCACATCTCATGCGCGAAAAGGAAATAGGGTGGATAGCCTTCCTAAGTCTTTTAAACATTTCTTATATAACTATACATATAGAGGTATGCAATTTATAATATAAAAGCATAAATAAGTTTTGTAAGACATTTGAAACATAATTGTAATTTAAAGAAAAGATCGACTTGATGTCAATCTATAAAACAATTTGAAGGCATAAGTTTGATAAAACAGTTTAGTATAAGGAAACATTTGTTTGAAACACAATCTTAAATAAGTTTGAAATGTAGTATACTGAGTACAAGGTACAGTGTAATAAGGAGTTTAAAACATATAAAATGTTTATAAAAATCATTTGAAGGAAAACTGTTTGGTAAAACGGCTAACGTGTAGTCAATCATTTGAATGCTGCATATTACTCACATGTGATTGATGTAATAACTAGCATAATTCTACTTATTAATCACATGTGATTGATATAATAACTAGCATGATTCTACTTGTATCCCCCCCCCCCATAAAACATTTAAAAATAGTTTAAAACATTAGTTAAGGGGTATGAACTCACCTGCAGTAAGTGACTGGAATTGAACGGACTGTTATCGTACAGAATGATCGGACAAGTGCTTGGTGTCAAGTGAAGACTTAGACACACACAATGATCCTAATTACATATGAAAACATATGTATATAAATAATTAGTGATTAAAACACTAATTATACAAGTAATAACATTTAAGCACGAGGAAAACACTTTTGGTCAAGTGCTAGGAGGCTAATGGGTTGCAACAAAGGAATGCAATGACTCTAATGGAAGTTTATGGTCAAATGACCATGTTTTTTGGAGTTTACGGCCCAGAGGAGTAAACTCCTGGTTGGAAACTCTCAACCAAGGCTCTAAATGGTGCTTAGAATTATTACAACTCTAGTGGGGAATTGTTTCAAGGCTTAAACAAGTGTTTGGGTGGCATATTAACTCCTTTTGGGAAGTTTACGGCCCATAGACCATATTTCCTTGGAGTTTACGGCCGTAAACTCCCTTGGGAGGGTGATGATGGTGTTTTCTAACCTCTAAATTAACTAGGAACAAATCTAGGCTTTGGTACTTGTCTTTAGAAGAGTTTATGGCACATTTGGCACAAATTTATGGAGTTTACGGCCTTAGAAGCTTTTGGGCCGAAAACTCCCTCTCTCTTGGTGTTCTAAGTGTTTTAACTAGTCCAAAACTCATTTAGGTACATGCCCAAATTGGTCTCTTGGCTTAAGGAAGGAGTTAGGGTGTCATTTGACCCCTTTATAGGTGTTTACGGCCCAAGAGTTTGTATTGGCCGTAAACTCCTTTTTCCTTGTGATTTCTTATGTTTGCTAGGCTATAAACACTTTAGGGTACTTGTCCTAATTTAATCTTAAGCCTTAGGAAGTGTTTCAAAGCATTTTGGCACTAAAAACTTGGAGTTTACGGCCTAAGAAGCTCCTTGTCCGTAAACTCCCTTCTAGCCATAATTCCTAATTGTTTTGTGGTATAAAGCATGAATTGGAGGCTCCTAGTTCGAGTTCTAAAGCTTTGCGGGTCATTGGAACCCTTAAGGACCTTAAAATGGAGTTTACTCCCCAAGAACGTTCTTGGGCGGTAAACTCCCGAGTCTAGTCGTTTTGATATGTAATCGATGTTTCTAAACATAATCTAAGCTATATAACATAACTAGGTCGAAGTACTCACAATTTGGGATAAAAACCCGAAGATCCGTGAGAGAGAATATTGACTTTTCTCTAAATGGAATTCAACAAATGAACCAATTTGGTTCAGAATTCTATTTATAGTCCTGAGATATTTTTGGCAGAAAATATTTTTATTCCTGGAACGAACTCTAATGTCCTAGAGTCTTGGAATAACAGTGTTGCACAAAACCCTAGTGCATGCACTCTCCTAATATCTCCTTAAGTGTAAAATCCTGAAAACTGCCAAACTTATACTCGAAATCTGAGTTTTCACTGTAATTGTTCTACTTCTATTGGCTTGATATGGTTTGTTCAGAATAGAAATTTCGGGTTGTCACGTCATCCCCCTGTTGAAGGGAATTTCGTCCCGAAATTAAAGTTTAAGTAAGGAAGTATGTACGAATGATCGATTCATGAGGAGGAAACTTCCTAATCGATTGGTTCTAGCGCACTTAAGTGAAATCGGGTTCTCGGTTGGCATTCCAACGAACCTTCACTAACTGGCGACGGCGTTTCTTCGTCTGCTTGACCTCTCGGCCGAGGGTCATTACGGTTCTAATACGAAGGCGAGGATTTTGACTATTGGACTTACAAGAGTCCTAACGGAAAGGTATGGTTCCACGATCGAGACGCGAAGAGTAGAATGTACGTTACTGAGTTCGCAAAGTAGGTCTAGTTTGTGCGAGGCACAGGACCGATTCTGATAAGAATCTCGGAGGTCATGTCTATCTTGGATTTAGCTTTCCACGCTTTACGAAGCGTATTAAGCCATTCCCAAAGTGAGTTATCCTAAAGAACTTGGTCACTCACTTGGAATTTCAAAGGTTCCTTTTCTTGCGTAACTTCCCAGTCAAAGGCCACCCCTTGCTGGGTCAAAGTCGAACGAGTTTCTGTAGCTTGCGAGGAGTTCTGAATGAACTAAGTCGGTAGGTCGGTAAGACCTAGAATTTGGCGAAAGACTGTCGGCGACTCTGGTGTCGACCAATGCTCATCGGCTTTGACAAATTGAAAGAGTACTCAAAATTTCCCACATTACTAACAGTGTGTCATAGAAATTTGACTCTTCAATTTCAAGACTCGTGCCTAGAGAACTTCGCTAAAAGTTCCTCTGTAGGAATGTTTCCATGGGTTTTCTTCTTACTACGAGGGTAGATAAGTAAGTCATTTCATCGAGAAATGACGAACTGATCTAAGTAAGAAAGGCGTACCCTATTCGTTTAGCTCATGAAAACTATGGGCGTATTGGTCCTATCCAAAGGGTACCACTACGGACTCGAAGTGTCCGTATCGAGTTCAGGAGATAGTCTTCCGGACATCTTTCCTTAACACTCAGACTGGTGATATTCGGATCTCAGGTCCATTCCTGAAAGTGATTCTTTCCTCGTGTTTGCTCAACCATTTCATCTATCTGAGGTAGAGATAACGATTTCTAATGAAAATCTTGACGGAGTCCTCGATATCCGAGGCACATACGATGCAATCCTTCGATCTCTGGGAGAATCTGACCGGGGTTCTCTAGGGTGAGAACCTAGTCTTCTAATTCTCTTTCTGTGGAGTTCGCTAAGTTGTTTGCACTGTTCTTGTATCTCTGTAGGTGTTTAGACTATAGGGCGATCCGTTTACGGGAGTCGTACTGGGTTCTAAGTTTGTTCACATGATGATGTGATTACTCGTAGGCTTAAGCAGTTCTCCGTCCTGAAGTTCATATTAGAATTCATACATGGTTTCACAATCACAACTTCGGGTATACGATTCGCATATAATTAAAATTGAAAAGGTAGTCGAATAATTGATTCTTCTTTAAGCTCACATCCCATCAGGGAAAAAGAAGTTAAAGTGGAATCATCAATTCTAAACCTGTAGAAGCTTGATTATATATCACTCTTATGTATACCTTCCTTAGTGATAGATCAATCGCATAAATCCTTAGATTAAACTTGACGTACTGCACGAGTGTTACTTCGGGGATTTCTTCGGAAAGAAAACAACTAAGAGGTACTCCTGGCATCAGTAGTTCGGGGATTTCTGATGTAACGGTTTCGCTGGAAAAGTGATCTAGAAGAAAGAGATGTACGTATGAAGCTGTTTTCGTGAAGAACAATTTGAATTGAGTCGTATGATAATGTCGGAATCATACTGAAACTTAAAGACATTAGATTTGAACATAAGACATTTACAGACAAAACACAACCGTGCAACCATGAACAGAGTTACAGTACTTTAGATTTACCACAAGACTATTGCTGCGAATAAGATATACTACAAAAGACAAGTATACGCAGCACGAGAATCCCTATACAGACAGGATCTCGCAAAAGGTAGGACTCTAGTTGCACTAGTTCTAGATAGTTTATAAGTCTGTTACAACGAAACGCCTTAATTACAATAACGAGGGTTTTGGCGTAGGCTCTCCTGCAACTGTGATCCTGAGAATCTTCCCGTCTGCGCTAGAGTTCTTTGCCATCGGGCAATCTTTTTTTGAAGTGCCCTCTCTCACCGCATTGGTGGCATGAATGGCTAGTACTAGCTTTGGTGACGGGATTGCCGTGTTTAGCCAATGTTATGTGGACACGAGTGCCTTCCTCGTTACTCCACTTTGAAAACTGCTCATTAAATCGTTCAACGTTACAACTAATCTTGTGGGTAGGGTTAGACCCGATGAAATGGACTTGAGTGATGGGTCGCGCCGGTGCTCCACAGTCACGAGCATGGTGCCCTATGTTTAGGCAATTGCAACACTACATCTCATGGCAAGCCCCATGATGATGGAAACTACACCTATCACACTTCGGGAGTTTTCCCTCGTATGGCCTGCTCGGTACAGGAACGGCAGGGGTTTCCACTTGCTGTTGTTGTATAGCCAGCTTTTGGGATCTCTTGCGTTCCTTCCGGGCTTTACGCTTTCGTTTCTTGTTTTCTGTTTTTCAGCTTTGTGAGCCTGTGACTGAACTGTTTGACGACCTCCTGGATGGATACCACGATTGGAAACTTCATTCCCATCAGCAGCATTGACTGTGCTGTTAGCGCTACGGTGCGCAAGGACCGCGGTTACGGCAGCCACCACGGCAGCTGTAACTGTTGTTTGAAAGGTAGCGGCGTCCATAGTAAAAGCTGAGGTTTCGCTGATCGACTGATTGCTTCCGAATGACGACATGATTCTGTAACATGAAAGGTAAGGATTTTGTGAGCGGTTCTGGTTGACCCTTATGTACTTAGATTGTTCATGTAAAGAGTAGAAGTATGTTCTCGAAAGTTTGACCTACATCCCTATAATGCAGTCCTAATATGGAATGGAAGTATGTTCGCGAAGGTTTGACCTACATCCCTATGATGCAGTCCTAGTAATGAGTAGAAGTGTGTTTATGAAGGGTTGACCTACATCCCTATGATGCAGTCCTAGTACGGAATGGAAGTATGTTCGTAGAATGGTCTCAAGACGTTTGTTGTTCAAGCCGAGGTATCGTGGGTTGGTGAATAACAAGATCCAACCACTGAAAGAGACTTGGAAATGTCTCCGGAGATAAATCACTATAGTCCAATGACTTGACTAAAGCATGTTTCAGATAGACTCCAATGAGAGTATGATAAGAGTACTTTGAATAAAGAATGACACAGAAGTTAGCCGGCTGTCAATATCTTGGATACTCATGACGTAAAGGTTCAGGAAAATGACCTTGTAAAGGTCTTACATCATATCCAAAGAAGATGGTTCCTGACAGCATAAAGACCTAACTAGAGTACTTACGGTACAAGATAATTTCATAGAAAATGCCACATCAAGCATAGATAGAAAAATATGATTCCTCTATATATAAGGAAATAAAGTAAAGCGTCCACTACTGGCGACGGTCATCCCTCTGGTGAACTCTTAGCTCAGCCAATTGACGTTCCATGTCGAGTAGGTGTCTGTTGTACACCCTATGGCGTACTCGAAGTTCCAGGACTTCGGCTCGTGATTCAGCTAGTGTTTGCAGCAGGGTTTCATGGTTTCTCTCTGATCTCTCATGAGCATCTTCTAGACGAATGGTGTGGAGGGTATGCATTCTAGCGTAGGCGACTACTTCTGAAATTAAATGTAGGGCTGTCCTGCCTTGAATCTCATTTCGGGTCACTCTGCGGACCAAGATTGGCAAGACTCTATCTGCTGAGCCCCCATTGTTCAAGTCGTAGAAGCTTCGGTCGCCATCAAATGGCATAGACTGATTTTGTCCTTGGCTCCATGTTTCCAAGCATTCCACTCACTCAGGTTCGGGTCGTGAAAAGCCGGACGAGGTTTAGGAATTGGAACGGGAGCTGCTCGGGGTAGGTTCTCAACCTCTGGTTCGGAGTTAGCATCATACGAAAGGTCTTCATCATGGTGATCATTCAAGGGGATAGGATGATCATTCTCTGGTTCTTCTCCAAACCAATCAGCTATGACTTGAGTCGGAAGATACTGGATGTCAAGGGGATGGAGTCCAGCTATGATTTCTATGCGAGAATTTAGGGTAAGAGAATAATTATTAGACGAACTATCTAGATAATTATTTAGAAAACCTTCATTAGTTACATCGCTATGTGTGAAGTGCATACCGGCTATGTGTAATCTAAACAGGATAGACCTTCGAATAAGTAATCTTAACTCCAAATTCACACAGAATAGGGGTAAAGTAAAATTTTCACAGATTCTTAGTCTATAACATCCTAATTACATATAGCCTTAGAGTATCCACTTAGCAACTATCAACTTAGTAATGAAGATCCCATTTTAGTTCTCAAGTATAAAGTACTTATAGTAACACCAAATACTCCTATAGTATTTTAATTTTAATGTTCTATTGTTCTCATTGTGGTAGGGTTGGTAAGATTTTAGCATTGTTGCAACCACACACTTAAACTTAGGCACATGCTAGTCAACCCTCAGATAATATAGGTGATCAGGCTATATCTTCCCAGTTTTGACCATATGTCTCTAAGCCCACTTGTGTTGCCCAACAATCGTAATTCTTTTGTACTGTCCTAGTGACACGGATTTTAGTATGAATGCAGCACGTATACTTACTTAAATATTTTACTATTTAAAGTATAAACTCTTGGTCAGAGTATTTTTAATCCCTTATGTATTTATAGTTAGTATATCTTTTGTGGGTTGATATACTTAATTCACTATAAACAATGCTCTGATACCAATCTGTCACACCCCAAAACCAAGAACGGCGGAAACGTTCTGTGGCGGAGGACGTCATGTATAATATCAACAACAATGTAAAGTAGTAAACAAGCAACAACATCATCCATTGCATTAATAATATAATTATTATAAAAATGTGTTCTGTCAAATTTTGATAAACACTAAAGCATAAATCAAAATGAAAGATAAGTCTTGAAAAAGCTCCATCTTCCTTTCTCCTTGCATCGGTACCTGTCTATGATGACCTGAGGATACAAGTAATTTTGGAAGCGAGTATCAGCTTTGAAGTTGGTGAGATCATAAGTATTTAGTGTCTTAATTTGTAAGTAAGAATTTGTAAGTATATGTATTGTAAGCATTGAAAGTGTATATGAACTGTAAGTGTTTGAAAAACCCTAGAAATCCCTATGATTCCTACTAGTATATGAAGGTGTCTTCTACCAAGAGCTAACTGTTCTGAATGTAGTCTTCTACCAAGACCTAACTATGCTGAAAGTGTGTCTCTTGTAAGAGTATGCATTTTCCCAAGTATAACTATCATTATCCAAAAATATAGTTTCTACAATTCCGTGCGTCGCGTGAATGTTCACGAAGTGAGTGTAATGGGAAAAAGAAATAGTACTATGGTGTAGTGCTATAAGAACTACTGCCATACTAACTAACTTAAACCGGATTTATATTAAGGCATTATGTGATAAATTGCACCATACTATAGACTGGTCACAACGACAACGTATAGTCAAAAATAAGGTATGACGTTTGGCACCTGCAGACCTGCCGGTCCTGCTGTAGCTAGCAGCAAGGTGTAGGATAGTCAATCTAGTATAGATCTATACGCAAACTTACGCTCTCCCTTCAAGAGACTCTTGCTACAACCCGGGTCATTACAATTAAGGCATGCTTCCATACAGTGGATCACAATTTTATTGGCGTATTAATGTAAGTGTAATGTAACGAACTGTTCTATCTGTAATGTACGTGCTCTCTACCTAGCAAGTATAGTAATGTACTGTAACGTTCTAGAAAGTATTGACTCATGAATGAACTGACTCATTGTATGATATCGTGTCTTAGTAATAGTTCGAGTATCTTCCTAAACTACCCATATGGTAGCTTACTAGTAATCTAATTGGTACGTATGAACATGGATGTATACCCTTGCTACCCAAGGGCATATGATGAACTGGAAGAACCTTTTATGACTATATATGTACACATGATATACAACTAATATTTAAACGACTTTCGGACGAATACCCGATATCCCACCAGACCACATCTCAAGCGCAAAAAGGAAATAGGGTGGATAGCCTTCCTAAGTCTTTTAAACATTTCTTATATAACTATACATATAGAGGCATGCAATTTATAATATAAAAGCATAAATAAGTTTTGTAAGACATTTGAAACATAATTGTAATTTAAAGAAAAGATCGACTTGATGTCAATCTATAAAACAATTTGAAGGCATAAGTTTGATAAAACAGTTTAGTATAAGGAAACATTTGTTTGAAACACAATCATAAATAAGTTTGAAATGTAGTATACTGAGTACAAGGTACAGTGTAATAAGGAGTTTAAAACATATAAAATGTTTATAAAAAACATTTGAAGGAAAACTGTTTGGTAAAACGGCTAACGTGTAGTCAATCATTTGAATGCTGCATATTAATCACATGTGATTGATGTAATAACTAGCGTAATTCTACTTATTAATCACATGTGATTGATATAATAACTAGCATGATTCTACTTGTATCCCCCCCATAAAACATTTAAAAATAGTTTAAAACATTAGTTAAGGGGTATGAACTCACCTGCAGTAAGTGACTGGAATTGAACGGACTGTTATCGTACGGAAGGATCGGACAAGTGCTTGGTGTCAAGTGAAGACTTAGACACACACAATGATCCTAATTACATATGAAAACATATGTATATAAATAATTAGTGATTAAAACACTAATTATACAAGTAATAACATTTAAGCGCGAGGAAAACACTTTTGGTCAAGTGCTAGGAGGCTAATGGGTTGCAACAAGGGAGTGCAATGACTCTAATGGAAGTTTATGGTCAAATGACCATTTTCTTTGGAGTTTACGGCCCAGGGGAGTAAACTCCTGGTTGGAAACTCTCAACCAAGGCTCTAAATGGTGCGTAGAATTATTACAACTCTAGTGGGGAATTGTTTCAAGGCTTAAACAAGTGTTTGGGTGGCATATTAACTCCTTTGGGGAGTTTACGGCCCATAGACCATATTTCCTTGGAGTTTACGGCTGTAAACTCCCTTGGGAGGGTGATTATGATGTTTTCTAACCTCTAAATTAAATAGGAACAAATCTAGGCTTTGGTACTTGTCTTTAAAAGAGTTTATGGCACATTTGGCACAATTTTATGGAGTTTACGGCCTTAGAACCTTTTGGGTCGTAAACTCCCTCACTCTTGGTGTTCTAAGTGTTTTAACTAGTCCAAAACTCATTTAGGTACATGCCCAATTGGTCTCTTGGCTTAAGGAAGGAGTTAGGGTGTCATTTGACCCCTTTATAGGTGTTTAAGGCCTAAGAGTTTGTCTTGGCCGTAAACTCCTTTTTCCTTGTGATTTCTTATGTTTGCTAGGCTATAAACACTTTAGGGTACTTGTCCTAATTTAATCTTAAGCCTTAGGAAGTGTTTCAAAGCATTTTGGCACTAAAAACTTGGAGTTTACGGCCTAAGAAGCTCCTTGGCCGTAAACTCCCTTGTAGCCATGATTCCTAATTGTTTTGTGGTATAAAGCATGAATTGGAGGCTCTTAGTTCGAGTTCTAAAGCTTTGCGGGTCATTGGAACCCTTAAGGACCTTAAAATGGAGTTTACTCCCCAAGAACGTTCTTGGGCGGTAAACTCCCGAGTCTAGTCGTTTTGATATGTAATCGATGTTTCTAAACATAATCTAAGCTATATAACATAACTAGATCGAAGTACTCACAATTTGGGATAAAAACCCGAAGATCTGTGAGAGAGAATATTGACTTTTCTCTAAATGGAATTCAACAAATGAACCAATTTGGTTCAGAATTCTATTTATAGTCCTGAGATATTTTTGGCAGAAAATATTTTTATTCCTGGAACGAACTCTAATGTCCTAGAGTCTTGGAATAACAGTGTTGCACAAAACCCTAGTGCATCCACTCTCCTAATATCTCCTTAAGTGTAAAAATCCTGAAAACTGCCAAACTTATACTCGAAATCTGAGTTTTCACTGTAACTGTTCTACTTCTATTGGCTTAATATGGTTTGTTCAGAATAGAAATTTCGGGTTGTCACATCATCCCCCTGTTGAAGGGAATTTCGTCCCGAAATTAGAGTTTAAGCAAGGAAGTATGTACGAATGATCAAGTCGTGAGGAGGAAACTTCCTAATCGATTGGTTCTAGCACACTTAAGTGAAATCGGGTTCTTGGTTGGCATTCCAATGAACCTTCACTAACTGGCGACGACGTTTCTTCGTCCGCTTGACCTCTCGGTCGAGGGTCACTACGGTTCTAATACGAAGGCGAGATCTTCGATTCTCGTTCGAGGGTCATAACTTCTTCATCCGACATCCGTTTTTGCCCATCTTTTTCTCGTTACGCTACTCGCAACGAGATCTTCGATTCTCGTTCAGGTCGTGTCGGCTAAAAATCGCTCGATCTAATATTCGAATTTCGGGTTGTACACTGCTATTCCGAAACTTCGAAAAATCATAACTTCTTCATACGAAGTCAGATTTGGGCGTTCTTTTTATCGATGTTCTTAGTTTAACATATTCTACGACTTTCGTTTAGATCGCTAAGGCTAAATCTCGTTCTATCGTAAATTCACTATTCACGCTTCCCGATATCGTGGCTGTTCAGTCGTGAAACTTCGACGGGTCATAACTTCTTCGTTATAACTCGGACTTTGGCGTTCTTTATATCTACGGAAACCTTGAGACATATTCTACAACTTTATCTAGATATATCGGGATTACCTCACACTTTAATTTTTGACGCTCATTTTTATTCTTTATTAACTATACATTTATAATTAAATAATAAACACATAAACACACATAATTCACATAATACTCAAATTTTCCATCTTTATTACTTCAAAAAGAGTTACAAGAGTTGACCTAGACTATTACATTGACAAAAATGCTTAGCCTTAAAACCCGGGCGTTACAATTCTCTCCCCCTTAGGATGATTCCGTCCCGGAATCATGCATTAGCAAACAGATGTGGATGGCGACTCATCATGTCATCCTCTGTTTCCCAAGTGAGATTCGGCCCATTCGAATGTTTCCATCGGACTAGCACTAAGTCAACCATCTTGCGTCGTAACTTCTTAGTCTTACGGTCAACAATTGCCTCGGGCTCTTCGATCAGCCTTTTATTTTCATCCATCCTTAACTCTGAAATTGGAATTATGTCGGGAACATCTCCCGTGAATTTCCTTAAATAACACACATTGAAGGTGTTATGAATACCATTGAGTTCTTCGGGCAATTCCAGCTTATAAGCTTGGTTCCCAATCTTCTGAAGAACCTTGAATGGTCCAATGAACCTTGGACTCAACTTTCCTCGTTTCCCGAATCGTATAAGTCCCTTCCACGGTGAGACTTTAAGCAAAACGGAATCCCCAACTTCGAATGTTATCGGTCGTCTTTTCTTGTCAGCATAGCTCTTCTGACGATCCTGAGCTGCTAACATTCTTTCCCTAATCACCTTCAACTTCTCAGCAGTCTCATGGACTATCTCGGGGCCCATAAACTGCTTCTCTCCGGCTTCAAGCCAACAAGACAGCGTACGACACTTCTGTCCATACAAGGCTTGGTAAGGTGCCATCTTGATGCTCGAGTGAAAACTATTGTTGTAGGAAAATTCTACCAGAGGTAAGTGCTCGACCCAATTCCCTTGGAATTCGAGGGTACATGCTCTCAGCATATCTTCCAACGTCTGAATCGTTCTTTCGCTCTGACCATTGGTTTGCGGATGGTAAGCAGTACTTAAACACAACTTTGTACCCAACTCCTCTTGTAGACTCCTCCAAAACCTCGATGTGAAACGACTATTACGATATTATACAATCGTAAGAGGGACACCGTGAAGTCTTATAATTTCCTTCACGTAAGCATTTGCGAGCTTATCCATAGACCACTTCTCGTTGGCTGCTATGAAGTGTGCACTCTTGGTGAAACGATCCACGACTACCCAAATCATCTCGTGACCGTTCTTCATCCTGGGCAGTTTAGTCACAAAATCCATGGTGATGTCTTCCCATTTACCCATGGGTACAGGTAAAGGTTCTAAACTCCCATACGGTTTCTGATGTTGTGCCTTAACCCTCGCACATGTTACGCACTCGGCCACATACTTCGCAACATCGAGCTTCATCGTCGGCCACCAGTAGTAGGGTTTTAGGTCCCTATACATCTTAGTGCTACTGGGATGAATTGAGTACATGGTCTTATATGCTTCTTCCATCAGAAGATCTCTTATCACTCCGAAACGTTTACATGCTAGTTCTAATATCGTAGTCGTACATTTAGAATCCTAAACACATAAGGTTTCCAGATCCGGTTGACAACAGACCATAGATCCGAACAAATAATAACATTTCAGGCACAAAGCATTTAGCACATAAAAGTATTTTAGGCATAACTCCTAAAATAAGCTAGTGCTCACACCTCACAATCATCGCTTAGCATTCTAAGTTTAAGTCTAGAAATCCTACAAATTCCTAGTTCGCTAAAACTAATGCTCTGATACCAACTGTGACATCCCCAAAATCACGGTTAGAAAAGACCGGTTTGCTTATGCTATGTTTAAAAATCAGAGTAACATTTTAAATAAAAGTGTTGCAGAATTTGTCCGAAAACAAAATATGATAAAGATTTATCAAAAGCATTTCCATAGAAATGTATTTCATTAAAAGACTTGGGATGTCATGTTCGTACAGATCAAAAGCATAAACAGTACAATATAAGCCTTACTACATTATTTCATATCTACAGGCCTATATCCGTAATCCCTCGTCCAAAACATCACATCTATGCTCATGCGCCACTACCTGTAATACATAAAACTGAGTGGGCCTGGCTTGGGAGCCTGGTGAGTAAATAGGGTTTTCAACCCACAATAAATAAGTTTATTAATTTCATCAATCAATAATAACCCGATTACCCGTTCCCGTTATCCTCACTTTACGTCCCTAAACACTTATCATGTGGGGGATGGAGTACATCGGTGAACACATCGTTCACAAACACCTACAGGTTGCGAGCTTGCTACTGTTCCACTGGACTGTCTAGAAGAGTCCGTGGTCGTCATCCATACTCCGCTAGATGACAGAATCAACAACATCAACATCGAGGCCCCTCATCATTTTATCACACAATTCACTATAAACAATGCTCTGATACCAATCTGTCACACCCCAAAACCAAGAACGGCGGAAACGTTCTGTGGCGGAGGACGTCATGTATAATATCAACAACAATGTAAAGTAGTAAACAAGCAACAACATCATCCATTGCATTAATAATATAATTATTATACAAATGTGTTCTGTCAAATTTTGATAAACACTAAAGCAAAAATCAAAATGAAAGATAAGTCTTGAACAAGCTCTATCTTCCTTTCTCCTTGCATCGGTACCTGTCTATGATGACCTGAGGATACAAGTAATTTTGAAAGCGAGTATCAGCTTTGAAGCTGGTGAGATCAGAAGTATTTAGTGTCTTAATTTGTAAGTAAGAATTTGTAAGTATATGTATTGTAAGCATTGAAAGTGTATATGAACTGTAAGTGTTTGAAAAACCCTAGAAATCCCTATGATTCCTACTAGTATATGAAGGTGTCTTCTACCAAGAGCTAATTGTTCTGAATGTAGTCTTCTACCAAGACCTAACTGTGCTGAAAGTGTGTCTCTTGTAAGAGTATGCATTTTCCCAAGTATAACTATCAATATCCAAAAATATAGTTTCTACAATTCCGTGCGTCGCGTGAATGTTCACGAAGTGAATGTAATGCGAAAAAGAAATAGTACTATGGTGTAGTGCTATAAGAACTAATGCCGTACTAACTACCTTAAACTGGATTTATATTAAGGCATTATGTGATAAATTGCACCATACTATAGACTGGTCACAACGACAACGTATAGTCGAAAATAAGGTATGACGTTTGGCACCTGCAGACCTGCCGGTTCTGCTGTAGCTAGCAGCAAGGTGTAGGATAGTCAATCTAGTATAGATCTATACACAAACTTATGCTCTCCCTTCAAGAGACTCTTGCTACAACCCGGGTCATGACAATTAAGGCATGCTTCCATACAGTGGATCACAATTTTATTGGCGTATTAATGTAAGTGTAATGTAACGAACTGTTCTATCTGTAATGTACGTGCTCTCTACCTAGCAAGTATAGTAATGTACTGTAACGTTCTAGAAAGTATTGACTCATGAATGAACTGACTCATTGTATGATATCGTGTCTTAGTAATAGTTCTAGTATCTTCCTAAACTACCCATATGGTAACTTACTAGTAATCTAACTGGTACGTATGAACATGGATGTATACCCTTGCTACCCAAGGGCATATGATGAACTGGAAGAACCTTTTATGACTATATATGTACACATGATATACAACTAATATTTAAACGACTTTCGGACGAATACCCGATATCCCACCAGACCAAATCTCAAGCGCGAAAAGGAAATAGGGTGGATAGCCTTCCTAAGTCTTTTAAACATTTCTTATATAACTATACATATAGAGGCATGCAATTTATAATATAAAAGCATAAATAAGTTTTGTAAGACATTTGAAACATAATTGTAATTTAAAGAAAAGATCGACTTGATGTCAATCTATAAAACAATTTGAAGGCATAAGTTTGATAAAACAGTTTAGTATAAGGAAACATTTGTTTGAAACACAATCTTAAATAAGTTTGAAATGTAGTATACTGAGTACAAGGTACAGTGTAATAAGGAGTTTAAAACATATAAAATGTTTATAAAAATCATTTGAAGGAAAACTGTTTGGTAAAACGGCTAACGTGTAGTCAATCATTTGAATGCTGCATATTAATCACATGTGATTGATGTAATAACTAGCATAATTCTACTTATTAATCACATGTGATTGATATAATAACTAGCATGATTCTACTTGTATCCCCCCCCCCCATAAAACATTTAAAAATAGTTTAAAACATTAGTTAAGGGGTATGAACTCACCTGCAGTAAGTGACTGGAATTGAACGGACTGTTATCGTACGGAAGGATCGGACAAGTGCTTGGTGTCAAGTGAAGACTTAGACACACACAATGATCCTAATTACATATGAAAACATATGTATATAAATAATTAGTGATTAGAACACTAATTATACAAGTAATAACATTTAAGCGCGAGGAAAACACTTTTGGTCAAGTGCTAGGAGGCTAATGGGTTGCAACAAAGGAGTGCAATGACTCTAATGGAAGTTTATGGTCAAATCACCATGTTCTTTGGAGTTTACGGCCCAGGGGAGTAAACTCCTGGTTGGAAACTCTCAACCAAGGCTCTAAATGGTGCTTAGAATTATTACAACTCTAGTGGGGAATTGTTTCAAGGCTTAAACAAGTGTTTGGGTGGCATATTAACTCCTTTGGGGAGTTTACGGCCCATAGACCATATTTCCTTGGATTTTACGGCCGTAAACTCCCTTGGGAGGGTGATTATGGTGTTTTCTAACCTCTAAATTAACTAGGAACAAATCTAGGCTTTGGTACTTGTCTTTAGAAGAGTTTATGGCACATTTGGCACAATTTTATGGAGTTTACGGCCTTGCAACCTTTTGGGTCGTAAACTCCCTCACTCTTGGTGTTCTAAGTGTTTTAACTAGTCCAAAACTCATTTAGGTACATGCCCAAATTGGTCTCTTGGCTTAAGGAAGGAGTTAGGGTGTCATTTAACCCCTTTATAGGTGTTTACGGCCCAAGAGTTGTATTGGCCGTAAACTCCTTTTTCCTTGTGATTTCTTATGTTTGCTAGGCTATAAACACTTTAGGGTACTTGTCCTAATTTAATCTTAAGCCTTAGGAAGTGTTTCAAAGTGTTTTGGCACTAAAAACTTGGAGTTTACGGCCTAAGAAGCTCCCTGGCCAAAAACTCCCTTCTAGCCATGATTCCTAATTGTTTTGTGGTATAAAGCATGAATTGGAGGCTCCTAGATCGAGTTCTAAAGCTTTGAGGGTCATTGGAACCCTTAAGGACCTTAAAATGGAGTTTACTCCCCAAGAACGTTCTTGGGCGGTAAACTCCCGAGTCTAGTCGTTTTGATATGTAATCGATGTTTCTAAACATAATCTAAGCTATATAACATAACTAGATCGAAGTACTCACAATTTGGGATAAAAACCCGAAGATCCGTGAGAGAGAATATTGACTTTTCTCTAAATGGAATTCAACAAATGAACCAATTTGGTTCAGAATTCTATATATAGTCCTGAGATATTTTTGGCAGAAAATATTTTTATTCCTGGAACGAACTCTAATGTCCTAGAGTCTTGGAATAACAGTGTTGCACAAAACCCTAGTGCATCCACTCTCCTAATATCTCCTTAAGTGTAAAAATCCTGAAAACTGCCAAACTTATACTCGAAATCTGAGTTTTCACTGTAACTGTTCTACTTCTATTGGCTTGATATGGTTTGCTCAGAATAGAAATTTCGGGTTGTCACATCATCCCCCTGTTGTAGGGAATTTCGTCCCGAAATTAGAGTTTAAACAAGGAAGTATGTACGAATGATCGATTCATGAGGAGGAAACTTCCTAATCGATTGGTTCTAGCGCACTTAAGTGAAATCGGGTTCTCGGTTGGCATTCCAACGAACCTTCACTAACTGGCGATGGCGTTTCTTCGTCTGCTTGACCTCTCGGCTGAGGGTCATTACAATTCTAATACGAAGGCGAGGATTTCGACTATTGGACTTACAAGAGTCCTAACGGAAAGGTATGGTTCCACGATCGAGACGCGAAGAGTAGAATGTACGTTATTGAGTTCGTAGAGTAGGTCTAGTTTGTGCGAGGCACAGGACCGATTCTGATAAGAATCTCGGAGGTCCTGTCTATCTTGAATTTAGCTTTCCACGCTTTACGAAGCGTATTAAGCCATTCCCAGAGTGAGTTATCCTAAAGAACTTGGTCACTCACTTGGAATTTCAAAGGTTCCTTTTCTTGCGTAACTTCCCAGTCAAAGGCCACCCCTTGCTGGATCAAAGTCGTACGAGTTTCTGTAGCTTGCGAGGAGTTCTAAATGAACTAAGTCGGTAGGTCGGTAAGACCTAGAATTTGGCGAAAGACTGCCGGCGACTCTGGTGTCGACCAATGCTCATCGGCTTTGACAAATTGAAAGAGTACTCAAAATTTCCCACATTACTAACAGTGTGTCATAGAAATTTGACTCTTCAATTTCAAGACTCGTGCCTAGAGAACTTCGCTAAAAGTTCCTCTGTAGGAATGTTTCCATGGGTTTTCTTCTTACTACAAGGGTAGATAAGTAAGTCATTTCATGGAGAAATGACGAACTGATCTAAGTAAGAAAGGCGTACCCTATTCGTTTAGCTCATGAAAACTATGGGCGTATTGGTCCTATCCGAAGGGTACCACTACGGACTCGAAGTGTCCGTATCGAGTTCAGGAGATAGTCTTCCGGACATCTTTCCTTAACACTCGGACTGGTGATATTCGGATCTCAGGTCCATTCCTGAAACTGATTCTTTCCTTGCGTTTGCTCAACCATTTCATCTATGTGAGGCAGAGATAACGATTTCTAATGAAAATCTTGACGGAGTCCTCGATATCCGAGGCACATACGATGAAATCCTTCGATCTCTGGGAGAATCTGACCGGGGTTCTCTAGGGTGAGAACCTAGTCTTCTAATTCTCTTTCTGTGGAGTTCGCTAAGTTGTTTGCACTATTCTTCTATCTCCGTAGGTGTTTAGACTATAGGGCGATCCGTTTACGGGAGTCGTACTGGGTTCTAAGTTTGTTCACATGATGATGTGATTACTCGTAGGCTTAAGCAGTTCTCCGTCCTGAAGTTCATATTAGAATTCATACATGGTTTCACAATCACAACTTCGGGTATACGAGTCGCATATAATTAAAATTGAAAAGGTAGTCGAATAACTGATTCTTCTTTAAGCTCACATCCCATCGGGGAAAAAGAAGTTAAAGTGGAATCATCAATTCTAAACCTGTAGAAGCTTGATTATATATCACTCTTATGTATACCTTCCTTAGTGATAGATCAATCGCATAAATCCTTAGATTAAACTTGACGTACTGCACGAGTGGTACTTCGGGGATTTCTTCGGAAAGAAAATAACTAAGAGGTACTCCTGGCATCAGTAGTTCGGGGATTTCTGATGTGACGGTTTCGCTGGAAATGTGATCTAGAAGAAAGAGATGTACGTATGAAGCTGTTTTCGTGAAGAACAATTTGAATTGAGTCGTATGATAATGTCGGAATCATACTGAAACTTAAAGACATTAGATTTGAACATAAGACGTTTACAGACAAAACACAACCGTGCAACCATGAACAGAGTTACAGTACTTTAGATTTACCACAAGACTATTGCTGCGAATAAGATATACTACAAAAGACAAGTATACGCAGCACGAGAATCCCTATACAGACAGGATCTCGCAAAAGGTAGGACTCTAGTTGCACTAGTTCTAGATAGTTTATAAGTCTGTTACAACGAAACGCCTTAATTACAATAACGAGGGTTCTGGCGTAGGCTCTCCTGCAACTGTGATCCTGAGAATCTTCCCGTCTGCGCTAGAGTTCTTTTCCATCGGGCAATCTTTTTTTTGAAGTGCCCTCTCTCACCGCATTGGTGGCATGAATGGCTAGTACTAGCTTTGGTGACGGGATTGCGGTGTTTAGCCAATGTTATGTGGACACGAGTGCCTTCCTCGTTACTCCACTTTGAAAACTGCTCATTAAATCGTTCAACGTTACAACTAATCTTGTGGGTAGGGTTAGTCCCGATGAAATGGACTTGAGTGATGGGTCGCGCCGGTGCTCCACAGTCACGAGCATGGTGCCCTATGTTTAGGCAATTGCAACACTGCATCTCATGGCAAGCCCCATGATGATGGAAACTACACCTATTACACTTCGGGAGTTTTCCCTCGTATGGCCTGCTCGGTACAGGAACGGCTGGGGTTTCCACTTGCTGTTGTTGTATAGCCAGCTTTTGGGATCTCTTGCGTTCCTTCCGGGCTTGACGCTTTCGTTTCTTGTTTTCTGTTTTTCGGCTTTGTGAGCCTGTGACTGAACTGTTTGACGACCTCCTGGATGGATACCATGATTGGAAACTTCATTCCCATCAGCAGCATTGACTGTGCTGTTAGCGCTACGGTGCGCAAGGACCGCGGTTACGGCAGCCACCACGGCAGCTGTAACTGTTGTTTGAAAGGTAGCGGCGTCCATAGTAAAAGCTGAGGTTTCACTGATCGACTGATTGCTTCCGAATGACGACATGATTCTGTAACATGAAAGGTAAGGATTTTGTGAGCGGTTCTGGTTGACCCTTATGTACTTAGATTGTTCATGTAAAGAGTAGAAGTATGTTCTCGAAAGTTTGACCTACATCCCTATGATGCAGTCCTAGTATGGAATGGAAGTATGTTCGCGAAGGTTTGACCTACATCCCTATGATGCAGTCCTAGTAATGAGTAGAAGTGTGTTTATGAAGGGTTGACCTACATCCCTATGATGCAGTCCTAGTACGGAATGGAAGTAAGTTCGTAGAATGGTCTCAAGACGTTTGTTGTTCAAGCCGAGGTATCGTGGGTTGGTGAATAACAAGATCCAACCACTGAAAGAGACTTGGAAATGTCTCCGGAGATAAATCACTATAGTCCAATGACTTTACTAAAGCATGTTTCTGATAGACTCCAATGAGAGTATGATAAGAGTACTTTGAATAAAGAATGACACAGAAGTTAGCCGGCTGTCAATATCTTAGATACTCATGACGTAAAGGTTCAGGAAAATGACGTTGTAAAGGTCTTACATCATATCCAAAGAAGATGGTTCCTGACAGCATAAAGACCTAACTAGAGTACTTACGGTACAAGATAATTTCATAGAAAATGCCACATCAGGCATAGACAGAAAAATATGATTCCTCTATATATAAGGAAATAAAGTAAACCGTCTAGTACTGGCGACGGTCATCCCTCTGGTGAACTCTTAGCTCAGCCAATTGACGTTCCATGTCGAGTAGGTGTCTGTTGTACACCCTATGCCGTACTCGAAGTTCCAGGACTTTGGCTCGTGATTCAGCTAGTGTTTGCAGCAGGGTTTCATGGTTTCTCTCTGATCTCTCATGAGCATCTTCTAGACGAATGGTGTGGAGGGTATGCATTCTAGCGTAGGCGACTATTTCTGAAATTAAATGTAGGGCTGTCCTGCCTTGAATCTCATTTCGGGTCACTCTGCGGACCAAGATTGGCAAGACTCTATCTGCTGAGCCCCCATTGTTCAAGTCGTAGAAGCTTTGGTCGCCATCAAATGGCATAGACTGATTTTGTCCTTGGCTCCATGTTTCCAAGCATTCCACTCACTCAGGTTCGGGTCGTGAAAAGCCGGACGAGGTTTAGGAATTAGAAAGGGAGCTGCTCGGGGTAGGTTCTCAACCTCTGGTTCGGAGTTAGCATCATACGAAAGGTCTTCATCATGGTGATCATTCAAGGGGATAGGATGATCATTCTCTGGTTCTTCTCCAAACCAATCAGCTATGACTTGAGTCGGAAGATACTGGATGTCAAGGGGATGGAGTCCAGCTATGATTTCTATGCGAGAATTTAGGGTAAGAGAATAATTATTAGACGAACTATCTAGATAATTATTTAGAAAACCTTCATTAGTTACATCGCTATTTGTGAAGTGCATACCGGCTATGTGTAATCTAAACAGGATAGACCTTCGAATAAGTAATCTTAACTCCAAATTCGCACAGAATAGGGGTAAAGTAAAATTTTCACAGATTCTTAGTCTATAACATCCTAATTACAGATTCTCAGGCTATATCTTCCCAGTTTTGACCATATGTCTCTAAGCCCACTTATGTTGCCCAACAATCGTAATTCTTTTGTACTGTCCTAGTGACACGGATTTTAGTATGAATGCAGCACGTATACTTACTTAAATATTTTACTATTTAAAGTATAAACTCTTGGTCAGAGTATTTTTAATCCCTTATGTATTTATAGTTAGTATATCTTTTATGGGTTGATATACTTAATTCACTATAAACAATGCTCTGATACCAATCTGTCACACCCCAAAACCAAGAACGGCGGAAACGTTCTGTGGCGGAGGACGTCATGTATAATATCAACAACAATGTAAAGTAGTAAACAAGCAACAACATCATCCATTGCATTAATAATATAATTATTATACAAATGTGTTCTATCAAATTTTGATAAACACTAAAGCATAAATCAAAATGAAAGATAAGTCTTGAAAAAGCTCCATCTTCCTTTCTCCTTGCATCGGTACCTGTCTATGATGACCTGAGGATACAAGTAATTTTGGAAGCGAGTATCAGCTTTGAAGTTGGTGAGATCATAAGTATTTAGTGTTTGAATTTGTAAGTAAGAATTTGTAAGTATATGTATTGTAAGCATTGAAAGTGTATATGAACTGTAAGTGTTTGAAAAACCCTAGAAATCCCTATGATTCCTACTAGTATATGAAGGTGTCTTCTACCAAGAGCTAGCTGTTCTGAATGTAGTCTTCTACCAAGACCTAACTGTGCTGAAAGTGTATCTCTTGTAAGAGTATGCATTTTCCCAAGTATAACTATCATTATCCAAAAATATAGTTTCTACAATTCCGTGCGTCGCGTGAATGTTCACGAAGTGAATGTAATGGGAAAAAGAAATAGTACTATGGTGTAGTGCTATAAGAACTACTGTCGTACTAACTACCTTAAACCGTCTTTGTATTAAGGAATTATGTGATAAATTGCACCATACTATAGACTGGTCACAACGACAACGTATAGTCGAAAATAAGGTATGACGTTTGGCACCTGCAGACCTGCCGGTCCTGCTGTAGCTAGCAGCAAGGTGTAGGATAGTCAATCCAGTATAGATCTATACGCAAACTTATGCTCTCCCTTCAAGAGACTCTGGCTACAACCCGGGGCATGACAATTAAGGCATGCTTCCATACAGTGGATCACAATTTTATTGGCGTATTAATGTAAGTGTAATGTAACGAACTGTTCTATCTGTTATGTATGTGCTCTCTACCTAGCAAGTATAGTAATGTAATGTAACGTTCTAGAAAGTATTGACTCATGAATGAACTGACTCATTGTATGATATCGTGTCCTAGTAATAGTTCTAGTATCTTCCTAAACTACCCATATGGTAGCTTACTAGTAATCTAACTGGTACGTATGAACATGGATGTATACCCTTGCTACCCAAGGGCATATGATGAACTGGAAGAACCTTTTATGACTATATATGTACACATGATATACAACTAATATTTAAACGACTTTCGGACGAATACCTGATATCCCACCAGACCACATCTCAAGCACGAAAATGAAATAGGGTGGATAGCCTTCCTAAGTCTTTTAAACATTTCTTATATAACTATACATATATAGGCATGCAATTTATAATATAAAAGCATAAATAAGTTTTGTAAGACATTTGAAACATAATTGTAATTTAAAGAAAAGATCGACTTGATGTCAATCTATAAAACAATTTGAAGGCATAAGTTTGATAAAACAGTTTAGTATAAGGAAACATTTGTTTGAAACACAATCTTAAATAAGTTTGAAATGTAGTATACTGAGTACAAGGTACAGTGTAATAAGGAGTTTAAAACATATAAAATGTTTATAAAAATCATTTGAAGGAAAACTATTTGGTAAAACGGCTAACGTGTAGTAAATCATTTGAATGCTGCATATTAATCACATGTGATTGATGTAATAACTAGCATAATTCTACTTATTAATCACATGTGATTGATATAATAACTAGCATGATTCTACTTGTATCCCCCCCATAAAACATTTAAAAATAGTTTAAAACATTAGTTAAGGAGTATGAACTCACCTGCAGTAAGTGACTTGAATTGAATGGACTGTTATCGTACGGAAGGATCAGACAAGTGCTTGGTGTCAAGTGAAGACTTAGACACACACAATGATCCTAATTACATATGAAAACATATGTATATAAATAATTAGTGATTAAAACACTAATTATACAAGTAATAACATTTAAGCGCGAGGAAAACACTTTTGGTCAAGTGCTAGGAGGCAAATGACCATGTTCTTTGGAGTTTACGGCCCAGGGGAGTAAACTCCTGGTCGTAAACTCTCAACCAAGGCTCTAAATGGTGCTTAGAATTATTACAACTCTAGTGGGGAATTGTTTCAAGGCTTAAACAAGTGTTTGGGTGGCATATTAAGTCCTTTGGGGAGTTTACGGCCCATAGACCATATTTCCTTGGAGTTTACGGCCGTAAACTCCCTTGGGAGGGTGATTATGGTGTTTTCTAACCTCTAAATTAACTAGGAACAAATCTAGGCTTTGGTACTTGTCTTTAGAAGAGTTTATGGCACATTTGGCACAATTTTATGGAGTTTACGGCCTTAGAACCTTTTGGGCCGTAAACTCCCTCACTCTTGGTGTTCTAAGTGTTTTAACTAGTCCAAAACTCATTTAGGTACATGCCCAAATTGGTCTCTTGGCTTAAGGAAGGAGTTAGGGTGTCATTCGACCCCTTTATAGGTGTTTACGGCCTAAGAGTTTGTCTTGGCCGTAAACTCCTTTTTCCTTGTGATTTCTTATGTTTGCTAGGCTATAAACACTTTAGGGTACTTGTCCTAATTTAATCTTAAGCCTTAGGAAGTGTTTCAAAGCATTTTGGCACTAAAAACTTGGAGTTTACGGCCTAAGAAGCTCCTTGGCCGTAAACTCCCTTGTAGCCATGATTCGTAATTGTTTTGTGGTATAAAGCATGAATTGGAGGCTCTTAGTTCGAGTTCTAAAGCTTTGAAGGTCAGTGGAACCCTTAAGGACCTTAAAATGGAGTTTACTCCCCAAGAACGTTCTTGGGTGGTAAACTCCCGAGTCTAGTCGTTTTGATATGTAATCGATGTTTCTAAACATAATCTAAGCTATATAACATAACTAGATCGAAGTACTCACAATTTGGGATAAAAACCTGAATATCCGTGAGAGAGAATATTGACTTTTCTCTAAATGGAATTCAACAAATGAACCAATTTGGTTCAGAATTCTATTTATAGTCCTGAGATATTTTTGGCAGAAAATATTTTTATTCCTGGAACGAACTCTAATGTCCTAGAGTCTTGGAATAACAGTGTTGCAAAAAACCCTAGTGCATCCACTCTCCTAATATCTCCTTAAGTGTAAAAATCCTGAAAACTGCCAAACTTATACTCGAAATCTGAGTTTTCACTGTAACTCTTCTACTTCTATTGGCTTGATATGGTTTGTTCAGAATAGAAATTTTGGGTTGTCACATCATCCCCCTGTTGAAGGGAATTTCGTCCCGAAATTAGAGTTTTAGCAAGGAAGTATGTACGAATGATCGAGTCGTGAGGAGGAAACTTCCTAATCGATTGGTTCTAGCGCACTTAAGTGAAATCGGGTTCTCGGTTGGCATTCCAACAAACCTTCACTAACTGGCGACGACGTTTCTTCGTTTTCTTGACCTCTCGGTCGAGGGTCACTACGGTTCTAATACGAAGGCGAGATCTTCGATTCTCGTTCGAGGGTCATAACTTCTTCATCCGACATCCGTTTTCGCCCATCTTTTTCTCGTTACGCTACTCGCAACGAGATCTTCAATTCTCGTTCAGGTCGTGTCGGCTAAAAATCGCTCGATCTAATATTCGAATTTCGGGTTGTACACTGCTACTCCGAAACTTCGAAAAATCATAACTTCTTCATACGAAGTCAAATTTGGGCGTTCTTTTTATCGATGTTCTTAGTTTAACATATTCTACGACTTTCGTTTAGATCGCTAAGGCTAAATCTCGTTCTATCGTAAATTCACTATTCACGCTTCCCGATATCGTGGCGGTTCTGTCGTGAAACTTCGACGGGTCATAACTTCTTGGTTATAACTCGGACTTTGGCGTTCTTTATATCTACGGAAACCTTGAGACATATTCTACAACTTTATCTAGATATATCGGGATTACCTCACACTTTAATTTTTGACACTCATTTTTATTCTTTATTAACTATACATTTATAATTAAATAATAAACACATAAACACACATAATTCACATAATACTCAAATTTTCCATCTTTATTACTTCAAAAAGAGTTACAAGAGTTGACCTAGACTATTACATTGACAAAAATTCTTAGCCCTAAAACCTGGGCGTTACAATTCTCTCCCCCTTAGGATGATTCCGTCCCGGAATCATGCATTAGCAAACAAATGTGGATAGCGACTCATCATGTCATCCTCTGTTTCCCAAGTGAGATTCGGCCCATTCGAATGCTTCCATCGGACTAGCACTAAGTCGACCATCTTGCGTCGTAACTTCTTAGTCTTACGGTCAACAATTGCTTCGGGCTCTTCGATCAGCCTTTTATTTTCATCCATCCTTAACTCTGAAATTGGAATTATGTCGGCAACATCTCCCGTGAATTTCCTTAAATAACACACATGGAAGGTGTTATGAATACCATTGAGTTCTTCGGGCAATTCCAGCTTATAAGCTTGGTTCCCAATCTTCTGAAGAACTTTGAATGGTCCAATGAACCTTGGACTCAACTTTCCTCGTTTCCCGAATCGTATAAGTCCCTTCCACGGTGAGACTTTAAGCAAAACGGAATCCCCAACTTCGAAAGTTATTGGTCGTTTTTTCTTGTCAGCATAGCTCTTCTGACGATCCTGAGCTGCTAACATTCTTTCCCTAATCACCTTCAACTTCTCAGCAGTCTCATGGACTATCTCGGGGCCCATAAACTGCTTCTCTCCGGCTTCAAGCCAACAAGACAGCGTACGACACTTCTGTCCATACAAGGCTTGGTAAGGTGCCATCTTGATGCTCGAGTGAAAACTATTGTTGTAGGAAAATTCTACCAGAGGTAAGTGCTCGACCCAATTCCCTTGGAATTCGAGGGTACATGCTCTCAGCATATCTTCCAACGTCTGAATCATTCTTTCGCTCTGACCTTCGGTTTGCGGATGGTAAGCAGTACTCAAACACAACTTTGTACCCAACTCCTCTTGTAGACTCCTCCAAAACCTCGATGTGAAACAACTATCACGATCTGATACAATCATAAGAGGGACACCATGAAGTCTTATAATTTCCTTCACGTAAGCATTTGCGAGCTTATCCATAGACCACTTCTCGTTGGCTGCTATGAAGTGTGCACTCTTTGTGAAACGATCCACGACTACCCTAATCATCTCGTGACCGTTCTTCATCCTGGGCAGTTTAGTCACAAAATCCAAGGTGATGTTTTCCCATTTACCTATGGGTACAGGTAAAGGTTCTAAACTCCCATACGGTTTCTGATGTTGTGCCTTAACCCTCGCACATGTTATGCACTCGGCCACATACTTCGCAACATCGAGTTTCATCGTCGGCCACCAGTAGTAGGGTTTTAGGTCCCTATACATCTTAGTGCTACGGCGACAAATCTACTACGAACCTTTGAATCATTTCGTCTATCCAAGCCCAAAAGTGTTTGCGTAAGGAATATCATGCATTCCTTGCACACATCGTAGATACGAGACAAGAAGTAAAGGAAATTCGGAACATCCCAGAAATACGTGACTTTCCCGACATCTTTCTAGAAGAACTACCGGGATTACTACCGCAACGCCAAGTCGAGTTCAGAGTCCACTTAGTGTCAGGGGCTACGCCAGTAGCCAAATCTCCTTATCGTCTGGCACCAGCAGAGATGCAGGAATTTTCCTGTCAGCTTAACGAACTTCTCAAGAAGGGATTCATTAGGCCAAGCTTCTCATCATGGGGAGCACTGGCCTTGTTCGTCAAGAAGAAAGACAGATCGTTTTGTATGTGCATCGACTATAGGGAACTCAACAAGCTTACCGTTAAAAATCGTTATCCCCTACCCCGAATGGACGACTTATTTGATCAACTTCAAGGAGCGAATTACTTCTTGAAGATAGATTTACGATCCGGGTATCACCAGTTACAAGTGTTAGAGGAGGATGTTCCCAAGACAGCCTTCCGAACTCGTTATGGACACTACGAGTTTGTGGTGATGCCGTTTGGATTAACCAACGCACCAGCTATATTCATCGACCTGATGAATAGGGTGTGTCGTACTTACTTGGATCAGTTAGTTATCGTCTTCATCGATGACATACTTAACTACTCCCGAAGTAAGGAGGAGCATAGTCAACACCTACGAAAAGTCTTAGAAACATTACGAACGGAGAAGCTCTATGCGAAGTTCTCTAAATGCGAGTTTTGGATTCGAAGAGTCGAATTTTAGGGCCATGTCGTTAGCGAAAACGGAATAGACGTGGACCCTTCTAAAATTAAGGCTATTGAGAACTGTTCAGCACCGAAGACACCTACAGAAATTCGTCAATTTCTAGGTCTCGCTGGCTACTATCACAGGTTCATACAGAACTTCTCTAGTATCACAAACCACTTACTACACTGACCCAGAAAGGCGGGGCATTTGACTGGGAAGAGAAACAAGAGAAGGTGTTCCAAACGATGAAGCGATCCTTATGCACCGCACCAATACTATCCCTCCCAGAAGGAATAGAAGACTTCATAGTTTATTGCGATGCATCCAACCAAGGGCTCAGATGTGTTCTAATGCAACGAGGTAAGGTCATAGCCTACGCCTCGAGACAGCTGAAGACACACGATGTCAACTACACCACACATGATATTGAGTTAGGAGCAGTTGTGTTTGCTCTAAAGATCTGGAGACATTATCTGTATGGTACAGAAAGCACTATCTTTACAGACCACAATAGCCTTCAACACATCTTTGATCAGAAGGAGCTTAACATGAGACAACGACGGTGGATCGAGCTACTCAATGATTACGAATTCAAAATTCGTTATCATCCAGGCAAGGCCAACGTAGTAGCTGACGCCCTTAGTCGGAAAGAATATTCTGGTCGTAGAGTCAAATCATAGACTATGACAATCCATTCACACTTGTCCACACAAATTAAGGAGGCTCAGCTCGACACTTTGAGACCAGAAAATGTGGTAAGCAAATCCCTGAGAGGAATGGATAAGAACCGTGAAAGCCAGGGTGGCGGGGCGTTATATTTCATGGACCGAATCTGGACACCGAAACACGGTGGCTTCAGAGACGTGGTCATGACCGAGGCACACAACACGCGATATTCCGTTCACCTAGGTTCAGATAAGATGTATCTGGATCTTAAATAGTTATACTGGTGGCCTAACATGAAAGCAGAGATTTCTACCTTTGTGAGTAAATCCCTTACTTGCACCAAGGTTAAGGCCGAATACCAGAAACCATTAGGTTTACTTCAGCAACTGGTGATACTAAAATGGAAATAGGAGCGGATTACTATGTACTTCATAACCAAGTTGCCCAATACAACGGGTGGAGTTGATACCATTTGGGTGATTGTCGACAGATTGACCAAATCCGCGCATTTCCTACCAATCAAAGAGACTGACAAGATGGAGAAACTAACAAGAACATACATTAGGGAGATCGTACGACTTCATGGTGTTCCCATATCCATTATCTCCGATAGAGATAGTAGGTTGACTTCGAGGTTCTGGCATTCGCTACAAAGTTCCCTTGGGACGAGGCTGGACATGAGTACAGCCTACCATCCACAGACCGACGGACAAAGTGAGAGGACTATCCAAACCTTGGAAGATTTGTTGAGAGCCTGTTTGATCGACTACGGGAAAGCATGGGATACTCACTTAACCCTTGTCGAATTTTCCTACAACAACAGTTACCACACAAGCATAAAGGTTGCTCCATTTGAAGCCCTCTATGGCCGAAAGTGTAGATCCCCTCTGTGCTGGGCTAAGGTGGGTGACACCCAGTTGGCTAAAGGACAAGTTCCCGATAGCACTCTCACGGGTCTGGAAATCATACAGGAAACGACATAGAATATCGTTCAGATCCGTGAACGATTGTAAGCCTCTAAATACCATCAGAAAAGCTACACAGACAAGCGAAGGAAACCTTTGGAATTCAAGGTGGGAGACCGAGTCCTTTTGAAAGTCTCACCCTGGAAGGGCTTGAGATGCTTTGGAAAGCGTGGAAAGCTAAATCCAAGATACGTAAGGCCTTTGGAGATTCTTGCTAGAATCGGCCCTGTAGCTTACAAACTCAATCTACCTGCGTGAACTCAGTAATGTACATCCTACTTTCCACGTCTCAAACATGGAAAAGTGTCTGTCTGACGAGACTCTTGTAATCCCACTCAACGAGATCGATTTCAACAAGAGCCTCAACTACGTGGAAGAACATGTAGAGATCATGGGCCGAGAGGTCAAGCAAACGATACAAAGTTGTATCCCGATTGTGAAGGTTCGCTGGAACGCCAAGTGAGGACCTGATTTCACATGGGAGCACGAGGATCAAATGAAATTGAAATATCCTCATCTCTTTACTTAGTTATTTGTAACTACTTATTTGCTTAAACTCTAATTTCGGGATGAAATTCCCTCTATCGAGGGGTTGATGTGACAACCCTAAATTTTCTTTCGTACAAACCCTACAGTCCAGAACTTCACTTAAAAGTTAAATACTTTTCTGCTAAATTTTAGCCAGTTTAAAATCCGTTTGAGTATTTTTATTAACTATTCATGAAACGAACGGATAAAAGGATGTGATTTCTAGACCGTCGGGATAGCAAAGGAACAACCATCACCTTGAATTGGTGTTCACTGCCAAACAAGGAAGGTTTGGGCTGTGAACTCTCATTTGGCCGTGAACTCATGCCTTAGGCATGAGTTTACCCCTCATTCCTTTTATTCCTAACTTCCACCCTCAAGAACAATAACCATTCTCTCTCAAGTAGCATCCCGTTCTTCACCCGATCGTCCGAAAACGTAAGTTTTTGTTGACTTGATTTCTTGTTATACCCTGTCACCTAGTGTTTATACATAATTTCATCCATTCATTATTGATTTTCACTTAGATCTTCAAAACATAAAGAACACCAATAACACACACTAGTGTTCCTGGACCCTAAACACCCAATCAAGCTTCTATCTTGTAAGTACACTTTCCCTAGCTTCTTGTGTGCTTAATATGAACTTGATAACACTTGAAAATCATCAAGAATCATAAGAACAAAGGAGTTTACGGCCAAGGATATTCTTGGGCCGTAAACCCTTCTTAAGGTGGTTAAATGGACACTAGTCCCTTCCTAAGCCTAGGATGCCAAACTTGATCCTTCCTAGAAGTGTTTAAGACCTTAAACAGCAATCAAAACATGTCTTCAAAAGATTTTACGGCCATAAACACATAAGGATATGGTCCTTAGGCCGTAAACTCTACAAAGTAGTCTTATTGTGCCCCTAATGCTTTCCTAAGGCTTGGACTTGATCATTGGATGTGCAATCATGACTTATAAGACCTCAAAACACAATTCGGCACTTAGTACCATGAGTTTACGGCCATAAACTCATGGGGAAATGACCATGGGCCGTAAACTCCATAAGGAGTGGTCCTTGGGCCATAAACTGCAATGCCATGCCATGCAACCCTTTAGGTGCAACCCGTTGGTACCTATAACACTTGAACCATAGTGTTTCCATGTCCTAGGGTGTTTTAACATGATTAATTAGTTGTTAAATGACTAATTAGATAAATATATGTTTTACTATATGTTAACTCGGATCATTGTGTGTGTTCAAGTCCTCACAGGACACTTAGCATCCTTTACCGATCCTACTATCGCATCACTCATTTCAGGTGAGTTCATACCCCCTAAACAACCTTTTAAATGATTTTGCATGCTTTTAAATGCTTTTATGGGGGGAGATACAAGTTGAATATCATAGTTATCATATCAAACACATGTGATTAATAACTATCAAACAGATGGATTTACTATACTTTCAAACTGTCGTATCAAACAAACTACTTTTAAATTGTTTTATAAACTTGCATTCAAGTCTTTATTGTTTATCATTTCAAACCTTTTAATTGTATTACAAAAACCTCTTTTCAACTTATGTATTGTTAAAAACCATATCTATACACTTATGTAGTAGGTATATATTTATGTATTTGATAAGATGGTTGTGACTTCAGCTCCAACAACAACACCTTGTTTAGCAAACGTGTATAAACACACATAGACACTTCAGACTACATTACTAGTAAACTATAATAGGTATAGTTTAGGAGATACTACTTACTATTACCATTACAATTGGAACATACAAGAGTCAGTTCATTCATGAGTCTATACAAATGTACTACATACTATCTGAAGAGATACTATTACATACTATATGAAGATATACTATTACATACTATATGAAGAGATAGCCTTACATACTATATGATGAGATACTATTACATGTTATATGAGTAGATACTATTATATACGTACGGGACTAACCATTCTACACCCAGTTGTTAGCTACAGAGGGAACATGCACATCGACGGATGTCTACGGTTAATACTATTCGACAAGTTACTCTGCCATGTTTAAGTACCGAAGGATAATATTCCAATGATTATATTATTTTCCCTTTTACTTTTATTGAGTGACACTGTCACTTAAACAATGAGGTAGACTATATATTTATTTATATTAATAGTTACATGGGGAAAAACCTTCATTCATACGGAGAAGCAAACCTCCAAAACTATCGGGTCTTGGTAGAAGACTACTTTTTATACTAGTAGGAAATATGGGATTTTCTAGGGTTTTCACACTTATACGAACTTTTTCATCAGACAGTTACAAGTCTTTTCCTTACAGTTTTACAAATCAAAGACACTAAAATACTTATGAATTCACCAGCTTAAATGTTGATCTATGCTTTCAAAATAACTTGTATTCTTAGGTCATCAGTCCACAGGTACCGGTGATAGGTTTTTGGAGAAGACGGAGCACAGACAAGACTCGTCTTTTATTTTGATCATTCATTTTTTTGTCTATTACATTACAAAAAAATGCACATGTATTAAAATTATATATTTAATGCAATGGATGATGTTTGTTTACTTGTTTACTATTAGTGTGTTGTGATACTATACATGACATCCTCCTCCCCAGAATGTTTCTGTCGTTCCTAGTTTTGGGGTGTGACAATCGAAATCATCCTTCACTCCTTTGCCTCCCTGCTACAACCAGTTCCACATGACCTACCACATGAATAAGGAAGAGGTCACTTTGAGCAAACTTCAAGGCTTGCTTAGAACTGATGAGATCAATCTCAAGGATAATTCAGTTGCATCAACTCCTGCTCCTGCTACTGCCCCTGTCTTGGAAATAGGGAAAGGGAAGGGTAAGAAGAGGAAGGCTTCCTCAAAGGGAAACCACAGAGGAAAGTCCCAAGATGGTACCTCTTCTAGTGGAACCAAGGCTGGTTCTGCTAAACCCAACTCTAACCCTAAGGAGACAGAATGCCACCACTGGCACAAGATAGGGCATTGGAAAAGAAGCTGCCTAAAATATCTGCAAGCTATCAAGGATGAGAAGATCAAGCCGTCCTTCGCAGGTATTTATACTATTAAATCTAATGATTCATCGCATGCTATTTCTTGGTTTCTTGATACAGGATGCGGTTTTCACATATGTTCTGATTTGCAGGGACTAAGAAGAAATAGGGATGTGGAGCGTGAGAAGATAAACCTAATCATGGAAAATAGAAAGATCGCCTCCTGTCACCAAGATTGGAGTTTATTCCATAGAGCTTAGTAATGGAGTAAGTTTATATTTTAAATAATTATTGATATTCGCCAGATATGGCAAAAAACATTATTTCATTTCATGGTTTATATAGACAAGGATTTAGATATTCATTTGATAGTGAAAAGGGTTCTATTTATGCTTATCTTAATAGTGTTTTATATTTTGAAGCACTGCCTTGTAATGCAATATATGAGACTATGATGGTTATAGATAACTTAGGAAATGATGTGTTGTGTGTTGACTCTTCCAATAGTATGAAAAAGCATGCTTGTGGCATTGTCGTCTTGGACATGTAAACAAGAAACGCATAGCCAAACTCCAAAAGGATGGAGTGTTGAAGTCATTTGACCTTAAGGACAATGACGTATGCGAGTCTTGTTTACTTGGAAAGATGACTAAGTCACTTTTCTCTTGGCACTTGTGAAAGGGTTGAGGGTTTATTGGATCTCATACACACTGATGTGTGTGGGCCCTTTAGATCCACCAAAAAGGTTGCGAACCGCTTCTATGTGACTTTCACCGATGATTATAGCAAATATGGGTATATCTACTTAATCAAGCACAAGTCAGAAACCTTTGAAAAGTTCAAAGAGTTTAAAGAAGAAGTGGAGAATTAGTTGGGCAGGAAAATCAAGATGCTTTGATTCGATCAAGGAGGAGAGTACCAAAGTCTTGAATTCCACGACTACCTCAAGGAATGCAGAATTGTTTTGCAATTGACGCCACCTAGGACACCGCAGTTGAATGGTGTTGCTGAGAGGCGTAATTGGACCTTGCTAGACATGGTCGTCCATGATGAGTCATTCTTCACTATCTATCTCATTATGGGGTATGCCTTAGAGACTACCGCCCATATCCTTAACTTAGTCCCTACCAAGAAGGTTTCCAAAACACCTCACAAAATGTGGACAGGGAAAGCTAGCTCGTAAGCACATATCAAGGTTTGGGGTTGCGAGGCTTTCGTAAGCCGATAGACTCACGACAAACTCTAACCTCATAGTGAGCGGTGTATTTCCATCGGCTACCCGCAAAAGTCCTTTGGATATCTCTTTTATAGACCGAGTGAAAATGGTGTCTTTGTTGGGAGAAGAGGGGTTTTCCGAGAACGAGAACTCATAATCCAATGGGACAGTGGAAGGCACTACTAGAAAAATAGCCTTTTATGATGCTCATTGCGTGTCATAAAAGGCTCAGACGATGTACAAATGCACGTCAAGGAAGGCCATGTCATTAAGAAAGACGACGCACATTTACGACGCGCAATTACGACGCGTGTTTACGTCACGCAATGCGTATCAAGGAAGGCCCTGTCATAAAGGAAGACGACACGCATTCGCGTGTCGTAACCTTACGAAGCGCTTGTTAATGACACGCAATGCGTATCAAGAAAGCCCCTATCAAGAAAGGCCATGTCATAATTGAAGATGACACACATTTTTGCATATCATAATTTTAAATGTTTAAAAAAATATTATTTATAGATTTACTAATTTTCAAATTAAATTTGTATTTAATATCTCATAATAGAAAATAAAATATACAAAAAATACAATCCATTGCATAAAATTTAATGTCATACAAATAATCGTTCAATAAAAAGATAAAACAAATCAGTAGAGTTGTAACAGAAATTTACAAACTAATAGTTCTAATAACCTAATGTGTGTCTCACTATAAGCAAGATTTGTGCTGATTTTTTTAAATGTGTGCCTCACTTGTCTCCACTCTTCCTTAGTAACACCATTCAAGGACTCTAAATCTATGAACTTGCTCAAAGTACCTATATTGCCTGCAAAAAAAAAAAAAAAAAAAAAAAAAAAAAAAAAAAGTGTGAAGATGGATTATTACATTGTAAGAGAAGTAAAGAACCTTGAGCTTCCTCCAATGGGACACATGGGTAGTCAGACTTGATACACTTTGCAACATGTATATCTCCTAATGTAAGATCAACTTTATTTCTCCAACTGGAAGGTCATATGAACCTCTTTAGTTTATCCTTAAAAAGAGAAACATAAAGTAAATTATTAGATTATTGATTTATTTTGACAAAAGTAGTCGAAAAATATGAAATACCTGACCAAAGCCAGCATTTACAAAATGATTCACAAATGTAGCTGCCAGGTTTTGCTTGGCTGAATCAACATTTGCACCAACACTTGCCCGCCCATCCAGTAAGTGGGGCTAAATAAAGAGAAATCAATTGTTAATTATAAATTATAAATTATAAATATGATATAAAAATTATGAAATGGTCCAACCTTATATATGTCTTTGTCCATGACTTCAATATATCGAGCAAGGGTAACCAACATTATATGTCTTTGGGAGATTTGGTCACCAACACTTACCACACTATTATAACCAACATTCTCTACTCTTCTTTCCTGATCATTAACTCTGCTGAGGTGAAGCTTTAGCAACCGCACCACCACCACCACTGCTACCCTGACTTGCTTGGGTTGCCGGAGCAGCCGCTTCGCCGGCATATGCAGGAGTTTGCTGGGGGTAACCACCACCATATGAGCCTCCATATGCTGATGTTGCCTGCTGCTGCCCATACGCTGCTTGGCCATACCCAGCAGCACCACCGCCATAAGGAGGACGCTGACCGCTTGCATCCACCAGCCCATAACCACTATAAGGAGTTGGTTGGAGATAGCGACCACCTTGTGGGGCAGCATTAGGAGACTGCTGTGGCGGCGGCTGTCCATAAGCCGGTGGAGTAACAGGAGGCTTCTGTCCATATCCACCATATCCAGAAGGCGGCTGAGCCCCATAGGTACCATATGAAGCAGTAGCAGGCGGCGGAGGCTGAACATAACAAGATTGAGCTCCAGATGCAAGTGGTGGAGCTTGAGCAGACAGTGATATCACCTTGTCCACCATATGAACCAGTTTGACCAGTTTGACCATCATATGTTTCATTATATCTAGCTGTTGGATTACCATACCCTTATTGATCGTATCCTTGCGCATAACCAGATTGTGAGTACCCACCATACCCATCTTGACCGTAACCTTGACCCTGCTGACTGTACCCGTAACCAGACCGATCTGTTGCCGCCACGCTGCTGCCAGGTGGTTGGGTTTGGGGAGCTTGTTGCTGGTTGTAGTAATCATAACCACCAGCAACAGCAGCTCCCGGTGCAGTTTGCTGACCGGACTGGACCCAGCCGGCGGCATATCCGGCTGAACGAGGGTAGCCGCCGTATTGGGGTTGGGAGTATTGAGCGGGCTGACCAGGGTATGCACCTGGTTGCATGTAACCATAGCCTTGTTGTTGCATTTTGGGTCCGGGTGGGGCCCAGGTGTTTGTCTAGGGTCGAGCTTGGTAGCCTTGCTGTGAATATCCTCCCCCACCGCTTCCCATTGAGTTTCTCGGACGATTCTGAATATGACAAAAGTCATCATAATATCAAATTAGCCAAAAAAAACATTTCTATAAACATGCATGGTAAAAATTAATTAACATAGCATATACTAGTAATTTTATACACTCATATAGATATGGTAGGGAAAAAATAGCATGGAAAGCAATTACATGTTACAAGTAATCAGTAGCACAAATATTATTATTATTATTAGATTATTAAGGCACATTAATTAATATTGATGATCATATATCATGACGGGGTTTAGTGGCCTACATACCGTACTGGTCGGGTGGTATTACCGAGCTTACTCTAGCAGTAGAACACAAGTGAGAAGAAGACCATCCTCTCCCTATTCGAAGTGAATGGGTACAACAAAAACAGCAACAACAACAACAAAAAAGGAGGCAAAAAACTATACAATATATGATAGCAGAGTATCATTCTTGTCCAAAGAAATACTTATGGTTTATAAAAATGGTGAATAACACCTATAAATAGTGTGTTAGGAATTAGGCAATTAACATCCTCAATCAAACCCCAATATGCAGAAATCTCTATAGCAATGATATATTTGCAGTTCTTCTTGAAAGAGATTTAGAGCCATACCAATTTCAAGTTGGTGTCACCAAAACTCCGACTACCCCAACACCCACTGAATCATCCTAACATCAATATCAGCAACAAGACATAATATTCGAGTCCTTAAACCCTTTATATGCTTAATAACTATATCATATATCCATATAAACACAAGATTTATCATATTCATGACCAAGTATGTAAAATATATATATATATATATATATATATATATATATTTCATTGTTAGAACCCCTAGTAAGACACACTCATCAGTTAATTCTGACAACTATAAGTATAGATGACGAAGTTCCAACTTCCAAAAGCCCTACAGAGGCATTCCAATCCAATATACAAATATGCTCTCTTCTTTTCATTATGCAATATATGTATCTGCATGCATTTACCATTCAGACAGTTGTTCATTCCAAAGAGCAGCACCAACATAAATCTGCAACCTCAGATTGTACATGTAGAATATAAGGAATAGAAGCACGTGGTGGAAATTTATCAAGTTTATGGATTATGGTATAAGATGATCTCAAAATACATATATTCTACAATAACAGACCAACTAAGAAGGGCAGAAATGGGAGGTGAAAGAACCTTTAACTTAAGGATACCCAATTTGTCTAAAATTAGCAGAAAGTTCTTTAAAAAAAACCCATTTTAAAGAGTTTCATTTTGAATCATGCAGCCATTGGATTCACATATTGAGAAATCAAAGTATACTATGTTATCCAAGTAAGAATAAAGATGCTATGTATACTGAAAAGAAAGTGCAATCTAGCATACAGTTTCTGAAACCAAGCTGATGCTTGGTCTCCTTGTAAAACTGCACATACTTCACTGATTACTTCATTAACCAACTGTTTTGCAGCCTCAATCTGCTCACTGGATCCATCTATATGTACTATCCTCTCTGTTGAATTATCACCAGGGGGTGGGTGTAGTGGTATCACCTGATAACAGGTACAATAATCTTTTCAGCTATAATCATTTCTCTTGTCAAGCGTAGTCCTCAAAAGAGAGACTTTAACACTCGATATAGAAGATAGGCTCATAGAGAACAGAGAAACTTAAATAGACCTGAATACGAGCTCATGTACTGGCTTGCATATTCTTTATGGTCTCTTGCAAAGCCTATGTATCCTCATCATCCCCACACATCTCTTCATCAGCCTCAAAACGTGTTCACAACGTTATGTAACATCTTTATAATTACAAATCACATACTTCAACCTCATCAAAATGTTAAACATTTTCATCTATAATAATAACTCTTTTGCTCAAAAGAAAGTTTTTCACTTGAAATGTAAATGGAACATAATCTCCCATGAATGAAATTCAGCAGTAAAATTAAATATTGTTTCAGACAATTTTTTGATCAAAAGAATATATGCCCCTTTCTTTAGCATTGACTTGTACCTAAACATAAAAAAAACTTGTAATTAGAAAAAAATACTCTTTGGGGCATTTTACGAAACACCTTATGTGCAGAGACAGAGAGAGGTACCACTTTCGCCATATTATCCATCTCCATAACAAGTGTGTTTCTACATATAGAGAAAATAAAATTATCCAGATTCCATAAGTAAAAGAGGATGATTTGATTAAGAATTTATTTGACATAGCGAGTCAGTATTCCAATCTTGAAACACGCTCGTGTTTAGAAAACACATCAAATTGATAATACCCAGGTAAAGAACTTACAGGCGTTAGAGAAGCGGGAGTTGGGAGGAAACGTTGAAGGAAGACAGTGAGGTAGAGCCGATGGATGGTTCCTAGTGTTTGCATTTGATACGTTTGGTTTCCTCGCACCGGATACGGTAGAGCTTCTTAAAAGAGTACAACGAATCATGCATAGTAATGTTATATCCCCTAGATCTTCGGATGTAGTCTTTAAAAGAATTAGTTTTACCATTCCAAAAGGCTTAGCGGCACAACTTGTTTCCCATTTTCCATCTCACTCATTGTATGATGACTTTTAATTTGAATACAATCGAATTGATGACATGTTTAGGTTTTGCTTGGGATCGTTGGATGACGAGGTAGTTGTCGTAACTATTGATTCAGCATGTGAAGCATCGATGTGATGGCGTTAGAAGGTTTCAGGTTTTTTCTCATAGAGTGATGGAAGCAGAGCATAGTAGAAGGGTGTGATGGCGGTAGTGGAGGCGGTAGGTTGCTCGGCCGTAACAAAAGAGGATAGAGAAGAAGAGGGAGAATGACGATTACCTTGAAGATGTTTCATGATCGATAGTGTTTGTGTGTGGAGGTCATGAGGGGTAATCAAATACAGATATGAGCAAGAAAGCGTGTTGAGAAAGCGGTACATTCAACTATTCAAACACAGTCATGATCGATGATTGTTGTAGAGGCCAGAGAACACCGAGAGCTTCGTTCTTGAAAAAAGCCCTAGCAAGAATGGTTCCTGCAATTTTGTGGAATTTAGGATAGTTAAAAAATAACCCCTGCATTCTATTCTAATATCGAAAATCAAGCTCAATTCAACATATAAGAGAAGCATCGAACTTGCTTCTGCGTCAATCGAACGTAGGGCTTGTAAGGAGAATGGATTTTCGACTGGTGAAAACAAGGGAGAAAAGAACACAAGGCGGGGTTTTTAACTTTTGGGATTTTGTTTCCCCCCTTTGTTATTAACAGAGAGCACGTGTTTCCTAAAAAATTATAAAACGACATGCTTATACTTCACACTCTTTTTAATAAGTGCCCTCCGTGTTTTTTTTGTGACACAAATTTAGGGGCACGCAAAAATGCGCTTCCAAAATTCTTCAAATTTCTAAAGATCTGACAGCTTTTTTAGGGCACACACTTTTGTGTATCATTAATCAGTGTGTGTCGTAAATTGCACGTCGTAAAAGGTTGTTTTTCTTGTAGTGAGGCAAATCGATCTTCAAGAGATTCAAGAGTCGAGGGATGAAGGAACCTCTAACGCTGACACTCAACCTGAGGAGGAAAATCTGGTTGAACCGATTGATGAGTCATTACCTCTTTGACGTTCCAGTAGAGTTAGTGTTCCATCCGTGTTGTATGGTTTTCATATAACTAGTGATGGTGATATGTATATTAGTGATAGTACATTAATAAATTTGGACAAATCTAACAGCTACATGGAAGCCATGGCAAACTTGTAGTCTGCAAAGTGGAAAGAGACAACTGATAGCGAGATTTAGTCCATGTACAATAACCAAGTTTGGAGCTTGGTTGACCATGTACCAGGTCGTAAGACGGTCGGGTGCAAATGGATTTTCAAAAAGAAGACCGACATGTATTGTGCATACTTATAAGGTGTGATTGGTTGCGAAGGGCTTTACTCAAACTCCCGGATTTGACTATGAAGAGACCTTCTCACCAGTTGCGAAATTAAAGTCTATTAGGGTGATGCTAGCCATTGTTGCATTTCATGACTGTGAAATATGGCAGATGGATGTCAAAACCGCTTTCCTTAATGGAAAGTTAGCTGAGGATGTTTACATGGCTCAGCCAGAGGGTTTTGTCAATGCGAAGCATCCCAATAGAGTGTGTAAGCTTGAGAAGTCCATTTAAGGACTAAGGCAAGCATCTCGTAGATGGAATCTTTGTTTCGATGAGAAAGTCAAAGAGTTTGGTTTTCTGCGAAGCGATGATGAATCATGTGTATATGTCAAAGCCAGTGGGAATATAGTAAGCTTCCTCGTATTATATGTCGATGACATACTACTCATAGGAAATGACATCCCGATGCTACAGGAATTAAAATCCTGGCTCGGGAAGTGCTTCGCTATGAAGGACCTCGGAGAGGCTACCTATATTTTAGGAATAAGGATAGTGAGAAACATGAGTAAAAGACTAATAGTACTTAGTCAGAATACTTACTTGGACAAGGTACTAAAAATTTTTAGTATAGAGAATTCCGAGAAAGGGGAGTTACCAATCCAAAGTAATGCCAAGTTGAGTAAGACTCAAAGTCCGAGTACCGAAGTCAAAATAGTAGAGATAAGCCGAGTACCTTACGCTTCAGCAATTGGCTCGATCATGTATGCTATGACTCGTACTCGCCGTGATGTGGCCTTCGCTTTGAGCATGGTCAGCAAATATCAAGGGAACCCTGGCAAAGCACATTGGACCGTAGTCAAGAATATTCTTAAGTACCTTCGGAGGATCAAGGAATGGTATCTAGTCCTCGGTGGGAGTGATGACTTAAAGGTGCAAGGGTATAGTGACGCCAATTTTCAGACTGACAGGGACAACTACCGTTCATAGTCGGGCTAGTTCTTTACCCTTAATGGAGGAGCAGTGACTTGGAAAAGTTCCAAGCAAGAAACCATAGCTGATTCAACGTACGAATCAGAGTACATTGCAGCGAGCGAAATGTCAAAGGAGGCAGTATGGCTGAAGAATTTCATTAGAGACCTTGGAGTTGTTCCAGTCATATATGAGCCTATGGAAATTTTCTGTGATAATGAAGGAGCGATTGCCTTGACCAAGGAACCAATGGAACATGGTAGATCTTGACACATCGACAGAAAATATCACTTTATTCGACATCGGGTAAAAGAAGGACTCCTCGTAGTGAAGAGGGTATCGTCAGAGGATAACCCAGCAGATCCGCTTACGAAGGGACTGAGTAGGGTTAAGCACTTGCAACACGCTAGGAGCATCGGGCTAAAGGACGATATTAGTTTAGATTAGATGGCTTAGAAACATGTAATAGATAAATTGTAATTAACATTCGATGATTAAATAAATGGGTATTATTTGTTAGTAAAGTTACTGTCTTATGTTAATTGTTTACGTATTGTTTCCTTTTCTATGTTTTGACTTCCTAAATAATTAAATTATTCAAACGGTCCACAGTCATTCATATGTTGGAAGTAGGTATGAATGAAGACTATCATGAATTGGTGTGTAGATTGTCTAAAGTGTATTAGACATAGCAAAAGTTTGCTACAACGTTCATGAGTGCTTATGAATAAGATTTGAGCATTGGGATAAACCCACGCTTTCTAGAATCACTTCATGGAATTTATCACGAGTGATCGCAAGACGATAATATCATATGGTCTTAAAACCTAGATATATGGTGTATTGTTTGCTAGTTGGTTGTGCATTGATAATGTGTAAACACATCAGTAACTTGATGTTATAAAACGCATTGTTGTGTATTATTTGATTAGTGAATGGTAAATGCATATAAGTCAAAGTTTATCTGTTCCTTTTATTCTAAGAGGATAAAAGTGATATCAGGGCCCCTCGATGATTTGGTTTGACTTATGTGACGGGCCCGATCAGGACTGAATTGATGTGTTCAATTAAGTTCTAAGTCAAATTAATCTGAGATCGAGAAACAAACTGTTGGACAATAAGTATGACTATGTTCCATGTGATTGTCCACACGATATCTAGAACAGAGGATTATACGATCCCTTATCTTAAAGACAGGTTATTGATAAGATCAAGAGTTTTGAGAACTGTGATTGCTAATTGGATCCAGAAGTTGCATTTGCATTTGTAATTATTAGACTTATCCAAGTGGGAGACTGTTGGATTAGTGTCTAATTCCATAACTATATTTGATATGTACTTGACCCGGTTGTGCATGGTCCTTTTAGGTTACTTTCACCAAAGCAACTTGACTGGAGGAATAATATAGAAAGAGGTGATTATGGTTTATTAATATATTATAAGACTAATATATTAAAAGAGAAATCATATTTTTGTTTAATTAACATTGGTCAAGAATTAATTAAGAACTAATTTTGTGAATCAAAAGAAGTTAAGTGAACTAAGGGGAATGAACTGTAATTATGTGATAGTTACAAGGTTGGGCAAGGAAACCCTAGAAGATAGGGTGGAAGAATTATATGGATAAAGCCTTAAGAATTCGTCCATGATAGGGATTCTAGAGTTATCTTATGGGTTGCTTGGTGGCTAAGTAACCAGATAAGGATAATGCCTGAAACTCTAATTCCTACACTTATATAAAGGACCCTTTGGTATGGGAAATTCGGCCACTTGAACCCTAGAAGTCCTAGAGCCGAATTTCACCTCTCCCCTCTCTCTCTCTCTCTTACTTCCTCCAGTTGCTCTTGGTGTTTGTGATTCATTAGAGGCACAACATTTGAGGTGCTAAGGTTCTCAAGGCTTCAAGATCTTCAATCAACAACAAGGTAAACATCTAGATCTATTTATTATGTTAATTTCGAATTTCATATGCTAGATCTAGGGTTTGAAAGAATTGGATGAATTGCATGTACAATAGAGAAACCTAGATCCAATCTTTACAGTTTGCATGAACACATAGGATGTTATTTTGTGTAAAACCCATCAACAATGTCACCGATCAATTCTGGCGGCCCTAGAGGGTCGGGAAGTGGTACCCATCCCCATAATATTGATGGTAGTCATGGACATAAGAAGTAGTGTTCCTACAAAGATTTCATGAATGCAAATCCCAAAGCTTTCAACGGCAATGGAGGTGTCATTGCCCTAACCCGATGGATCAAGAAGATCAAATCGGTCTTCGAAATTTGTGCGTGCTCCGAGACAAACAAAGTGAAGTTCTCCACCTGAACCTTCATTGATAGAGCGCTGACCTGGTGGAATGGCTGAATCAAATCCCTAACTCTGCACGTAGCCAATGCCATGGGATGGGAAAGCCTGAAAGAGTTAATGCTTAAAGAGTATTGCTAGAGAGGCGAGATGCAAAAAACTGGAGCACAAACTCTGGAACTTGAAGATGAAAGGTTCTGACATTGCTGCATACACATCTAGATTCTGTGATCAGGCTCTTCTGTGTCCCGGGATGCTCACCCTGAAAAGGAAGAAAATTGAGTTGTACATTTAGGAATTGACGCCCCCAACTCAAGGAAATCTTTTGGTTGTTAAACCTCACACATTTGACAGCGCCAAGAGCCTGTCACATACTTTGATAGATCACAGAGCTGATCATGAGCTCGTAATAGCCGTTTTGAATCACCTAAGGCAAGTGGAGAAAAGAAAAAGTTTTAGAATAAGCGAAAGGGCCAGTCTTCATAGGATCCTTCCAAGAAACAACAAGTATTGGCAGTCCTTGTTGCTACCACTCCCACCGCCATCCCTGTAGCTCAAGCACCTACCAGTAGATATGTTGGTACCCTTCCTCCATGCCAAAAGTGCAACTATCATCATCATGGGCCATGCTGTGAAATGTTGTGCAACAGTTGTGGCAAGAAGGGGAACACAAATTGATTTCGCAAGACACCAGCCCAACCAACCAATCAGGCTCCTGGAGCGGGTGTTGGTCAAGCCTCCTATGGCTGTGGGGAGATCGGGCACTTCAAGAGGAATTGTCCTAAGGCAACAACAGTTGGCAGCACAGGGAGAGTGCTAGCTATGGACCAGGAGGAAGCACTTGCTGATCTTACCATTGTTACGGGTACGTTCCTCCTCGACAACTGTTATGCATGCACTCTTGTTGATTCTAGTGTGGAGCGAAGTTTTTTTAGTCATGCATTCAAGCATCTACTTTAGCATAAATCCCATCCTTTAACCGAAACATTTACCGTCGAGATGGCTAACGGAAAGAAAGAGAGCACTAACGATGTCATCATCGGCATGTATTGGTTTAGCCCCAATCATGATGATATCCTTTGTTATGAAAAAGCCATTCAATTCAATTTGCCATCTGGCGAAGCCCTCATTATTTAAGGTGATAAGCCCAGCTTATACCTCCATATCATTTCATGCATCAAAGCCCAGAAATATCCGCTAAAGGAGTGCCATGCATTCCTATCCCATGTCGTTAATGAGAAACAGGAACCTAAAGACCTCGAGTGCATCCCTGAAGTCTACAAATTTCCAAATGTCTTTCCCGAAGAGCTTCCCGGAATCCCTCTTGAGCACCAAGTAGAGTTCTGAATCGACTTAATCCCCGGAGCTACCCCTGTAGCTAAATCCCCATATCGTCTAGCGCCAACAAAAATGCAAGAGTTATCCAGCCAACTCAATGAGCTACTCAACAAGGGATTCGTCAGACCGAGTTCCTCACCCTAGGGAGCCCCGATCTTATTTATGAAAAAGAAGGATGGATCTTTTTGGATGTGGATTGATTATCGTGAAGTGAACAAGCTTACCATCAAAAATCGTTATCCTATTCCCCGAATCGATGACCTCTTTGATCAACTTCAGGGAGCCATCTACTTCTCGAAAATAGACTTAAGATCAGGATACCATCAGCTACGAGTCCATGAGGGTGATGTTCATAAGACTGCATTTCAAACTCGATATGGTCACTATGAGTTTGTAGTGATGCTTTTTTGTCTAACCAACGCACCAGCGGTATTCATGGATCTGATGAATCGGGTGTGTCGCCCTTTCCTAGACAAGTTCATGATAGTGTTCCTTGATGATATACTTGTCTATTCCTGAAGCGAGGAAGATAATAGTCAGCACTTGAGGATAGTGCTACAAACTCTAAGGGTGGAGAAGCTATATGCGAAATTCTCTAAGCGCAAATTTTAGATCCGAAAGGTAACTTTTCTCAGTCATGTGGTTAGCGAGGAAGGCATACACGTGGACCCTTCCAAGATCAAAGCGATAGATAATTGATCGGCACCGAATACGCCCACAAAAATTCGTCAATTCTTGGGCCTCGCTGGCTGTTATTGTAGTTTTATCCAGAACTTCTCCATAATTGCTAAGCCTCTGACCACCCTGACTCAGAAAGGTGTCTCCTTTAGTTGGGGAGAAAAACAAGACACTGCATTTCAAACATTGAAGCAGGCTTTATGCAGCGCACCTATCTTGTCTCCACCTGAAGGGACGGAAGACTTCGTTTTCTATTGCGATGCATCCAATCAGGGCCTAGGTTGTGTACTCATGCAGCAAGGAAGGGTCATTACTTATGCCTCAAGACAGCTGAAAGAACACGAAGTCAATTATACAACTCACGACCTGAAGTTGGGAATAGTGGTCTTCGCATTAAAGATATGGAGACATTATCTCTACGGAACCAAGCGCACTGTCTTCATCAACCATAAGAGACTGCAGCATATTTTTGATCAGAAAGAGTTGAATATGAGACAACGGCGATGGGTGGAGCTACTCAATGATTATGAGTGTGAGATATGCTATCATCCAGGCAAGGCCAATGTGGTAGCCGACACCCTTAGCCGGAAAGATTATTCAAGTCGTAGAGTGAAGGCACTAACAATGACCATCCATTCCCATTTATCCGCTCAAATTAGAGAGGCTCTATTATTTCATGAACTGGATCTGGACCCCAAAGTTCGGTAGTTACAAAGAAGTTTTCATGAGCAAAGCTCATAAGACTCGATACTCTGTTCACCCAGGTTCGTATAAGATGTAGTTGGATCTCAAAAAGCTCTATTGGTGGCCAAACATGAAAGCAGAGATTGCTAATTTCATGGGAAAGTGTCTGACTTGCGCCAAGGTGAAAGTAGAATATCAAAAGCCCTCAGGTCTACTTCAGCAGCCAGAAATACCTGAGTGAAAGTGGGAAAGGATTACGATGGATTTTATCACTAAATTACCCAAATCTCTGAGTGTGTAATTGTCAACCGATTGACTAAATCCGCCCATTTCATGCCAATCAAAGAAACATTCAATATTTGAAGACTTACACGAATCTATATTCAAGAGATAGTTCTTCTACATGGTGTGCCTGTGTCCATTATCCTGGATCGGGATAGCAGATTCACCTCGAGATTTTGGCAGTCAATGTAGAAGGCTCTTGGAACTAAGCTGGATATGAGCATAGCTTACCATCCGCAAACTGATGGGCAGAGTGAGAGAACCATTCAGACATTGGAAGACATGTTGAGGGCATGCATTTTAGATTTTGGAAAGTCGTGGGATACCCATTTTCCCTTGGTCGAATTCTCCTACACCAACAGTTATCATACCAATATCAAGGTTGCGCCATTTGTATCCTTTTATGGTCATAAGTGAAGATCCCCTCTGTGTTGGGCTAAGGTGGGAGACACATAACTATCCAAGGGGCATGTCCCCGACAGCACTCTCACAGGCCCAGAAATCATGCGTGAAACCACAGAAAAGATCGTACAAATCCAGGAACGACTAAAGGCTTCGAGAGATAGACAAAAGAGCTATGCCGATAAAAGACGAAAACCCTTGGATTTCTAGGTTGGTGACCGTGTTCTATTGAAGGTCTCACACTGGAAAGTCATGATACGCTTTGGAAAGCATCGAAAGTTGAATCCGAGATACATAAGACCATTCGAGATCCTTGCTAGGATCAGTCCCGTAGCATACAAACTTCGTTTACCCCAAGCGCTTAACAATATTCATCCCGTCTTCCACGTCTCGCACCTTAAAAAGTGTTTATCTGACGAAACCCTTTTGATTCCTCTTAATGAGATCGAGATCAACGATAACCTTAACTTCGTTGAAGAACAAGTCGAAATCATGGATCGTGAAATCAAACGAACGAAACAAAGTCGCATACTGATAGTGAAGGTCCACCGGAATGCCAAGTGGAGACCTGAATTCACTTGGGAGCGTGAAGATCAAATGAAACAGAAGAATCCTCATCTTTTTCCGAGTCCATCATTTGTATTCTATGCTTGAATTTCGAGACAAAATTCCCTCTATCGGGGGAATGATGTGACAACCCAAGCCTTTATCCTTTAATGTTAGCCATTCTCCTTCAAATAAATTTCACATTTTTATTTGTTCCGTTAAATTTCTATGGTTTAAAAAATCATTTAAGTTTTATATAATTAAATTTATATACGAGTCGGAACCAAAAATCATGCAAACACCCGAATTTCCTTCGAAAATCATCAGTTTCCGGCCTGACTGGTGTTCACGGCCGTGAACACCGATGATGGCCGTAAACCCATTCACGGATGTAAACTAGTTCATGGCTGGTGGACCCCTATGACATTCCCATTTTCACGGCCAGAAAAGACCGATTTTGTTTATGCTATATAAGAATCAAAGTACCTCTTTTAATAAAAGTGTTGCGGAATTTGTTCCCAGTAAAAAATGATAAATACGTTATCAAAGCATTTCTGAAGAAAAGTATTTTTATTCATTTTAAAACATTTAGGATGTCATCGTCAGTACAGAAACATAAGCATAAACAGTACTTACATTCATTATCACTAGTGATTTACATCTCTTTAATCTCTCAGTGTAATGTGACTTCATATCAACACCTATGATATAAATAAACTGAGTGGGTCAGGTTGGGAAACTTGGTGAGTACATAGGGTTTTCAACCCACAATAATATAATTATTATGTTTAATCTTCAAAAACTTAATCAACCCAATTACCCATCCATATTATCTTCTTTACTCTTAAAGATCTACCCTGAAAATCAACTATTCCTCATTCATTTATTCCTAATGATTATCCTAAGGAATTGGCACGAAGTCCATCGTCACCGGGTTTAGGCACTAAGTCTGCATAGTCGCCAGTGTTTATACAACATGCACTAAGTTCGCATAGTTTCCAGGGTTTAGGTACTAAGTCTGCATAGTCACCAGGGTTTAGGTATCAAGTCTGCATGATCGCCAAGGTTTAGGCACTAATTCTGCATAGTCGCCAAGGTTTAAAGTACACCGGTTTAACACATCGTTCACAACACCTACATGTTGCGAGCCTGCTAGTGTTCCATTGGATTGTCTAGAATAGTCTGTGGTTGTCATCCATACTCTGCTAGATGATGGGCCCATCATTTGGGTAAAAGGATTCTATCATTGTTCACCTCTTACCCTTATCTCATGGTCTATATCACCTCTCATCTCATCATCCAACTCATATTTCATCTAACCATGTTTTACCCAACATATTTTGCAAATATAAAATACATATACACTTTAATTCATTTGAAGCATGTATAAAATCGTTCATCCAGCATAGACATCAAGTATTCAGATAATAAGCACACATAGCATGTAATTTGTGTAAAATAGTTCGTATCTATGTGTAAGATGAAAGTAACTATGCACTCACCTGATAAGGTGGTGATGCGGTTCTCGGACAGCACTTCGTTTACTTTAAAACAATTTCCTTCGACAAACCTAGTACCATTACCACTAGAGTTTAGTCTAACGTTTTACCGAGACTAATTAATAGTCTAGCTATTATTACTTTTATATAAGCGTTAAACAATACTCTTCACCCACTATGTATAGACAAGGGCCAGACATGAAACACCGGAGGGCGGGATCATTTTGGCATATAGCACTTTTGAATCCGGCAACCCAAGCGACCCTCCAAACCAGATTCCTCGTACCGCGAGTGGTTAAAAAGATATTACAACAACACTTATATAACCCATAATAATAGCCCAAATAATTACCATAAGGTCCTAATAACGTTACTATAATTAATTAAAAGCTATATTAAAAATAGCGTAGGCGTAGCTCACTTACAACGGGTTTTCTCGAAAATCGGGTTTCGGGGGAGTAGCTTTTCCGAACCGAAAGACCCTTTTTCTCGGGACTCCGAGAGCTTTGTGGCTTCCTTCAGGTGCTAGGGGTCTACCTAGTCTTAGGGGGGTTAGGGGTTTTAGAGAGAGAAAGTAGAGAGAGAACGAAAGGGTGAAAGGTGTGAGAAATATGAAGGATTCACCCTTTATTTATAAGGGTTTTATCGTAGAGTAGTCTTTAAGATTCATCTGTATCTTCCACGTACAAGCTCCATTTTCTATGTGCTTTATATCCATGCATTGGCATTTACAAGTAATACAACTTTCATTTTGACCCCGTCGGCTAATTCTCATTGTAGCTCAGATTTACAAAATTGTATCGAATTCGTCGTGCGTGAAGAGTAGAGACTAAGTTTCATCCATATCTTCCTCATACGAGCTCTATTCTCAACGTTCTTTATATCCATGCATTGGTATTTACGAGTACTACAACTTTCATTTAGACCTCGTCGGCCAATTCTTATTCTATCTTAGATTTACAAATCTATATCGAATTCGTCGCGCTTGAAGACTAGAGACTAAACTTCGTCCATATCTTTCGCATACGAGCTCCATTTTCGACTGTATTTTTATCGTTTAACTCCTATTAACAATATCTTCATTTCTCGTTTAGATTATTTTGGCTAAAAATCGACCGATCTAAAATTTGAATTTCCAGGTTGTTTACTGTTATGCTAAATCTTAGAAAAATCATAACTTCCTCATACGAAGTCAGATTTGGATGTTCTTTTTATGTGCACTCCCGGTTTAACATATACTATGAGTTTCATTTAGATCGCTAAGGCTAGAAAGTATTTTATTGTAAATTCACTTTTTGCGATTCCCGGTGTCGTGCAAGTTTTGCCATAAAACTTCGATAGGTCATAATTTCTTCGTTATAACTCGGATTTCGGCGTACTTTATATGTAAGGAACCCTTGTGAAATATACTATAACTTGGTTAAGAATATTTATTCTAAATAATCTTCTACTAAAAAATCTTTATTGATGCTTATTGTCTCTAAATTGACTAGCCCGGATCTGCGGGCGTTAGAACCCCACCACCGACCATGAACCCCCCCCCCCCCCCCCCTATATATACGTGATTCCTACCCTCATTTACACTTTTCTAACCGAAAACTTCCCCATTCTCTCTCTAATTTCTCAACGCAAACCCCAAAATACCCTATTTTCTTCCAAAAATCATCAAAAATCACCTTTAGGCGTTATTGTGGAACATCTAAAACACGTTTTCCGTCGGATCAAGCATATTTGTTCTTGAGTACATGGCCATAAACCCTTTAAATCTTCAAACCTTCAAGGGCCGCAAACCATTCACGACCGTAAACCCTTCGAAAATTCGTAATTCCTTCAAGAACACAGTTCACGGCCGTAAACCCTTCAAGAAGGTGTTCACATCCGAGAATAGTTCACGGCCGTAAACCTCTTCACGGCCGCAAACCCTCCTCACGTGGTGAACTTGACTAAAAACCCATTTTCATCGATTTAATCAAGTCACGGTAACATTCCTAAACCAAAAGCAAGTGTTTTTCCAACACTTAAGATAATGGTTTCGCTAATAAAATACATATATGTATTTAATTGTTATTTGGATCCCGTTAAGTGTCACGTACATCAATCTTAGGGTCTTCATTTCTAGTTTCATTGATTCTACGCTTGCACACAACTAATAGTGAGTTCATACCCCTACGTTTTTATGGTTTTTAACGTTTTCAGGGGGAATACAATCCAAATACAAATGATTTTTGTGAACTAATACAAAACAATTTCAACAAGTTTAAAACTTATGCAATTGATACAGTCAAAAAATTTCCACATTGTTATAAAATACTTAGATATTTTGTCCCTTTTGTAACATGTTGATCATAAGGGACGCTTTCATCTTGAAATTATAATTGCATAGTTTTTAGAACAAATCATGAACCAAGTACATAACATTTATGGCAAACTATAATGGGTATAGTTTGGGGAATTCATTACATTGTTTTTACCAATTCAGACTGTATACATGGGTAAACATATAATGTATGACAGCTTAGGTTTATGATATTCATTACTACATTCGGATAACATGAGTATAACACTAAATAATTATCTAAGTATAATTACTAATACTCTACCAATTAAACGGTTTCAAATACAAGAAGACGATACAAAATTTCATGTAAACTAGTTAATACGGGATTGTGAGACAACTCTTCATTTGTACCCTTCAGGGTATTGGTAAACTCCTCAACGTTTAGTGTAACCAGAGTCTCCTGGAGGGATAGTGTGAGATTTGTGAATAGATCTATTTGGCACTGATAATCCCACACCTAAACTGCTAGCTACAGTTAGGCAGGCATGTATGGGGTGACAAATATCATATCGTACGACGCCTGAAGAACGTCGCTGAGGTCATCAGTCATATCAGGCATGGTTATACGACTCATAATAGTATAAACTAACCTTTGTGTACAGGATTTCATTCTTCATTATTTCATTCTTCAATGACAGGTTTTCGCTGCAAAAACATTCTTATGAACTCATCAGCTTAATGTTGATACTCTCCTAAAATCGCTTGTATTCTCATGAAATCAGTAGACAGGTACTCCTGCAGCATTTTTAGAAGACATAACATATAGAGACACGTCTTTTACATATTTTTTCATACTTTTGATGTACTCAAACAATGAATCAAACAAATGTAAATATCCATATCCTAATGTAATGGTTGTGTTTACTTCGATTACTATGATGCAATTGTTGTGATACTATATATGAAGTCATCCACCCCCAAACGTTTCCGTCGTTCTGGTTTGGGGTGCGACAAGTCGGAAAAAGTATTCAGGTCGTGGAGTGAAGGCACTGACAATGACCATCCATTCCCATTTATCCGCTCAAATCAGAGAGGCTCGCCTGGAAGCCTTGATACCAGAGAATAGGTAGGATGAAGCCTTGAGGGGAATGGAAAAGAACTTAGAGATCAAGGGAGACGGAGTCTATTATTTCACCGCCCGGATCTGGACCGCAAAGTTTGGTGATTACAGAGAAGTTGTCATGAGTGAAGCTCATACGACCCGATAATCCGTTCACCCAGGTTCGGATAAGATGTATCTGGATCTCAAAAAGCTCTATTGGTGGCCAAACATGAAAACAGAGATCGCTACTTTCGTGGGAAAGTGCCTGACTTGGGCCAAGGTGAAAGTAGAATATCAAAATCCCTCAAGTCCACTTCAGCAACAAGAAATACCTGAGTGGAAGTGCGAAAGGGTTATGATGGATTTTGTCACTAAATTACCCAAATCTCCGAGTAGGTATGATACCATATGGGTAATTGTTGATCGATTGACTAAATCCGCCCACTTCCTGCCAATCAAAGAAACATTCAATATGGAAAGACTTACACGAATCTATATTCAAGAGACTGTTCGTCTGCATGGTGTGCCTATGTCCATTATCTTCGATCGGGATAGCATATTCACCTCGAGATTTTGGAAATCACTGCAGAAGGCTCTTGGAACTAAGTTGGATATGAGCACAGCTTACCATCCGCAAACCGATGGGCAGAGTGAGAGAAGATATTGGAAGACATGTTAAGGGCATGCGTTTTAGATTTTGGAAATTCGTGGGATACCCATTTTCCATTGGTCGAATTCTCCTACAACAACAGTTATCATACCAGTATCAAGACTACGCCATTTGAAGCCCTTTTTGGTCGTAAGTGCAGATCCCCTCTGTGTTGGGATGAGGGGGCAACACGCAGCTAGCCAAGGGGGAAGTCCCCGACGACACTCTCACATGCCCAAAAATCATCCGTGAAACCACAGAAAATATCGTACAAATCTGGGAACGACTAAAGGCTTCGAGAGATAGACAAAATAGCTACGCCAATAAAAGACGAAAACCCTTGGAGTTCCAGGTCGGTGACCGTGTTCTATTGAAGGTCTCACCCTTGAAAGGCATGATACGCTTTGAAAAGCATGGAAAGCTTAATCTAAGATACATAGGACCATTCGAGATCCTTGATAGGATCGGTCCTGTAGCATACAAACTTCGTTTATCCCAAGAGCTTAACAACATTCATCCCATCTTCCACGTCTCGAACCTTAAAAATTGTTTATCCGACGAAACCCTTGTGATTCCATTGATGAGATCAAGATCAACGAGAACCTTAACTTCGTGGAAGAACCAGTCGAAATCATGGATCGAAAAATCAAACGTACGAAACAAAGTCACATACCGATAGTGAAAGTCCGTTGGAATGCCAAGCGGAGACCTGAATTCACTTGGGAGCGCGAAGATCAAATGAAACAGAAGCATCCTCATCTTTTCCAAGTCCATGATTTGTATTCTATGTTTGAATTTCGGGATGAAATTCCCTCTATCGAGGGAATGGTCTGATAACCTGAACCTTTATCCGTTAAAGTTAGTCGTTTTCCGTCAAATAAATTTCACATTTTTATTTGATCCGTTAAATTTCTACAGTTTGGAAAATCATTTAAGTTTTATAAAATTAAATTTATATATGTTTCGGAACCAAAAATCGGACAAAAACCCAAATTGCCTTCGAAAATCATCAGTTTCCGGCCTGACTGGTGTTCACGGCCGTGAACCCGATCACGGATAATTAAATTTATATACGTTTCGGAACCAAAAATAGGGCAAAAACCCGAATTGCCTTCGAAAATAATCAGTTTCCGGCCTGACTGGTGTTCATGGCCGTAAACTAGTTCACGGCTGGTGGATCCCACCACAGACCAAGAATCCACACCCCTTATATATACGTGATTCCTACCCTCATTTGCACTTTTCGGCCCAAAAACTTCCCCATTCTCTCTCTAACTTCTCAACCGCAAACACCAAAATACCCTCTTTTTCTTCAAAAAAATCATAAAAAATCACCTTTAGGCATTAATGTGGAACATCTAAAAGGCGTTTTTCGTCAGATCAAGCAACGTTGTTCTCGATTTCATGGCCATAAACCCTTTAAATCTTTAAACCTTGAAGGGCTGAAAACCGTTCACGACCGTAAACCCTTAAAAAATTCATAATTCCTTCAAGAACATAGTTCACAGCCGTAAACCATTCAAGAGGTTGTTCACGGCCGAGAACAGTTCACGGCCGTAAACCTCTTCACAACCGCAAACCCTCCTCAAGTGGTGAACTTGAATAAAAACCTGTTTTCATCGATTCAATCAAGTCCTGGTAACATTCCTAAACCAAAAGCAAGTGTTTTTCCAACACTTTAGATAATGGTTTCGCTAATAAAATACATATATGTATTTAATTGTTATTAGGATCCCGTTAAGTGCCGCGTACATCAATCCGAGGGTCTTCATTTCCAGTTTTGTTTATTCGACGCTTGCACACAACTAATAGTGAGTTCATACCGCTACGCTTTTATGGTTTTTAACGTTTTCAGGGGGAATACAAGCCAAATACAAATGCTTTTGTGAACTAGTACAAAAGAATTTCAAACAAGTTTAAAACTTATGTATTTGATACAGTCAAACGATTTCCACATTGTTATAAAATACTTAGATATTTTGTCCCTTTTGTAACATGCTGAGCATAAGGGACGCTTTCAACTTGAAATTATAATTGCGTAGTTTTTAGAACAAATCACGAACCAAGTACATAACATTTTTGGCAAACTATAATGGGTATAGTTTGGGGAATTCATTACACTGTTTTTACCAATCCAGACTATATACATGGGCAAACATATAAGCTATGACAGCTTAGGTTTATGATATCCATTACTGGATTTGGATAACAAGAGTACAACACTAAATAATTATCTAAGTATAATTACTAATACTCTAACAAGTATACAAACGGTTTCAAATACAAGAAGACGATACAAAATTTCACATAAACTAGTTAATATAGGATTGTGAGACAACTCTTTATTTGTACCCTTCTTGGTACTGGTAAAATCCTCAACATTTAGTGTAACCAGAGTCTCCTGGAGGGATACCATGAGATTTTTGAATAGATCTATTCGGGACTGACAATCCCACACCTAAACTGCTAGCTACAGTTAGGCAGGCATGCCTGGGGTGACAAATATCATAGCGTACGGTGCCTGAAGAACATCGCTGAGGTCATCAGTCATATCAGGCATGGTTATACGACTCACAATAGTATAAAATAACCTTTGTTTACAGGATTTCATTCTTCATTAGTTTTATTTTAATTGATAGAACTACTATACATTACACTAGAGGATTCCAGGGATATAATACTCAATTTTATTTTAAATAATAAAACAACTATACATACTGGTGGTGATTAGGGTTTTCAAATAGAACATACCTTACTTATTGGTAGTAACCAGGGTTTTCATACAAAAGGTTTTCATTCAAAACAAAGGTATACAATACAGCTGATGGTAGCCAGGCATACAAACTAATACACTATACACTACTACAGAACACAATAACAAACATATATGTTAGAAAATATTGGATTTTCTTAGGAAGCATACAAATATTTTCACATAAATTCAATGACAGGTTTTCACTGGAAAAACATTCTTATGAACTCACCAGCATAATGATGATACTCTTTCAAAATCGCTTGTATTCTCATAAAATAAGTAGACAGGTACTCCTCTAGCAGTTTGAGAAGATGGAGCATATAGAGACACATCTTTTACATATTTTGTCATACGTGTGATGTACTCTAACAATGAATCCAAAAAATGTAAATATTCATATCTTCATGTAATGGTTGTGTTTACTTCAATTACTATGATGCAATTGTTGTGATACTACATATGAAGTCAACCACCCCCGAACATTTCTGCCGTTCCGGTTTGGGGGTGTGACGGCCTTAGACAATCTACAATTCAATTCATGACAGTCTTAATTCGCTACTTACTTCGAAAAGTACGATCGATGGTGGAGCTTTGAAAAATCCAATTATTTGGGAAGTAAAACATGCGAAGTGAAACACAATGATAACCTAATTAACTATGGTCTCAAAACTATTGAATATAAATAAAACTCTCATTATTTAATCTGTCACACCCCAAAACCGGGAACGGCAAAATACGTTCTGGGGTGGACGACGTCATGTACAGTATCATAACAATGCATAATAGTAAAAGCAAGCGACAACATCCATGGCATAAATATGATAATTGTAATACAAGCGTGTTCTGTACAGTTTGTTAGACACCAAAAGTATAATCAAAATAAAATGGAGTCTTGTATGTGCTCCATCTTCTCAAAAGTTGCATCTGTACCGGCCTACTGATGACCTGAGAATACAAGTTATTTTGAAAACGAGTATCAGCGTAAAGCTGGTGAGTTCATAAGTATTTAGTGTCATTGCTTGTAAAAAAGTGTTAACAATCATGTAATATAAAAGTTGTTATCAAAGTTTGAAAATAGTGTGATCCCTAGAAAATCCTATATTTTCCAGTAAAAGCAGTCTTCTACCAAGACTCGGTTATTTGTAAGTTTGATCCTTTGAGTGTGTAAAAGTTTTCCCAATGAGACTAGCAGTTACAAAAATCTAGTTTTAGACTTCATTCATGTAAAGTAATGGGAAAATAATGTTTTACCCCAGCAGTGTCACTGCCGGATGAATGAAATAAAATTTGCAGACTCCAGGTAGTATTAAATATACAATACACCTCGGGGAGTCTGTTTTGCCTTTAATTCTTAATGTGTTAATTAAAGGTCTAAATGTGAACTCGTATGCAACCATGCTGATTGATGATCGAATAACTAATGACCCTCCAGGTCACACGTAGTATGGTGACATTTTGTTACTCCTGGGCCTAGTCGGCTCGGACTGTAGCTAGCAGTCGGGATGTGGGAGTGTCTGTCCCATATAGATCTATACACATAATTCCCGCTCTCCCTCCGGGAAACTCTGGTTACGAAGTGATAGCACGATGAAGCATCGTATCGGAAAGTAGTATGTCACATTCTGTTTTAGTATATTCCCTTGTATTAGAGTATAATGTATTTCTTGGTATAATGTATGGAGAGTTCTCTGTTATAGTATATAGTATTCTCCTTGCATAGTACTTAACATGTATTGACTCATAACTGTACTAACTATAGTATGTGTCTTGGTAATGGTAGTAATGAGCGGTAATCCTTAACTATACCTATTATAGTTAAATAGAATTGTTAATCGCATGCCTTTGATACACAAAGGTAATGAACTGAAGTGAAGACTTTCATATCCAACATGAATATATAAAATATATAACTAAGAATTCAACGATAGTCGGACAGATATCAATATACCCTAAGTCCACATCAAACAAGAACAGGAAGTAAGGTGAGCTATCAGTCCTAAGTCCTTCAAGTCTTACTTATATAAATATTTTAGTGTAGATATGGTTTGATAACAAAACTAGTTTAAAAGAGTTTGGAAATAGTTTTATAACAATTTAACATGATATATGAGTTTGATAAACCTTTAAAGCAGCTTAGTTGGCAAAGCAGTAAAAAGTATAAAAAATCCTTTTTGGTTGCAAGTTATAAATCACATGTGATTGATACTATAACTTTTTGGATTCAACTTGTATTCCCCCCCCCCCCCCATAAAAGCATTTAAAAACATTTAAAAGGTCAATTAAGGGGTATGAACTCACCTGTAGTAAGTGGAGTGTATGGAAGTGTCGGGTAGGATGCTAGGTGTCAAGTGAGGACTTGAACACACCCACGGATCCTATGTAGCACGTAGTGATACATAAATGTATCTAATTAGATATTTAGTCACTAATTAAGTAAGTAAAGCCACTCTAATGCATGAAAACACTTTGTTTCAAGTGCTAGGAGTGCTAAGGGTTGCATCTAAGGAGTGTATGGCCTCACTATGGAGTTTAAACTTCAAATGGTAGCCCTTAGGGGTGTTTATGGTTTTTGAACCATTTCCCCCATGAGTTTACGGCCATAAAGTCATGGGAATGGTGTGTTGGTGTGCTTCAAGGTGCTATGCTTCACAAAGGAAGGTTCTAGGGTTGAATCAAGGGCTTAGGAAGTGGTTAGGGCTCGAAATGGCACACTTTTTGGAGTTTACGATCCTTGGACCATGCTTGGGAGTTTACTACCGTAAACCCATGAGTTTACTACTGTAAACTCATGGTTACTCCATCCATTTCGTGTTTTGTGGTTCCTAGATCATTCATGCAAGTTCCTAGTTCATTAGCCAAGCATTGAGGGGAGTTTGTGGCATCAAAACCCCTTTTAGGGGTGTTTATGGTTTTGGGAGATTCACAAACCGTAAACCCATGTTTTTGGGGGTTTTTGGGGTTCATTCCATGGATTTGTAAGAACACTAAGTAGATAACTATCTAGGAATAGTATACTTACTTGTAGGAAGCTTGCAAGAGTGTTTTAGGACCCAAAAACACTAGTGTGTTCTTGGTGTTTTGAAGATGCTTGAAGATCTAAGTAAAAATCAAAAATCCATGGATGAAATGTTGTATAAACACTAGATTTAGTGTTGTATGAACGAATTTAGGGAAGAAAACTTACATTTTTGGTGGATTTTGAAATAATGAACTTATGATAGTTGAGAGAAAAGTTTGGTGCTCTTGAGTGGGAAGTATAAAAATGAGGACAAGAGTGTAAACTCATGCTATATGCATGAGTCTTGGGGGAAAGGGTGTTTACGGCCCAAACACCCCTTGTTTGGCCGTGAACACCTAGCTAAGGTGTTGGGTCATTTTACTCGCTACACCTCACTAATAACGACACTTCCTTTTATTTAATCGTTTGACGAAAAATAAAATAAAACACCAAACGGACATAAATCCAGCCAAAAATGTACTGAAATGTTTTTGACTAATATTTGAAGTTTTTTAATGTGGAAATTACACAAATGAAAATTTCGGGTTGTCACATAATCACCATGTTAATTGAACTTTATTCATTGTATAATGTTTCGAGTAATCAACTATCCACTTGAATTAACCATCAGTCATGCCACGTTATGAACATACATACTATGTCTCTCTATGATCCTTCCTTTGTGAAGATATCGATTGGATACTATTCTAATGATACTCATTTCACAATTCCAAATTCTAGTCACTACTAAAATTTTTAGAATTTCAACTTTACATGCATTGTCCTTTGGTGATGTCGAAGCTTCAAAGTCATGGAGACTTAGCCAACGATATTACAAAATGTTCCACTGGAACTTTGTTACTTAAAACAATTCCATGGTAACAGATTCTCAAATTCAAGGCACACTCCTTAAACACCTTCCTTGCATCAAAGTTCATAACTCACATGTAGATCAACTCCCCCTATGGAAACATTTTCATATTCCTATATGACCATTAATTTTGATCAAGAATCATCCCAATCTAAAACACGACAATATGGTTATTCCAAACCATACTTCCAACTGTCCACAAGTAATCGATCCTTTGGTAAAACCTCAGAATGTTCTTGACAGTTGTCCAACAACTTTAGTCACATCGTGTTCTAGTCCATTTCCCTCACAATGCCCTAGGCATTTTGGAAAAATCAGAACAAGTGAATATTATAGCATATGAGATCAATCCTATATCCAAAACATATAGGACTCAATTCATAATGTCTTACAAAAAGACTTGATATCTGATCAGTCGCTTTCTATAATATTCCCATATATCGAATTTCCTATGTTGAGTCATTTCAACATGATATTCATATATGTCCAAGACTAAGTTTTATTAAAACTATAATATAAACTTTTAGATTTGAAATGAAGTATGAGTGCCCTCTCCCCAAAATCTTTTTATATTGAAACAATTTCCAAACTTTGCAACTTAATTGCAACTTGAAAACTTAGTTTCCTACAATTAGTATTTCTAACTTGCAACACTTAACATAACAATTATGCTCCCACTAGCTTTGAGGTACACCTTTCATTAGATAGCATATGTGTGTTTAAACCCTTTCAGAACTTATAGTTATAAGTCCTGAATGTTAAAACTATTTCTTGCCATTTCTCATAATTCGAAGTAAGGGATGTCGTAATCACATTTCAAATTTGAGAATGCAATTACCACAACCACTAACCCTAATGATATTAATCAAATTTAAAATCTACTAGCAAAAGTGTTTCTTCATAATCATTTTCATGAATTAGGGTGAAACTTTTTCCACCTAGATTTTATGGTGTACGTGTTCCCATCCATGTGAATCTATCATTTGCAACCTGCAATCATAAGATAAGGTTGAGCACAAAACCAAAATCAATTTTAGGTTTTTCCTTTCATGGACTGAACTTGCTTGTTCTTAATTTCTTGTCATCTGGCAATATAAGGGCCTACCAGTGCTTACATGTTGTTTAAGCAGTTCACCCATACTGATCAATGTACATTTTTGTAGTCAAATGAGAACCATAGAACTCATAAGCATTTCCAACTCAACTATAAGATGCATAGAAATAAGAATGTGTCAACTTAACACGATAGGTTATCAACCTCAGGTTGTGTGGTAGTGATAACTAAAAGGTTTATTCTTGATTGACTCCTAGAACTATTCAATATCATTAAGACTCCCACTGACTTCTTTACATATAATTTTCTCTCTTAAGGAGCATTCTTTGACGATCAAAACAAATATTCAAAAGTTAGTATGGATTCTTATCAAGAAAAACACTTCATTGAATTGGTCTTAGTTAATCCTTTGTTTTTAAATCCAAAAACATCACAACTACCAATTCAAAATGTGCTAGAGTAATAATACACTATTACTCCACATTTTATGAGGTTATAAACCTACTTAGTATGAAACAAGCTTCAAGATACGATTTATCGTTACTAGAGTATGACTCTAAAATTTGAATGGAAACGAAGTATGGCTCGTCTCTTGACTATGCCATTTCACCAATATTTGATTCCAATTCTTAGTCAAACAATTGAACTAAGATGTTCTTCGGTGATCAATTGTGACATAGTTCCAAAATCATTAAGATGATCACAAAACATGATGCTAAAGTAGTCTCCTTTCTTTTCAGATTGGAGAAACTTTTATCTTTCTACCTAATAGATTCTTCATATTAATTCTATTACTCTTTGAAAACTTTTCAAAGTGTTAGAATTATGCTTAATCTTATAAACACAACCATGTTTACTGAAGCATCAGTAAATCATGATGAATAAAGTTATCATCCTTTGTGACGGATCTGAATAGTCCATATCAATGTGTAAAAGATCCTTTAGTCCTTCACTTGGCTCACATAAACATGTAATCAATGAATTAGTCAAAATTTTCCAATGATCAAGATTCTCATATATCACACTATTCAAATTACATAACTCCAAGTTTCTATCCAATTGAAACTTGGGTGATGAGAATTCCTTTTCACTTGGTCAATTATGACATTACCATAAGTGATATAACAAGAGTCAAATCCACAATTAATATTGCTAATAATAGAAATATGACCAACACTTTCATAAATGCCATTGCAAGGAAATACAAAGTAAACTTGATAAATTAACAAGTCACTTTTATTGATAATAAGTGGAAAATTTGCCCTTACAATGCAAAATATGATAACAATGTTTCTAGACATTTCCTAAGCTATATTAAGCCATCATAACTCCTAAGAGTAGCTTCCAAAATCTGGTCATCGAACCATGCGACCAAAATCCATGTCTCATGATCAGATTCAACTCACTCTTCTTAATCTTCCTTCTTTCTCTTAGATCCTGCAAAACATCAAAATGTGATTATCGCATCATGTATTAAGAATCTATGAATAGGAACTTAATAAAATAATAGAGTTAGATAGCGGATGTACCTGAAGTAGAGTCACATGAATTGACTTTACTATCTTTAAGATCTTTCACGTAGTCTGGGAAGCTTCACATCTAATGCCCTTCATTTGGCAATAGAAACATATGGACCTTTTAGGAATAACACATGAAACTATCTCAGAACTAGACTTTCTCTTTACCATATGGTCAAACGGTTTGACCTTGGTTAATCCATTTCCATTAGGAAGAGAAACCTTTTATGGACTACCATTGTTGCCATTGTCGACGTCCATATAAATTTTGGAGACAGATCCTTCAAACATTTTTGCTTGACATGTGCTCTTAAGTATTTCTGCTTCAACAACAATAAACATATATGTTAGATCAAATTAGGGTCACGTCGTGTCCCTCATATAGTAGTCTTTGATGAACTAGCTATATGATTTAGGAAGCGAATGTAGAACAAAGTCAATGACTAGCTCCCTTGGGAAAATGACACCCAACATTGCCATTTTGTCAATGTGCGACTTCATTTTCAGAACATGCACACACATAGACTTTCCGTCTTGATGTATACACGCCAGCAGGGCTTGAGTGACTTCGTATTTTTCAACTTGAAGAAAGCATGACTTAGGGAGAGTCACTAAAGGAGGTGGATGAAGAGTTGGAGAAGAATGATCTCAAGTTCCACCATTGCTTGAGGAAGGGAATATTCTTTCACCTTGATCAACATGTGGAAGATCATCTTCAGTAAGAAAAGGAAAACCACTTCCCAAAGAACGAGGAAGTCCATTGTTGTCTGAAATTGACAACCATAATAGGAGAAAAGAGAATTAAAGTTAGTTTATTTTAATCCTTAATTATTAACCCATAAACTTAAATTAAGGCTAGGATTCGTATATTCGATTTGAACTTTGAAGAGCGATGCCATAATCAAATTCGAATCTGTTTTAGGTAGGTAAAGCATTTACCAATTTCAATCTCATGAAACTCATAGATCTTTGAGATGCATTGAACTATTCAATGACATGTTTAATCTAAAGACAAAATTTCAAAAATGATCCCTGTGGTTGTCAAATTTTTGCAGTTTTGGTCCAAAACGAAATGTTGGTGCATGATTGGTCCAAAATTGGATCTTTTTAGTGTTTTTGGTCCCTGTACACTTAAAATGACTATTATGCCCTTCATATGTGTATTTTTTATTTTTTATATTTATATTATTGTTTTTAATTATTAAAAGTCTCTCTCTCTCTCTCTCTCTCTCTCTCTCTCTCTCTCTCTCTCTTAAGAACACCCTCCAGATGCTACCCTCTCAAGAACATCCAATATATCCCACCAATATCATCATCGTCGTTTACCACCACCATCCACTTACTACCATCCTTGTTCTCCACCATCCCCCTAAGAACACACACAATCATTCTTTCTCACTCCTCCTGTCATTATCTCCATTCGTCACCATCGTTCGTTGTCGACTGCCCGATCACCTCCATCTCCCCCACCATCACCTCTCCTTCCCTAACTAGATAACCATTCTTCACCACCATTCACCTGAAAAATCAAACCAAAACGTCGAAAAATCGACGGATTTAAAGAAAATGGTGGATGTTGAACCACATATCCATCTTTCTCCATACGCGGTCTTGAACCACAAAATTGTTCTATGCGTTGAAATGTGGATTGATGTCGATTTTGTTACCGAATGGCCGATGTTGCAAAAGGTAGCTTGAAGGGAACAAGTGAGGTTGATGGTCGCGACGCAATCAGAGCAAAAGAGAGTTGAGGGCCAGGATTCTACGTCCCCGACCTCCTTCTCCCAGATCAACTTCTACTTCTTTCGAACAAGATGAGGATAAGAGGATATAAAGTCAATTTAAGTCAATTTCAAGGATCTGGGATTGAAATTTCCCTCCTAATTCGAGCTAAAATCAAAGAGCTAAAATCAAACAATGGTGTAGAAATTGAACAACCGTGGGGAACGTGACGACCATCGATGGTGGTGATAGTCCAGTTGTTCCGGGTGGTCGATGACGGCGAATTTAGGGTTCTTCAGTTGAATCTTGCACTTGATTTTGTGATTCCAGTTGTTCGAGCCTAAGTTTGTTAATGACATCTAGATGTCTCGCCGTCGTATCATGTATCTTGTTGTGGATCTCGCAATGGAAGCCGCCACCGGAGCTAGGGTAACAGCGTCGCCGTCGGAGTGGTGGTGATGGTGGTCTTATTTTAGGGTGTGGTGGGTGTGACTTAATTGGAATGGGTGGTCCGGTGTTGAGAGAGAGAGAAAGAGAGAGAGGGGGAGAGAGAGAGAGTGGTGGGTTTATTTTGTTTTTGTTTTTTATTTTATTATAAGAATAAAAATAAATAAATAAATAAATTAAAATATAATTATTTAAGGGGCATATTAGTCATTTTAGGTGGGATGTGGACCAAAAACACAAGAAAATATAACTATAGGGACCAAAACTACACAAGCTATCTAAAATTGGACAAGTGGTGCACCAACATTTCGTTTTGGACCAAAACTACATAATTTTGCCAACCATATGGACCATTTTTGCAATTTTGTCTAATCTAAATTATGCTCTCACTTTTGTGACTGGGATGCCGAGGATCACAAACGAGATGTGAATAACCATGTAAATTAGATTGGTACTCTCGACGTAATTTATCAGCTAGTCAATGTTCCGGTAAGCCATACATGCTCTATTAGCCAATGATGATTTACAATACACCCATTGTCACCCTTTATTAGTCCATATTAGTTTGTCGGTTAACCACACACGCTCCACTAACGACTTATATAAAGTGCAATGTGCAATTTCAAGGATTAGCATCAAATTCACATTTTTCCTAAAGTAACTAAAAGTGGATTTTAGAAAATAGTTTAGTTACTTTTCATCATTATACTTTTAATGAGGTTATGTCCTATCAAACCCCTTCCGCTAACGACCCTCCACCAATCAAAAGAGCGGTGGGTAAGAATGGATACCCAATGGCGGTCATTTTATAGGCCACTTCCTTAAACACCCCTTATACATCGGCTTCATGAAGAGGCGTACTAACGGTTCAAATGACTTGTCTTATACATATAGTAAATATTAAACATTTAATTTACATATAGTATAAGGGTGTATTTTAAACATTTCAAAATATTAGGTTTAATTACTAAATTTCAAAACTTAAAACAATTTAAATTTAAAATTAAACCAAATGATTTAATAATTATTTATTAATTAAACATTTAATTAATTTATTAAATCAACTTTAAGATTATCGATTAAATTAGTGAACACAATTTAAGCTAATCCACTCCCCTAATAATTTTTCGAAAATATGGCAGGGATCCATCAAATCTTGCAAATATCTTGTTAAACAAGTAAGAAGAAAATTACCAAAAGTAAGAAATCCTTATCATATCTAGCAATTTTTGAAAATATGGAAGGCATCAAACAAATCTTGCAATTATCTAGAAAATCAAATAAGGAGATAACTGCAAAAATTAAGAAATCCCTACAAAAACCCAAATTTCCAAAATTTGGCAAATATTTGGGAAAAAGGAAAGGATTTCAAATCCTAATCATAATTTCGAAAATTCAAAGGGTTAGGAAACCCTAAAATCAAAATTATGAAGGACAAAGGAAAAGGTTAAAACCCTTTTCCAAATTTTCGAAATCTAGGGTTGCGAAAACCCTAAGTCCAAATGGTTTAATAGCCATAAACCCTAATTTGTCAAGTTCAACCAATTGCATCATATTCAATAGAAAACAATCCTAGTCTCTGATACCACTATATGTTTTGAGCATAACAAACAATAGCTATGTGTGCATCCAACCCTAATTTTCCTGATATATCTTTTCTCTTAATTGTTATATAGCAATAAAAATGAAATCCTAGTCTTCTTGAAACCTTGAGAGCAAGCGTCACAAGTGTCATGCCTCTAATGGTTCACACCCATACTAAGCAAGAGGATGAGAGAGGAGAGATGAGATGAATGTTAGGAATTTCAGCTATTCCCAAAGGGTTTCATGTGGCCGAATTTGTGAAGGGGTAAATCCCTTTATATAGTGAGGTAGTTTATAGCCATAGCTAGGATTTTAGGAGGAAACTTTAATTCCCTTAGCTTAGGGACCAAGCAACCCATGAACTCCCATCCAAGAGCCTTTGGACGAAAACACTAGAACCTTCCTAGTGATTTTCGTCCAACCTCTTCTAGGGAGGTTCTAGAGCCCATTTCCTCAACTATCAATAAATTGTCAAACAACCCCTACACTTTTAATTAGTTTAGTTAATCCCAAAATAAATTGAAAATTAATTTCTGATTAACTATTAAATAAATAATATGATTTCTAATTAATATATTATTTCCATAATACATTAATAAATTATTTATTTAAATTTATTAATCAAATAATAAATTCAACCTCTCTCTAGAAATCATCCTGCCTAGTTGCTAGTTTTGAGGGCAACCAAAAATGACCGTGCTACCATCAATTCAAGTTTATACCAATTATAGTTATGGGCTTAGACACCTAATCCAACAGGTTACATGGTTCATCAATGGCGTATACTTTCTTGATTAATGAAATTTTCTGTTGAATGAATTGAAGAGGGTTTGGGGTTGGGAAGTTGGATGGTGTGCTTCTTGGGTTCTACCTTTTGGGTTGTGATGGGATTTTTTATGCGGAGGGGGGAGAGAGAGAGAGAGAGAGAGAGAGAGAGAGAGAGAGAGAGAGAGAGAGAAAGAAAGAGAGAGAGAGAGAGAGAGAGAGAGAGAGAGAGTGTGTGTGTGTGTTTGTGTGTGAGTGAGTGAGTGAGAGAGAGAGAGAGAGAGAGAGAGAATGGCCATCTATATGCATTAAACAAATGGTATTTTTGTCATTTGACAAAACTTAACAGAATCTGTTAACAAAGTTAGTCATAACAGCCTTTTACGTGCAATGTTTGCTTCTTAGGAGACCATCTCAGGAAAAAAAAAGTTTCGTAAGGACGATTTCAGAGAAAAACATGAAAGCTAAAGGACCATTCATGTAATTTGCTCAAAAGAAAAAGAAATAATAAAAGCAAATTTGTCATTTATAATCTTTTCAAAAATTTAGGAGCAAAAACCCAACAAAATTCCTATTTTGGACCAGTGACGCAACTCGAAAACGTATTCGACCAAAGTCTCATCTTTTAATATACCACAGGGACCAAAGTTGCAATTTTATCGATTTAAAGTGATATAAAAACTATTCTACAAATATCAAGTAATCAATAGCAACCGAATGAGCACCCACTACCAAATTAACAATGATTTGAGAGGAGGGCTTTTAAAGTAAATAAAGTTTATGGCTAGACAGCCAACTTGTGATAATTACGGTTGATATGCGAAGTTAATTAATGATAATTAGAGATTAAGCAATGTTTAAGAAATAATCAAAGTGTAATAATGACTAATCAATGTTAAAAGCTCTATTATGTTCGTGGGTCCAATTGACATAACTCATAAGTATACCATTCTAATTTTCACTTATGGAAGTAAGACATAACTCATAAGTATACCATTCTAATTTTCACTTATGGAAGTAAAACAACTAAGAATATAGTTGTCCATCCTTCAACCAATCAAATAAAAATACAAGTATCAAACCGTCTATAGTCTAAAAATAAGAAGTGATATTTCTGTGTGAGAGGTCATAGGTTCAAGTTTTGATTAAATCATAAATGGTGATAATTAAGATTACGTTAGTTTGTCTTTTAAAAAAAAAATTAGAAATAAGAGTAAATTACAAAGTTCAATACTTAATTTTCTAAATGTTTAGTTTTTACGCTTGCATTTTATTGCATATAGTGTCCTTATGTTTTTTTTTTTAAATTGCAAGTTCCATCTAAAATAAAAAATAGCTCTATATATTTGGGCTAGAGATCATAACTAAAAAAAATACAAACTTAAATAAAATATTGGGAAATGTACTTAATAAGGTAATTAATTTTTTAGTTTGTTCACGTCTGGGTAACTATTTTTTTTTTTTTGTACAGATCTAGGTAACGAACTTTTTGGAAGTGTTCACATATGACTATTATGACCGGTTGTAGCATGTTATATCCGGTCATAATGGTCATATGTGAACACTTCCAAAAAGTTTGTTACCTAGATGTGTACAAAAAAAGATAGTTACCCAAATGTGAACTAACCGAAAAGATAAGAGTAAAATACACGAATGGTCCCTGTTGGGTAATTTGTGTGTTTGGTCCCTAACTGTTTTTTTTTTAACTTGGATGATCCCTACTGTTTATTTTTGTTGTGCGTTTGGTCCCTATCCTACCTTAAATGACTAGTCTGTCCTTTTTAGTTTATTTTATTTTTTATTTTTTTTCTTATTTATGTATTTATTTTTTAGATACTAAGAAAAATTAATCGATCCCACATATCTGCATCTCCTCACCCTAAACCTGAAACCACATTTGAGAAATTTAAGTTGGGTCCCACTAGTCACCATCCAATCTCTCATCATTATCAACTTATATCCTTTCCATTTTTAGTGATATTCACGTCTTCATCATCCCTTATTTTTTCGGTCTTTCAACTTCGACGAACCAACCCCACAACCCACTGTCTCTTCATTGAATTTTCCACCACCACAACCCAATTGAAGGGTTATGGTATTTGTTCGCCGGAGTTGAAGGACCGAAAAAAGAAGGAATAGTGAAGACGTTGATATCATTAAAGATTAAAAGGAAAAAGAAGTTGAGGAGGATGACATATAGAATGGTGACTGGTGGGATCAAGCTTAAATTTCTCGAATGTGGCTTCAGGTTTAGGGTGAGGAGATACAAATATGTGAGGTCTATTAATTTTTTAAAATATATGAAAAAATAAATACATAAATAAGAAAATTAATTAAAAAATGGCACAATAGTCTCTTGAGGTAACACAAGGACTAAACGCACAACAAAAATAAACAGCAGGGATCATCCAAGTTAAAAAATAAGTTAGAGATCAAACGCACAAATTACCCAAACTATAGGGACAATTCATGTAATTTACTCTTACCTTTTTGGTTTGTTCACATTTGGATAACTATCTTTTTTTGTACACATCTAGGTAACGAACTTTTTTGAGTGTTCACATATGACCATTATGACCGGATGTATCCTGCTACAGTCGGTCATAATAAGTATATGTGAACACTTCCAAAAAGTTCGTTACCTAGATTTGTAAAAAATAAAAGATAGTTACCTACATGTAAACAAACCGAAAAGTTAATTACCTTATTAAGGCCATTTCCCTAAAATATTGGACCAATGTATAACATTGGATAAAACTTATTATTACTAGTTTTTACGTTCGCATTTTATTGCATATAATGTCCTTATGTTTTTTTTTTCGGATTGAAAGTGTGATATAAAAGAAAAAAATCATTCTATATATTTGGGCTAGAGATCATAACTAAAAAAATACAAACTTAAATAAAATATTGGACCAATGTATAACATTGGATAAAACTAGGGGTGTTGAACGGGTAATTTTTTCGGGTTTCGGATAATTCGGGTCGGGTAATTCGGGTTTTTCATGTTAGAAAAATTACCCGTTACCCTACCCAAACTAAATTCGGGTAATTCGGGTTTGGGTAATTCTGGTATCGGGTCGGGTTTGGGTAATTCGGGTATTACCCGAAATATATGATTTTTTTTTTGAATTTCACCTAAAAATAAATTTAATGAAATAAATATGTCGTACTTTATTAGTCTTGTTTATATAAACAAACGAGACATAAACGAAGTTACTCAAGCTTTGAACATTGAGATTTTCTACTCAATAATACATGAGATATCAAGTAATTTTTTAACGACTTAATCTAATCTAACAAGATGTTAAAAAAACAAAAACCTAAAGATCTTAATTTAAATGTTTAAAATGTTTAAGATAAATGTAGTCATAAGTTTTGCCATGTTCTAAAGTTTCGTCAAGATAATGAGTTTGTTAGTTGTAATAAAAACTATAATCAAGAAAACAGTTAAATTTTAAAGAACGTGATGATATATAAAAATTACTTTTAATATTGTTAGTGTCGTATTGTCATAATAAATATATTTATGTTTTACAATAATGATAGTTAGTTTAAGCGTGATCAAATACCTGTTATATAGTACAAGCTCTACAAAAAAAAAAATTAAAATAATTCGGGTATACCCGAAACCCAAAAAATATACCATTTACCCGACCCGAAAAAATTTCGGGTAACCCGATTACCTAGAAAAATTTACCCGATATCCGATTTACCCGACCCGTTTTACCCGATATCCGAAAAAATCGGGCGGGTAATTCGGGTATCGGGTATTTTCGACAGGGCTAGATAAAACTTATTATTAATAGTTTTCAGGCTTGCATTTTATCGCATATAGTATCCTTTTTTTTTTTTTCAAAATGGCAAGTGTGATCTAAAATAAAAAGTCGCTCTATATATTTGAACGAGAGATCATAACTACAAAAAAAATTCAAACTTAAATAAAATATTGGAGCAATGTATAATATTAGATAAAACTTATTATTATTAGTTTTTACGCATGCATTTTATTGCATACAGTGTCCTTATGTTTTTTTTTTCCAAAATTGCAACTTCAATCTAAAATAAAAAGTCGCTCTATATATTTGGGCCGTAACTAAAGAAAATAAAAACACAAATAAAATATTGGACCAACGTATAATATTGGATAAAACATAGGATTACTATGAAAAATTAAATATCCTCCTATAATTTATTTTTATTTATTTTTCTATTCATTTGAAATGCTCGTGTCATATTTGGATAAGATTAATAATAAGATATGTAAAATTAAAAGTAGGAGGATAATCTCTATTATTATTATTATTATTATTATTATTATTATTAATAATAAGAACTGCTCATAATCTCATCATAAACTATACTAATTTCTTAAATAAGACATAGCCGACAACCGAATTTTAGGCAATGTTAATCAACGCCCTAAGTAAAAAATATTTAAAAAATCAAAATTTCTTTTTTAGCAAACAAGAAATATATATATATATATATATATATATATATATATATATATATATATTGAAAACATTTGAACCTAACTCTCTCTCTCTCTCTATCTATATATATATATATATATATATATATATATATATATATATATATATATATATATATATATATATATATATATATATATATATATAGGGTTAGGTTCAATAGAGAATCATAATTAACCAAGGAACCAATCTTTTTTTCCACTTTTAGAACTTATTTTTTATTAAAAAAAACTAAAAATACAGAAATTTATAACTTTTTATCATTTTTCCAATGATATAAAATTCGATTTTTTTTTTGCTTTACGTCAAATTCACAATGTGAATCTTTGAAAATTCACAACGTGAATTCGGATTCACACGGTGAATCCGAAAAATATTTTTCACATTCACAATGTTAATATATGAATTTAGATATTTTTAGATTTTTTTTCGATAAATAATAAGCTCTAGAAATTGAAAAAAAGATTTGGTTCCTTGAAGAACCAATAATTATGGTTCTCTATTGAACTTTTCCTTATATATATATATATATATATATATATATATATATATATATATATATATATATATATATATATATATATATATATACACACACACACACACACAGACACGAGGTTCAATAGAGAACCATAATTAACAAGGAACCAATCGTAAGTGTCAGAAAACATAATGTTCCACAGCTAAGGAAATAAATCTACACTTTTACATTGGACGCACACATACTGGATTATACAAAAAAATCAACATTCTTACCAAAAAACTCACCTCTTTTTTTCGTTAAAAATTTATTTTAGGCTCCACTTTTTATCAAAAAAAAATTGAATATACCGTTGTTCTCGATTTTTCGTCCTCTTTCCATAGAGATCCATGTTGACAGATAAAAAATAAACTTGTTTTTTTGAAAAAAAATAAAAAACTCACTTCATTTTGTTAGTTTTTTCATTATTTAAGTTTATTTTTAGGAAAAAATAATTATACCAAAATATTAATTTTTTGTACTCTATTAGTAAACATCAACACCAATTTAAAATAATAATAATAATAAAAAAATATAAAAATATAAAAATAAAAATAAAAAATTCGAAAAGTATAGTGTGAATCTAAACTATAAATATTTTAATTTTTAACATTTACAATGTGAAAAAGCTAGAACAGTTCAGATTCACATTGTAAATCTGAGAAGGTATAAAAAAAAACTTCGGTCAGTGTAAATTCACATTGCGAATCTAATCTATAAATATTTCAATTTTTAAAATTCACAATGTGAAAAAAGCTCCAATTAGTTCAGATTCACACTATGAATCTGACTTACTATTATGCATATTGTAAATCTGAGAAAGTTCACAATGTGAATTTTGAACAGGTTCACAATGTGAATCTGAACTGAAATATCGTTTTTTTACATGAATATGAATCTATGTTTAAGAATTACAAAAAGTACATGAATTTTGATATATTTATTAATTTTTTTATAAAAAAATAAACCTTAACTTTTCAACAAAGAAAATGAAGTGAGATTTTTTTTCGAAAAAAAAAGTTTGTTTTTTATATATCATCATGGATCTCTTTGGAAAGAGGACGAAAAATCGTGAACAATGGTATACTCGATTTTTTTTCGATAAAAAACATGGCTTAAAATAATTTTTAAACGAAAAAAAAGAATTGGTTTTGTTATAATCCAGTGCATGTGTATCCATTGTAAAAGTCTACAACCCTTCCTTTTGTCGTTAATCACTTTAAATTTCGACGCTTCTAATTGGTTCATTGGTTAATAATGGTTATCTATTAAACTTTTCCATATATATATATATATATATATATATATATATATATATATATATATATATATATATATATATATGCACACACACATACACACACTAATCGTTTACCCCCCGCAAAGAAGCGGGCGGCAAATAGTTTGTTTCGACAATTATTTCTTCTTTGTGGATAATGATTACTTTCAATTCAACGATTAGTTTGATTTAGAAAATATTTCATATTAAAAATGCAGGGTCCAATTAGTGGTTTAGTCTAGACTTTCCATGTAATAGGTTATTTTGGTCATTTGATAGCTTATGGTATTGTGATTGGAGTTTACGGTCACTATAATGAGTTTACGGCCGTAAACCCAAGGCCGGCCCATGATAGTATATATAGAGGTATGTTAGGTCTTTTGTGGTTGCTAATGCCTCGGTATTCTCAGCTCTTGTAAACTGCAAGTTGTACCAGACGTGATTCTAATAGAAAAGCGTGTGCAAGCTTGTTTGATTCTTATTCTACTCATTCTTATTTGTTTATTTGATTATTATTGCTAGTTGATAACTGGTAAGATCCTTTCAGGACCTTACAATTGGTATCAGAGCCAGACCAGCGTCAAAGGCACTCTACAATCGATTTTGGAACGAGTTCTCATCTGTTTGTGACTAAAGTTGGTGATTTCTGCAAAAGGGTTCTCAGTTTCGTCGAAATATCTGCAATTTCTCTCAAGTTTAAGAGCTTACGGCCTTAGCTTACGGCCGTAATCTCAGTTTACGGCCGCAAACTCTTCAAAGTTGTTGTACCGTAAATTGTGTTCTTGAGCCACAAATAAGGAATATTCATAAATCGGAAAGTGACTGCTCTTGGACCGTGAACACTTTACGACCGTAAACTCGGAGTTTACGGCCGCAAACCCTCATCTGACCGTGAACTCAGTTTTTGGCCGCAAATAGTGTTTTGACTGTGTTTGACCAGAAGCTTAATTTAATCATAAATAATTTAATTTCTGTTTCATATTAATTAAATAATAATAACGGATTCTCAAAGTCAAAAAAACCATCACGACTTGGATTCAATTACGGGCACAACCACCTGAATTCCTAGACTCTTATCCACTGAAGGCTTCCCAGAATGGAAGTACAGAATTGAGCAGTACATAAAGATGAAGGACTTCAAAATCTGGAGAAGCATAATAAAAGATCCTATCAGAATAACCACTACTGTTGCAGGGCAAGTGGTTGACAAAAAGATGGAAAACTACACTAATAAAGACTTCGAGAAGGTTGAAGAGCAAGAAAAGGCTTTGGCCACCTTGACCATGGCTCTATCTCCAGAAATTGCTCAAGGTTTCAGGGAGTACACTTCTGCTAAGGCTTTGTGGGAAGCCCTAATTGAGGTCTATGAAGGGAACGAATTTATGAGGGAGAGTCGCCAAGATATGTTGCGACAACGTTTCAATATGTTTAACTACATTCCGGGAGAAACTCTTGAAGCACAGCTGCAGCGGTTCACATCTCTCAACACTGAAATGACTGCGGCCGGGATTTTCTACACAAAGTCTGAGATAAACAAGAAACTACTGAATGCTCTCCCAAAGTCTTGGGACATGAATGTAGCTGTCATAAAGAAGACTAAGGATCTTAGCCGACTCTCTCTTGTTGAAGTGATGGCTGTCATCCAGGCCTGTGATATTGATGACAAGCAGCGAGAAATCAACCATGTGAACTCATACTCAACTGCAAACCTTGGAATTTATTCTAACAATGATCTTTCATCTCTTACTTTTCCTTCTGCAGGTCAATCATTTGCAACTCAGCAAGCTCAGGTTCAGTCATTCCCCACTCCATCAGCTTCCTCTACATCAGCCATGCCTTTCTTACAGAACCAATCATTTGTGGCTGCTCAAGATGCTTCCTCCTCCAATGTGGCTTCTTCTTCAAAAGGAAAGGAGGGTGATGAAAATCTCGCTCTTGCTACAGGGCTTGTCAATTGCTACAATGCACTCGTAGCTGGAGATCTTCCACCCCAACTATCATTTGCCGATCTTGATCAGATTCACCTTGAAGATGTTAAAGAGATGGATATTACATGGCAGATTGCCATGGCAGTTTTTAGGGCGAAACAGTTCAGCAAGGGAAAGTTGTGGTGTTACAACTGCCACGAGCCAGGGCATTTTGCTCGTGATTGTCCACAGCCAGACAGAAGATTAAATAATGACAGGACAATAGTTGCAGTTGGGAACAATCGAAGTGGTGGTCAGGTCAACAACGAGAAGGCTATGGTTGCACAATCGTTTGACTGGGAGGATCAGATGCAGGCCCTAAACTTATCTAGACCTGAAAATGCCCACCTGGCACAAGTTAGTGATGATGCTCCGGCAGAGATTGTTGCAGCTGAAGATCAAATGATGGAACTGCAGTTTGCATTGATGGTATCTTCTTCTCATGAGCCTAATAAAACCGAGGTAAGTCTACCCTCATGCTCTCGAGCTTGTATTGATTATGTTAAAAATTTTCATGAGAAAATTGAGACATTAGGTAGTGAAGTAGAGAACCTTAAAATTCTCCATGAACTTAACGACTCACTAAAAAGGGAAGTAGAAGATCTTAGATATGAAGGTTACCAACTCAGAAAAGGTCAAAAACCTCTTAAAGCCCAATTAGAATCTAAAATAAAGGACTTTAGGAAACTTCAGGAAGACTATAGTAATAAATGCGAAAAGTATGACTATATAATGAAACAGAACACTGAACTTGTGGCTGAAATTGAATCATTAAAGGGCAAGTTTGAAACTGTTGATTTTGACTTTAGAAAATTTGATGTATCGAGTGAGGTAGTTGCAAATATGATAGACCACTGCATGCAATTTAAAAGAAATCAGACAAAGGGTCTAGGGTATAATCAAGTGCCTCCTCCTTTCAATCATACATATCAGTTTCAACCTCTGTCCAAAGAAGAGATTGCCAATGAACCATTCATGGTTTATGGCAAGCCATCTGGTTTTGTTTCGGGAGGATTTATTAATGTTGAAAGTGCTAACATTTTTACTTCTCCTGCAGATCAATCCTTGAATCAGTCAAAGCACGAAGTTGAAGGATCTGTTTCTGAAAATAAAACTGAGTCTGAACCTGAAGTTTTAGTTTTAAATAAAGATAATAATTTTTCTGATGTTTCAAGTGACAATATTTTTTGTGGTGTTTCTGTTTCTTCTGATACCGTTTTGAATGGTTTTAAAGTGTCTGATACTAGTTTGAACAATTTTGTTGACAATTCTGATGTTTGTGATGATAATTTTGAAAAACCACCAGTTTCACAAGCTTCTCCATCTAATGTACCCTCACTTGTCTCACAACCCAATTCTTGTCCATATTCTTGTGAAAGAAGTAAGGGTGTTAGTATGGAAAACAAATCTGATCAATGTAGCACAAGTTATAACAATAACAAACATATTTGTTTCGATTGTGGTGTTGGTGGTCATATAGCTAGAAATAGTGAAAATCGTATGTTTGTACATTTCGAATTTCCAAGAGGAGAGAACGAATTCAAAGGAAGGTCTTTAACTAGAAAGTCCTCTAGAAATCGCTCTCGGTATGATGATTGGATAAATAATCGGAGTAGAATACGGGCTGTTTTTCAAAAACATAAAAAGGTCTTTTATAACAAAGTCCCAAGCAGTTTGCCAAAACCGACCACGGCCAACCCAAGGTCGGTTTCGTCAAGAAGCAGTAGTGGGTCTTCAACTAATTCTAGTAGAAAACCCAAATGCTTCAAGCAAACTAATAAACATTAGATTTCTAAACCACACGGGACTTTTATAAAACCTAATTATCAATGGTTTCCCAAATTAGCTTCCAATTTATCATCTGTGTCCTTTGAAAAATCCGAAAATGATAATAAATCTGAGAAGGCATCGGACCACCCAGGAAAATAATGACCTGGGTTCCTAAATCTAATTAAACCCGCACATCTTGTAGGGACAGTTGCGGGGGAATGTCGTCAGACCCTGGTTCGTCGACAACGGTTACTCCCGGCATATGACAGGAGATATCACCCACCTGCACAACATTCAATCCTTTAATGGGGGATACATCTCCTTTGCAGGTAGATAAGGTGGAAAATTCAATCAAAGAGGAACTGTCACAAATGGGGTTTTGAGTTTCGAAAATGTCAACTATGCTCCGGAATTGAAGCATAGTTTGTTGAGTGTGTCTCAGATATGCGACAAAGGCTATTCTACACATTTCACTGAGAAGGAATGTATGATTCTCAAGCCAGGCTTTGTCATTCCTGAAGAGTGGATTCTTGTAAAATCTAAAAGGGATGGGAATGCCTACATCATTAATATGAATAGCAATCTTCCAGAACAAGTTACGTGCCTCTTCTCAAAGATTTCAGAACAAACTGCAATGTTGTGGCATAGAAGACTTGGTCATGCTAACGCCAAAAACTTGAATCGTCTTGCAAAGAATGAGATGGTTCGTGGTTTTCCTGTCAAGGACTTTATCACGTTTGAGAAGTGTGTGCCCTAGGTAAGCATCATAGAAAACCATACCTACCAAAACAGGTTAACTCAATTAGTCAGGTGCTTCAATTGCTACATATGGATCTATTCAGACCAGTAAACGTTCTCAGCATTAACAGAAATTCCTATTGTCTAGTCGTGATTGATGATTTTTTCACGTTTTACATGTGTTTTCTTTCTATCCAATAAAGTTGGAGTTGCTGATCTGATTAAGAAATTCATTTTGTTAATTGAGAACCAAACTAACAACAGGGTGAAGGCGCTTCGTACTGACAATGGAATAGAGTTTAAGAATTCTTTTCTCGATCACTTCTACGCAGAAAAGGGTATTATGTGTCAATACAGCTCCGCTCACACACCCCAACAAAATGGTGTTGCTGAGAGGAGAAACAGAACTTTGAAAGACGCCGCAAGGACGATGCTGTGTGACTCCAAACTGCCAGTCTTCTTTTGGGCTGAGGCAATAAACACTGCTTGCTACGTTCAGAATCGCGTGTTGATCAACAAAGCTCAAATGAAGACTCCGTTCGAGATTCTCTATGGTCACAAGCCTTCAGTCAGTCATTTCCGTGTATTTGGCTGCCCTTGCACCCTTCTTCACTTAGAGTCCAACCCAAAGTTCAATACCAAAGCCAATGATTGTTACTTCATAGGGTATGATGCTCGCACCGCCTATCGGGTCTATAACAAGAAGACAAAGCAAGTTGTAGGATCGTATGATGTGCGCTTGTTGGAAGAAAATGAGACGGATGCTCGAGTAGGTCCGGATTGGCTGTTTGATTACACATCTCTGTTCAAATCTATAAATGTGTCTTCAGGTAGATCATTTGTATCTATCTCCGGTTCGAAGAATGTTTCTGAAGATGAAGATGAAGAAGTTGTATACAAACCTCTAACGGTATCCTCTCAACAACCTGAGGGGGAGACTCCTGCTTCGCCTGAGGGGGAGTCCTTTGCTTCACCTGAGGGGGAGTCATCTGTACATCCTGATAGTCCGAAATCTCCAGTTCAGAATACTTCTCCTGATGCTGAAACAACACCAATTACTCCTATAGAAAGAGAGTTCATGTCCAAAGTCTCTTCTGTTGCTACTTCAACATTTATGGAGCTACTCTTTCCTAAAGACTTTTCAAATGAGTTTGTGGCAGAGTCGTCTGGCGCGGCTCAATCAGCAAGTGAGGGAGGTGTAAATATTCACAATCTTCTTGTCTCTCTTAATGACATCAGCCAGGAAATAACCTCAAGGATTCAATGTGATCATCCGATCGACAATATCATTGGTCAGTTGGGCGACGACGTTAAAACCAGAAGTCAAAGTGGAGATGTCAATGCCTGTCTTTACTCTTGCTTTATCTATCAAATAGAGCCCAAGAATGTTGAAATGGCTCTGAATGAGCCCAGTTGGGTAAATGCAATGCATGAAGAGTTACATCAATTTGAAAAACTTGGGGTTTGGAAGCTAGTTGATTTGCCAAAGGGAAAAAAGTCTCTTGACACACGATGGGTCTATCAAAACAAGCAGGATGATTCAGGGGTTATAGTGCGAAACAAAGCTAGATTGGTGGTTTGCGGGTTTCGACAGGTCGAGGGTCTTGATTACACTGAAGTTTATGCTCCAGTGGCTCGCTTGGAGGCTATTCGTATCTTCCTAGCATATGTTTCCTACATGAACTTTACTGTTTACCAAATGGATGTCAAGACCGCCTTCTTGTATGGCAAGGTGAAAGAAGAAATTTACGTTGATTAACCTCCTGTGTTCGTTGACTCAAAGTTTCCTAATCATGTCTACAAGTTGGACAAAGCATTGTATGGTTACATCAAGATCCTCGAGCGTGGTATGCAACTCTAACAAAGCATTTGCTCGAGCATGGTTACTCTCGTGGCACTATCGATCAAACTTTGTTTATCAAGCATGTCGGTAATGATCAGATACTGGTGCAAATCTATGTTGATGACATTATCTTTGGGTCGACCAGTCCGCAGCTATGCAAAGAATTCGAAGGTGTTATGAAAAGAGGTTCGAAATGAGTTCGTTGGGGGGGGGGGGGGGGAAATGACCATGTTTTTGGGGCTTCAGGTCAAACAAAATTCAACCGGGATCCTGTTACGTCAAGCCAAGTATGTCGAAGATATTCTTGAGAAGTTCAGGTTTCACGATGCCAAATCTGCATCGACGCCAATGGCAGAAAGACCTCTCCTAACTCCCGATCCTGATGGCGAATCCGTAAATCAGACACTCTACAGATCGATCATCGGACCGCTGATGTATCTTACTGCAAGTCGTCCTGACATCATGTTTGCAGTTTGTCAATGCGCACGTTATCAAGCTAATCCTAAATTTTCACATCTTATTGCTGTCAAAAGAATTTTTCGGTATATCAAAGGTAGCCCAAAATTGGGTCTTTGGTATCCGAAGAATTCTGAATTTAACTTATATGCTTTTGCTGACAGGAAATCTACTTCGGGAGGGTGTCAATACCTTGGTGACAGATTAGTGTCGTGGCACTACAAGAAACAACACACTGTTTCAACCTCAACAGCGAAGGCGGAATACGTTGCTGCATCTGCTTGCTGCTCTCAAGTTATCTGGATCCAACATGAGCTGTTGGACTACGGTTTGCATTATTTAGAAAACCCCAGTTACTGTGATAATGAGGCCGCAATCCAAATTGCCAAAAATCCAGTCCAACACTCTAAAACCAAGCACATCGATATTAAAATTCATTTTATCGGAGATTGTTATGAACGTTCGCTAATCTGGCTCGAATAGGTTCCCACTTTAAATAATGTGGCGGATCTGTTCACTAAGCCTTTTAACAAAGCTCGCTTCGATGTGCTTGTGAGATTTCTTAAAATGATTCGTTTTGAGGATTAAGTTTTTTAATTTAATTTTTTATTTTTATTTTTTTTATTTGTTTCTCTTTTCTTAATTCTTCTAAAATATTTAAATTTGTTTTGGTTTCTGTAGGTAGGTTAAATATAAATTTGCGCATTTCATTTTACTTTTGTTCTCTCTCATGCACAAATTTAAGGGGAGAAAAATCCAAAAACAATAAAAATTCGGAAAATTAAAAATATTGCTGAAAGTTTTGTCTGTAGGTGTTGTACTGGGAAATGAAATTAGCAAATGATAACGGGCAATCTGAATCTGCATAACGTACCCAAGTTGAATTGTCTACGCTCTGTGCTCGAAAGATTTTAAATGGACTTGACTAGGGAGAGTTGAACTTAATAAATTCAAGGACTTGACAAACATTGACCTAGTTAGATCCGTTTAGCCTGACAATACGACGCTCAGATAGGTTGAGCAGGGAGATATACACGGGAATCTACTGGTCACACTAAATAACCCGTATCTAGAACGGTGGATTCACTTTTCCTCGATGTGCGGATTCTGTCCTTAATTCCGGTTGGATGGGGGTGATTGGGGAATTCTGATAAATTAGGTATGTAGAAAGTTATTTTCTTTCTTTCTGTCTATTAGTCATATGTTGCCTCCTTTGTGTGATCGAGAGATCTGACCTGGACTGTAACATATGCAATTCTATCTCTCTGCATCTTCTATCTATGTAATTCTTTCTATTTGTTAGCCATATACTGTCTCCTTTACGTGACTCAAAATCCGACCTGGTACACAGTATATGCACCATTCTCTTCTCAGTCCTTCTAAAAACCCCAGTTAGTCATATGTTTCATCCTTTGCGTGATTGGAAGAGATCCGACCTGGATGTACAACATATGCATTCTAAATCTATCTTTTCTCTTAATAATTGTCTGCTCACCCGGTGTAAGGAGTATTCTGGAAGTCCTTGATGGTTGGGGCATATCAGGAAGCGGGAAACACGTTCTGGTACAATTAAAATTGAACACATACAAATTGTATGTAGATCTCACTGCTCAATTTAGGTGGACAACAATATCCCTGGTTGTCGTCAGATAAATGGTCCCTAAGAAATTTACTTAAGAATAAGGGCTAAAAATGTCATATTATTGGTAAACTGTCCAAAATTATGTCACAAATGTTTCGTGTTTAAGTGGACCACAATACTGGCGATCGATCAGACAAAGATGTGAAAATAAGGGTACCGACAAGTGGAATAAGGCTGTCCAACAACTTTGATCCCAGCGTCACAAATTCATTCTCAATAATTAAATTTTTAAGTTGTATATTTTAGTTGGAGTTAATTTAATTTTAGTTTTAATTTAATTTTATTTTATTTTTATTTTTATTTTGTTAACTGCTAAAAACAAAAATTTAATTTAATTTTGCAAATTTAATTTAATTTAATTTTATTTTTAATTTTAGTTTTAATATTAATCCTCAAAAGATTTGTTTTAAAAAAAAATTTAAAAATATTAGACTGTGTTGGAGACTGCCTTATACTGTGTAGTTATCAGGTAAATGAAAAATGGGTATATAAGGAGGTTTACAATAGGAATCTCCATCATTTTCTTGATTCCGGCCGCAAACTCTCCCATCCTCTCTCTCCTCCAAAAAAATTCATCAATTTTTGCGAAATTAATCTGATAGTCTTGAAGGTACTGCATTTTCGACCAGGATATGCATCTCGTTGTGTGATTCACCGTGTTTTTGAGGCTGAAATCGACAAAAAAGGTTTTCGGAGTTTACGGTCGAAGCTTACGGCCATAAGGTGTTTGCGGCCGTAAACTCCCCAAATGGTCATTAGCATACGGTCAAGGGTTTACGGATGTAAACTCTCGTTGACCGCAAACCCTGATGTTGACCGCAAACGTTGACTTTGACCTAATTTTAATTAAAGAATTATTAATTCATTTTGAGGTCAAAAATTAAATCATTTAAAATTTATTTGCTCATTTTTTTGTCTCCTTGGTATGGTTTAGTGGAGATAAAATGGCATCCTTGAAATTTGCAGATATGCACAACCTGGCGATGATCCTTGCTGACCCTCCGGTGGCACATTAGGATTTCAAGTCGATGATTCACGGACTTCGAGAATGCTGCTTGGCCTCTGCCATTACGATGAACACTGCAGTGTACCATAAAATGATTCGTGAGTTCTGGCAGACTGCTAAGATGACAAGGGACGACAATGGAGCTGTAACTGTAGATGCAATCGTTCAGGGATGCAATATTGTCATTGATGAGATCTTTGTGAGAGAGACTCTACTGATTAACGACCTTCCAACCTTTCCCATGGAAATTGGTATTAGTGATGCTCAAAATATTCTAAGGAGGATGGGATACGAGGGTGATACTCCACCAACAATAAAGAAACTTCTGCCGCCTTATTGGAGATTTCTAGCCTATGTGTTCGTGAGTTGTATCTCCGACAGAAGATCCGGTGATGATGAGATTTCCATGAGAAACACTGGCGTTGTTGTTTCTCTTGTAGCAAGGATCATCTTCAACTTTTCTAGATTTATTCTAGACGATTTTGTGGTCAACATTAATGCCACTACTCGGGATACTTTCTTAATGTACCCTCGATTTATTCAGCTCTTCATCAACAAGCAATTTCCTAATTTGGTGAAGGATGGAGAAACATTGGATATGAAGTCTTTGGGTCCTCATACTATTGGTTTCATTAAGCAAAATCGAAAGGTAAAGGTGGTCTTTCAAGGGTTGCATCCTCTGGTCAAGTTTGGACGATTTGCCGAACCGAACGAAGCAACCGAGTCTCATGGATCGTCAGACAAAATTTTTTTAGAGCATACTACATCGAAAAGAGTTATATTAGAAAGAGATGTAGTCACCATATCGGATCAAGAGGGAGAAGAGGCTGAAGCTCATGATGTATCAGTTGTAGAGGAACATAACTTACAAAATGTTCAGATCGAAGGAGATTACAATGAGGGGTCATCTATGAACACAACCTAGCCTAATCAATTTGAAGACCTTGATCTTACCGGATTTGATCAAGATGACATTCCTGAAACTTTTGGAAGAAATGATGACTTTCTAAGGAGCGTAAATCTCAACTCTTTGCTAGATAATGTCAGTGATGTTACTATCCCAGTAACGGAGACAAGGGAGAAGGAAGACATTTTTTATTCAACCCCCGTTTCTCAAGAGCAAGTGATTGGTTCTTCAATTCCTACGATGACAGTGTCAGGGATTCCTCCACTTGACAGTGCTTTGCCCATATTTGAGCCACTTCAAGATGATCAACAAGAAGACCAGACAGTGCAGCCTCCATAAAAAAGGAGAAGAAGAGATCCTAGGGTCGGGTTTTTGGACTCTGTCCTTTCTCAAGGCGTTCCTACTACTCCAATTACTACTCAAGATATCGTAATTGCAAAACCATTCAGTGAAGGCCCTAATACCGTTTTTGAAACTGGTGGTCCCTCTAAAAAAGGAGAAGAATCTTCTATTCATTTGGCTCAGTTTTTGGCTGAAGATCAAACCGGTGCAATTGCTTCTAAGTCAAAAGGGATCGTTTTTAATGAAGGCCAGTCTAGAGATGAAGATTATGTGATCAATGAACTTCAGAAAAGAGTAAATGTGCTTCATCAGAAGAACATTGAGCTTAGCATCTAAGTTGAAGATCTTCTAAGTGAAAATACAAATTTAAAGATTCAAGTCTCTGATCTCAAAGAAGATGGGGCGACAAAGTCCAAACAGATTTCTGAGCTCCAAGCTCATTTTAATCTCTTGACCTCCAGCTACTTTGATCTAAAGAAGAAGCTTGAAGAAGATTCGGGTGTTAAGTACAAGACTACTGCTGATGAATATAGAATTAATCTTCACTCTCAGGCTCATCCCATTGTTGTGCCAACTGCTGATACCTCACGAGTCGTGAATCGCTTTGAAAAAGAGCCCATCCATGCTCCGCATATTTCAGAGATCATCCAGGATAAACAAGAGAAGGCTGCCAAGAAGGGACAAATCTTATTCAAGAGGAGTTCTGATAAGAATGCACCGGGAAATCAGTCCAAAATCACTGTTACGGATCTCAAAACCGTAAGGTTTAGAGACACATATGGTGATAGGTCAGGTATCATCTCTTGGGGTTTTCATGATCCACTGAAAATGTGGATTATTTGCCGAAAGATCGGCAATATAGAGCTCTACAAGGACTGTCATGATTTAATTCATGGACCAGAGTGGATCTTTCGGAGCTATCTCAATCTCCATTCTCTAACCCGACTGATAACCAGCAAGCAACGAGCTTCAAGCATTTTCTGGAAGACCATGTAAAGAAGGTGTTTCTAGCTATGAAGACTGATGAGTCTGTGATAATGGATCATCCTGATGTTATTGATCCCAAGACTGGCAATCCGCTTCAGGTGGTGATGTGGCCTGCTACAAATCAGGCCAAACAAATTCCAGTGCTTCAAGATTACTCGGATGGATCTCTAAGAACTATGCTTTACTGGGTGTTTGATGAAACCACAACATCTTCTGTCATCAAACTGAAAGAGGGGTGCATTCGTTTATATGACAAAAGAGATTTGTACCAGATTGGCAAATGGGACATTCAGCATTTGAGCCATTTCTAAATTCATGTTTCTGAGGACATTTTTGAGTCTGCTGCGAAAGAATATACCACGATGGTTGCTGAAATTATCAACAAGCGAATGTGGAATAGAGCGATGGGGCTGGATGATGTAATGATCATAGACAAAGATTGAATTAAAGCTAGCACCAAACCAAGGAGGAGATTGAAGGGTCCAATTAGTGGTTTGCTCTAGGCTTTCCATGTTATAGGTTCTTTTGGTCATTGATAGCTTATGGTATTGTGATTGGAGTTTACGGTCACTGTAATGAGTTTATGGCCGTAACCCTGTTTACGGTCGTAAACCCAAGGCCAGCCCATGATAGTATATATAGAGGTATGTTAGGTATTTTGTGGTTGTTGATGCCTCGGTATTCTCAGCTCTTGTAAACTGCAAGTTGTACCAGACGTGATTCTAATAGAAAAGCGTGTGCAAGCTTGTTTGATTCTTATTCTACTCGTTCTTATTTGTTTATTTGATTGTTATTTCTATTTGATCACTGGTAAGATCCTTTCAGGACCTTACAAAAAATAAAAGACAATGTCTTGAATAATATCATTAAGCATTATTTCAATTCAGCGGTATGTTTTTTTCCTATTGACAATGTATTATGTGTTGATATGTTGGAACAATTGTGTTGAAAATATATCATTTGTAACTTACAATTACATATTTGAAAAAAAAACATTTTCTTCATTGACATAAATTTAGGAAAAGAAAAAACACATAGTCATTCGGTAACAAGTCATATTAGTTTTTTGGGTGGGCTATTTGGTGTTAAACCTTTTTTTTGTTATTATATATACTATTAATTGTTAAAAAGTTGGTGAACAGGAAGCTTCTGGGATTTTGATTTCTGCCATAGATTTCTCTCGGTTTTAAACATTTGCCACAAAATTTTTTAAATGTTTCACTTACCTCCCTTATTATCTTCCACTACATTGCCTCATCTTTATGTTTCCACTGCCTTGCCTCACTAATCAGATGCAAGAAACCCTTCTCCAACCTTCTTCTACCTTCCTTCCAATTTATTTCTCCGTCTTTGTTTTCTCCATTTCGACCTCCAACTTCCCAGTGATACAATTTTTTTCGGATTCCTGGTCGACCGACTTCCTTCACCCGCTCAGCCCTAATCGATCGAGTCTTCTGTCTCACGCTTGGTTTTAAGTGAAGCTTATTAGCAGCTTTTGTATCTTTATCAACCTCTCCCTAATTTGTGATCCCTAACAGAAGTGTTAGTCCATGTGTTGAAGCGTTTCATGTCCCAAACCTTGCCACCACCATTATTGGGACATGTGAGTATAAGTCTTCTCACCACCTCCAAGAAAGGTAAGAATTTAACATTTCAGTACAGAGGCAGGGTTGACATTCTTGCCGCTGACGTTGTCGCCGCCGACGTCGCGACACCGGCTGCTGCTCCGTCTCTTCCTCTACGCTTAAACAATAGGTTTTATGACCGTACCTTCACCCTTGCTTATGTGTATCGTATGGGTTTGATTGTTTGCCTTAATTGCGCCATTTATGTGATGATAAAATTTTGTGTTTCTTCAAAAGCAATTAAAGTTGATGGTAAGGACTGTGAAGAATCATCATCACGAAGAAGAAGAAGAGGATGACGAAGATTTCATTCGGAGAACAACCGAGGGCTCCTCACAGAAAGTTTTTTTCCTCATAAACATAAACGTATTTTTTATAATTGAAATTGAACTTTTCAATTGAATGCACATATGGAAGGATCTCTTCTCTCTTGCTTCTATTCCGCTTCTGAATGACACGCACAGGAAAGCTCATCGTTTTTTTCCGGATGTTAGCCCATATTCTTGCCACTGCCATCATATTCTGTCATCTGGCTTTTAGTTGTTGGCTTCTTGATTCCGATTGTCATGCACAATTAAGTAGTAACAATCATAATCCAACCCTGCTCCAATATCTTTCTTTGTTCTTATATCTAGTTTCAAGTTCAAGACCTCAATATTTGTGTGCTCTCTGCAGCCGTGGATTTTCCATCTTGTGTGAAGTCAACAAAGAAGACGAAGGCCGGCTCCGTTGCTTGTTGTAGAGATTTCTGTGTTGGTGGTATCGTCTTACTACCCGTGGTGCCCAATACAATCCTAAATTTGATTTGTTAGAAAAGGTTAGCAATCAGCATAATCTATTCAAATGATGCACTCCAAGCGTTTGTGAAAATGCCAATATCATTATTTTTTTTATTAATATCTTGTGTGGCTAAGGAATCCAAAAATCTTTCTATAATTCATGCCTATTTATTTGATTTTTCTTACTTAACAAATCTCTTATGCTCTTTGTCCTTTTTGACATATATGTCAATCTGTAAACAAATCTGGGTCTTATATCTTCATCTTTTGAGTGTCAACATGTGTTAGATCAAAACTTTTGAAGCTATTCATGAACTAATTCTATTATTCTGATGTTGTTTCTTAGGTATCACCCTGACAAGAATGCGATTGACCCTAAAACAACTGATATATTGAATGAGATAACCTGTTCCTACAACATATTATCAGATCCTACAACATATTATTAGATCCTTAATGAGTTGGTAAAAATTGAAATGGGTTGAAAGTTGAGAAAAATTTATTGAAATGATTTTTATTCTAATATATTTTAATCCGTTTTTAAGTCCTTTTGTCTTATCTTCATACCCTACCTCATGTTTAGGCCTGGGCCAGCCGACTTGCTAGCCGATTGGGAATTACTATTTCTCCAACACTTCATTCTCTACATAGTAACTATGGTGAGACAGTGTACAATTAGAGTAGTTGGGTTTTCGCAAGCTTAAAAGTCAAAACATCAATAAGGTACATGTTTATAATAATTTGATGTTCATATGCATGTACAAAAAATATATTATGTATATGAAGAAGTTGTTATGTAATATGGTTATGACATATTACAATGTAGGAATAGCTGGAAGACATCACAAGGTATGGTTAAAAGGAATTATTTGTTGATGAGAATGATGAGGCTATGAAGTCAAGACAAATCCAATACCATGATGCTGCAGTACATAGGTGATGGGTTTGAGCCATAAGAACTTTCCTATGTGCACATGCGAACCCTAATTCTTGGATCTAGGTTTCTCTAATTGAACATGCATTATATCCAAGGCTTACAATTCTATATCTAGTGTAAATAATTGAATCTTATCATATGAAATCGGATCTAGAACAATACCTTGAGTTACTTGCTTGAAACTTCTTCATGGAGCTTAGAGTCACAATTTTCACTCCTCTAATGGCTTACAAACACCAACTAGCAAGAGGATGATCTTAAGAGAGAGAGGAGGGTGAGAAATCGGCTCTAGGGTTTCTTGCCTTGCATGAATCCCGATTTCCCTCACCCAAGGGATCTATTTATACTATGAGCTATTAAGGTTTCACCCTTAACCCTAATTGAATAACTTAGGCCCTAAGCAATCCAAAGATCCTCCTAGATATTAGGCTTGGACGATTTTAAGGTCTCCCAACCCTAAAATCCATCCACCCTTATATCCATAAGGATACATAGCCCAAAAACACAACTATCACACATTTGACATTTTATGCCCCTTTATTCAATTAACCTCTATAAGTCACCAAATTAATTCTCAATTAATATATGACATATATTAATCAAATAACATTATTATTCCTTTAATATATTATTCTCATAATATATTAACAATAATATCTCTTCTCTCTTAACAAATCATCCTGTCAAGTTGCTATGGTGAAGGCAACCCAAAAGGACCATGCACAACCGGGTCAAGTACTTACGAAATATAGTTACAGCCTTAGACATTAATCCAACAGTCTCCCACTTGGATAAGTCGAGTAACTATATATGCAAACACAATCCGATTAGCAATCGTAGCTCTCAAAGATGCTGTCAAACTCTGATCTTATCAGTATCTTGTCCTTTAGATAAGGGATCGTACAGTCCTCTGTTTAGATATTGTGCGGACAATCTCATGGAACTTATTGTCCAGCAGTTGGTTTCTCGATCTCAGATTCATGTGACATAGAACTTAATTGAACACATCAATTCAGTCCTAACCGGGCCAGACACATAAGTCAAATCAAATCATCAAGGGGCTGTGATATCGCTTTTACCCTCTTAGGATAAAAGTAACAGATAAACTTCGACTTATATGCATTTACTATTTACTAATCAACTACACACAACGATGCGTTTTATGACATCAATTTACTGATGCGGTTTCGCATTGTCAATGCACAACCAATTAATAAACAATAAACCATATAGCTTGGTTTTAAGACCATATGATATTATCGTCTTGCGATCACTTGTGTCACATTCCATAAAGTGATTCCAGCAAGCGCGGGTTTATTCCAATGCTCAAAACTTGTTCATAAGCACTCATGAACATTGCAACAAACCTTTGCTATGTCTAATACCTTTTTGAAAATCTACACACCAATTCATGACAATCTTCATTCATACCTACTTCCAACATATGAACGATTGTGGACCATTCGAATAATTCGACTATTCTTAATAACTCAATTATTCAGGAAGTCAAAACATGCAAAGTGACACAATAGTTAAACAATTAACATAAGACAGTAGCTTTACTTATAAATAATACTCCTTTATTTAATCATCAAATGTCAATTACATTTATCTATTACATGTTTCCAAAACTATCTAATCTAAACTAATATCATCTTTCAGCCCAATGCTCCTAGCGTGCTGCAAATGCTTAACCCTGCTCAGTCCCTTCGTAAGCGGATCTGCTGGGTTATCCTTTGACGATGCCCTCTTTACTACGAGGTGTCCTTCTTTTACTCGATGTCTAATAAAGTGATATTTTCTGTCCATATGCCGAGATCTACCATGATCCCTCGGTTCCTTGGTCAAAACAACCACTCCTTCATTATCACAGAAGATTTCCATAGGCTCCTTTATGGCAGGCACAACTCCAAGATCACCAATGAAGTTCTTCAACCACATCGCCTCCTTTGACGCTTCGCTAGCTGTAATGTACTCTGATTCACACGTTGAATCAGCTACGGTCTCTTGCTTGGAACTTTTCCAAGTCACTACTCCTCCATTAAGGGTAAAGACCCAGCCTGACTGCGAACGATAATTGTCCCTATCGGTCTGGAAGCTTGCGTCACTATACCCTCGCACCTTTAAGTCATCACTCCCTCCGAGGACTAAGAACCATTCCTTGGTCCTCCGAAGGTACTTAAGTATATTCTTGACCGCAATCCAATGAGCTCTGCCAAGATTCCCTTGATATCTACTGACCATGCTCAAAGCAAAGGCCACATCAGGGCGAGTACACGTCATAGCATACATGATTGAGCCAACTGCGGAAGTGTAAGGTACTTGGCTCATCTCAGCTATCTCGGCTTCTGTACTCGGACTTTGAGTCTTACTCAATTTGGCATTACTAGGTATCGGTAGTTCTCCCTTCTTCGAGTTTTCCATACTAAAACTTTTTAGTACTTTATCCAAGTAAGTATTCTGACTAAGTCCTATTAGTCTCTTACTTCGTTCTCTTACTATCCTTAATCCCAAAATATAGGAAGCCTCTCTGAGGTCCTTCATAGTGAAGCACTTCCCGAGCCAGGACTTAACCTCCTACAAAGTCGGGACGTCGTTTCCTATGAGCAGTATGTCATCGACATACAAAACGAGGAAGCTAACTATACTCCCACTGGCCTTGACATATACACATGATTCATCTTCACTTCGTATAAATCCAAACTCTTTGACTTTCTCATCAAAGCAAAGATTCCACCTGCGAGATGCTTGCTTAAGTCCATCAATGGACTTCTCAAGCTTGCACACTCTATTGGGATGCTTCAGATCGACAAAACCTTCTGGCTGCGCCATGTAAACGTCCTCAACCAACTTCCCATTAAGGAAAGTGGTCTTGACATCCATTTGCCTTATCTCATAATCATGAAATGCAGCAATGGCTAGCATCACCCTAATAGACTTTATCTTTAGCAACTGGTGAGAAGGTCTCATCATAGTCAACTCCGGAAGTTTGAGTAAAGCCTTCGCAACCAATCGTGCCTTATACGTGTGCACATTCCCATCCACGTCGGTCTTCTTCTTGAAGATCCATTTGCACCCAACCGTCTTATGTCCGGGCACATTGTCAACCAAATTCCAAACTTGATTGTCATACATGGACTGAATCTCGCTGTCCATTGCCTCTTTCCATTTTGCAGACTCTGGGCCTACCATGGCTTCCTTATAGCTATTAGGTTCATCTAGATTTATTAGTGTGCCATCACTAATATACATGTCCCCTTCGATAGTAATATGAAAACCATAAAACCGGGGTTGAACTCTAACTCTTTCGGAATGTCTAAGAGGTAAGGACTCATCAATCTGTTCAACCGGAGTTTCCTCCTCGGGTTGAGCGCCAGCTTTAGAGGTTCCTTCATCGATCAAATCTTGAATCTCTTCAAGATCGATTTGCCTCCCACTGTCTCCTTGGCTTATGAGTTCTCGCTCTCGGAAAACCCCTCTCCTTGCAAATAAGACAACATTGTCACTCGGTCTATAGAAGAGATATCCAAAGGATTTCTGCGGGTAGCCAATGAAAATACATCGCTTACTACGAGGTTCGAGCTTATCGTGAGTTTCTCGTCTTACGAAAACTTCACAACCCCAAACCTTGATATGTGCCAACGAGGGAGCTTTCCCTGTCCACATCTCGTGAGGTGTTTTGGCAACCTTCTTTGTAGGGACTCGGTTAAGGATATAGGCGACAGTCTCTAAGGCATACCCCCAGAATGAGATAGGTAGTGAAGCACGACTCATCATAGAATGAACCATGTCTAACAGAGTTCGATTATGCCTTTCTGCCACTCCATTCAACTGCGGTGTCCTAGGTGGCGTCAATTGCGAAACTATTCCGCATTCCTTGGGATAGTCATGGAATTCAAGATTTAGGTACTCTCCTCCTCGATCAGATCGAAGCATCTTGATTTTCCTGCCCAATTGATTCTCCACTTCATGTTTGAACTCTTTGAACTTTTCAAACGTTTCTGACTTGTGCTTGATTAAGTAAATATACCCATATCTACTATAATCATCGGTGAAAGTCACGTAGAAGCGGTTCCCATCCTTTGTGGTGGATCTAAAGGGCCCACACACGTCGGTGTGTATGAGATCCAATAAACCCTCACCCTCTCACAATTACCAGTGAAGGGTGACTTGGTCATCTTTCTAAGTAAACAAGATTCGCACGTGCCATCTTCCCTAAGGTCGAATGACTCTAACACTCCATCCTTTTGGAGTTGGGCTATGCGCTTCTTGTTGACATGTCCAAGACGACAATGCCACAAGGATGCTTTATCCATACTATTGGAAGAATCCATACACAACACATCATTTCCTAGGTTATCTACAATCATAACAGTTTCATAAATTCCATTACAAGGCATTGCTTCAAAATATAAAACACCATTTAGATAACCATAAATTGAACCATTCTCATTATTAAATGTATATCTAAATCCTTGTCTAAATAAACAATGAAAAGAAATGATGTTTCTTGCCATATCTGGCGAGTAGCAACAATTATTTAAATCTAAATTCAATCCATTACTTAGCACTAAAGAATACACTCCAATCTTGGTAACAGGCGACGATCTTCTGTTCCCCATGATTAGATTTATTCTTTCAAGCTCCACATCCCTATTTCTTCCAAGTCCCTGCAAATCAGAACAAATGTGGTAACCACACCCTGTATCAAGAACCCAAGAAATAGCATGAGATGAATCATTAGATTTAATTGTGTAAATACCTACGAAAGATGGCTTGATCTCCCCATCCTTGATGGCTTGCAGATATTCCGGGCAGCTTCTCTTCCAATGCCCTATTTTGTGGTAATGATGGCACTCTGCCTCCTTTAGGTTTGGGTTGGGCTTAGCAGGATCAACCTTGGTCCCACTAGAAGAGGAACCATCTTGGGACTTTCCCTTACGGTGGTTATTCGAAGAAGCCTTCCTCTTCTTGCCCCTTCCCTGCCCAATAGCCAAAACAGGAGCAGCGGGTGAATTGGGAGTTGGTGCAACAGACTTGTCCTTGAGGTTGCTCTCAACAGTCCTTAGGATCCCTTGGAGTTTTCTTATGGTGACCTCTTCCTTGTTCATGTGGTAGGTCATCCTAAATTGGTTGTAGCATGAGGGCAAGGAGTGAAGAACAATGTCGATATCCAAATCTTCCCCAAAGTTGACATTCAACTTGCAAAGACGATCAACATACCTTTGCATCTTTTGCAAGTGCACGGTTAGAGACTCTCCACTTCCTATTTTAGCAGTGATCATATTCGTTATGATCTCATATCGCTCTTGCCTCGCGCTTTGGTGATATCTCTCCATCAAGTCTAGATGCATCTCATAAGGATACATGTCCTCATAGGACTTTTGGAATTCGGAGTTCATCGTGGCTAGCATGATGCAATGGACTTTCGTTGCATCACGCTCATGGGTCTCAAAGACAGCCATTTCTTCCGGAGTAGCAATTTCTGGATTGATCTTCTCGAGCTTCTCGTCGAGAACATACTCTTTGTCCTCGTAACGTGCGATCGTGCGAATGTATCTTATCCATTCTCTACAGTTCGATCCATCAAAAGTCACTTTTTGACAAAGGCTCATTAGCGTGAATGAGCTAGCAGAAGCGTTGTTTGCATTAGACATCTACAAATAGAAATGAATAAAGTTGATTAGATTTAAGTCCCTAATTAACACCCAAAGTGAAAAATTAGGGATACGACCCAACAACATTATTTACATATTAGAAAAGGGATGCCGTAATCCAACATGCAAATAATTTGGAGGTAAGTGAATGACGATTAACTAATTCTTCACCAAGAAAAACATAAGCTTTAAGTTTTAAATGTATTGAGAATTCCTAGATTTCTTTGAGATTCATTGAACTTTTCAACGGAATGTTTAAATCTCGATATGCCCCTCTAGTTTGTGACTGGGATACAGAGGATCACAAAGTGGGTGTGAATAATCATGCAAATCTATATGGTGCCTTCATTGTTACAATCACCTATTCGATGTGCCGGTAAACCACACACGCTCCACCGAACTATAACAAACAATGAATCACCCCTTTCCACCTTTTCTTAGAACCAATTAGTGTGCCAGTTAACCACACACGCTCCACTAACTTCTTAGCAAGGGTGCAAATTGTAATTTCATGAGATTGCATCAATTCACTTTTCCTAAAGTAACTAAGATTGGAAATTTTATGAAACACATTTAGTTACTTTATATAGATTCAATATACTTATTAATGAGAAGAGGTTTGCCCTATCCTACCCATTCGGCTAACGACCCTCCACCAGTCAAGCAAGCGGTGGGTGTGAGTGTATACCCATTAAGCGTCCTTTTATAGGCAGCAACCTTATACCCACCTTATAGACTGGCTTCGTGAATGAGACCTACTAACGGTAAGACTAGCATTTTCAAATCATACATATATATATATATATATATATATATATATATATATATATATATATATATATATATATATATATATATATATATAAAGCTTGTAATAATATATTAGTATAGTGTCAAATTTTAAACTTGTAAAATTCTAGGGTTTGAAATTTAAATTATTCAAATTAAACTTTTAATCACAAAAATTAAATTTCAAAACTTGAGGACAAGTTTTAAACTTTTTAAAACATAAGGATCAAATAGCAAATAATATAAATCAACTAATTAGATTATATCAATTTGATCTCATTCAATATTACTTGCAAGACAATTTACCAATTCAATTCAAATAATCAATTATTATCATATAAGGAAATTATTATTCAACTAATTGGTAATTATCTTTTGTTCGGTCAAGAATATACTCATATATATGATTAAAATCGGATTTTAATGACCCAAAACAGTTAAGGCAAGTATCCTTAAGTAAAACATCACGAAATCCCGAAACTACCTCCTTTTGACGCTCGAGCTCGCCGAGTTCCACTATGGACTCGCCGAGTCCACGATGGAACTCGCCGAGTTCATCAGCCAGAATCACAAAAATCGAATTTTTCAAGCAACAAGCAATCAACCAATGCATCAATTCAATAGAAATCAATCAAAGCTCTGATACCATTGATGGGTTTGAGCCATAAGAACTTTCCTATGTGCACATGCAAACCCTAATGCTTGGACCTAGGTTTCTCTAGTTGAACATACATTATATCCAAGGCTTACAATTCTAGATCTAGTGTAAACAATTGAATCTTATCATATGAAATCGGATCTAGAACAATACCTTGAGTTACTTGCTTGAAACTTCTTCTTCTTGGAGCTTAGAATCACAATTGTCACTCTTTTAATGGCTTACAAACACCATCTAGCAAGAGGATGATCTTGAGAGAGAGAGAGGAGGGTGAGAAATTGAATATAGGGTTTCTTGCCTTGCATGAATCCCGATTTCCCTCACCCAAGGGATCTATTTATACTATGAGCTATTAGGGTTTCACCCTTAACCCTAATTGAATAACTTAGGCCCTAAGCAATCCAAAGATCCTCCTAGATACTAGGCTTGGACGATTTTAAGGTCTCCCAACCCTAAAATCTGTCCACCCTTATATCCATAAGGATACATAGCCCTAAAACACAACTATCACACATTTGACAGTTTATACCCCTTTATTCAATTAACCTCTTTAGGTCACCAAATTAATTCTCAATTAATATATGATATATATTAATCAAATAAAATTATTATTCCTTTAATACATTATTCTCATAATATATTAACAATAATATCTCTTCTCTTTTAACAAATCATCCTGTCAAGTTGCTATGGTGAAGGCGACCCAAAAGGACCATGCACAATCGGGTCAAATACTTACCAATTATAGTTACAGCCTTAGACATTAATCCAACAATAGGTATATAACATAGATATATACTCATATATATTTATATTTGTCCTGATTAAGCTCATTATATAAAAAAGAAACAACTCTAAATGGTTTGTTATATCTTTTTTTTCTCAAAAAAGTTATAATATCTTCTTCTAACAATTTATAACCGTTGACAATTTGATAGATTGCTTAACCGTGCTTACATTGAAGAAAAAAGGAAAGGCCTATACACAAATTCACACATCTACACACAAGTAGAACCAAAAAACAGTGGCATACAATCACAAAAATATACTCCAAAGAAATCTGGAATTACGGGCAAAGTGGATGGAGCCAAAATCCATAACAGACAAAGATGAAAGGAAAAGAAAGCAGGTAATGTGGAGTGGGGAAGGATATAAGTATGAGGTTTATTGTTTTCCTTGTAAATCATATTGTCTTTTAATAACGAACAACTTATATATCAGAAATTCTCCAAGTATTGGCAATAGATACAAGAAATGCTAAAGTTCTTTATAGGAGAGGTGAGACATATAAATGCTGAGGGAAACTTAAAGCGAGTTACTTTTCAAATTTTAGTCATATCTCTTTGTAGACGAATGCAACGGGTAAAAGAATGATTAAAAAGGAAAAAATATATAATTATTATTTTTAAAGGCATTTATTGATTTATTTATCCATCAGGTTTGAATGGGAGATATTGTTGAATCTGTAAGTTCAATTGGAAAACATGATGATGAATTATTGAACAACATTAACAATAAGACAATCTTTGTTGAGGACTTTCTTCCATCACTAATAACAAGTGGTAAAAGTTATTTAATTATATCAATTCCTAGCATACTTAGCTTAACATTATGATGCACTTCTTCACCCTTCACTTTTAATATTGTTCCCATTACAATGTCACAACTTTCTGTTTTGACAATTTTTTTTTTTAAATTTGTTACCAAAGTTTCATTTTGTTATCTGGGGTAGGAAGAATGATCTGCATGTTATGGCACCGTATGTTATACAGGTAAATTTGATCTATATTAGTATCTAAACTTTATATATAATTAAGAAAAAATGGAAGTGCATTTTTATTTCTTTCGTTATACATATGTTTTAGCAGAAGGGTGATTGGATTGATTAATTGATTGACGGGTTTAATGAGAATTTAATACATACAGGTAATGAAGTGAGCAAGGCTCCTTAGATACAGAGGTTGGTGACACCATCGACATTGCAAAGAAAGAGGGCAAGAATTGCTCACAAGAAGAAGAGGATTGAAAAGGACAAATCAGAGCCTTCAGATTACCATTTATTGCAACATAAACACATCCGTATGCATGGATATTATTTAAATTTCCATCTTTCAGAAACTAAAATCATTATATTCAAGCACCAAGACTGAGTTTGAAAACCTGCAATTGTAGCTCCAAAATGATCTAAAACAAATGGGTATGCCGATTGCAATATTTCCGTTCTTCAAATTTTACTAAGTCTTTTTTTACACTTAACATTAACGAATTTATTTTTTTGCTGATTGTTTCAGAGAGTCAAGTAGAGGTATTGCCCATGGCTGTAAATGGATACCATAAGGTTGTGAAAGAAAAACAGACTTTATACAACATGGTCGAAGATTTAAAAGTTAAACAACTTATTTTTATTTTTGTTAAACTTTAAACGTTACTAAAATGTTGTATTTACCTTCAACAATCTTTAAATTTTCAGGAAACATTTGGGTGTACTGTAGGATTTGACCTGCATTGCATTTAGAACTGACACAAAGAACGTGATTGGTTACAATGGAGAAGATGAGTAATTAGTGGTTTTAGATCCTTTAAAACATCATAAATATGGAAAAGAGTTGTTTCAATTCAACCGCGTTTTTGGTCCAAATGGTACTCAAGGTAATACTAAAATTCAAATATTTTTCCACAATTCTAGAACCTTCTGTTGACTAATGTTTTGACTTTTATCAGAGGAGGTTTTTGCTGACAAGAGAAAAAAACGAACATAGTGCCAAAGCCGTGCATGATTCCCCTCTGGTTATGGTTAAAATGAAAAATATATTTTGGTTTTGTGTAAAAAAATAAAAGTAAGCAGGTTTTTGATGTTAAAAAAAATTATATTGTTATCTCGGATAAAAAAATTGAACTTGCTTTTTTGGTTATAAAAAGATTGTGTTGGTCACATAGGTTAAATAATAATAATAATAATAATAATAATAATAATAATAATAATAATGTTTTAATTAAAAAAATAACAATGTGTTGTTTTATTAGTTTAAACAGAAAAATACATTGTTTTTACGAAAAAAAACTAAATGTGTTAATCTTTAGGATGATAAACAAAAGTTTGTTGTTTTTTCACACTTCATGTATCATTACAATTACACATTATTTACTTATTTATGTGTGTTTTCTTAGAAACCTTTATATAACCTAAGTTTCAAAATTCGCCTTTTTAGTGTTCGTTCATGGATTTCTTTTAAAAATCATAATTTTTGTGTATTTGTGAAAATTAAATAATACTTTTGTTAGTTTCATTTTGAATTTCTTTTAAATGATTAATTTGTTTTCGAAGGCACCACATAGTCTTTCCGTGAACACCAGTGTTGGAATTGTCTTGCCAAAGCTTTATTGATTGGAATGATCTTTCGATGAACACCAATGTTTGGAATAATCTTTCCATATAGGCTTCATTTGTTTAAATTCTTGATATGCAATAGATGCAACATTAAGGAAACATCAATAGCAAACATATTAAAAAGTTAACAAATAAGCAACAACAATCCAAATCCACGTGTTTATACACTCTAACCATGGTCACTCTCTTACCACTCTAGTAATGTACATCTGCGATGCAGCAACCATGTATAATTTCTTTTCACGCGTGGAGTAGATGTCTTTGAAGGCCTATATTAAGTTAGAAATAAAAGTATCTTTTTGTTGGGGTTAAAATAATACGTTGTAGGTTTGTTTTTTTTTTTTTTTTTTTTGTTTTTTTGTTTTTTTTTTGGTAAAATAAGAATATGTTATGTTTTAGGCAGAAAAACACTTTTACGATTATATTTCATGTTTTCTTGTGTTGAAAAACTAAATTAAAAAATTGGTTTTTATAATCGCATAATTTGGTTTTTGTGTGTTGAAAAAATTAAAATTTTGTTTCAAGATTAAAAAAAGGATAAATGACAATCACCATTTGTTATTAGTATATATTTTATCATGGCATGATTTTGGGTTAAAAGATATGTTTTTTTTTTCAACCTCATGTAATATACCTTTTTGTCTAGGGATGAGAATAATAACCGGAAAATCCGAACCCAAACAGATTTAATGGTTTCAACTAGCTCATCATAACCAAACCCTTTTTAAAAGGAATGGCTAAATAAACACCCTCATTTACTAGAAACACAACCTATACTAAAAAAACATCCTAATAAAAAAAAGTCAACAATGCTTTTTTACATTGAAGTTTGTATACCCAACTTTTTGTTTTTCTTTAATTTCTTTACTTTTTATTTATTTTCTTTTTCATTGTATGCTTGAATATTAATATTTTTTTTGGAGTAATTAAATATATATATATATATATATATATATATATATATATATATATATATATATAAATGATTAATTATTTATTTTTAATTATAAATGATTAATTATTTATTTTTAATTAATATAGATTAATAACGTATATATATTTGTATATTATTTAATAATTAAATATAAATGAATACATAAAAACAAAAATATGATGCAAAAAACAATAGCATTAGCAATCCTTCATGAATACATAAATGTATAATTCAAGAGAAAATTAATACCCTCTAACAATCCTCTATAGTTATAAAAGGTGATTCGGGATTGTAAGGTTTCAGCTGTCTATAGAGTTCTAGACGTGACATGAACATAGTTTCCCATCCAGCTGCACATGGGGCTCTGTGGCGGATCCAAAAAGCTGAAATGGTAGGCAACAGGCTATCTCCTCCTAATTGTACCATTACATAATGATTACCATATACAAGTGAAATCGTAATAACGCGATGGTACAAAAATTCTTCTGGGCCTTTCCAAAGAGGAAAGAAAGTGAGAGAGCCAAATCTGTTGGTTAAAAAAGTAAGGACTACACCAAATCTGTTGGCAATGAGGATACCTGTTTCAGGCATAAGTAACCAGTATCTTTTAGGTGCCAGCGATTGTAAGAAATTCAACGAAGTATATAGTTCACCGATTCCATCAGTGAAAACTCTAGCATATGCATCGTACGAAGTCAATAACTCGTCTAGTAGTTGACGTCGAACATAGAGCCAATCATTCTCTCCATACCCAAGACAAACAAATATTGTTAATTAATAAAAATTCGGTATATAAATTATATGTAAAATATACTTGTTGAAATATTATACCTGCATCGGAGTTTTTCCATCATTTTGGGACGAGCGAAGCTTGTACTGTGCATTGTATATGGTTTTGAGTATAGAAACATTATTCTCATCATGCTCTTTTAGTATCGAGAGTATGTTGCGTGGTTCAACATTCTGACTTGTCAAGTCAGCCACCAACTTTTTTTCGTTTTCTTTCAACCGCCTAGCATAAGCATGTCCTTCCATATGTTGTGCAGGTGGATTGTTTTGTTGATCACATTTCACCCTTAATGTCCAACCATCAAATTGTTTTATATACGAACCAACCAATTTAAATGGACAATTGATTTTTTTGGTGCCGGGATTTTTACTTGTTGCTTTAATTTTGTATTCACCACCACGATCACAAATAAGTGTGACATAAGACACCACACCATTTTCATTTTTCTTTGATCTTCTTCTAACGATAACATAACCAAGAGAAAATGCTTTGTTTTGTATCCATCCCATCAACTCATTTAGAGAATCGAACACCTAAAATTCAAATAATATATGTTAATAACTAGTGAACTTTACAATGATTTAAAAAATTAATATCATGATAAGTATTATACCCGTTCGGTAAAAAATGGTGACATCCCCATAAAGAACTCGTTGCCTTCATTTGAGTTTTCCCCGTAAAAATTCGTCATCTTTTCAATAAAGCTATGAACATAACAAAAAAAATTGTTAAAAAACTAAAATAATATAAAATAACTAATTAAAAATAAACATATATGTTTTTAAAAGTTGATTAACTTTTAAAAATCAAAATCAACGTCAATGTCTAATGTCTACTTGTCTAAATAACTAATTTATTTTAAAAAAACAAAAAGCAACAATCCATTTAGTTTAAAAAACGGATATTTTTTTTAAAAAAGCTGATATTTAAAAAATAAAAAAAAACTGATTTATTTTAAAAAATGATTTATCATATTTTAAATGGTCAAACCACTTAAAGGTTAGCCCACTTAGAATGTTTTAGGCCAATTATCCGATGCTCAGCCCATTTAGCCCATTTTACAATTAAAATACAAAACCCTAAAACCACATATTTTAAGTGCTGTGAAAGAGCAACAGTCGTCCCCGCTGTCCCCCATCTGCTGGAGCATAGCAGCCGCCGACGACTCGATGCCACCGGAGAATCGCCGACATCAGACCTCCGACGAAGAGTCCATGCAACCAGAGCATCGTCACCACCATGAACCTCTCCCTATCTGTTTCTCCATCGATCTGTCTCTTTCCACGTTTTCTCTTTTCCGGCACCGGAGATCGAGACGATGCCTCCGGCGGCAGTGATGCTTGCCGTCGGTCATGATTACAATAACTCGTTCACGGCAGCGGTGTTGTTTCTCCATCGATCTGTCTCTGTTTCTCCATCTCTCTCTCTCTCTCTCTCTCTCTCTCTCTCGATGTTTTACATTTTTCCGGCGGCGGTGCTGCTAGTCGTCGGCAATGATGACGGTGGTTGGACTTTAACAACCAAAATAATATTTTAAATCCTGAAATAATAAACAAAATTAAAAATTTTACCTAAATTGTATTAGATGGTTAGATTAATGTTAACCTATCTTTTTTATAATAAAACATAAGTTGTTATTAGGTAAATTGATATTAATGTAATCTCTTTATTATAAATACAATTTACATGACGTAAATACAATTTACAAGACGTGAGACACAACTTTTTTATGTTTGAGCTTTTTATGTACCAATACAGCTATACAGCTATTAAATAGGGTGTTTTTTAAGAAAAAATAGTTTGACTTTTAAAATAGAGTGTATATGGGTTGTTTATTTAGCAACTACCCTTTTTAAAACCGACAGTTTGGTTTCTCTTTTTTGTTAATTGATATGTTTTTATGGGGAACCTAATAAAATTATATTCTACTAATTAATGATATGCTGTTTATAGGTTATATATAAAAAGTTATTAAGGTCTAACCCAATTAAAAACTTATAAATAATATACCGGTGTCCGTTAGTAATATACGACTACAATTGGAATTTTCCACTTTGCCGGCACACTATAGATAAATTTAATTCAAGTATATTTCTTTCAAAGTTTCAAGAGTTGTTTTAATCTTTTCATATAAATCACAATCAGTATTTGCAACTTTTCCTTATTCATTGTATATTTGATTCATGATCAAAGAATTGTTCCAAATTGAATGAGAAGAAATCACAACGAATTGTTCATTATTCATCATTCAAGAATATGTATCTTTTATTTCCGATTGGGTGGAAGTAGTTGCTTCAGCCTTATTCGATCAGATTGAAGTAGATTTTGTATTTATTCTAAACTTTTATCTTATTTTTCAAAGTTATCAATTATGCGGAATTTTCATATTTTTGGAAAGCACCCGTTTCATTCATATTGTTTCATTCATATTAAAGCATGCAATATTATTCAACAATTTTAATCAAACATAGGTTTCATAACAATATGCAAAGATTAGTTCAAGTTGAATCCCAAAAGTCAAGACGCAGGCAATATAATTCAACAATATTTATCGTGCCTTGATAAAGAGCATCCAATCTTTACCTGATGCACTTGGATATTTGGATCAAAGTTGCACTTGTAATACAGGGTAAAAAATATAATTTGCAAATCAACTTCTAAGAGATTATTTATCAGAAAACAAACAAACTGAAGAAAAAAACTTGTCACCAACCTTCTTGATTTCTCACAAGAGTAAATTACATGAATGGTCCCTATGATTTAGGGTAATTTGCACGCTTGGTCCTTAATTTATTTTTTTAACTCGGAAGGTCTCTACTGTTTATTTTTGTTATGTGTTTGGTCCCTACTGTTTGTTTTTTGTTACACGCTTGGTCCCTATGTTACCTAAAATAACTATTATTTAAAGAGGAAAAAATGGTGAGGTAGACAAAGTAATGTGAGGGGGTGGGGATGCGGGTGTATTTAATTAAATAAATTAAAAAAAGTAAAAAATAGTCTTTTTAGATAAGACAGGGACCAATTGTGTAACAAAAACAAACAGTAGGGACCTTCTAAGTTAAAAAAATAAGTTAGGGACCAAACATGTAAATTTCCCTAAACCATAGGGAGCAATCGTGTAATTTACTCTTCTCGTAATATACAATCACTCATTGTAGTCCAATCCATTCTTGCATAGTATCACACATACATATCCAAACATAGACTCACATACATATATCACATTGACTTCACTTTTAAGCGTTATATTTTCATCTTTAGCAGGGGATTATCTCTTTGTCTTGCATGAGTCAATCAACTCCAAAACTTGCCCAAACACGACAAGCCTTAGTTTCAACCATGGTTTCTATATATGAATGAAATAAATGTTACAAGTTTATATATGTTATAGAATGATGCACGCTTTCATAACTTGATAACTTGACTGTGCTTCTAAAGAGTTGACATCCTTTTTTATTTTATATTGTAGTTTTCATGCTATCAAATTCTTATCTAATATCAATCAATGCAATGGTAATGTACAATTAATGACTATTGGTTTCAAAGAGCATTTCAAACTGAATTTGTTTCTTTCCAAAAGTTTGATACATCACTATTAGCAATCTAAATGAAGCAACAGTACAGAAGGATGACTTTTAGATGTTACACATTAGCTTACGTTAATTTTAATTAAATCTTGATAAATAACATAACCTAAGAAATGTTAAATTTAGGTGGAGAAAGAAACCCTATAAATGAAACACAATATTAGACCTAAATCAAAATAACACAAAAATCAAAATCATTCACCAAATTCAAAATCATGCCCTTCTTATCGGCATAAACATCACCAAAATTAAAATCATAGCTGATGAAAGCAGCTAGTTGGAATCTTGGTCTCTGGATATGTATGTAAAACCTGCAACACATACGACCTCACATGTAATAAAATCTATTGTCCCAAAACAAAACTAGGCAAAATAAACTCATACAGATAGAAGAACAGAGGTGGGGAAGGGACATCGACTTACCAATGGCAGTGCGCAGGTGCAAGGTTGCTCTGGTGGTGATTGTGAGTGGTGTGACGATGTTGGATGGTTTTGAAGGTTGTGGTTGTTAAGGAGAAGAACGACGACTTGCTTCAATACATAAATCATTCGTGTAATTTTTAGGTAGGCATGATCTTACCAGTTTCCATTTGACTAATGTACATAAATGTAAAGCTTGCCTGGTTTTGGAGGTTTGATTGGGTTCAAATAGACAAAAACTCAAAAAAAAAAAAAATAGATGAAAACATGGAGAAAATGAATAGCTAGTAGATAAAATAATTCACAAAGAACTTGATTTCTAGAATTATATGGTGACAACGGGCCTAAGATGTAGGAGATAAGGAGGATTTGAAAAAGCTAAAAATGAGGGAATGTGGGTTTAATGTAGACAAATTCAGTTGGCCGATTTACTCTGATGTTTGACATATGATTTTGATATCTAATAGTTGTCTATAAAGTTTATGAGAAACACGATTTATGATGTTATATAATGAAGGATACTTATTGTTTTTATTTATGATTTAAAACGAAATTTTTGGACCGTATTTTTAAGATGTTTCAATATAACATACTGTCAGACATATTCGGGTGCTCATATTTGGATGCTCAACCTACCTTACCAGGCATATCTGGGTGCCTGACCTACCCTTATCAAGCATATCTGGGTGCCCGACCTACCCTTTGGTCTTAATCCAACTGAGTACAGGGTCTATCTCACCCCTACCCCTACCATATAAAATCATGCATATCTCACATAATATCAAACAACACATACCACCTTAATAATTATCACAAAGACAATCATTAAGCTATATCTATATTAGTGGTTCGACCTTGGTGCCTTCAACCCAAGGATTCTACGAAGGGAGACTTTCCTCACTCAACTATGTGGTGTCAATCGAAATCACTAAAATTGGTGCGGAATCCCAGTCTAATGATTAAACCCAAAAACAATTATTACGAATTAAGAACACTCTTATCAATCTTCAATGCACACTATATTGATAATAGTCTAGTACATAACATTCTTAAGTTGCTCACAGCTCTCTCTTTCTCTCTAAAACACAAACTCGACTCTTTAGAATTACCAACCCTTTACACGGCTGAAATAACAATATATATATATATATATATATATATATATATATATATATATATATATATATATATATATATATATATACCTAGACCAAATTATAAAGGCCCAACCCAAAACCCAACCGAAAACTTCATTAACCCACCGAAATCACATGATGATTTCGGTCCAAATACCACTAAGAACATGGTGTTTTCGGTCCTATACTGAGAACTCTAAAAGTCATCAAAAGTAATGTATAAACCATAAATGTCCTAACAATCTCCCTTTTGGTTTATAGCTTTCTTTTCTTTTGAATCTTCTCTTTGTTCTTGACCTTCAGCTTCTATCTTGATTTCTTCACAACTTCAAGATGAACATATGAATTTCTGAATGAATGAATTCGTCTTGAATAGTTAGACTTCTTATAAAAAAAATTAACTTTGAACGCACATTAGGAATATGGTCTTCTTGTATAGGTTCATGTAAATCAACACTTTCAACTTTGGTAAACTTTAGAGAGAATAACAGAGAGACCGATTCTTCTGGATCACTTTAGCAAGTTCATAGAGAGCATCAAATTGATTAAGGAGGCTTCAATGCATTTCGTCACATAACTTCAAAAAAAAAGTAACTTCACCTTGCTTCTGGGTTGAAAGATTGTGTGGTGAAAAATAATATTCACTTCATGTTTCGTTGAACGAATATTCTTCTTCGATCATACATGCGTATTAAAAGTAACCATTACTAAAAAGTCCATATGGATCACAGAGTCATGAAGACCCTTCTCACCATAGTTTTTCAAGGACCCAACCTTAGATCAGGTGGAGACTACTCGCAGTATTTGTGTGAACCCAAAGGAACACACTACGATTTGTTGAGTATCAAAGAACTACTCATGCTATTAGCCCATGCATATCCTCGATCAAGGATCTCAATACAGTTTTTCAAGTTAACAAGTTAACTTAGCCCTTGGAGAGACGTTCAATGGTTTTTGAATCTCAGTTGAGTGTACCATTCTAGTGCCAGTGAGAGTTAATTAGGAATAACTCACAAAACAATCATGTGACAAAAATATATGAATACATATTTCCACAGTTTAGCATGTCATGAAGGTCAAGGCCCTTTGGCGGGATGTTCAACGATAATGATGCCTTGCGAGGTGCATCGCCCTAGTGCCAATAACCGTTAATTCCTTAACTGCGGAGAACATATCCGAGAATACATTTGAGTGTCTGTAGTTTTGCATGACACAAAGAGTGTCAAGACCCTGGGCGGGATGTTCAATGATATTTATTTCCTGGTTGGGTTAATCGCCCTGGTGCCATGACAGTTCTTAGGTAAAGATAACTAAAAAGACCAATTTGATAGTCTGTATGGTTTTAGACTTTCAATATCTTAGATATGACAGTTCTTAGAAAGATACTGCCTAACTGACAGTTTGTACAGTTTCATGCCTTTAATTCCGTGAATACGACAACTCTTAGAGAGAAACTGCCTAATAGACAATTTGTACGGTTTCATGCCTTCAATTCCTTGTGAAAGTAGTTTGAAGTGTGATTCCATGAATTCCTTTCAAGATCAATTAAAGAACAGAAAATTCTAACACGGTCTCCTTGAGCCTCTTCTTCTTTTGAATTTGAGTTTTAAGACAAATGAAAATTTTGAGATAAAATAAAATCAAATGAAATAAGCTTAGCACACAATAAAATAACTAAGAATAAAAACAAAATTAAAATACACTCAAAATCAATAAAAATATTTCTGCATTTTTGATTTTTCTGAAAAAGAAAAAAAATAAACATATTTTTGGATTTTTTTAATTTTATATTTTTTTTGGTTTTAATTCTCCCCTAAAATTTGTGTATAGAGGAGAAATATGAACAAAATTAACAAAAACAAAAATAAAATAGAAAATGTAGAAAACAAAAAAAAAAATAGTCTTCAAAAAGAATCATTTTTAGAAAAAAGGAGTATCAAGAAAATTCAAACCATAATTCAGCAATTGAAGTTGCATCCAGATGACCTGAGAACAGCACGCAGACACAACAATGTATTCAGCCTCAACTGGGTTTCAATTCCGGAATGAAGTTAACATATTCAAAATTCATCATGTTGTTAAATACGATCCCTATTTGAATGATCTTTTATTTCTACTTTCCTGCAAAGGACTCATGCTCTCAATTAAAATTCTAAATGTCATGCATAAGAGAGATGTCCTCTATCATGTTCCTAGAATAGTCATCATCAACATACTAAAGTTTGATGATATTCCTCCATAGCTGCTCTGCCATAGAGTGCAAGATTAGTTGGTTTTTGGATCCCAGTCCATTTTGAAACTGGATTTACCATAACTATCTACACAAGATACTGTGTCCCATGACATATCCTGTTTATCAGTTAAGGAACATAGAGAAGTTACAAGACTTTGGATAATTTTGAAATGTGACCTTTGGGAACCCATTGGTAATTAGGTTTAAGCATTTTAATGTTTGACCTAATGGGTGCTTCAGCACTTGCCTTTGAAATGGAACTACCTTTTGTGAAAACAAGGATTTGATTCCGCAGGGACAAGGTTTGAAAACTCAAACCTTGAGTTAAAGCTTAAGATCAATGTCTGCTACTAAATGAATGTTCCAGTCAAGTCTGGTATGACCAGTTAAGATATGAAGTTAGAGATTCAACAAAGTATTCAATTCATGAATAAAGCTAGAAGTTAATGATCAAGCTAATGAAAATAAGAAGAATGTTTGAAAGATGTGATTTGAGAGAAAGGTGTAAGTGAAGTAAATGTAAGAATATCTATCTTTGGTGGAAGAATCTGCCGTTTGTTTGGTAATTGAATGCTCCATAAATAGGAGAATAGGTTACATCGTACTAACCAAAATCATACATAAAACCGGATAATAGAGTTACTCTTGACACTCTGATTATCTAAGTAGACAAAATGTATTAAGTCCTACGATACGTTACATCAAACTAAATGACAAAAGTAATTGATATAGACGGATAAACTGATTCGGACATACACCAATTTGGAACATTAACACTTGAACATTTTCTTTATTACGGACACCAATTTGATTTCGGAACACAGGCTGACTCTGGAATATCATTCACTTCGCAACTAACTGACTTTGGAACATCCAAAAGATAGAGATTGCTAGAGGTTAACTTTTAGGTTCCAAAAATATCCCCTTAAGTGAACTTAGCAATCTAGTCAGCTCAATTTGCTTCTTCTTTGAGGAATGTGTTGGCCCTGAGTAACCATTCTCTGACCTCAATGTACCATTGAAGCTGGCTCATAAACTTTGCCTTGACATGTTCGGGTGCTTTGGACTTGGATGCACGACTAATGAATTTTTGAAGGACATTAGTTGGAACTAGGTGTTTGTCGAGGACTCGGAAGAAGTCCTTTTTGTTTCACTTTTGTTGCTTGTGAACAAACCCTAGAATTGGTTCATCGATGGGTCCTTCAGCCAGTAACTCAGCTTCTGGCAGAACAAAGTCGATTTTGGCTAAGTATTTTTTGTTTAAATTAGGTGTCTAAGCCCATAACTATAATTGATATGTACTTGACCCGAGAGTAGCATGGTCCATATGGGTTGCCTTCACCAGAGCAATTTGGTAGGATTGACTTTTGAGAAGAGGCTATTTATAATTTATTAATATATTATAAGTTCTAATATATTAATATGAAACCATGTTATTTAGTTAGTATTAATCAAGAATTAATTTAGTGATCAAAAGAGACTAATTAAATTAATGGGGACTAATTGTGTAAATTAGTAATATATATTGTTTGGGCTTATGATACATGATGGACTAAGTTTATGAAAGAATCCATAAAGAGTTAGTCTATATGGATCATGGATCATGGATAATAAGCCCAAGGGTATGGATTAGGGAATAACCATGACTCTTAGAATCCTACAATATATATGTCACCCTATAGCTAAAATCGTTAACTAGAAATGTTCTAAGAGTTCATTTGAACCTATTTTTATGCAAGGATATCCTCTCTCAAAAACTCCTCCTTTGCTCATGGTGTTTGTGAACCATTTGAGACATCACATTTGAGGTGCTAAGTTCTTAAAGGCTAAAACTACAAGCTATAACAAGAGGTAATTCTATAACTCATTTCTATGTTGTTTATGTCAATTGTATGCTAGTTGTAGGCTTAATGCTTTGGAAACAATATTGTATGTACAATTAGAGAAAACATAGATCCAAATCATATAGGGTTGTATGTGCACCATAGGATGTTGTAGTATACAAAACCCAATAGTAGTATCAGAGCCTAGGATTGTTTTCTGTTATATTTGATGCTTGTTAATTTTCAAAGTTGAAAAAAATCGATTTTCTGGTCTCTAACTGATGAACTCACTGAGTCCATTGGCTGACTCGATTAGTCCACTCAGTAAAAAGGCAACTCGACGAGTCATGATCATGCACTCGACGAGTTGGTGCTTCTGGTTGCAGAATTTTGAGTTTTTGGCCAAGAATTTGACTAGGATCCTTACCACAAACTATTTTGTAATCATAAAAAATTGTATTTTCTGATTTGGTAATGATGATCCTCTTCCAATCAAAAGATAATTGTTAAAATTTCAAGACTTGCATTAGTTTATACGATAGGCTAATTTTTTGTAAATTGTTGATATGAATTGTTTTGACTTATGAGTTTAACTAGATCCTAATAAATTATATAATAAATTTTTTATTTGTTAAAATATTGATCTAAATGGTCTTTAAAGTCTTCCATAACTTGTCCTCAAGTTATGGAACTTGAAATTTTTTTCCATAAAAACTACATTAAACTCATAAGTTATGGAAATCAAAGGTTTTTCAAGAGTTACAAAACTTGCCCTCAAGTTTTGGTATGTGAAAAGTCTCAAATTTAGAAACTTTTGTAACTAAAAGGTGTAACTCTTGGGTTCATAAATTAAAAAAATTAATTAAATAGTTTTTAATTTTGAATTTTTTATTTAGAACATTGATGTTTTTGAATAGTTCAAATTGCACCTTATGGACTTTATTAATTTAATTAAAGTGTTTAATTAAAAGAGAATTAATGGTTCCATAATCACATGGTTTAAGCTTAATTAAATTAAAAGTCTAGTTTAATTAAAAGATTAAACCACCTAGTATTTTAAAAGTTTAAAATACACCCTTATACTATATAAAATTAAAAGTTTAATATATTATATATGTATAAGTAAAAAGTCAATCTTACCGTTAGTAGGCCTCAATCATGAAGCCGGTTTGTAATGTTACTGCCTATAAAATGGTGGTTTAATGGGTGTCCACTCTTACCCACCGCTTCCTTGATTGGTGGAGGATCGTTAGCCGAACAGGTAGGATAGGACATTCTCATTAAAAGTATAATGAGTATTTTAAGTAACTAAATGTCTCACAAATTCCCAATATTAGTTACTTAGGAAAAATGTGAATTTGGTACTAATCCATGAAATTCCACTTTGCACCTTTCCAAGTCGTTAGTGGAGCGTGTGTGGTTAACCGACACACTAAGTTGGACTAACAAGGGTTGAAAAGGGTAGCTCGATGTTTGTTATAGATCAATGGAACATGTGTGCTTAACCGACACATTGATTAAGTGATAAATGACATCGAGAGTACCAAGCTAATTTGCATGGTTATTCACACCTTGTTTGTGATCCTCGGTATCCCAATCACAAACTTGAAGGGCATAATCGAGATTAAACATGCCATTGAAAAGTTCAATGAATCTCAAAGGATCTAGGAATCTCAATTCATTTAAAACCTAAAGTTCATGTTCATTTTTCATGGTGGAAATTGGTAAATCGTCATTCACCTACCTTCAACTATTTTGCAGTTGGATTACGACATCGCTCTTCCGAATTGTAAAATATTGTGTTGGGTCCTAGTCTTAATATTTCGTTTGGGTGTTATATTAACGACTTAAATCAGCTAACTTGAATTTCTCCCTTGTAGATGTCTAGTTCAGACAACTATGTTCTTCCCAAATCTTTTGGATAAGCTTTCCTCTTGAAGATGATGTTCCATGATTGGATCGTGGAAATGGAAATCATGCTTCACTTCCTCCACCTCCTCCAATAATTCTCCCGAAACCACAAGTTCAAAGACTTGAAAAGTTCAAGGTCACTCAAGCCCTACTTGCAATGAAACATCAAGATGGGAGGCCTGTGTGTACTCATGTCTTGGAGATGAAGTCACATATTGACAGACTGAGAGTATTGGGTTTCGTTGTATCGATGACGTTGGCTGTTTTACTGGGTTCTTCAATCACTTCCTAAGTCATATAGTGAGTTCATTAAAGATGACTATATGACACACCGCGACATGACCCTTATTGATCTTACCTATTTGCTAATTGCGGCTGAATCAACCATGATTTGGCGCAATGGTAAAGCAAACTTGATTGGAAGATCTACTCCCCAAACTTCCATGGACATTGACAATGGTAACATTAGAAGTCCATAAAAGCTTTCTCTTCCCAATGTAAAGGGATCGGCCTTGGTCAAGTCATTTGACCAATATGTAAAGAGAAAGGCTAAGTTTGAGATAGTATTGTGTACTATTCCTAAAGAGTCCATATGTTTCTATTTCCAAGAGAAGGGGCATTGGTTGTGAAGCGGCTGTATCTACTTGAAGGACCACAAGGATGGTAAAGTCAAAAAGTTTGACTCTGCTTCAGGTAAGTCCACTGTCTAACTCTGTTAAGTTCCTATTTGGAGATTCTTAATACATGATGTAATGTAATTACATATTGATGTTTTGTACGATCGAAGAAAATAAAGGAAGCTTAAAAAAAGAGTAAGCTGAATATGATTGTGAAAAGATGGATTTTGATCGCTTGGTTCAATTATCGGATTTTTGAGCCACTACTTAAGAGTTATGACAGATTGCTTAGAAATTTGTAGTAACATAGTTTTCATTTACAATTGAATTGTAAGGAAACTTTTTGCCCGCATTTTATAAATAAATAAAATTTTGATTTTTATCTTATTTTATATCTCTTTGCAATGTCAATTGTGAAAATTGGTGTTTATATATTTTTAGCAATAAATTGGATTTGATTCTTTCGTTTGTGGTAGTGTCAAAATTTACCAAATAAGGAAGGATTCTCAACACCCAAGTTTCAATTGGACAGAAACTTGGAATCATTCAACTTGTATTGTATGATGAATGAGAACCTTCATCTTTGGGACATTAAGACTAATTCGTTGTTCACATGTGTATGTGAGTCAAGTGAAGGACTAGGGGATATAGTACACATTGCTCTGCACTAGTCAAGGTCCACCACAAAGAACGATAAGACTATTCGTTATGATTTACTAAAGTTTAGTAAACATGGTTATACTTACAAGATTAAGTGTAATTCTGAATCATTGAAAAAGTTTCAATGTATAGCAGAACGAATAAGAAGAATCAAATTAGGCAGAAAGGTAAAAGTTTCTCCAATCTGAGAAGAAGGGAGAGCACTTGAATATCAAGTTTTATGAATATCTTAGTGATTATGAAACCATAACACAATTGATCCTCTAAGGTCATATTAGTGCATTTCTATGGCTAAAAAGAGGAATCGTGAATTGTTGAAATGATTAAATCAAAAAGGTGAATCATACTTCGTTCCAAATCGATTCTTAAAGTCATTCACCAAGATCGAGCCTTGAGTGACATAATCTTAAGAAAGGTTATGTTTTCTACTCTTGTACATTTGAAATTTGTAAGTTGTGATGTTTTGGATAAGGAAAAGACCAACTAAGACCAATTATGTGAAGTGTCTGTCTTGATAAAGATCCACACTAAGTATTGAATATTTGTTTGTCAAGTAATGTTTCTTGAAAGATAATCTTATATGTCGAGAGGTTAGTGGGAGTCTTAAAAATCTTGAAAAGTTTCATGAACTAATCAAGAATGAGCCTATTGTTTATCACCAGCACACGACTTGAGGTTTGTAACCTACCGTGTTGACATATGCTTGTTTCCGTTCCCATTCCAGTTAAAGTTGACTATGCATGTGAATTATAAGAGTACTCAATTGTATGCATAACTACTTGGAAGCAATGGTAGGCCCTTGTGCTGCAAGGTGGCAAGAAATTAAGATTAAACATTTTTAGTCCATATGAGTTTGGATTTGTCACTAATTTTGTCTTATGATTATGGTTATGACAAATTCACATGGATAGGAACACATACACCATAAAATCTAAGTGTCATAAGGTTTCTCTCCGCTTCATGAAAATGATTGTAAGGAAATGCTTTCACTAAGTAGAATTTATATAATTAGCAATTACGATATTTGCATTCTCAAATTCGATTATGATTACGACGTCCCTCTTCATAGTTCGAATCGTGAGAAATGGCAAAGGTCTAAACATTTCAGACTTATTGTTGTAAGTTCTAAAAATTTTTAGACACACATGTGAGCTATCTAAGGAAAGGTGTATGAATTTGAGAAGCTTAGATAAAGTCTTATCGAAGCATCTCGTATCAGAAATATGAACTTTGGTAAGGAAGTCTATAAGTATTGATTTCTAGAAGTCTGGCTGATTTCTTGGTACATGTCAAAGCTAGTGGGAGCATAAGTGTTATGCTAGTAAGATAATAATTATTATGCTAGTGGGAGCATAATTATTATGGTAAGTGTTGCAAGTTAGGAATGTTAATTACAGAAAACAGTTTGCGGTTCCAAACATATATGCTAATTCATTGTCGCGATGGCAGAATTCTGCCACATAATCCTTGAGGAAACTTAAGGCAACGTGATAGGCTCCGATGCTGAGATCATTATCTTGATGGTTTTGGAAATGAGCAAAAATGATTAGGATGTTGTTTGGATTAACTGATGGAAAATCAGTGTCAGAGATGGTGTATGGGGTGTGTTTATTCCAGAGGATGTAGTAGCAAAACATCACACGGTTGAGATCAAACTTAGTTAGAACCTTCCTTGCACACCTTGAGATTTTGGTGATTCTTTTTCTTGACCATACTTCCTTTAGGGGAAGATCATTCTTCGTATAAAAGGTCTTCAGTCGTTACCACTCGGTTCGGATGATCAATTGAGGATCATCATTCGGGTGCAAGGGGGCGAATTTGGTGTAGTACTTGTTGTAAGGAGATAGCGATAGATCAAGTTGGTCTGAATCGTTGTTGGGGATATCATAGTACAGAAATGTTACTATATCGAGATCATGGATAATTCCTTCGCGGTAGACTGGTGAGAGCCCAAACATCAGATTAGGTTCATCTTTAAGAGCTTGAATCTGAATGCTTTCTTCAAGTACCCAATTGATTTCATCTTGGGACCAGCCTGATTTTTGGTTTGGAGGGAATCCGTAGTGATGAACTTGATGAACTTTTGAAATGGGCTTTTACCCTTGTCTTTGTTGAGAATAGAGATGATATGTTGCATGTTTTCATCAATAGTTAATTTCGGAGGAGAGGATTGAAAAGGCTCTTCTGGAATGTCATCCAGTTTCTGGAGCGTAGAACCCTCATCAATAGGAACTATCTTGCGAGGAGAGACTAGAGGTAGCAACGATGCAGTAGCTTGGAAGGCATCAACAGTTAATTTTCTTTTTACCATGGCCTCTTCTATACTTCTCTTCAAAACGTCAGCCATAGTGGATGGCCAATTTACTGCTGACCAGATCCTCTTCTCTTCTTTTGTCAACACTTTAGCAGGATACTTCCATGGAGCTGGAAGTCCTACTAATCCATTCCTGACATACAGATCCTCTTCATCACTATCATCATTATCATCATCATCATTACCTAGGATACTGGAAAGAACTAGGACATCATCATTAGAATTTTCATCTCGGAGTTGGAATTTGGAGGTAGGTCTCCAGGGTTGATTTCTCCATCTTGTTCATTCTCCCCCTCTTGCAACGGAGAATCTTGTGATCGGTGCAAGCAAAGAAGACTCTTGAAGTTCTGAGAAGCATTCAAAAACCTTCTGAAAGTAGGTGTTGATTTGACGAGTGAGGTTATCATAAGCTTCGGCTGTTGGAGCTTGAGCTTTGAGATGATCGAATAGTTTACTGAGGATCGAGACCATTTCATCAAATTTGTTATTCGGAACATCAACAATGTTCCATGATGCTCTGAGAAGTTTCATAAGCACTTGTTGGATGATCAAGTTCATCTCATCCTTCTTCCGAATCTCCTTCTCCAAACGTTGGATTTGCTTTTCATGACGAATGTGGGTTTGCTTGATTAGGTCATTTGATGCATTGAGCATGTCGTCATGAACTTTGAGCATGGTGGTGATGGTTTCAAGGTAGTGATCGACACTTGCATCGTATTTATTCTCCACTTCCTCTATCGTATGATGGAGCCTTAAAGAAATGAGTTGATCCACATGAGCTTCTCAATCAGTAACTGTTGGTCCGGATTTGTTGGTTTCAGGCAATGCTTGGATAATGGCATCAAGCTTCGAATCCAGTCCAGAAACGTTTACATCAATCTTTGAGTTTAGTTCGACCACAGAGGTTTCCAGGGCATCAACCTTTGTCATGGTGTCCAAGACATTTGTTTGAATATCCAGGAGAGCAAATGGATCAATATAGTTCCTTGCGGAAGATCCGGTGTCCGAAGTAGAATCTTAAGGCTTGGCTTTGTTGAGTTATAGATTCACTTTTAGTTCGGAAGGACCAGGCTTTGTGGTAGCATCATCTTGGGGTTTCAGAGTGGAGTCAGTTGCAGCACCAGGATTAACTTGATCATGATCTTGGATTTGAATTGCTTCATCTATGGGTTCAGAAGAGTATGATGAGAGTCCGAAATCAAAACGTGATTTGTATGGGGATGGTTTAGACTGAAAGTGAATAGATGGTGTTGAGAGAAAAACTTGAGACACACTTGAACTAACGTTAGAACAAGTATAGTTGCGGAATAGTTAATCTCAAAGGATCATGAAAGCTCAACAATAATAATAAGTTAGAGTTAGATAGTTAGAAAGTTAGGTGCGGAAATGTAAGGAAATGTAAATGATAGTAGGTGATATATCAAGTATACATATAAGTTGATTCGTAACATGGAACGCATTCAGACCAAGTTAGTAAGCGAGATCAAACTTAGTGATTAAATCAAGAATAACTTGCTCCGAAGAGAAATAATATTTAGTTATGTTCTGGTGAACTTTGAGAGTAAGGAGAGATTTAAGATGCGTAATTGAGAGATGTAATTGATAGACTCAAAGATATTTTAAATGAGAAAGATTGAGCTCTATTTATAGAGACTCACAGATTACATTAGTACTATCTGATAAGAGTAGCCATGCAAGGCATACTGGACAAAAGATTGTATACTAAGACAAACAGATAAAAGACTAATCTAACAATGTAAGATAGTGACTGCGAAAGATGATGACTGCGGATGTGGTAGCTGATCAATGATGACTGTGGATCTTGAGAGTTGTGGTAGACGAATTTTAAGAGGGTCGCTACCATTATTCAACAATTTCCCCTAAGTGACCTCTTTAACTTTCCTTCATTTATCAATTTTAAGGAACTTGATGAGAATCCACCAAAAATTTCTGACACTTTGCAACCATGCGATCCTCCTTATAATTTCAAACTTGACTTCAGCAGCGGTGTGTTTGGATTTTTCCATTGCGGTTCTTGAAACTTCGAGTTGCTTCCTTGTGAGTCGATGCATTGCGGTCATAGGGATGAAATACTTGATTTCATTGTCCCTACGTTTGAAAATAATTCCAAGGTCAGGATAGTTGGTTGCGCCAAGAGATCTTTCTTGGAATCCTTCGGTAAGCATTGGGGCAGGATCAAGTGGTGGTAGATCAAACTTCTTTGCAAGAGCCGGGTGAACATCTACATCAATTTTGGTGAAGTCGCAAAGAGTTTCCTTGAGAAAAGTATTTGCCCTCTCCAGTGCTATCTTTATCTTTGGATATTTTTCAACTTTGTTTTGGAACACCTTAGCTATCAGTAAGACTTCTTCTAGATTCATGCATGGGAAGTGAGCTTGGGTGCGGACATAGTAATGATTCCTTCTTGTAAGAGTATATTGGATGAAGTCAGCTTTCATGAATTTCCGCGGCTTGAAGTTCTTGACTGCGGATGGTCTATCATTCAACCATATTTTCTCTATTGAGGAAGCATGTTTAGCATGGAAACGAATGACTCTTTCAAATTCCATAGGCAGTCTTTTGTGATCAGGTAAGCTGCGGTCAAAGGGCTCAAATACAGTGAAGTATTTAGCATTTAGGAAGATTGCAACATCCCAGTAACCGCCAGAAGAAGGTTCAACATAAGTAAGGTAGGGTTTGTAGTCATCATCCAGTAGTCTTCGGTGAGGGTTAATCCAAGAATTGATCAAGGATTCATCCATACTGGTATCGAAACCGTATTCTCTCTAAACTGGTTCAACAAATTTAGCTGCTTTCCAGTCATCTTTTTTCCGTTTTGTAGCGGGAGAGTCGGTGGAGCTTGCATATGACATGATGGAAGCCAAAATTTTGAAGCAGGGAGGAGTCACCAGTCGTTCAGGAGAAGGAACAATTTTATGTTGCGGTGGTGACTCATGGCTTGGACTCTTGTGAGGAGATGGTTGTGGTGACGGTTGTGGAGTTGGAGTTTTTTCTTGAGTATTCGGCTGTTGCGGTGCTGATTGATGAGAGTAACGATCTAAATCATCGTCTTCTTCTTTACTTCCCCCTCTTGAGGGAGTCATTCCAGGAGCTTCCTCAAGCCATGACTTAAGAACATCAATTTTTGAACAAAATTCGTTGAATTGGGCCTTAAGTGTATCAGCCAGTTGCTGATCTTTAGGGATACTGGTGTTGAAAAGCAGCCGATGAATCTCTTTGGTAAGATTCAGGATTTCAGGGACATTAATGTTTGTAATTAGGGAGCGTCTAAGACTGTTGATGGTGGATTGTAATACCGAGATGGTTGATTCATATGCTTGATGGGTTTCTTCGATAAGTTTCTTGGATTGGATAGATTGATCAGCAATGGTAGATTGAAGATCAGTTTTGATTGCGGATACCTCAGAGATGAGGTGCTCCGAAGTTTCCATAAACTGCTTGTGATCATCCTGTCGAGTGTTGTCTAGGGACCGAATCCCCATTTCCACCTTGAGAGATATCCTCTCAGCAGCTAATCGTTCACGAGTTTCCAATATTTCAATCCTTTCAATCAACGAATGCGGTCCTGGGAGATCTTCTGGTTGCAGTTGGGTAGGCTTCACCGCAGCTAGTATCTGATCTACCTTGGCTTGTGGATTCAGAAATTCTTTCCTTGAAACAACTATTTTCTTTTTCTTTTTCTTCTCTTTAGGCTTGGAAGTAGAGTCTTGGGGCCACTGGAAGCTGCTTTTTCATCAAAGATCACAAGATCATCAGAAGGAGTAGGTTGATTTACCTCACTGATGTCATATTCATCATATCCAAAGGTTGGTCCAGAGCTGAGCTGTTCCTTCTTCTTGTGATTATTGAATTTTGAGGCTGGAGTGGGCTTTGATAGACCTTTATCAGCAGTCGCAGCTTGAGCCTTGCAGATTGTGTCGGCCATTTCGTCCATCCAGTCATGAACTTTGCAAATCATATTGACTGTGTTTGCATTGTTGATGGTGTCTTCCTAATACTTTTCCACGGAGAGGATTTCCTGCTGTTTCTATTGAAGCTGCTTTGTTTGACGAGCCTTTCTTGTTTGAAATGCCTTACGGAAAGCGACATATTTCTTTGCCTCAGCTTCATTGGTTGGTTGATACGTACTCCATGAGTCGTTGAGATCTATTCCGTCAATTCCTTCAAGACGCACCAAGGTGTCCCTTGGGTTCACGGATCCTTGCACATTTGTGCTCACCGTGCCTAAATCACCTGGAAAAGGTGTAAGCGGAGTAGGATTTCCTGAGCTTCCTTGGTCTCCTTGACCCGTGGTCAAGTCTGGCATCGGCTCAGTTCTGGCATGAGCGAAAGAAGTGCTATGCATTTGGGATGGTGTTTCATGTGTTTGAGTAACAGACAAAAGAATGGAGTTCAACTCCTCAGGAGAAAAGAAATGTAGATGGGAAGCCCTGGAGACCTTAGGGCGGGAACTAGTTCCATCCCCTTGGGAGTGAGCTGGGGGTGAGTCTCCATGATTAACTGAAACAGACACACCTTCTGTGTCTGAGTGGTATTAGATGGATGATTCGAATGGGTTTGCGGCTACCCAAAGGACTACCGGAGCCTTTTGAGAGGCTGCGGCATTGGTCCGGTCACGCATTTGGTTTGTGGATTGGGTTTTCCATTTCATGAGGATAGAGATGGGTTGTGCATCATCATCAGAATCACTAGAGGAAGATTGAGTTTGGTTGTGATCTGATTCGTCATCTGAATGAGCTATTTGTACAAGTTTCATTTTCCATGATGCTTCTGCTTTCTTGGGAGCAGCTTTCTTCTTTGTGGGGGGTGGTATGTTTCTTAGAAATGTTGCGGGGTCCCTTGTTGGCTTTAACCAATTGCTTAAGCCTTTTGGCTAACAGCAGATGTGAGGTAGTAGTAGATGGAGTTGCGGTGCTTTTAGGTTGAGTGGGTTTGGTAGAAGTTACAATTTGTTGGGTTGGAAGAGGTGGGGTAGTAAGGTATGGCTCAATACCTTCCGGAGCCTCTATATGATCAGTGACATCCGCAGTTTCAAGTCCGACCGTAGTCAAGATGTGGACAGGTAAATGTCGAATAAGGCCAAAAATTGATTGATCTTTAGAAGGAGTGTATCTTTTGAGATCTTTGCTGATGAAGAGGTTGATGTAGTTGCCCATGCTAAGTCCTGCATCTGCATGAAGGTCTGAGATATATATAGACCAAAACCTGGAAAATGTGAGTTTGATAGGGTTTTCTCTTGGACTCTCTTTGGGAATGTACTGCAAGAAGTCATCCCACAAGATCTGATCGTAGTTAATATCGTGGCCAGTGAAAATACTCCATACAATCTCTGGAAGCTTGAGACCCATATTATCAGTGCCTCCGGTCCTTCCAGACAGACTTCGGACCACGAAATGGCAAACAAATTGCCATACCGCAAGCAACTGATTTTTCTTGAACTCACCGATCCCTTTCAATGTCTTTTGGTATCCCATCTGATAGCGAGAAAAGAAGATGTATGCGACAATTGGAGTGAAGAATTTTGTTGAAGGATGCACAAGAAGGTTGATGGCAGTAAGAAATTTTTCCTTGGTCAAAATAACAAGAGAATCATTCACAAGATTCAGATGCACCTTTTGGAGATTGTTAAGAGGGCGATAGGCAGAGAAAGCACATTTGTAAAGTGTCAACAATGGAACAACATCAGTGAAGGTATCGAAAGGACCAAATAGAGGATGATTCTTCAAGAACTTGATCATTAGCTTGATTGGATCATTGTAGAAAGACTGCACATCAAGAACTGCCTTAAACTTACTTGAAGCAATCGACGACATTGCGTTCCTTGAAGCGGAGTCTGAACCCGTCGGTTGAACAGAGGCAGATGCCTTGGATTGTTTCTTTTAGATGTTTGATTTCACCATTTTCAAAAAGTTTGAAGAACTTGCGGAAAACCATAGTGCAAGAAGATGATGAAGACGAAGATCATCTTAGAGGGTTCAGAAAGCGTAAAGCTTTCTTGGGAGGAAAAGAAAGATTTTAAAATGGCGGATTTGAAATTTTATTGGATTTACCCTAATTAAAGAATAAAGGTAAAAGTGTTTGGTTTTTATTTTGATTAAGGAAATCAGTCCCAACCACTCATGTTTTAACGAAAGTTGTTGTTTTTTTTATTTTTTTATTTTTAATATTAAGAAAAACAGAGCATTAAATGATGTGTCAGACCCTGTTGCCCCACGTTAGAAAACATGTGGTGAGGGGGTTGATCCGTTGAATAAGGTAGAAGTTGAAACGGATTAGACGTTTTGGGGGCAGGAAGGGACAGTTTAAGGAAAAAAGATTTCTTAAAATATTTCTTTTATGGAAAACTATTCTTGTTTTTTTTTCATCATACCCAAATTAGGTCTGAGACGTGTTTATTTAAAAAAATGAAACAATGATGTGCTGCAAAAAGAATGTTGAATTTTTGAAAATGTTTTTCTTATTTAATGAAGGATCATTAAATAGCACACCATGATTCAGGTATTAATGAAACAGTTGAGAAATCAATCAATGTGATTGCGGATTGAGACTTCATTGCTAATGGATCATTTGGCATTGTGGATGGGCGGTTGGATGACTGCTGTAGAAGAATTGAGGAGAACACTTGAACAAGGATTAGTAATAACAAACAATAAGGACCATTGAAGGATAAATATGATATATGGTTGTGGTACACAGGATATATCAAAACCATCTATCATAAGTAACTTCAGTTAGGACCGCAACAGAGACCAAAGATGGTCTGCGGTACCTATTAATTCAAAAAGAATTGTGGGTCTGGATTCATCATTCCTAACATTTGTAAGAAACTGTCAAGTTTTGTAGAGTGAAGTGCCTTTGTAAATACATCATCAATCTCTTCATGAGTATGGACAAGAATTAGTTCAATGTTACCTTTCAAGATGTGGTCTTTGATGAAGTGATACCGTAGTTCAATATGCTTTGTCTTGGAGTGCTGAATTGGATTGTTAGAAATAGCTATAGAACTTTCAGAGTCACAATAAATTGGTATCCACAACATTCTATATCCGTAGTCCAATAGTTGTGTCTTCATCCATAAGACTTGTGAACAACAGCTGGCTGCGGCCACATATTCAGCTTCTGCGGTAGACAGTGATACACAATTTTGTTTTCTTGATGACCAGCTGACGAGTCTTCCACCTAGAAATTGACATCCACCGGAGGTGCTTTTACGATGTAGCCTACATCCGGCATGATCAGCATCAGTGAATGCTTGTAGGACAAAGTCGTTCCCTGTGGGGGTACCATAAGCCAAGAGTCTTGCTACTCTTTAAGTACCTTAGAATTTGCTAGGCTACGGTCATGTGTGACATTTTTGGGTCAGCTTGGTACCTTGCACATACACCTGTTGCAAAGACGATATCTGGCCGGCTTGCAGTGACGTACATCAATGAGCCAATTATACCTCTATAAGTCTTGTGATCAACTGATTCGCCTGAGGGATCAACAAATATCTTATATCCGAAGGCCATGGGTACCTTAGCTGAAGAATAGTTGTCCATTGAATATTTCTTTTACAGTTCAGAGGTGTATTTCTCCTGATGAATGAATATCCCTTGAGGGACTTGTTTCACTTGAAGTCCTAGAAAGAAGTTAATCTCTCTATTCATGCTCATTTGGAACTTGTTGGTCATGAGCTTAGAGAAATCATTCACCATTTTCTGATCAGTTGATCCGAAAATGATATCATCCACATATATTTGTACAAGCATAAGATGATCACCATTTTCTTTTCTAAATAAAGTGGGATCAATCACTCTTCTTTTGTATCCGGACGAGACAAGAAATTCGAAGAGAGTCTCATACCAAGCTCTTGGGGCTTGTTTTAGACCGTAGACTACTTTTTCAAGCTTGTAGCAGTGGTATGGGAATTCAAGACTTTCAAAGCCCGGAGGCTGCTGAAGATAAACCTCCTCTTTTAACTCATCATTGAGAAAAGCACTGTTCACATCCATTTGATGAACCTTGATGTTCTTGTGAGCTGCGTATGCTAAGTAGATTCGGATAACTTCCATTCGTGCTACCGGAGCATACGTTTCATCATAGTCAATACCTTCAAGTTGACTATATCCCTTGGCAACTAGCCTTGCCTTGTTTCTGACGACCGCACCAGATTCATCTAACTTATTCTTTTACACCTATCGAGTACCAACAATGGTGTGACCTTGTGGCTTCGGAACGAGCTGTCGTACTTTGTTTCTTTTGAATTCTTATAGCTCTTCTTGGATTGCGGATATCCAGTCTGGTTCTAGTAATGCTTCTTTGATCGTTCGGGGCTCGACCGAGGACAGAAACACTGCATAGTGACAGTGATCAGATAAATCCTTGGATGATCGAGTCTGGATACCTGCGGATGGGTTGCCGATGATTTGACCTGGTGGGTGGTCTTTTGTCCATACATGTAGACGAGGTTGCAGATGATCAACAGCTGCGGTAGAGGGAATGTCTTCAATATCAGATGACTCTGTGGTTGGAGAAGGCAGTTCCCCTTGGATTTGAGAACATCCTGCTGAACTGTCTTGAACTAGGAAGGTGGGATCAGAGTTTTCTTGGGCAGATGATGAAGGTTACCCCAGGAGTGCATACGCGAGTTCCCCTTGAACCCACGAAGGTTCCCCCTGGATTGCGGACAGGAGTGTGATAATCCTCGAATCTGTTCTTGTGTCAATGTTCTCTATGTCTTCATCATCTGAGTCCAAAGAAACGTTTGATGGTTGAAAATCTCTACGGATAATGATTGGAGCTGCATCTTCTAGTACTAGAACCTCGATGGTTGTTGTATGGTCTGGAGTTGAGTTTTCCCCCTCAACCGACGAGGTGGAAGTATTTAGTGATACCTCATCGGTCATTGTAGGAATAGATACGTCAGCATGCTGCTGCTTAACTTCCAGGGACACAAGAACTTCAGATAAGTTGGCTGTTTCTACAGGGTCGAAGAGATCATCATAGTTTACTTCAATTTGGTTTAGTGGACCCGAAGAGGAAGGAACATCACTTTCTATGATTTTTGTGGTTTCGGTTGATGGAGCGGTGTTGCGAATGTGATAGTCATCAAATTTCACATCGAAGCTTTCAATTATCAGCCTTGTGCATCTAATGAGAACTCTATAAGCAACCTTGTTAGTGGAGTAGCCAAGGAAGATGCCTTCATCAGACTTTGGTGCGAATTTGTTGAGGTGGTTTCTGTTGTTGATTACGAAACATCTACACCCAAAAATTTGGAAGAATTGGACATTTGGCTTGTGGATGTTAAGGCCCTCATATGGTGTTGTGCTGAGACGTTTGCACACAATGCTTTGGTTCTGTACAAAACAAGCTGTGGCCACTTCTTCGGCCCAAAAGTAAAGAGGAAGGTGGGCGAAGTTGAGCATAGATCTGGCAGCTTCTACTAGAGTGCGGTTCCTTCTCTCTACTACTCCATTTTGTTGTGGTGTGTAAGGAGCTGCGAAGTTGTGAGTAATGCCTTTGGAAACCAAGAAACTATTTAGGAGATGGTTGGTAAACTCGGTTCCATTATCACTTCGGATACGTCGAATTGGTAACTTGATCTGAAGTTCAATTTCTTTGATGAAATTGATCAATATCTGCGGAGTTTCTGATTTAAGTCGTAAGAAAGAAACCCATGTGAACCGTGTGAAGTCATCAACTATAACCAGTATGTATTTCTTATGATGAAGACTAGCTACGGTAGATGGACCGCAGAGATTAATGTGCAAGAGTTCCAATGGTTCAGAAATTGAGGAGTCAGTTACCATGGGGTGACTTGCATTGAATCGCTTTCCACATTCACATGCAGGACAAAGAGTATCATTGCTGTACTTGAGGATTGGAAGACCTCTGACTAGTTCTCTGGTGACCAAATTGTTGATGTATCTGATGTTGAGGTGAGCTAGCTTTCGGTGCTATAGCCAGCTGACTTCGGATACTGCTTTGGATAGGAAGCATAACTGCGGTTTGCCTATCATCAGAGGTACATCCAGAGGATACATAGTACCTTTAGAAAGGGACTTGATCAGCCACGTGCTCTTATCGCTTGTCATTACATAGCAAAATTGGTCACCAAATTCAACACGATGGCCTGCCTTATTTAGTTGATCAACACTTATGACATTGTGTTTAAGGCTATCTACATAGGCAACCTTTTGAATATAAAAGTTTCCCGTAGTAAGAACACTGTTGAGAATAAATCTCAGATCGTTTAGATCTTTCACAGGTATAAAGATGAAGAACAAACAATTCAAACACAATATGATTATGAACACAATATGGAATCAATGTAATGTTTATGATTAAAATATAGTCACGCCTCAGCAGAGCTCAATGAAGAACTTCCACTGTAGAGGCGAACTAGGGTTTAGAAAACTTAATAAGAAAAATAATGAAAGCATTACTAACAAAGGATGCATGCATGCACCTTAAATACTAAACCCTAGAGTAAAATAATCACGGTTGGACAGGCCCAAACCGGATACAAAAACTGGGCTAAGGACCGAGCCCATGACACAATACAATAAACCCAACTATCTCCCCCTTTGTGTCAAATGAGGTGAGAGATTATTTATTTTGAGTAGGCTTCACTGTCTTCACAACCTTGAACATCCGAGGGATGATAGCAAGAAGTATCTGCCGAAATTGAATGTACCATCTCAGCATGTCAGTAAACAACTTTTTGTCGGCTGCTGAGTTCTAATTACACCTCTGAATTATCTCTAAAATATGCTCCAAGCAAGCAGTTGAGAAGAGGTGCTTGTCAACAAGAGCGAACAGGCATTTTTGACCTTAGCCCCTGATAAACATCACAGTGTGATATTTTGAGTCGATTTTGCCCTTGATCATTGAATTCACATTGCCTGCTCTACCCATCGTTTTGACCATGGTTCGCTTGTGAATGGCAGAGGCGATCTCTTGATTCATCTTTGCTACTTCGTAAATGTAGCAAACAAGCATTCGATTGATGTGATCTATAATCGGCTGATACTCCTGTGGATTTGACAGCAAAATGTTGTTGAGGAGTATCCAGTTGTGAGGATTGAGGTTCGGTAGATCAGCCAGAGTGAAGTTATGAACCGAGCCTTCAAAGCCTCGAGTCACTTTGAATTAGAAGTTTACAAACTTCCCGGCTGAATAAGGCTTCAGTACCTTGATAGTAGTAATCTTCTGTGAGCACCAGGTTAAGTACTGTGGCTGAGCGAACTCCAGATAGAACTCTAATAGATCCCAATCCACCTTCGGGTCTGGAAAGGGGATAGCAACAGTTGAGTTGAAGCAATGAAAGATAAATGCCTTTCTGCTGATTGGCATATCAAACTACGCATCCTTAGAGTTTTCAAGCCCAAATGACATGACAGGTTAGAGACATAAAGTACTTGGTTCATCAATAGCACTTCTTTGAAGCGAATCAAGGGTCCACTCTGGAAAAATAGACTTCTTTTTCTCCAAGAGCTCCTTTTATTTTTGCTTCTTCTCCAGCTTAGTCGTTTGCTTCTTGATCTTTTTGGAAAACGCTTTCTCAGAATGTTTTGTTTTCTGATAAGGCTTATTGGGAATTTCACCCAAAGTATCTTCATAATCACCTTCATCATCTGTATCATCTTGACCAATCTTCTTTTTCCTTTTGCTAATCGAAGCTTCATTAACCTTCGGTTCAACTGTTGGCTTAGGTTCGGGAGGAGGCTGACTTTTCGCCTTTTCTCCCCCTTGGTTCGGCTTGACACCAGTCACCGAAACACCCTCAATACGACTAAGGATATCCAGTGCAGGCCTGAGTTTCTCAGCCAAATGCCTTCTGATGATAATAGTCATAATGGGATCATGGACATCTAGAAGGTGAAGCAGAAAGGAATGAACGTCACCGACAGAGCTTTGAATGACCTCCCTTTCAGATTTTAAATCATTAAGCTCGTTTGTGGCAGTGTGAAGCTTGAGGTTTTGCATCTTTAGCTGAGAGGTACGTTTGTCTAGCTCATCCATGGTGCGATTTTCGACAGCCAACTCTGCCTCCAATTGAGTTAGATGATCATTGACATTATCGTGTAGGGTTGCATTGGCAGCTTCGATGGCCTGACGACCAGCTTCAAGATTAGACCTTTAAGCTTCAAGAGAACGCTGAAGGTTATCAACCGAAGCATTCACCGTCTGAGAGTTCTTTTGAGCAACAACCTGCAAAGAATCTAAAAATAGATGAGCCTCAGTAATTAGTTTATCGATTTTTGCGGTCGCTTCTTGGCATTCCTTAGTGGAGGCCTCAACAGCAAGAGAGGCCTTGTGGCACTGGGAAGTAAAGGCATCAATGGCCTTTGCTGCAGCAGTGAGAGAAGCATCATGTTCTTGGAAAACTGAAGAGAACAAGGCTTTGAGAGCGGCTACAAAATAAGCACCAGTGGAAGTGGAGGAAAGCAACTGATCAAGCTTGTTAGTAACTTCCTTGAGATGGCGCGTGGTTACAACGGCATCTTCGTTGTCATCACTTTGGACACGGTAGGGACTGAAGTAAGTGGAATCAAATTCCAAGTCCTCACCGCCATGAACTGTGTTGGTGTCAGTGGATTGGGTAGGAGATAAGGGTTTTGTAGTGACGAGAGGTTCGGTAGTAACTGGTGGTTCGATTGTAACTGGAGGTGTGGGTGCTGAAGAATGAGCCCCCATATTAGATATGTTGGTTCGAACTCCAGTAGTGGTGGTAGTAGTAGTCTCGGTGAAGATTGGATCAGGGATGGGAATAGTGGTTGATGGTTGAGAGGTAGTGATGGGAAAAATTTGGGGGATAGAGACTGGTACAGAAACGGGTTGGGAGCAAACAGGTACCTCTGGGGTTAGCGAGCGAGGCAAGGTATCACCACGACCCGAAGCCTCCTCATCAGAACTTTCACTCTCTGATTATGAGTGAGCAGTAGGTTTGTTTTTAGGAGGAACATACTCAGAGTCCGAATCACTTGAGGATTCAAGAATGAGTCTCCGAGATGGCTTCTTCTGATTCTTCTACTTAGGTTGTGAAGGAGCAGCCTTGTCTGACTTTCGATTCTTGGTTGTTTGACCCTTGGTTGGTTTAGTGACTTTCGCCTCCTTCTGTGTCTCTGGTTTCTTTCCCCTCTTGGCTGGCTTGTCAGCTTCCTCTATGGAGCGAATCATGACTGGAGTGAGTTCCCGTGGGCCCGAAGAAGGATACTTCTTGTATTCTTGAAGAACATTGCTTGCTCAGACACGCAGGCATACATGGCTTCAGGGATCGATCCAGTGAAGGAATACTTGGTTGGATCTGTGACGATAATCTTTGTGGTGTGAAAGGTTGCAATAGAGGAAAGAAGAGAATCTGCCATGATTGGAAAGTGGAGATGATCCATTGCCCACTTTGTAATAAAGGACCAGTACCTGCCACATGAAATCTCTGAATGTCGTGATGAAGAATACAAGCTTTGAACCAGTAGTTGCTAGATGACAGTCCCATAGTCCAAATTAATCCCGTGATACAGCCCATAAAGCACAATCATAAATGACTTGCTTGCTCCATCTGAGTTGGCGCTTCGTTCTGATACACCTTTGAAAAGAAGAGTGAAAAGGCCATTCCATTGAGGAGGAAGGAAAGACTTCTTGAATTTGGTAACTGTGGTTAGGGTTTTAGTGTACCCCATTTGATAGACATGAAGAACAGTTGATCAGTAGTAATCGAGTCGTGGTTTACCAGAGTTGGTTCTTGAGAAAGACCAATTAGGGCACAGAAGCGAGTCTTGGAGATGGAGGTCTTCTCATTGTGAATATCAAAGTGAATCCTCTCAGCAACCTTGTCATAGTAAGCTATGGAATAGATATGAGAAAGGCAGGTCATGGGAACAACTTCGACCTTTGATAGAGCGTCGACAAGAGGTGAGTATTTGAGACATTCGACGACGTACAACATGTAGGGTTCATAGATGAAGGGTGTAAGGTCAATGATGAGGTTTGATGGTAAGAAGTTTGGAGTGAGCAGATGTATCATGAACAGAAGAGGAGTCTGCCATTGATGAAGCTTGAGAAGAAGAAGATGAATAGTGAGAGAAATCACCCTTATGCTTTGAGAGAATTTGTAAGTGATAAAAGGGTAAATAGGAGCGTGCCAAATCCTTTTATACGTACAAGTAAGAGAGAGAAATATCCAGCTGAGATCTTGGATTAATTAAAAACTGTGCCTGATGTGACGTTTCCTTTTTACATGCCATTCCATAAAAAGTGCTTTTTCAAATCGTCAAAACGATTGGATAACTGCTGACTCAGCCTTAACTTTATCCCAAACATCACCCACATATTTTACATGAACCGTCATCTCCTTTTAACTTTATTGAGCGGTGGAATACTTGTTGAAACGAAACTGTAACAAATAGGTCATCATTAATAGAACCAGATTTTGGAAAATCAAAGATTTTCGTGCATAGAGTGTGAAAGATAAAGAAATAAAACAAACTTTTTGTGGGTTTATGTGATGTCTTGTTGAGACATAAAGCAACTGATTCTGGGCACGAATCTCTTTCTCCAAAGTCAAGAGAGACTTTACAGTGTTTGTGTGGTTTCCCACTAAATAACGATCAAGTAATTGTGAAGAAGTATTGAAAGGCATCTTTTTAATTAAAGCTATAAAGGTTGGCTTTCACTTCAATTCATGATTTCGATACTTGATATTTGACGGAAACTGAACGAAGTACTTGTGAGACCAATGTGATCTGTTGAACAAGTGGGTAGGGGAGATATTCATTGACTTGTAGACAAACAAGAAATCTCAAAAAAAAAAAACTTAACTTGATCCTTGAGGAAGAAAAAATCTTGGTAATAGACATTTTCAGAAGGATCACTCAAAATAAAAAGAGATTTCATTCAAGAACGTTATCTTAGTGATGTTGTACCGTCAATTCATTAATGGTGTTGAGCTGTGGGTTTCACTTAGTACGTAGTGAAACGAAACTAAGATCATTAACACATATTTTTGTATAACCATAAACCTCAGTGGTAAATGATGAGAGTCTCAAGGGTTACTTTGATGAGATGAAGTGTAATGAAGAAAAATGATATAGGTGGTATAAGAAGCGAATGTACCTCTTCTATAAAAGAAGGACCAAGCAGAAAACTCTAAGCTCAATATGAGAAGAGTAAGGTAGCTCATGATCAGAGTGAATGTAACAGCCTAGTTTGGGAAAACATGATTTGTATGTATCATGTTATTAAGGCTTCACACAAAATCTGTAGAGGCTTTAGTCAACATGCAGCAACATGCATCTAGGGACACTTAAGAAGTTTATAGAAAAGAGGTTATACCTGCTGAAGGTTCATCATCGAGAGTAACACTTATACAAAAGAAAACGTTAGATAAAAAATAAAATAAAAGATATTTTTGTATTTTGTGAAAAATTTTAATTAAACGAAAAAGGAAAATATTTTTGGGTTTTATAAAATTAAAAAAATTGAAACAGATAAATATTTTTGTAGTTTTTATAAAAATAAAAAAATTAAAAGAAACATAAAATATAAGTATTTAAAAGTGTAACGACCGAAAAATACAACCAATTTTAAATTTTTCAAAAACAACTCGATTCCATTAAATCATTACAAAAAGGTTTTCAATACAAAACATTTAGCGTATTCCCAGAATCACATTACTACAAAATCATGAGGAGCGGTACGATCACGCCTTCGCCTTGCCACGGTCTCCTGAAGAACCTGAAAAACATAAAACCACAACTGTAAGCCCAAAAGCTTAGTGAGATATCCCCAAAATACCAACCACTTATACCATACACGCATAACATGCCACAACATATCTGATCACAGAACAGCCATGCACTTCGGGTCTACTGTGGGACTGGTCCGCCGCACCGGCCAACAGTCCACCTGGTCCACCCTCTGAGTCTAGCCATAACCTCGAGTCTGCAGTGTGATTGATCCGCCCGCACCGGGCCTATAATCCAGCTGGTCCACTCTCCGAATCTATCCACATACATAGAGTCTGCAGTGTGATTGGTCCGCCCACTCCGGGCCTTCAATCCACATGGTCCACTCTCTCTGAGTCTACAGTATGACTGGTCCGCCCACACCGGGCCTTCAGTCAGCTTGGTCCACTCTCCGAGCCTCGGCACGTCTGGTCCGCCCTCTTGGGGCCTACAACCTATCCGGACCACTCGCTGGGCCTTCGGGTCAACCGGTCCGCCCTGGGTATCTTGGCCTACAGCACAAAGTAGGACCCACCTCAACCCAACTCCAGTCCAAACAACCATGTGCACATAAACATATAATCATATAACAATTCACAGTCAACAAGCAGATCAAACAGATCACATAACAAATCATCATCCTAACCAGGATACCGACCTAACAGGTCACTAGCATAGCATCTCCCTATCTCTCAAGACACCGATCTCAATCAGGTCTCTAACATATACCATCCTAGCTCTCAGGATGCAAACATATCAAAACAGTAACATAACAACAACTACCCGGATCTCAATCCGATAAGGGCCGGCCTTGGTGCCTTAGACCCTGTTGATATAGTGAGGATAACTCACCTCGAAACTGTCGGCTGAAAGAATAGGATCTCGCTGCTCCAAACTCCGACACGATCTCCTCCACTGATCAACACCCAAGCACTGAACTCAATAAATACCCATAATTACCAAAATACCCCCGGAAGACAACTGATCAACCCTTGGTCAAAGTCAAAGTCAACTCCTGACTGACTCTACTCGCTGAGTCAACCCGATGACTCGCCGAGTCCCCAGGCTCAGAACTTCCCTCAATCCGCGACCTAACTCGCCGAGTCACCCCGAGACTCGCCGAGTCCAACAACTCTGAGTCCACTCGCACACAACTCACCGAGTCATCCCTTGACTCACCGATTCTTGACTCAACCAGAAAATATTGGGACTCTTAGACAAGACTCGCCGAGTCCAAGAACAAACTTGCCGAGTCTAAGGCTATCTTCAACTTACTCGCCGAGTTGTTCATACAACTTGCCGAGTTCCAGGCCATCTTCATCCAACTCACCCAGTTGTTCTTCCAACTCGTCGAGTCCAACCATGTGACTCGCTGAGTACCACCGGTCTAAATCCATACAAAAGCATTCCAGGCCATGCAATTGATCCAAAACATAGATCTAGCCTCCTACAACCCATCCATCACGTAAAGTGGCAAATTTTACGTGAATACAAAGAGATCTATTCATTTTGCACATTAGGGCTAAGGTTTGGGACATGATAGCTTCACTACACACTCAAACACAGGGACTTTCAGGCATTCCAACCCTTCTCCATTCCAGATCTGAGGTAGCAACCTCAGATCTAACCTCTAAACTCCAAAACACCAAAAGATAAGCTCCCCACATACCCCAAAATGATGAATCCAAGAATATCAGCCCAAGGATGAGATATTACCTCAAAAGAACGCCCCAACTGCAATGGAACTCTAATCCAAGGAAAGCCCCTTGCTCCAAGCCTCTTATTCTTCAAGATTTCCTCAACAATTGCTTCTCCAAGCTCCCAAATGCAACTTGATCCACTCACATACGAAGGTTAGGGTTTCTGGACTTGAGGATGAGTAAAGAGGCTGGGGAATGGATGTTATGTTCTTTATATAGGGCTCAACCCCAAGAATTAGGGTTTTCTCCACTCAGCGCCTACTTGCCGAGTCCATCTTACTGACTCGCCGACTCGGCTACTTAGCACGCGACCAAGTCGCGACTCTACTCGCCGAGTCCACCCATGGACTCGCCGAGTCGCTCTTTCCCAATTTACTCTTTAGCCCTTCAACTCTACTCTTGATATTTCGGGATGTTACAAAAAGAGTGTACAAAAGAATACGAAAAAAATGCCTTGATGTGAAAAAGAAGCGAACGAGTTCAGAAGGACCGAACCCAAAATAGACCGAGCATTCGGTTCATTTCGGTTCTTGGTCGAGCTGAACCCGAAATAGACCGAACCCGAAATAGACCGGGCGTTCGGTTCATTTCGGTTCGCTCTATTTCGCTTCTTACCTTTATTGAAGTGAAGGCGATTTTGGTATAGATTCGGCTTCCATTATTCCTAGGCCTTGCAAAATTCTATTGAAACATGCTTTAGGTAAAGCCTTAGTGAATATATCTACTAGTTGATCAGTTGTCCTTACGAAGTGAATTTCCACGTTGCCATCTTGCACGTGATCTTTGATGAAGTGATACCTCAGTGCTATGTGTTTTGTCTTCGAGTGTTGCACTGGGTTATGAAAAATCCTAATTGCACTTTCAGAGTCGCAATATAGTGGGATTTTCTTAATGTTCAGCCCATAATCTCTAAGCTGACTTTGTATCCATACAACCTGAGATGTGCATGAGGCAACAGCGATGTATTCAGCTTCTACCGTGGAGGGAGAAACACAGGTTTGTTTCTTTGATTGCCAGCTAACTAATTTACCATCGAGAAACTGGCATCCTCCATTGGTGCTTTTCGATCCAATCCACAACCACCTAAGTCATCATCTAAGAACTCTTGGACAAAGAAACCGGAGTTGGCTGGATACCATAGACCGAGAGAGGAGGTTCGCTTCAGATAGCAAAATATGTTTTTCACAGCTTGCATATGAGGTTTGCGTGGGTTATCTTGGAATCAGGCATAATAACAGACTGATAAAGCGTCATGTCAACGGTTGGCTTCTCCAACGAAGGTGTAAGCTTCGTCCCAAAAGTCATTGGAACTTTAACTTTGGAGTCTCCCATCATGCCGAACTTAGCAAACAATGTCTTTGTATATGCCTCCTGATTGATAAAAATGCCTTTGGGTCCCTGTCTAATGTTTAAGCCAAGGAAAAAGTTAATTGGACCCATTGAGCTCATCTCAAATTTAGTTTCCATCAACTTCCTGAATTCAGCTGTTAAGCTGGGATTCGTGGAGCCAAAGATGATGTCATCAACATAAATTTGGACTATCATAAGGTGGTTACCCTCTCTCTCACGAAAGAAGGTTGGGTCAACGGAACCTTGTTTGAATTTAGACATTTTTAAGAATCGGGTGAGAGTTTCATACCATGCTCTGGGAGCCTGCTTCAGGCCATACACCGCTTTGTCTAGGATGTAATAGTGATCTGGATGCTTTTCGTTCACGAAACCTGGTGGTTGCTCAACGTACACAGTTTCTTCAAGTTCTCCGTTGAGAAAGGCACACTTGACGTCCATCTGATAGACTTCAAAGTTTTTGTGTGCAGCATAGGGAAGAAAGATTCGAACTGACTATAATCTTGCAACTGGAGCGAAGGTCTCTTCATAATCAATACCTTCCTCTTGGAAGTAGCCTTTTACAACCAACCGATCCTTGTTACGAATCACATTCCCCTCCTTGTCCATCTTATTTCTGAATACCCACTTGAGACCGACAACCGATGCATCATTTGGAGTTGGAATTAGACGCTATACTTTGTTTCTTTCAAACTCATTTAAATTGTCTTGCATGGCTTGGACCTAGTCAGAATGGTCAAGAGCCGAATTAACAGTCTTCGGCTCAACTTTGGAAACAAAAGAATTGAAAATGCAAAACTCTACTTGAGAGAATAGTGCAACTTGTTTCGCTTTGATCTGTGATCGAGTTAATACCTTTTTTGAAGATTCCCCAATAATTTGACGTTAACGATGGTCTTTGGTCCATTTAACGAGAGGTGGGTAGTTTAATTCACAAGAGGGATCCAGTTCTGCATTGATTTCTTCTTTTAATTCAGATAGTTTATCATCATCATTGACATGTGTATTTTCCCCCTCGAATGATGCCACGAGTTCAATATCTGGATCAGAATGTTTCCCTTCGTTTGGATTTTCTGTAGAGCTAGATGATTGTGACATTGAATTCTCCCCTGGAATGAAGGACCTTGATCCTTTTGTAGAGATGGATCCTCTCCCTGGACAGAAGGACGGTTACCAGAAGGTTCGCTTAAGTTAGGCGTTTCGGTTGCTTTCGGTTGATCATCAGCCATCTTTCATGCAACATCGTCAATGACTTGCTTTAGACTGTCAGCTTTGTTATCTTTTGCCTTGGATTCAAAATCGATAGCCTTTTCAGGTTCATCAAAAAGAAGCATATATTGCTCAAACAGATTTGAGATAGGAGCTGTAACATGACTGGTCTTTAGAAAGATTTCCTGCAGTGCACCTTCAGTGGTCTTCATATTCTTGACATAGCTATCGTCAAAAGTGACATAGTATATCTCTTCAATCTTTTGAGAGCGCTTGTTCATAACTCTATAGGCCTTCGAGTGCAAGGATTAACCCAGAAATATTCCTTCACCAGCCTTAGCATCAAACTTGTTTCGATTCTCTTTGGAGTTGAAGATGAAGCATCTTGAACCGAACACATGAAAGAATTTCACATTCCGCTTGCGATTGTTCAAGATTTCGTAAGGAGTAATGGAGAATCGCTTGTTTAGATATGATCTATTCTGAGTGTAACAAGCAGCAGCAATAGCATCAGCCCAGAAATACAGAGGCAGTGAAGCGAAGCTTAGCATAGTATGCGCTGCTTCGCCAGAGGAGTGTATGGGGCCGAGAAATTATGAGTCGTTCCCTTGTCATCTAGAAAATCTTCGAAATCCTTGTTCTTGAATTCCAAGCCATTGCCACTCCTTACATTACGAACCACTTTCCTCAGTTGAACTTCTACCTGCTTTATGAAGAGCTTGAGCTTAGGTGTAGCCTCTAATTTTTGCTTCAAGAAGAACACCCATGTAAAGTGAGAGAAGTCGTCGATGATGACCAAAATGTACTTGTTCCCATCAATACTTTCAGTGGAAGATGGACCGCATAGATTGATATGTAACAGCTCCAATGGTTCTATCACCTTTTTGTTGATAATAGATGGATGACTTTGTCAACTTTGCTTTTCCCATTTCACAAGCTGCACATTGATGTTCTTTGTCGAATTTGAGAACTGCAAGACCTCGAACATGATCTCCTAAAACCATCTTGTTGATATCCTTAAAATTAAGATGAGAGAGTCTTCGATGCCATAACCAACTTTCGTCTGAGTGAGCCTTCGTTAGTAAGCAGACTGCTGGTTTCCCTCGAATTGGATTGAGGTTTAAAGGGATTTCCCCCTTTCACTTTGATTTCAATAGAATGTTATTTGACTTCTTTTCGACTATCTCTGAGCCTTCATCGTCAAACGATACCTTCAATCCGGTCCTAACTACCAGCTGTGATACACCGATAAGGTTGTGCTGCAATCCTTCAACATATGCGACCTTTCTTATTGAGAAATCACCATTCATAATCATTCCATAGCCTTTGATAGTTCCATACGAATTGTTTCCGTACTTCACAGTTCCACCATCCTTGAGAGACCGAAACTCTCTCAGTTCTTCCTTTCTTCATGTCATGTGATGCGAGCAACCACTATCAATATACCATTCTTCGTCAAACTGCTTGTCACTAATAATCTGCAAAATATTAACCAGATTTAGGAACCCAAAGTTTCTTGGGTCCTTGTGAGTCTTTTACAGGACAGAGAATAGTAAGAGAAATATCAACCAAATAAGTTCTTTTAATTAAAGTTGTTTCATCCTTTCTTTTTATTGTGAAAACTTTAATTTTGTTTGGGTTAGGTTCATTAGACGTAGATTTTGAGATTTTGACGTCTGCCTTCTTTTGGTTCTTTTCTGGGCATCTATTGTCTTCTGGAAAGAGCTTTCCTTTTCCCTTTAAATCTTTTGAAGGATAAGAATTAGAATGAGAATGAGAAGAATAGGGTTTAGAAGAGATATTGGACCGTTGATTATTACTCTTCCTTGGTTGAGAACATGAACACTCTTCCCATTTTTCTTCTTATTGAACTTAGGACCGAACTCATTCAGTGGTCCCGGCACGTACCTACCCTTTACTTTCCATGAGGTTTTCTGAGATAGGCCTTTTGTTTCATCAACGTTATCTATTGGTGCTGACCAGAAGAACTCTTCACATCCAGCTGCATTATCTTCTTCTACCATAGAAGTCAGTTCTGTTGTTTGTTGAGGAGTGACTCCTTGAACTGTGTAGACCTGATTGGGAGTAGTTTGAACTTTTTGATACACCACAACCTTTGCCTTTAGAATTTTGGTCTTGTCTGTCGATGAGCGAGCGAACTCAACGGAATTTTCAGAAATGAGATTTTTATGAGTTTCGGGTTCGCTTTTGACAAATTCATAACCGTCCACCATATCCTCTACAGAGATTTCACTCAGATCATCATCCTCATTAAGTTCAGATGCATTTTCAACATTAATTTTATTTTCTCAACTTAGTTTGGCATTCAATGAGTAAAATTTTTGTACAGTTTCGGTTCTTAACTTCAATATATCATTTTCATCTAATAGATTTTTGAGCATGTCCTTATGTTCTTTGGACTTTATGTAGGACTCTATTTTGTCAAGACCAATTTTGTATGCAGGAGAGACTTCATCAGAAGATACAACATTTTCATAGCTGTAAGCTTTGGAATCGACTTCATCCTCCTTTAACTCAAGGAAGGGTAAAATCATGCGATGTATCTTCTTTCCTATTTCACAATGGAGATGCAATTGAGTGATATTAAAATAAAGTCTTTTAGCAATTAAAAAAAACATTTCGCTATTTTAAAAGCTTAAGATTGTCTCGTTGCAAATAAATTGATTCATCCTTAGACCTAATCAACTCTTTCTCCTTCTGCTCAATCCACATCCTCCTTTCCTCACTCTTCGACGATATCCTACTAATTTGACCAGTCAGGTTAGAGTTTGTGACACAAGTTTGGGTAACACTACTACTTATACTAGAAAATTTAGATTTTAAGCTATTTAGTTCCTTTTCATAGTTAGTAACAGGTATTTTCAGAGAAGCAAGAATATTTTGTACCTTCTTGATCAACTCATCACATTCGTTGATCTGTGCACTGACAGGCTTCGCAGCAAAACACCTATCCTTTCGCTCCTTCTCATCTTCTATCCTACCATCAGTAGTATATCCTCTCATATGAGATACTCCTTCTATCACCATCAAACACCTTCCTACAGCAAGTTCTTCTTTCACCAGCATCGCCTTGCCATGAGTGGGTTTTCTTACTTCTTCGTCCTCTGAATCCGTGGACCACACTTCCACTCCACCGAATTCATCATTGTTACATGTATCATGTACAATCAAAGCATTCATGGTTTTATTGTAAGCAGCTGATTTTCTTTTCTTGATCCCCTCCAATCGTCTCAGGAGGCTCACTTGCTCATCATCTTCATCTATCTTTTCTGCGTTTTTCTTTAGCATACAATCTTTGGCGAAGTGATTCTTGCTTCCACAATAATGGCTATCAAATCCCGAGTCACCACCAATTTTCTCCTCTTCCTTGGATTCTTCTGACTTCGAACCTATCTTCGGTTCCTCCTTCACCTTTTCAGAACTGTAACTTCCCTTCCAGTTTCAGTTCTTGTTGGCTGGGAACTTTATTTTGATGCACTTTCTAGGGTTGGACACCATCAGAGCATACTCTTCACTGGTTCAATCATAGTCAGCAATATCCAATTCTTCTTCTTCTTCAACATAGCTTTTCCCTTTTGAAACAAGGGCTAACGAACTCAAACTGGAAACCACGTTCGTTTCCTTTGACTAAGCACTTTCATGGGACTTCAGTGGGACTTTTTTGAATTTATTGTGCCACAGATAGGAGTTTGATCACTTGTGTGACCCGAAATCTCATGCACAATTTCCTCAATGACACAATTATTACTTAGATTATGAAGTCTACCGAAGTGGGTTCTGATATCTTCGTGAAAAGTCTTGTCATTGACTGTGAAATGAAATTCTCGGTCCGGAGGGACATACAGTCGATCTTTGTTAAACCAAGGTGAGGAATACTTTGCGGTAGGATATCCATAGGACCAACCCCAATTGTATGTATTGTCCACAGTTCCATTGTTTACCAAATTTGCAATAGCTTCACTTTCATTAAACAATTTTTCTATTAATAGATTTAAGTGTACAATCTCACTCTGAGCTAAATCTCTTTGGTTCAAAGCTATCTGTAGTTGTGTTTCACTCAACATTCTTGCATCTTTTTCTAGCTCTAAGTCCTTTTCTAACATGGCCATTTTGAGTCTTTCATTGTCCAGTCGTCCTCTTACATGAAACATCTCTTGCGACGCTATGTTCTTCTCATCTAAGGCTTTGCTGTAGTCTGTAAGGACGACAGCACATGTGTCATTAAGATTGTCTATGAAGGGTTGACAGTCATGCAAGTTGTAGTTTAGAGTTTGAATCATCAGTTTTACATGTTCGACGATGCTTAGTGTTTCATCTTTTGCCATGTAGCAGTAGTTCTTTTCTAGGTTTGTAGACCCATCATCATCAGCAGTTGCTAGCATGCAGGTTTTGCCTTTTTCCTTTGATATTGTTGATGGCTTCTTCTTCATCTCTGGATGACCAAACTTGATGGTCTCTTTTGACATGAGCTACGTATGCCCTAACTTTTTCCTTTTCCTCCAATTCTTGAGCCATTCTAAGGTAGAATGCTCTATCTTTCACCACATTTGTTTTGCAATCTTTTGCAAAATGATTCTCTATGTTGCACTTGTGACATATCACAACATCACTTTTGTCTTATGAGGGAGTACCGAAGTCAGTGGTTTGAATGGGATGCGGTGCCTCCTTTGGTTGAGTATTTTGAGATGGTGGTGGATGAGAACTTTTGGAATAACGAGAGTGATTATTCTGTTGGTTGAAGTTACGATTGAATGGAGGTTTGTTGAATTGTTGATGTTTACGAAAAGAGGGAGGTGGTAGCCGGTTGAAATGTTTACTAACAAGAGCAATAGCCTTCTGAAATTCTTCTTGATCATCATACTCTGAGTCGGCTTCGTATGACTACGGTGTAGTGTCATACAAGGGAGAGTAGGATTTATTATGTGGAGCTTGTGCTACAAGAGCGAGTCGTCCTCAGAAGTCAGCACAGTCTTTGAGTATGGTGGATTCTTATGCTTCCGGTTCCCCGTAGAGCTTGTAGATAGACAAGGAATGAATCTTTCTATCTCCTTGAACTATCATCTTAGCAGTAGTCCAATGTCTTCCCAAACCGTTGATAAATTGAAGGTTTGTTCCATGGTTACTGCGGATGGTGCCAACATTCGATAACTTGGTGACTATCAGATTGAACCTTTTGAAGGAGTCTTCTAAGCTTTCTCCAATATAAGCTTTGAAATTGTTGGGTTCATTGAGTGCAGTTGTGAGCTTCTTATCTTGAGTTTGTTCTGAGCCTTCGTACAAATTCTTGAGAACTTTCCAGATCTCTTTTGTTGATTTGCAGTTTAGGATAATGTTGAAGTTGTTAGGGGCAACTCCATAAGAGATTTCATAAAAAGCAACAACGTTATTTTCCATTTTATCGAGATCATCTTTAGTGGGACGGTTCATGACTGGTTGTCCTCCTCCTAGTCTGGTTGTGGCGCCATCAGTTTGAACTGGTGTAAGAACAGGGACATGTGGTCCTTCTTCTACGGACCGCCATACATCTCTACCAAGTCTCCTTAAGTATCTTTCCATTCTCTGAGACCAGTGATGATATTCATTTGCCACCAATATTGGAGATCGATTTGAACCACCAACATTGTTGGAAACATTTAGAAATAATGCTTGTGCCATTTTTCCTTGTTTTTATTTTGTTTTTTTTTTAAAAATGAGCTTCAGTGGTAAAGAAAGCTCTTTAAAAATTAGAGTTTTTTTTTTCAAAAAGCAACCACTATGGCTTTGATACCAATTGTTGATAGAAAAACTTGAGACACACTTGAACAAACGTTAGAACAAGTATAGTTGCGGAATAGTTAATCTCAAAGGATCATGGAAGCTCAACAATAATAATAAGTTAGAGTTAGATGGTTAGAAAGTTAGGTGTGGAAATGTAAGGAAATGTAAATGACAGCAGGTGATATATCAAGTATACACATAAGTTGATTCATAACATGGAATGCATTCAAACCAAGTTAGTAAGCGAGATCAAACTTAGTGATTAAGTCAAGAATGACTTGCTCCGAAGAGAAATAATATTCAGTTACGTTCTGGTGAACTTTGAGAGTAAGGAGAGATTTAAGATGTGTAATTGAGAGATGTAATTGATAGACTCAAAGATAATTTAAATGAGAAAGATTGAGCTATATTTATAGAGACTCACATATTACATTTGTCCTATCTGATAAGAGTAGCCATGCAAGGCATACTGGACAAAAGAGTGTATACTAAGACAAACAGATAAAAGACTAATCTAACAATGTAAGATAGTGACTGCGGATGATGATGACTGCGGATGCGGTAGTTGATCGAGGATGACTGCGGATATTGAGAGTTGTGGTAGACGAAGTTTAAGAGGGTCACTTCCATGATTCAACAGATGGTAGCGTAAGAGTATCAGCAATAAAGGCATCGTCATCATCAAAAATTATTTCTTCTGAGAGTTCTTCGTTGGCATCCAAGTGCATAGAATCAAGATGATTCATTGGAGTTTCTCCGGAAGTGAAGTTCAAATCATTGATTTCGTTAGAAGGAGAAACAAATGGTAAGTTGCTTTGTATAGCCCTGTTTCGCATTGAGATGAGAGTTGCTTCAACTTGGGACCTGGTGAGTTCCTGATGCTTTGAATGCACCCTGTCAAAATAATCTTCCCAAAGTAGATCATGAGCACCTGGTCTTCCTGTACCCTTATCGGGTATCATACCAGTCGAGGCACTAGAGGTTGGAGGGATTACTCCAGCCTCGAAATGATTAGGGTCAGGAACAGGGGTTTTAGACCTTGCGTGTGTAGAAGAAGGTGGGGGTAGCACATGTCACACGTGGATTTTTTCAGAGGGGGGCAAGGAACTATGGTCAACACCGACATCACCTTGTTAGGAAGGTGAAGGTGGATTGTGTGGAGACTCCCCGTGAGTATGTGATTATGTGTTTGAAACTCCGAGGGGTACCTCAGAAGAGTGGGAAGGAGGGCTAGAAGGATGGACAAAGTCAGCCAAATTGTCCTTGGATCCTTCCTGTTGAGAGGAAGAACCAACTTTGGTTTTATTTTTGGCCTTAGGCTTTGAGGAATCGGATTTTATCTTGGTAGACTTCTTTTTCTTGCTTTCAGATGGAACTGCCTTGCCCTTGTATGAGATGGGCTCAACAGAGACATGGGTAGATTGTGTAGGGCTATACACAATCGAAGTATCTAAGTGTCGTTTCAAATAAATGGACTCGGATGGAATTTGGGGTAACATGTGTTTGGTAAATGCGTAACAGGTCCGAAAGACTTTTGGTCTGGAAGATGATATGATTTAATAGTTTTGATAGTGAGAAACACCTCTTCCGGAATGATGTTGATAGGCATGGGCTCTTGGCATTCTTTGTACAGTTGTTGAATGGTAAGAGCCCAAAATCGAGGGCTTAAGATCTCATGTGGCTTGCGGCTGATGGAAAACATCCAAAAGTCATATCATAGCACTTTAGAGAGATCAAATGCATTTGTCTCCTGGAAAAGATGTTGTAAACTACATACAACCAATCCTTACTTAGAGATTCAGTTCCGCCATGTTGGCCCGATAGTCCTCTAATAATGAAGTGCACGAGAACATTCCATAACCCTGATACAACCGACTTCTTGAACTTCTTTGGTTTGTACTCTTCATTGTACCCGATGTAATTTGGAAATGACTGAAACTCTTCAGTCGTTGGTTCTTGAACATTGAAGTTTTATGGGTTTTTTGCAACTCCAATCGCCTTCAATATATTCGATTTATGAATAGGCATGATTCTATCTCTAGTAATTATTGTTTCAAGAAAGTCGTTTTCGATCTTGATGTGTTCAAATGTCGTTGAAGAAAACGAAGAGGGAGTGGTGGGTTGGGAACCTTCCTGAGTGGTACAGAGATTGGATCAAGAGTAATGAGCTTAATCATCACTCGAATCAATTCATCATAGCCATTTGGATCCAGAGAGAAAGTTGAGTGGTATCCCTGAGAAAGGGTTCTATAGACATGGAAGAGGATGATCCCTTGAGCGATTTCTTCTTTGTAACAATTTTGTGTTTTTTAGGAGCAATTTGAGTGTTTTTGGTGGGAGATAAAGACACCATTATTGAAAAAGCTTGAATGATCAAAGAACAGTTGAGAGAAAAGACTGGAGATGAAGTTTTAGAGAGCATGACGGGTAAAAGGGTTTTCAATGGGCTTTTATAGGTTCAAGAAAAAGAGTGGGTCGGGTTGAAAAGTAATGATGATATTTGGATAAGGGAACGGGCCACATTAAATGTGTTGCCAAATATGGTACTGACTTGACCTATACTAACTAAAGCAACCGTAATTTATCGTGAGAAATGGAAACCGCCGTTTATGACATGATGTGCGCTTTTGGGAGACGTGGAGCAAGTTTCGAGAGAGAAAAGATAATCATCATTTAAAAGTAACCGTTTTAAAAAAAGAACATTTCACCTTAAAACCTTTTGGACTTCATCATGTCATTTGATTTCAGAATCTTAGTGTTCTGGAATGTTTTGGATAATGATTTTTTAACATGAAGGTCCAGGATGAAATTTTGAGAAATTCTTCTTTTTCAATCATGGACTCAACTTTCTCACTTGACACATCAAATTTTCTGAAATTAAAATGTGCATTTTCAAACTTATTTTTTAATGTGTCAAGCTCGTTAGTCAGGTCAGCAAGTAGTTTCTTAACATAGTTATACTTTTCACATTTGTTATTGTATTCTTCCGGAGTTCCCTAAAATCCTTCGTTTTGGCCTATAATTGTTCTTTAAGAGGTCTCTATCCCTTCCTAAAATTATAACCTTGATACTTAAGGTCCTCACTTTCTCTACGCAATAAATCAATTTGATCGCGCAGAAATTTAACATTATACATACATTTTTGAGAGCAAGAAATTTCACTGACCTCTTTCTTCTTAGGAGTGGTAGGCACCATGAAAGCAAATTGCAACTTCATCATTTATGCTTTAGTATCCTCTTTAGGATTTTCACCTGGAATATCACTTATTTGTGCAAGATTTGTCGTTTCAGGTCCTGAGATGTTCAATGCTTTTATCTGTTCCTCCCAATCAAATGCTTGAGCCACGACTGCCAAATTGCACCATGAAAGCAAATTGCAACTTCATCATTTATGCTTTAGTATCCTCTTTAGGATTTTCACCTGGAATATCACTTATTTGTGCAAGATTTGCCGTTTCAGGTCCTGAGATGTTCAATGCTTGTATATGTTCCTCCCAATCAAATGCTTGAGCCACGACTGCCAAATTTGCAGTTTCACTGTTGGATGTTGTTCCTCTGTTGTTCACCGCATGCACAATTTTCCTGCCATTATTCTCCTTTCTATCTGGTTTTGGACACTCACGAGCAAAATGACCAGGCTCATTACAGTTGAAGCAATGAGGTTGCCCATATTAATACAAACTTTCTTGTCTCCATTCATTCCTCACTTGTTCTTTCCCATCATCTTGGCAAATTGTTTAGCTCTGAATACAGCCATGGCAATTTGCTAGGTGATATCCATTTCCTCAACATCTTTCAGATGGATTTGGTCAAGATCAGCAGATGAAATTTGAGGAGGCAACTCTCTAGCTAAGAACGCATTGTAACAATTCACGAGACAAGAGGCTAGAGCCAGAGTTTCTTCAACTTTCTTGGGAGTAGATACATAGGGAGGAGCTTTTGAGGAAGAGGCTGAATGTGGAACAACATGAGTTTGTGGATGAGGAATGGATGGTGGAATAGCATGGGTTTGTGGTACAGTGAAAGCTTGAGCTTATGGAGTGGTGAATGATGAAAAGGCATTGTTCGATGAAATTCCTAGATTAGCTGTTGAGTAGAAATTCACATGGTTTATCTCACGTTACTTATCATCCATATCATAAGCTTTTATGACAGCCATTATTTAAGCAAGAGTGAGTATATTTAGATCTTTGGTTTTCTTGATAACAGAGACGTTCATGTCCCATGACTTGGGAAGAAAGTTCAACAATTTCTTTTTAATCTCTGAGCATAGTGCATAAATTCCAGCAGTACTCATTTTTGTGGTAAGAGTAATAAATCTTTGCAATTGTGCCTCCAGAGTCTCTCCGAAAACATGGTTGAACATGTTAAAATTTTGACGGAGCATGTCTTGTCTGCTCTGTTTCATGTCTTACAGTGCTTCCCACAGTACTTTTGTTGAATCATACTCCCTGAATCATTGTGCAATGTCAGGGGATAGAGCCATAGTTAGAGCTGCAACTGCCTTTTCCTGTTCTTCAACTTTCTCAAAATCCTCATCAGTGTAGTTTTCAAATTTTTTGTCAATTATGGTTCCATTTTCCAGAGTAGTGGTGATTCTAACTAGACCCTTAAGAATATTGTGCCAAATCTTGAAATCTTTCATTTTGATGTACTTTTCGATCATGTATTTCCATTCTGGATACCCTTTTGCAGATAAGAGACGCGGAATTCTCGTAGTAGTTCCCATGATTGAGTCTAGTTCTTGATGAATTGCACTGTGTTATGGTTCCATTTTTTTTTATTTTTTTTAATAAAAAATAAAACTTGTTTAAAGAACAAAGAAATTCACAATTGAAAAAGATTTACAACCGAAAATGGTTTACAGTCGAAAAAGAGTTCACAACCAAAAATGGTTCACAGTCGAAAAGGGTTCACAACCGAAAACGGATTTCGGCCGAAAATGGTTTACAATCGAAGACTGTTTTCAGCCGAAAACTAATGAAAAGAAGTCAACCGAAAACGTCCAAATTTTGATGAAAAATACGATTTCAAGCAGATTTTCGATCCTTTTGGCCTTGAATTCACGATCAATAGAAAAAACCCAACAACAAGGCCTTGAATTCACGATCAATAGCAAAAACCCAACAACAACATCAACAACAATGAATGATTTGCAATAAGAAGATTGATCAACACCGAAAATGGATACCAAATCATCCAAAAACAAGCTTGATCAAGTTGACACTAGATTGGCTCTAATACCAATTGTAAGTCCCCAAATTAAGAACCAACTAGTGATCAACAAACAAACAGGCCAGAATGATAAAGCACATGAAGGAGTAGAAACATAATTGATCCAAATTGCACATGATTTGTATTAAGACAACCGTCAGGTACAATGGACAATACATACACACAGTTGACCGAAAACAACTCCTGACAACTGACAAGCTTGGACACTATTTATAGGGAACAGTAACAGCAAAAAAGTTTACAGCCGAAAACACCACATGGACCGAAAACGAGACGTTTTCGGTCCACCCAACTGAAAACCCACAAAACAACTATATTAAGTGTAACTAAGCATACAAAACATAAATGCCTAGCTCAAACCAACAAAACATGTCCTAACAGTTTGACATAGAATTTAATTGAACACATCAATTGAGTCCTGGCCGGGCCTGACACATAAGTCAAAACAAAATCATCGATGGGCCCAAGATATCACTTTTAATCCTCTAAGGATAAAAGGAACAGATAAACTTCAAATTTTATGGTTGTACTAATTACTTGTTAAATTATACACACCAACATGTTTTATAACATCAAGTTACTGATGCGTTTTCTTATTAGCAATGCACAACCAGCTCGTAATCAACAACGCATATATCTTGGTTTGAAGATTATGTGATATTATCATCTCACAATCACTCGTGATAAATTCCATGAAGTGATTCATATGATCGTGGGTTTAATCCAATACTCGAATCTTATTTCAGGGACACTCATGAACATTGTAGCAAACTTTTGCTATGTCTAAACACTTTAGACAATCTACAAGCCAGTTCATGACAGTCTAACCTCATAGCTTACTTCCAAAGTACGATTGACTATGGATAGTTCGAATAATCATATTATTATGGAAGTCAAAACATGCAAAAGTTAAACATAAAATAAACAATTGACACAAGACAGTAAGCTTTACTTATAAAAAAACCCTTATTATTTAATCATCAAAGGTCAATTACATTTGTTTATTACAAGTTTGTAACTGCCTATCTAATCACTAAAACTAATATCGTCTCTTAGGCCAATGCTCTTAGGATGCTGCAAATGCTTAACTCTACTCAACCCCTTCGTAAGGGGATCTATTGGGTTCTCCTATGATGATACCCTCTTTACTACGAGGAGTCCCTCTTCTACTCGACCTCTTAAGAAGTTATATTTTTGTTCAATGTGCCTGGATCTACCATGATCCCTTGGTTCATTGGATAAGGCGACCGCACCCTCGTTGTCACAGAAAATCTCCATAGGCTCCTTTACAGCTAGTACAACTCCAAGGTCTTCGATGAAGTTCTTTAGACATATTTACTCCTTTAACTCTTTGCTTGCTTCTATGTACTTTGATTCACATGTTGAATCAGCTACAGTTTCCTGTTTGTAACTTTTCCATGTTACAGCTCCTCCATTTAGGGTAAATACCCAGCCCGACTGAGAGCGGAAATTATCTCTATCTGTCTGAAAAATGGCGTCACTATACCCTGTCACTCTTAAGTCATCACTCACACCGAGGGTAAGGAACCAGTCATTAGTCCTCCGTAGGTACTTCAGAATGTTCTTTACTACTATCCAATGAGTTCTACTGGGATTCCCTTGATATCGACTAACCATGTTCAAAGCAAAAGCCACATCAGGGTGAGTACATGTCATAGCATACATGATCAAGCCAACAGTAGAAGCATATGTCTCAGAGGTACAGACTTATCAATTGGTTCAATAGGAATCTCATCCTCAAGTTGATTTCTACTATTAGAGGTTCCTTCATCTCTTAACTCTTGAAGCTCTTCAAGAACAATTTTCCACCCACTATCCTCTTGGCATATGAGTTCTCTTTCACGAAATACACCCCTTCGCGATACGAAGACCGCATTCTCACTAGGTCTATAGAACAAATACCCAAAGGATTTTTGTGGGTAACTAATGAAAATACAACGCCCACTATGAGGTTCAAGGTTGTCGTGAGTCTTACGTTATACGAAAGCCTCGCAACCCCACCCCTTAATATGTGCTAACGAGGGATCCGTCCCTGTCCACATTTCGTGAGGTGTTTTGGAAACCTTCTTAGTTGGGACTAGATTAATGTCACACCCCCAAACCGGAACGGCGGAAACATTCGGGGGTGGATGACTTCATGTAGCACCGTAACAATTGAATAAATAGTAAAGAAAGCAATATAACCATCATATATATAATTGAAAGTTTACATTGTTAAAAGGTACATGTTCAAAACCAATTACAATATGATGCCAAAATATGAATTTAAACTGGCGACGCTGCGTCCCTTCTTCAAAAGCTGTTTGTTACCTGTTATTACTGAATCCCTGGGACAGACAAGTAGTTTTGCAAGAGTAGATCAGCATTTAAGCTGGTGAGTTTCATAAGTATTAAATGACAATATTTGTATGAACTAAAGTGAAATGGTTTGTTTTTGTTTGTTTCTTCCTAGAAAATCCCATATTTTCTACTGATATAAATGTAGCCTTCTATCAAGACCAATGTTTGTTTCTAGAAAGTTATGTTTTTCCGTATGTGGGTGGCAGTTTAGAAGTTCCAAAACTACAACACAAGAATGCTTTTCATGCCTAAAGTCGTTAATTTATGTACGTGTAAAGTCGCCAAGACGTCTGAAAAACCCCGTAAATCAATGTGTTTTTAATACTCCATGTGAGTTTTATAACCATGGTATTGACAGGAATTGCCTATACACAACGTTCTTCAGGTGTTGGAATGTTCTGACGTTTGTCACCCCAAATGGTGTACTGTAGCTAACAGTCAGGGCGCGGGGTTGTCAATCCCATATAGATCTATACACAAACACCATCAGAGTAAGTATCTTAACATGGCCATTCCACCAAGTTAAAGCTCTATCAGTAAGCGTGTAAGTTGCAAACTTGACATTGTTGTGCTCGGGACAGGAGCTGATTTCAAAGACTGATTATGTCCTTTCGATCTATTGCCTCAAAATCATCACACCACCAGTTCCATTAAACATCCGGGGTTTGGCATTCATAAAGTCTATATAGGTGCACTCTCGGGTTGCCCATGACTCTCGCCATGGTTGGAAGGAAGTGTGCCAATTCCCGAACCAGTAGTAACAGGGGTATTGATTTGTGACATGGCAGCCGCCACAGCTGCTGTGACTATTACTTGGAACATGGAAGCATCAAATTGAGGAGGTGGAGGTGGTGGTGGCATAGGTGCTTCCCCACCGTTGTTTCATCTCGGGTTTCTACGCGGAGGCATCCTTCAACTATAGGTTGAGAAGATAAAGATAAGAATTTCATATCATAGAAAATGAATGTGTCTCATGAACTAAATCGCTATAGTTCAACAACAGATGATAGTATGAATCTCAAAGATAGAAGAATGGAAGTTATTTGTAAATCCGAATATATGAAACAAGCGTATGGTTTCTCCATAATATTTTAAGGATTGAACGAAATACTCAATGTAGTAATAATAGCGTGCCATTTATATTAATATAATAGTTGATACAACGATCACGAAAATTTGACCCCTATAAGGGTCTCCAGTTACAAAGTTTAAGAAAAATAAAACTTTTAGCCGAGGTCCTAACTTATAACAAAATTTGGGATTGGCAAGCACTACTTGCGACGTAGGTTGCGCTTGGAGCTTGACTCTGCATCCGATTGCTTTGATTCCATAAGACTCCTATAGAAGGCAGCTTGTTGCTCCCTCATCTCAAAGAGGGTTGCAATCATTTGAGCTTGGAATGATTCGTTTTGGAGTTGGGCATTGTCCTGAGATCTGTCTAGCCTACGGATGTCGGAGGTGTGAATCTGTACTTCCACGTTGACTTCCCGAATCCGGCTAGCTTGAACTACAGATTGGTAGGACTAGTTGGCTAGTTTTCCCACCATGACTGGGAGTGCTCGATCGGCTGAACCTCCTCCTCGGACATCGTAGAAGTCTCGACACATGCCGTAGGGAGGGCGTAGATTTGTTGTTGGCTCCAATGGTGGAGGTGACTTCCCCAAACGAGAGTCGGTCCTTGAAAGTTTCTCACGAAGACGGGAGGTTATGCGGGTGGTGGGTTGATTACTTCTGGCTCTGAGTCGGTACCGGAGTCCTCCTTTACATCCAATTCTATGGGTTCTTTGTCCTCCTCGGGATCCTCTTCGATCCATCCCCCGTTGCCTTGGTTGGGATAGTAGGGGTCGCCGGGGCGATGAAATCCAGCCATTTGACTGTACGAGAATAGGGTTATAAGAATTGAATAAAATTTGGAACATGTAAGACTAAACATGTATGTTAAACTATTTTATGTATCAAATACTCCTATAGTATTTAAATTCATGTGTTTGATTCTTGTGATGTTTTGGGAAGTTTTGACTTGTTGCTCACTATGAGCATTCCTCGATATACATTGGTCCGATCTCGGATAAATATAGTTGATCATGCTATATTTGGCCCAAATCTGATTACATATATCGAGTCTTAATCGTAGTGTCCAACTTGTCTAAATACTTCTTGTATAGTTATAATCATGAAAATAAGTTGTTGTATGCATGTATTTGTACTTAAATGAACTAACAATTTAAGTTAAACGAAATGCGGCTTAGGCGTAAAATAAAAAAAAAATGTTTTGTCAAAGAGTATTAGTCCCTTAAGCATTTATAGTTTGTATATCTTATGTGGTTCAATATACTTAGTTCACTATAAACAATGCTCTGATACCAATTTGTCACACCCCCAAACCAGAACAGCGGAAACAATCGGGGGCGGATGACTTCATGTAGTACCGTAACAATTGAATACATAGTAAAGAAAGCAATATAACCATCATGTATATATAATTGAAAGTTTACATTGTTAAAGGGTACATGTTCAAAACCAATTAGAATATGATGCCAAAATATGAATTTAAACTGGCGATGCTGCGTCCCTTCTTCAAAAGCTATTTGTTACCTGTTATTTCTGAATCCCTGGGACATACAAGTAGTTTTGCAAGAGTAGATCAGCATTTAAGCTGGTGAGTTTCATAAGTATTAAATGACAATATTTGTATGAAATAAAATGAAATGGTTTGTTTTTGTTTGTTTCTTCCTAGAAAATCCCATATTTTCTACTAATATAAATGTAGCCTTCTATCAAGACCAATGTTTGTTTCTAGAAAGTTATGTTTTTCCGTATGTGGGTGGCAGTTTAGAAGTTCCAAAACTACAACACAAGAATGCTTTTCATGCATAAAGTAGTTAATTTATGTACGTGTAAAGTCGCCAAGACGTCTGAAAAACCATGTAAATCAATGTGTTTTTAATACTCCATGTGAGTTTTATAACCATACTATTGACTGGAATTGCCTATACACAACGTTCTTCAGGCGTTGGAATGTTCTGACGTTTGTCACCCCAAATGGTGTACTGTAGCTAACAGTCAGGGCGTGGGGTTGTCAATCCCGTATATACCAGGGGATTCTGGTATATGACACAGGACTTGAAATGTGTACTCGAACGTACGTGAAGTCTAATGTCTCATAAAATTTAGTATAAAACAGATTTATGTATGAAAATGTTCGTTTGTTCTTGTATATGAATGTATCTCTTTGAAATAATCTTTCTAGTATGTAAAAGTTCGTGATGTTCTCGTAAAACTATACCTATTATAGTTTTCTAAAGGTGTGTCTCGTTTGTATAGTAAACCCTAGTGAAATGCTCACTTGTTATGAAAGTATAACTTTTGTAGTGCCAAAAATGGACACATATACATACAATACAAGCAGAGTGATTGATTTATATATATATATATATATATATATATATATATATATATATATATATATATATATATATATATATATATATATATATATATATATATATATAACACAACATTTTTCATTTCAAAAGACAAGATGTTATCGTGATATATTTTGCATACGAAAGTTTCCCTATAATAGTTATAAATCACATATGATTCCATTGATAAAAAGTGTATAATGAAACTTTATATAACACACAAAGTGGATCCAACAAAAGGGTTAAACTAAATTGGGTTAATGTTACGGTCAGCACTTAATTCCTTATTGAAATTGTAGTTTTAACTTTATTTTTTGGATCAATTGAAATGATCATTTTATATGTAACTTTGTAGTGTCCAGTTCAGCCCGGATCTACCGAATGTGGCTACTACATGCTAAGGTTCATGAAGGAGATAGTGGAAGAAGGAATTGAAGTGTTGGTCAAAGACAATGTAAGGATATAGCATTCTACTTTCATTACTATAATTTATGGCATCCTTACTGTTATAGAATATGTGCTTTCATTCATTTGAAAATACAATGCTTAGTTGTTAAAATATAGCAACTTACTGTTACAGAATATGTTAATATGCTATTTTTTATTAATAAAAACAATATGCAAATGTTTTCACACATCGGGGATGGCAAAGCTGAGTACACAACTGCTGATATCGATGAGATACGTGAAGAATGGTCAACATTTGTTACAGGCTTCATTTATCGATGATATGTATGGTCTTTTGACAATGTATCCGCAAAACAATGTTATGGTTAACCACTAATGCTAGGTATGGTCTTTTGACATGTGTAATGCTAGGTAGTCTTTTGAGACACATGTACAATTTTTTTGCTAACTTTTAGTAATGTTACTTAAGGTAACATGTAGTTACAACTTAGGTAATTCAACATATATGTAAAGTTGTTTGACGTTTAGATGAAAATGAATGTTTTGGTATATTTGTCATTTATTATGTGTATTCACGTTGTAAATGTGTGTTGTAAATGCACGTCGTAAAAACGTCGTAAAGGTGCGTAGTAAAAATGAGAGACGTAAGGTTACGACATGCGAATGAGCGTCGTCTTCCTTTATGACATGGCCTTCCTTGACGCGCATTGCGTATCATAAGAGCGCGTCGTCTCTAGACGACGCGCATATGATCGTCATCTTCCTTTATGACATGGCCTTCCTTGACGCGCATTGCGTATCATAAGAGCGCGTCGTCTATAGATGACGCGCATTTGCACGTCGTCTAGCTTTATGACATGGCCTTCGTTGACGCCCATTGCGTATCATAAGGGCGCGTCGTCTCTAGATGACGCGCATTTGCACGTCGTCTATCTTTATGACATGGCCTTCCTTGACGCGCATTGCGTATCATAAGAGAGCGTCGTAAATGAGCGTCGTAAATGCGCGTCGTCTCTAGACGACGCGCAAATGCGCGTCGTCTATCTTTATGACATGGCCTTCCTTGACACGCATTTGCGCATCGTCTGAGCCATTTACGACGCGCAATGAGCGTCGTAAAAGCCTTTTTTCTTGTAGTGAAAACATTTAAAAGTGTGGATTACAGGGGTATGAACTCACTTGAAAGATCGGAGAAGGCGAGATGAAAACTGAGCAGAACTTCGACTCGAGAAAGCGGATTTTCTCGGGATTCCTGGGAATCTCGGGAGCACAAAAGACCTTCGGGACTTGAGCACGAAAGTTGGGGCTTTGGGATATCACGTGCATGGAAAACGAGGCAAAAACGCAAGAAAGATGAGAGGAATTGGGCCCTTTCTTCGGAACCCTTGCATCCTTTTTATAGGGGCTGGGAACCTACACGGTACGCTGGGCGTACGCGTGTGTCATGCATGACCGCATCCTCGACTGCTTCGGAACTTCGGATGGGACGGGGCATAGCCGCAGGGGCGACGTCGACGATCCGAGGCCTAGTCCTCGAGTAAGCTGGGTGTACGAGTGTACGTTGGGCGTAACTCGGATTGGCCCGGTGACTCCTCCTTCGGATAATACCGAATTTTGATTTAAAATTTAAAATTTTATTATTTAATAAACTTCAAAAATTCATATCTTCTTCATACGAATTCCATTTTCGACGTTCTTTATATCCACACATAGGTGAGACTACGCTGTACAACTTTCGTTTAGTCACCATCGGCAAATTTTGAAATTATTTTTATTATTTATTTTTAAAAGATCGCGGTAAGAAAATTTCGTTAGAAATTCATAACTTCATTATCCGACGTCTGTTTTTTCCAGAATTTTTACCGTTCAAAAACCATTGTCGAGGCCTTCGATTCTCATTTAGGTCATTCCGGCCAAAAGTCGCTCGATCTCTGTTTCGAGTTTTTAGTTGTCTGTCGCTATGCCGAACTTGGAAAAATCATAACTTCCTTATACGAAGTCAGATTCGGACGTTCTTTTTATGTACGATCACGGTTTAATGATATCTAACATAGGAGGTAATGAATTTGAGACTTTTGGACATTTTATTTTCGAAGTTAATTTCATTATATCAAAAGTGGTTACAATACTTGACTTTTTAGGTCATTACATAGAGTTGAAATATCGGGTTGTCACAATTAAGGATATGGGAAACAGTCTCTAAGGCATACCCCCAAAATAAGATAGGTAACGAAGCTCGACTCATCATGGAACGAACCATGTCCAACAAGGTTCGATTGAACCTCTCAACCACCCTATTATGCTGTGGTGTCCTAGGTGGCGTCAATTATGAAACAATTCCACATTCTTTAAGATAGTCGTGGAACTCGATACTAAGATACTCACCACCACGATCGGATCGGAGTATCTTTATCTTCCTGCCCAATTTATTCTCAACTTCTTACTTAAAGTCTTTGATCTTTGCAAAGGTTTCCGACTTGTGCTTGCTTAAATACATATATCCATATCTGTTATAATCGTCGGTAAAGGTTACATGGAAGCGTTTAGCATCCCTTATGGCGGATATGAAGGGTCCACACACATCGGTGTGTGTGAGATCCAACAAATCCTCAACTCTTTCACATGTGTCATCTGACTTTAAGTCAAATGACTCCAACACTCCAACCTTTTGGAGTTGGGCTATGCGCTTCTTGTTGACATGTCCAAGACGATAATGCCACAAGCATGCCTTGTCCAAACCATTGGGCGAATCAATATGCAGTACATTATTTCCTAAGTTGCCTACTACTTTCTCGGCCAGAAAAGACCGATTTAATTTATGCTTTTTAAAATAAAATCAGAGAAATATTTTTAAAAGATGTTGCGGAATTCGTTCCCAAACAAAATATGATAAAAGTTAATCAAAACCCTTCATTAAGAAGGTATATGTTTTCCATATATATATATATATATATATATATATATATATATATATAAACCTTGGGATGTCATTTTCCGATACATATCAAAAGCATAAACAAGACATTATAAGCCTTTCAACAGTTATTTACAACTACTGGCCTATAATCCAAAAATATCTCATCGTCCTCCGACTATGCTCGGGGTCCACTACCTGTAACATATAAAGCTGAGTGGGTCAGGCTTGGGAGCCTGGTGAGCATATAGGGTTTTCAACCCATAATAATAATAAACTTACTAAGTTCATCAATCAACAATAACCCTGATTATCCGTTCTCGTTATCCTCACTTTATGTCCCTAAACACTTGTCACAAGGGACCTAGCTTAAAGAATATCATCGGGATTGACACTACTGCTAAGGGGTTTCCTCAGCCATACATGTCGTAAAGGCAAACCATGAGGGGGATGGAGTACAACGAATGAACACTCTCAGTTCATTAAAACCTACAGGTTGCGGACCTAATAATGTTTCCCACTGGACTGTTTAGAAAGTCCGTGGTCGTCATCCAAAATCCGCTAGATGACTGGATCTCAAAACACATCGAGGCCTCTCATCAATTTTATTTTATCACAAATCACTATCTGCCCATGTTCTACCCAACATATTTGTAGACAAAAATACTTATACAGTTTAAAACTTGTATAAAACATCAACTCAACAGTTACCTCAAATAAACAATTAATATATTTACACATAGCACGTATTATAAGGTAAATATTTCATATCTATGTGTAAAATGAAAGTGACTATACACTCACTGTTTTGATGAAAATCGGGCAGCAATTTGTTTCCTAAAACGATCGTTTCTAATAAAACCGGGCGTTTTATTGAGAAATCGGGCTCTGCAAAAGTCGGGCTTCAAAACCGAAAAGATAAATTTTCCGGGCTTCTTGGGCACTTCGTGGAGTATTCCGGGCTTTACAATTGATACCGGGGCTTTGCGGGATGTTAAGATGAATAAAATATGGGTTTAGGGGTTAAATATGGCAAAATTCCAAAAGTAACCGAGAGCCTTCGCAGGTACCCTTCTATTTATAGGGTCCGAAGTCCTGATCCAAGGGCTGAGAGGCTTCTGATCCGATGGCTGAGAGGCTTCGCAGGGGGGTGGCTCGCACGAGGGCTGCGCGTGCGAGGGGCTCAGTGGCAGCTTCTAATTGGACCGCGGTCTACTGGTGCACATGCGAGGTTCAGAGCTAAGCTATGCGAGGCTCGGAACGCGGCAGCAGGGCGAAGCTTCGGCCGGAGAGCTGGCTGCTTCGGATTGGGCCTCCTCCTCGGTCGAATCAGGATCCAACGCATGGCTTCGCATGACTCAGCAGCTAGGTGACTCAGCAGGACACGTGTCACATTCTAAGCGAGGGTGACGTGGCAAAGTGTGACTATGCGAATTTTCTCGATTTTCGCGCCAAAACTTCTAAAATCCATAACTTTCGCTTACGAGCTTCGTTTTTGACGTTCTTTATATGTACGCGTAGCTAAAATTACGCTATACAACTTCTGTTTAGACTTCATCGGCTAATTTTGAATTCAAATTTTATATTGCTATTTTTAAACGACTGGGACAGGAAATGCGTTAAAAATTCATAACTTCTTCATCCGATGTCCGTTTTCGTCGGACTTTTTACCGCTGTGCTCCTAATGACGAGACCTTCAATTCTTGTTTAGGTTGTATCGGCTAAAAATTGCTCGATCTAAAATTCGGGTTTTTTAGCTGTCTACTGCTAAGCTGAAACTTCGAAAAATCATAACTTCCTCATACGAAGTCAGATTTGAGCTTTCTTTTTATCGAACTTCTCGGTTTAACGAATATTACGAATTTCGTTTAGATTACTAAGGCTAAAAAGTAGTTTATCGAAAACTCACTTTTTACGACATTCAGCACCATGTCGGTTTTGTTGCGAAACTTCGACATGTCATAACTTCTTTGTTATAACTCGGATTTTGGTATTCTTTATATCCCCGAAATCCTTGTTTCGACCACTACAACTTTATGTAAAGATATCGGGCTTATTTCACACTTTAATTATGACGCTTATTTTTATTCTTAATTAATTAAACGCTAATAATTAAGCATAAAACACATAATTCACATAATATACACATAATTCCTTTTCATTTCTTCAAAATGAGTTACAAAGGTTAACCTAGACTATCAACTCAATATAAATGCCTAGGCTAGAAACACGAGTGTTACAGTCAAGTACATACCAATTATAGTTATGGGTTAGACACCTAATCCACCATATATGTGCCACGTTTCACACAAATTAAATTTGAGTCTTATGTGTTAAAACATATAAGTCGTCTTTGACATGAATACACATGAACAACAATTTCCAAAAATCATGAAAGGAGTACATATGCTGTTATCACATCATTTAAGTAGTGTCATGTATTGAATTGTCATGTCTATGTATGAGACGTGCTTATGTGTGCATGCGTCGTCTGTACATGCAAATGTATATGCATATGTGTACATGTGCTTATGCATATTTTCTAATGAAATATATTTCAGATTTAAATTTCAAATTATTAATTCCACACAAAACATTCCTGACACAAAAATAATTAAATCGGAATTTCAAGAAATCTCACAAATCTAATTAATAAATACAAAATATCATGAAAATGCTTCATTTTTTCTAAATTCTAGCAATATGTTAAAGAAAGTAGAAGTGAAATACATTATGATTGAAGACATAAAAATATACTATTTAGTTAAACAAACATTAATGTTAAAATTTTGGAATTTCAGTTGTAATTTTTTTTGATAATTATTTCTTCTAATGATAAAAAAAAAAACATTATAAATTATGTAAACCTAAAATGTCTATTTTGGAGATGGTAAATATTTTAGTAAAAACCCAAAAGTTTCGTCATTCATCTTTTGATCATTTTTGTATTTTTATAAATTTACACTTATTATTAAGTATTATTCATCCATAAACATATTGTGGTAACATATAGACACATAAAACTTTTTTTATTATTTTACTTCTATGTTTTGAATGGCATTTACACAAACTTTAAGGATTACAATTCCAAGTACATTGACCAACACTATGGGGCATGCACTGGCCCTTAGCGAGAACCCCTCTAGTACTTCTGCATAATGTGACAACTAGAATTTTTTTTTTTGGGTCACACCAAGTCCAAGGGATCATATGTGTGAATGTATCTATAATGTTTCTCTAATGCAATCCTGATATAATCAAACAAAAATCAAATGGTTACTACATACCAACGTGTATTATGCATGATCTTAATCTCTCGACTTATAAGGCCTTTATCTTGTGATTTTATTATTCCAAAAACCGAAATCATCCCAAATCGATGATCCAAAAACCCGCAAACACCTAATGGGTGACCCCTAAAACCGCAAACCCTTCCATGCAAAGTAACAAAACCGAAAACCCTTGGCTTGGTGCTTTCGGATACCCCAAGGCCGAAAACCCCATGGGAATTCATCTTCGGTGTAAGACAAAAAGGGTTGGCCTAAGAGTGACACGACATTACTCTAACTTCCTTTAACCATCAAATATCCATAACATGCATGCAAATAAACACCGAATCTCCACATATGACACTCAAATGTCCACCAAATAACTAGAAATCAAGCACTCCCTCTCCATTTAAGGGTTTCGGTTGAGGGTCACACACACACACATTTCTTTCTCCACATATGACACCGAATCTCCTTTTCTCATTTCTTTCTCTCAAATTCGAGCAAGGGTCTTCAAGGAGTGATTTTCAACAAGTAGTTCGTAGAAATTGTTAAGTATTTTCGAAAATACCTTGGTGTTTCTATACATTTTTAGGTTAGTTTCCTCATGTTTACACCTAGTTTTCATGTGTGAAGTCCCTAGGAAAGATACTCTTCCAAAAAGCTCATCTACTTCACTCAAGGGGGAGCTAGGCTCGAAAATTACCATCTTCTTCCTTCAAATCATAACCAAACTAAGGTGAGCTTCATACCCCAATTTACAAGCTTTTACGGGGGGGGGGGGGGGGGGATACAAGTAAAAATATGTTTGTCCTTTGGTTACTTCCATGTCTCATGTTTACAAATTGAATGTGGTTTGATATTTGTTTAAAAATGTAAACATCACCACTTGTTCACACAAAAATTTCGTGACATCTATAGTTTCATGTGCAAAAATATGTTTTCCTTATAAGTAATATCATGCTTCAACTTATTCATGAGTAAAATGTGCATAAGATGTAGTCCCTATATATTTCTTTTTATTCAATTAAGTCCCAAATACCGGTAATCGTATTCAATTTAACCCTTTGACACGGTCAACAGGTCATCCAACTTTCAAAAATTACATTTTTAGCCCAAATCGTGACATATACGGATTTTACAGTCAAAATATGTTTAACTTATGGGTAATAGCATGTTTCAAGTTAGTTTGTAGCATCCGGGATTTTCCAGGTATTATTATTATTCATCCTAATTGAAGTGTGGTGTGGTTTGGTTTTTGGTTTGGGCTTTGACCTTTAGGCCTTGTTAGTGGGCTAAGGAAGCTACGTATGTGGGGCGTACATTGTCGTGTACGTCCAGCATACTTGTGGAAAGGAAGCGCGGAGGCAAAGCACGTACGGCCAGCGTACCAGGAGTACGTCCAGCGTACGTGTGCAAATCCTTAAGCCCTAAAAATTATAGTTTGCTCCCAATATAAAGAACATAACCCCTATTGGTTCAGCCTCCCTTCACTCTTACCCAACCACCACGAAAACCCACCTCCCTTTGTGTGCCTTTGTGTTCTAGAAGCCATTGGAGAGTGTTTGTGTCTTATTTGAGTGAGAAAAGAAGAAAGGAGCTTGAAGAAGAAGGAAGGATCCACCGAGAGCTTGTAGATCCAGAGGATTGACACCATTTCTAACTCTTTTGAGGTATCAAGCTCCATACTCTACCATTGTATGTGTAGGGTCCATTATGTGTTGCGTCTTGGGCTCGTTCTTACTCTAATTTTATTTCCGGATTGGGCCTGTCCATCCGTGAGTTATTTATAGGGTTTAGTATTTATAGATGCTTGCATGCATCTTAGCACGTAAGATTTGGAGTCGATCATTGATAGAAATTTTCTGTTTATCGTTTGTAACCCTAGTAGCCTCTATAGCGGAAGTTCTTTGTCGAGCTCTGCTGAGGCTTGAATCTATTGAATCAGTCGACATATTTTGATTCACTCTTGTGTTTGATATTTCTGTTTACGTTTTAGTGATTAACTTGTTTAAAGATCAAAACGATCAAAGAGTTTCTTAACTCATCAATTGGTATCAGAGCAGGAGACTGTGTAATTCATACACATCTCTTCTGTGAAAGAAGTGATTAGGGTTTATTCCACATTCATTGATATTTATTGAGCCGTTACTCCATAATTGACGTATCTCATTAATTATTCATCTTGCCCTAATATTACGTATTACAAAGTCTGATCTTATAACATGTGAAACGATCAAGCATGGACGATTCTCAATCCAATCCTATTAACATCTCCAACAATATAGGATCAACAACCAGGATTCCAATTCTCTACACTCAAGACTACGAAGCGTGGACGCACCACTTTGAAGACTAAGTTATTGGATCTGAATATAATGGGTATCTGATATGGGAAGCTATTATTTCTGGACCTTTTGCTCATTTAGGAACATCTAGAATCATTAAAACTCAAAAGGAGTACAATGATTTGTTGAAAGACGTGAAAGACGTTGCTCAGGACGAAAAGGAGAAGTTTCAATGCAACATTAAGGCATTGAGACTAATTCGATTCGCTCTTCAATCCGACACGTTTCGATTGGTGAGTTCTTGCAGTACAACAAAGGAAATCTGGGATCGGCTGCGAGAGCTGTATTCCACATATGAAGATCTGGAACACTCAATTCAGACCTTACTTCTCTATAAATTTGGAGAGTTCAAGCAGAAGCCAGAAGAGGTTGTTACGCAAACATTTGATCATTTCAATCATCTTCTCAACAAGATGATCAAACATGATATTGAAAGGAAGCTCACTGAACAGAAGGTCACTTTCCTGAATGGCCTAAGATCCGAATGGAGAGCTGTTGTATCAACGGTTAAAGCACACGAGCAGCTCAAATCGTACTCGCTGGCGAAACTGGTGGGGATTCTGAAATCCTAGGAAAGACAGTGCTACAAGAGAAAAGCGTGGTTTCAAATTTGGAGTCTTTGGCGCTTCTGTCCAAAGTAAGAGAGCAGCAGAAGACAAAGAGGATTTAAATATGGGAGATCATGATTTGATAGCTGAAGACTATGCTATGATGGTGTCAAATCCCAGAAGGTTCATTAAGAAAAAGTTCCCTACCAACAAAAATCGAAATTAGTAGGGAAGCTACAACTCTGAAAAGGTGAAAGAGGAGACGAAGGTTGAAGAATCAAAGAAGGAAGCGATGGGTGAAGCTGACTGTGGTGTCAGTTGCCTTTACTATGGTGGGAAGAATCACTACGCAAAAGATTGCGTGCTAAAGAAGATGGCAGAGAAAGATGAAGAAAAGGATGAAGAAGCAAGTCTCCTAAAAAGACTGGAGGAGATTAAGAGGAATAAAGCTACTACTAATCCCTCTATCAATGCTCTTATTGTGCAGGGTTCGGTAGATGATGAGTTCGGAGGCGTGCAGGTGTGGTCGACTGACTCAGAAGATGATGAAGTGAGAAAGCCTTCTCATGGAAAGGCTTATGTAGCAAAGAGTGGTGAGGCTGATGGAAGGTGTCTGATGGTGACAGATGTATCTCAGATGAGGGGATACAACACTGATGGTGGAAACGAAGAGGCTAAGGAGCGAGAGGACTTATGCTTTACAGCGAAACCTCTCAGTGTGCAGATCAGTGAGCTTGATGAACTGATCAAGAAGGTACAATCTATTTTTATTTCATTTAAAGTTCCACAAAAATCATATGAAAAGGAATTAAATAACTTGAATTCAATAATTTCAAATCTAGATAGTTGTTTAACTCAAACACGGGTCACGAATTCTAATCTAACTGACCAAATAAGCAGGGTGTCATCCAAGAGTGAGGAGCGAAGGATGTGGAGAGAGCAGAAAGAGTTGGAGCTGATTAAGTCTAGGGATGAAAACATTTATTTTCAAAGAGACAATCTCAAATTATTAAAACAAAGGAATGCTTTTTGTTTGATTGCCAAAAGGCTTTATGCTAACATTACTCAGCTGCATTTGAACTGTGAAATAGGACAAAAGATACATCACATGATTTTTACCCTTCCTTGAGTTTAAGGAGGATGAAATTGATGCCGAAGCATACAACTATGAAACTGTTGTATCTTCTGATGATGTTAATACTACTTATATGTATGGTCTGGACAAAATTGAATCTTTTATAAAGTCCAAAGACCATACGGACATGCTTAAAAATCTTTTGGATGAAAATGATAAGTTGAAACTCAAGGCCGAAACCATACAAAAATTTGACTCATTGAGTACCAATTTGAGTCCAGAAAACAAAATTGATGTTGAAAATGCATCTGAACTTAATCAGGACAATGACATGAGTGAAATTTATGTAGAGGATGAAGTTGACTGTTCCGAGTTCATTAGGAGCGAACCTGAAATCCACAAGAACTTGATTTCTGAAAATTATGTGGAATTCGCTCGTTTGTCCAAAACTAAGTCCCCAATCCTTAAAGAAAAGGTTGTTGTGTTTCAAAAGGTTAGAACAACTCCCAATCAGGCTTATAAGGTCACAAGAGTAACTGAACATCAGACAACTGAGCTCACTGCCATAGTGAATGAAGAAAATGCAGATGGCTGTGATGAGTTTTTCTGGTCTGCACCGATAGACAGTGCAGACGAAACAGTCGGTCTGTCAGAGCGAACATCATGGAAGGCCAAAGGTAGATATGTGCCCGAACCTCTGAATAAGCCTACCAAATTTGACGTACCAAGTTCCAGTGGCACAAAAGAGATTCCAGTGCAAGAAGCTGAAAAAGAAGGCAACTATCCACAGACAATCGAAACTGGTGAAAAATCAAAAGCAGCAAAGAAACTTGAGATACAAGAAAAATCTCTCAGAGCGAAAGCAGTTTTGGCGCTCCCAAACTCCTCACTACTCACTTTGACAAAAATTCTAAGTCAAAAGGAGAAGAAAACAAGAGTCAAAGGAACTTCGAAACACCAACTCAAAAGAACCAGAGGAAGACTTTCGGGCCACAGGAAGAACAAAACCGAAAGGATAGGTTCGGTCCCGAAAGCAACAACAACCGAAAAGCTAGTTCCGGTTCGCCAAACAACAACAAGCAAAGACCAGATTTCAGCCCGTCAAGCTTTTACAATAAAAGACCCAATTTCGAGGCACCAATCTACAACACCCGAAAATCCAGCTTCGGTTCATCATCAAACAGCAACCGAAGGTCCAGGTTCGGTCCCTCAAATGACCACAACCGAAAGGGTCATTTCGAACCTCGAGTCAGGAAAGATTCTCATTCTAATTTCTTTTCCTCTAATTTTCTCGTTCTCAATCTTCTTCTAAGCCTAATTCTTGTCCTACACCAAATTCAAGATTGTCAAAGGATTTGAAGGGAAATGGAAGATTTCCTCAGCTCATGAAGACCGAAAGCAAGCTAAAGTCCAAGCACCAGAACCTGAATACAAAATACCTACATCTAATTCTAATAAAATCAAAGTGTTTACTATTAAAAGGAAAGATGAAACAACCTTAATAAAACAAACATATCTTATTGATGTTTCTCTTACTATTCCTGTTTCTATAAAAGGCTCACGTGGATCCAAGAAACTTTAGGTTCCTACATCTGCCTAATTTTTGCAGGTTATTAGTGACAAGCAGTTTGACAATGAATGGTACATAGATAGTGGCTGCTCACGTCACATGACAGGAAGGAAAGAAGAGATAAGGGAGTTTCGGTCACTTCAAAATGGTGGCAATGTCAAGTTCGGTAACAACTCTTATGGGACAATAAAAGGTTATGGGATGATAACCAATAGAGACTTTACAATAAGGAAGGTGGCGTATGTAGAAGGGTTGCAGCATAATCTCATCAGCGTATCTCAACTGGTGGGAGGTACCGGTCTCAAAGTCTCGTTCGACGATGAAGGTTCAGAAATTATAGAGAAGAAATCCAACAAAGTCATTCTCAAATCAGATCAAAAAGGTGAAATGTTTCCTCTGAATCTCAAACCAATCAAAGGTAATCCAGCCATATGTCTTTTGTCCAAAGCTCATTCAGACAAAAGTTGGTTGTGGCACCAAAGGCTTTCACATCTCAATTTCAAAGACATCAATAAGCTTGTCACCGGTGGTCATGTTCGGGGTCTTCCACTGCTTAAATTTGATCGAGAACATTTATGTGCTGCATGTGAAATGCGAAAACAAAGTCGTCAAAGTCACGCAACCATCATAAACACCAAAGTTGTTGAACCACTTGAGTTGCTTCACATCGACTTATGTGGTCCATCATCAATCAAGAGCATTGGCGGTAATAAGTATATCCTTGTTATTGTTGATGACTTCTCACATTTTACTTTGGTATTCTTTCTAAAGCACAAATCTGAGGCGACTCCCAAACTAAAGATCTTTATCAAGCAAGTTGAAGTGCAACTGAGGAAAGTCATTCGAAACATCAGGAGCCACAATGGACTGGAATTCAAGAACAAAGAATTTGAAGATTTCTTAACTGAAAAAGGCACCAGTCACAATTTCTCAACCCCTATACACGTCAACAGAACGGAATTTTCGAAAGGTGAAACCAATCACTATGTGAGGCGGCCCGAACCATGCTAAGTTTTGCTTCTCTTCCCTTATATTCCTGGGCTGACGCTATTGCTGCAACATGTTTTACTCAGAATAGGTCTTATCTCAACAAGCGTTTCTCTCTCACTCCTTATGAGATTATTAACAACAGGAAGCCGAATGTCAAGTTCTTTCACGTGTTCCGTTCCAGGTGCTTCATCTTCAACTCCAAAGAACATCGCAACAAGTTTGATGTTAAAGCTGATGAAGGAATCTTTATGGGATATTCTCTTACTTGAAAGGCATATAGGGTTTTGAATAAGCGTTCTAAAAGAATTGAACAAACCTATTATGTGATGTTCGATGACAATTACGTCATGAAGCTAAAGTCTACCGAAGAAGCAATTGGATAGATTTTCTCCCAAACAGGTCAAGTCACAGCCTCAATCACCAATTTATTTGACCAGTTCATAGACTTATTTGATGAACCTGAGAAAGCCACTCTTTCGGAAGCCAAGGCAGCATACAACAAAATCGATCACCTTAAGCAGATTATCGAAGATGCAGCCAAACAAATGGGAGAAGGAGAACCAGTTCGAAACGAACCTCCCTAGAGTGGTACTTCGGTCGAGGGGGAGAATCAATTCTCTTCAAAACAACAGGACTCACATATTTAGGGGGAGAATCCAATCTTAGTAGCACCCGAAAGTCCAGTAGCACCAGGAAGTCCAGTGACAACCGAAAGTCCAGTGACAGCCGAAAGTCCGGTTGAAGAAAGAATTTTTGGGTCTAATCCAAATGGTTTATCATCTGTCGAGGGGGAGAATTTGACATGCTCTATGACAATGATACTCAATCAGAATTCGAAGAAATGGTGAATGCTGAATTGGATCCGTCCTATGACCCAAGTTATCCTCATCTCACCAAATGGACCAGAGATCATCCTGTATCTCAAATAGTGGGTGACGCATCAGAGAAAGTTCTAACTCGTTCACAACTGAAGGCGAAAAAAACTGCTTTATTCTCCAAAGTAGAGTTCTGCATGTTTAATTCTTTCGTGTCCAAAATTGAGCCGAAGAACGTCAATATTGCCCTTGATCATTCTGATTAGGTCCAGGCAATGCAAGACGAACTCAACGAGTTTGAAAGAAATAAAGTCTGGAGACTCATTCCAACACCAAAAGATGCTTCGGTTGTCAGTCTCAAATGGGTTTTCAGGAACAAAATGGATAAGGAGGGGAATGTAATCCGGAATAAGGCTCGGCTAGTGGTAAAAGGATACTGCCAGGAAGAAGGAATTGATTACGAAGAGACATTTGCTCTGGTAGCAAGGCTGGAATCTGTTCGAATTTTTCTTGCCTATGTTGCACACAAGAGTTTCGAGGTCTAGCAAATGGATGTGAAGTGCGCTTTTCTGAATGGGGAACTTGAAGAAACCGGGTACGTGGAGCAACCTCCTGGTTTCGTGAATGAAAAGTATCCAAATCACTGCTACATCTTAGATAAGGCAGTTTATGGTCTGACAGAAGCACCTAGGGCATGGTATGAAACACTAACTAAGTTTTTAAAGATGTCTAAATTCAAACAAGGTTCGGTTGACCCAACCTTCTTTCGTAAAAAGGAAGGTAACCACCTTATGATGGTTCAGATCTATGTCGATGATATCATCTTTGGCTCAACGAATCCTAGCCTAACAGCTGAATTCAGAAAGTTTTTGGAGACAAAATTTGAAATGAGCTCAATGGGTCCGATTAACTTTTTCCTTGGTTTAAAAATTAGACAGGGACCCGAATGCATCTTTATCAACCAGGAAGCATATACCAAGACTCTTCTTGCCAAGTTCGACATGATGGGAGATTCAAAGGTCAAAGTCCCTATGGCGTTCGGGACCAAGCTCACACCATCTTTGGAAAAATCGGCAGTTGACATAACGCTATATCGCCAAATGATTGGTTCCCTGATGTACCTCACAGCTAGCAGGCCTGATATAATGTTTTCTGTGCGCTATTGTGCCAGGTTTCAAGCAAATCCTCATGAACCACACATGCTGGCAGTGAAGAATATACTCCGGTATTTGAAGCGAACCACCTCTCTCGATCTCTGGTATCCCTGAAACTCAGGTTTCTTTGTTCAATCCTACTCAGATGCAGACCTTGGAGGATGTGGTTTAGACAGGAAAAGCACTACAGGAGGCTGTCAATTCCTTGACGGGAAGTTGGTGAGCTAGCAATCTAAGAAACAAACATGTGTTTCTCTCTCTACAACCGAAGTAGAGTACATTGCAGCCGCCTCCTGCACATCTCAAGTGAGATTTGGATCCAAAGCCAACTCCGGGACTATGGACTCAATATGAAAAAGATCCCACTATATTGTGACTCAGAAAGTGCAATTAGGATCTGTCATAACCCAGTGCGACATTCCAAGACAAAACATATTGCATTGCGGTATCACTTTATTAAGGATCATGTGGAAGACGGAAACGTAGAGATTCACTTTGTTCGAACCACTGATCAACTGGCTGACATCTTCGCCAAAGCCCTTCCTGAAGCAAGTTTTAATATAATTCTACAAGTGTAACACCATAAATTTCAAAACAAATTTTCGTTTAAGATAATCATTTTATTCTTAAATATACTTGTTTAAAAATCTCATTCATAATCGAATTACAAAACGGAACTCTATTTTCACTTATATAGAAAACCAGGATCCTCCAAATCATGACTTCTTCTCTAGTGTGTACAATCAAGCCGGTGCCGTCCCGTGATATCGAAAGAAACCTGAAACAACATAACACAAACACTGTAAGCACGAAGCTTAGTGAGTTCCCCAAAATACCACACATATAACACATATAAGCCACTCGAGGCTATAACTCTATGGGTCCGTGCACCCAACTCTGTGAACCCTCAGGTTCTAACTCTAGGAACCCTTCGGTTCCAACTCTGCAAACAGGCACAACATAAATCACATAGAAATAATGCAGTACAACACATATCATACATAGCATACAAATACTCTGTCACATAACTCTGGTTACATACTCAAGGTAAAGTATAGTGAGAAGACTCACCTCGCGTGTCTCGATATCTCACAACCCTAGGAATCCGTCGTGCCCGATTCTCCGAGCTCTAATCCTCCTATAACATCATATGTCCCTAGTTAACACTTTATATCTCTAATGTTGACTATCCCTAAGAAGTCAACACAGGTCCACTCTGGTCAACGGTCAACGGTCAACTTTGACCGGACTCGGTGAGCGCTAGGGCGACTCGGCGAGTCTAGACGTTCTCACCAATTATCTAAGATTCCCTTTCTACATGTCGAGTATCCCCCCTGACTCGATGAGTTCCTCCTGGAAGAATCGCGGGGCCACCCCGACTCAACTCGCCGAGTCTGAAGAACAACTCGGCGAGTCCCAGTTCGACTCAGACCACCTGCTAACCCTCTCTAACTCGCCCTGACTCACCGATCCAACCCATAACCCGGACAGGACCATTCTAAGGCAATCTTCAAGCTACTCGCCGAGTCTGTTCATCGGACTCGGCGAGTCCATGCCATGCAACCGCTCAAACTGCTTTCTAAGGTCAGATCTGCTCCGGCAATTCATAGGTCTGGCCTTCCTAGACTGGTTCATCACGTAAAGTCCTTATTTCGGTGCTCATAACACACCCCATGAATCATAATTGACGTTTTGACCTAAGGCATAAGGATTCCAATCCAAAACCTCCATTGATTCCCGAAAAGCTCAGGCATGGGACACTCTGGACTTCCAAGGGTCCCAATATAGGGTTCCAATCGCATGGGGGACTAAGGAAACACTCAATCTAGCCACAAAAGGGTTCAATAAACCCTAAATCCATATACACATCAACATAGAAGGGAACAACTCGAAAATATTACCTGAATAACGTTGCTCTGTGTCCCCACTCTCAGAATATAGCTTTTCCTGTTGTTCCCTTAACCAAGTCTCCTCCTCCTTGCAAAATAACACTTCCAAGATCAATAATGGTCTTCTACCTTGCTCCAGATGCTCACAATCGAATTAGGGTTTCACTCAAAGGGCTGGGGTGAACAATGACGGCCATAAGGCCCCTTATATATGTCCCAAACCTGGAAAGTTAGGGTTTCGCTAAACAGCGCGGACTCGCCGAGTCCATATCTGGACTCGCCGAGTCCAGTCGCGAACCCGCGACCAGATTCGCGATCCTACTCGGCGTGTCTGAGCTCCAACTCGCCGAGTCCCCTCTTAAAACACCCAAAATCATAAATATAACACTACCTGGAATTCCGGGCTGTTACAACTCTCCCCCACTAGGACTAGACTTCGCCCTCGAAGTCTCACTCTGAAAATAGCTCCGGATGCTGCTCCCGCATCTCACGCTCCGGCTCCCAGGTCATTTCCGATCCCTTCCGGTGCTGCCACTAAACTAACACCAGAGGTATCTCCTTATTCCTCAGAACCCTGGTCTTCCGATCTCTGATGGCCAGTGGTCTCTCGACATAATTCAGGCTCGTATCCACCTGAATGTCTTCTAATGGGACCACTGTCGACTCATCGGCTATACACTCTCTTAATTGCGACACATGAAAAGTGTCGTGGATCTGTCTCAATTCCGCTGGCAACTCCAAACTGTAGGCCACCCAGCCTACCCTCTCAATCACATGAAAAGGCCCAATATACCGGGGCCCCATCTTGCTCCTCTTCCTGAATCGAATCATTCCTTTCCAAGGAAAGACCTTCAGGAATACGAAGTCGCCGACCTGAAACTCAAGCTCGGACCGACGTCTGTCTGCATAACTTTTCTGTCGGCTCTGGGCGGTCAATAACCTCTATCTGACCTGCTGAATCTGCTCTGTCGTCTGAATCAAGCTGGGAGTCCCAGACTCCCTTCCTGCATCCCTCCTGAGACTCCTGGCTCTACACCCGCGGAATCCCTACCGCGTCCTCAGTAGACATCCCAACATGATGTCATTCCATACCACTTTCACAAATACAGTGTTCAATCACCATACTCCAAATCATCCATTCTCACCACTACTTTCACTTCCGTGAACCACACTTTCCCCAGCAAATGAGGGTCCGACACCTCCTCCCATGCAACAGCTCAAAAGGTGGCATACCAATGCACTAATGATGGCTGTTGATATAGGATAACTCAACCAAGGATAAATACGTGCCGCAGCTTCCTCCGAAATCTAATACACATGCCCGAAGCATGTCTTCGAGCGTCTGAATCGTTCACTCTCTCTAAAGTGTCCTCAGACATCATCATGTTAAGCTGTAGCTCATTTCTCATATCCCTCTTCGAGACCGAGCACCAGGTCAGCTTTTGGCTCCATAGTTGAGCCCCCAAAGGTCACCCATATCATGATCCAAATATCCCACTAACTTCCTCCCCGTGACCACTATCCCGGCCCAGTGACACGCAAGCCACAAAATCCTCTTTTCCTCATGCGAGAAAATACAATCCAACCGAGGATCGTCTCAACTCTGACCTCTGGTTTCTGCTGCGCATATTCCTTGCGTATCTCACCACATTTCCCGACAGAGACGGAGACCCCAGTCACGCCTCCGGTTCAACATTCATGCTCCAAAAACTCAATACTAGGGCTACTCAAGCCCAAAACTCTTCCACATAATACACTGTTCGGAAAACATTCCATCATCACATGCTCTTGCCGTCTAGTGAGTACTACGGCTCCCCGCAGTATCACAACACCCTCTGACTAGTGAGTACTACGGCTCCCCGCAGTATCACAACTCCCTCTGACTAGTGAGTACTACGGCTCCCCGCAGTATCACAACTCCCTCTGACTAGTGAGTACTACGGCTCCCCACAGTATCACAACTCCCTCTGACTAGTGAGTACTACGGCTCCCCGCAGTATCACAACACCCTCTGCCTCCACTAGCTCGTGCTCCGCAGACTATCATAGGCGGCTACCCATACTCGACTCGAATATTCATCACAGACTCTGGAGGCAATCGACATAACGATGCCCACCCTTGCAAAGATCCATTCTCTCAAATAATCTCCCTGGGTGTCCATACTCGAAGGGCTCCCACTAGATCCATAGATACGTGATATACCACAAGTCGTCTCAATTCAAGATTCATGAGTAACTCCGAAATAAAGATATCGTACCTGGATACCCTGGAATACCCCAACAGGACATCACAAGATCCTACCACAACCACTGATCTCCTGTCCCAAGCATCATATAGACACAATAATACATTTCCTCTGAACCCCATAATTAGATCTACATTTTTCCCACATTGCAACTTCGGTGTATCTAATTTCTCGATTGGAATACGAGAAAACGCTGACGCTACGAAATATGCTGATAATTCTCCGAAACCCTTTTTCCCGCCGCTCAAAATCCAAACAAGGATACGCATACCGACCCCGGGAGTTGGCTGCCCAATCATTCTCTATCTACTTGCCCCAACATTGACCAATACCAGATTCCTGACCAATAAACATCTGCCGTGGAGACATTCATCCTTCTCAAACGAGTACTTCCCGCATTAACTCACTCTGACCCCTTTCCTCGATCACCGACATCTCTGGTCTCATGATTTCTTCCTGCAGATCTCTATACTCCACTTATAACTGCTCTTGACAAATCTCTGCTTTCTTACATACGGCACCCGGTTCTCCCCCACTTAGGGTTCGAACCTTCACCAAATAACACACAACCAACCCATAACTATTTTTACCAACAAAATCGCACATGCCCCCGGAAAGTGCTACACAACGCCCGATAATCCCCCCTTAAGGAAATCAATCAACCTCATATACTCTGAACCTCTAATGAACTCCTCAAGAACTTCTCGTCACGACTGCCTCTAGTCGTTCCAAATCTCGTACCAATCTAGTACCAAACAACTCAACTGCTCAATAACATCCCTGGCTCATAGACCGAACCACAAAATCATCGTACCCCTCGCCTCAACTCATCAACCAATGCTCCAACACCGGGATCATCCCAAGAACAAGGACCCACTCCCATATTCAACACCCAACATAGATAGAAAAACTTTCTGCACTGCTAGACTCGACTGAACTCCCCACTGATACCACTACAATCCATCCTACTATACTCGAATAGGTGTAGTGTGGTCCTCGACTATCTCAGTCCCAACTGACTATCTGCTCATGATAAATCACTGCTTCGCGGCACACATGCTACCTGATACTCTGGTGGGAAATCATCGTCAATGACGACCTGCAGGGTTTACCCCCAAACCCAAAACTAAAACATCATGCTTCTCATATTTTGCACACGAACATAATCAGTACCTCCCAGATCATAGAAGGTGACATCTCCTTTATCGACTGATCGCTCAACCCAGATCGAAATTCTCCCTTCTCGCTGACTCCTTACTAAAATACTCTAAGGGGCTCTTGATCTCCCTCTCAAGGGACGCCTCTTCGAACTTAATCATAACCGGATAACCAAAGAACCACTAGCCTCATTCACTACAAACCATGGTACTCATTCCATGACCTCTCTTCTCAATATGCTCCGGTGTATGGTACCCTAACCATAAAATCACTCCCCAATCCGCTCCGATGTATGGTACCCGGACCATAACATCACTCCTCAATCCGCTCCGATGTATGGTACTCGAACCATAACATCACTCCTCAATCCGCTCCGATGTATGGTACTCGAACCATAACATCACTCCTCAATCCGCTCCGATGTATGGTACTCGAACCATAACTGATGGGATTAAAACAATTTTTAATCAATGAAGATCGATTAGATCTTGAACAAGTGTATGAATATGAAACAGTAAAAACGCAATAATAAGAACAAACAGTTTGAATCAAACGAGTCGAATGATTAAATAAAATCCTTAGAAGAGCTCGATTAAGAACATCAACTGTAAAGGATTCGAAGATTACAAGAACGATTACAGAAAAATATAATACTCTTGATCAATCGCTATTTCGATAATCTCTAGAATCTTAACCTAATATGCATGCAAGCATTTAACTTATATACAATACATAAAAGGCTCTCGGTTGGACAGGCCCAAACCGGAGAATACAAGGCTAATTAACGAGCCCAAAAGACGCAACATCAAAACTCTCTTCAGCCCAACAATCTCCCCCTTTGCGTCAATTTGGAGCGAGACCTTCACTTCCTACTTGGGCCGGCGGCTGAAGCTGGTACCTTCTTCTTTACGGTGTTAAACAGACACTTGGTTATGGAAAGGATGGTCTGTCTAAACCGAACGTACCAATTGATCATATCATTGAAGTACTTGATATCATCGACCGAATTGTCTTTACACTGCTTGATGATGAATAAGATGTGCTCCAAGCAAGTTGTAGTGTAAAGATGTTTGTCAGCTAAAGCGAAGAGACATTTCTGTCCTTCGGCTCTAGTGAACATAATAGAGTTTCGCCTCGAATCTATCTTGCCCATTTGCATTTGATTTAGATCACTGGCCGATCCCACAGGTTTGACTTTCGGTTTCTTCTTAAAAACTGTGGCGACCTCCTGATCCATTAGGGCCACCTCCATGATATAGCATGCCAGCATCCTTTTGACATGGTCTATGATGGGACCATATTCAGATTCATTTGTCAGCAGGATATTGTACAAGACTATCCAATCATGAGGGTTCAGATTGGGCAGATCCGCCAGGGAGATCATGTGGGCAGTTCTTGCAGATCCTCGGATGAGCTTGAACTTGACGTTTGTGAATCTCCCCACGGCATAAGGCTTCAACACCCGAACACTGACGATCTTCTGGGCACTCCATGTAAGGTACTGAGGGTGAGCGGCCTCCAGGTAGAAGTCAATGAGCTCCCTGTCAAGCTCATCGTTCGGATGCGGGATTTCGAAAATGTTAGAGAAGGCGTGGATGATGAACGCCTTTCGAGTCAGTGGCATATCAAACTGCGAATCTACAGAGTTGTTGCAGTCGAATGATATCACCGGCTCGAGCCATAGTATGCTTGGAGTCTCTATGGCCTCTTTTATCATGCGATCCCTGGTCCAGGCAGGGAAGAGCAACTTTCGGCTCTCAAGGAGATCGTGGGCTTCTTTTTGCTTTCGTTCGGCTTCTTCAGCCTCACGCGCCACACGACTGGCATCGTCATCAGCATTGCGAGTGTTCTTTCTTTTTAACATGTCCGCAATTGTCTCCTTGTCTTCATCTTCATCTTCATCTCCATCCTCTGCTATGTTTTTGCCCTTGTTCTTCACACCCGAACCCGAGGCATGACCAGTTGGGGGTGGTTCGGTTGTGTGAGTCGCTTTGGAGGACGGAGGTGGTTTCGATCCTTTCTTCTCTTCTCCCCCTTGTTTCGGAATGGACACGAAACTCGGTAGGCCTTCAATCTTACTTAACAAGTCCATGGCCGGAGAGAGTTTTTCAGCGAGGGTACGCCTCACTGAGTGGTTAAGGATTGGGTCGTGTGCTTCCAGGAGGTTTGAGAGAGCGGCGTGGACATCCGAAACACACGTCTTTATGACCTCCCTCTCGGATCGAAGAGCTTCCAATTGTTGCTGGGAGTTGGAAAGCTGCGTGCTCTTGACCTTAAGGGCGGTAGTCTTACTCGCCAAGACGTCCATCAGTGAATTTTCTGTTGCAAGATCCTCTTGTAGCTTTGCCAAGTGGGCATCGATGGAGACACGAAGTGCCGAGTTGTCGTCGCTAAGATTTTGTCTGAGGGTAGCGAACGAAGACAGCTCCGTCTTTACAAACTGGGCCAATTGATGAACAACTGGTTCCAGAGTTGTTTTAGTGGCTTCGGCGCTTTCCTGCAAAGACTGCAGCAGGACAGAAGCGTCATTGAATAGTTTATCGACTTTTTCGGTCGCTGCCTCACAGGCTCGGGTGGAGGCGTCTATAGCAGCAGTAGCTGAGGCTACCGAATCATGTTGAGCCCAGGAGAAGGCTTCAACGATCTTCTGAAGGGCAGCTTCAGACAAAGATGACTGCTGGTTTGAAGAGGAGGCGAGAAGTTGATTAACCTTCTCGTTAAGCTCACGAAGATGCTTCCGTGTCACAGGAGCATCATCCTCCTCATCACTCTGAACTTGAAACGGACTATAGTAGACCGAATCAAAGTTCATGTGATCACCACCAAGGTATTGATCACCGCCATCGGAGGCGTCTTCTGGAGATTGAGGTGGTGGAGAAGCTGGGGGTGTTATGGGTTTGGTTGGTTCTGGTTGAGTTGGTGGGGGGTTGGTTTCGGGTGGTGGTTGTGTTTCGGTTTGAGGAGGTTCGGTTACTGTAGGGGTTTCGGTAACAGGTGGTGTTTCGGTTGAGGTGGTGAATATGGGTGGAGGTATAGGGATAGAGGTTGGGGGAATAGTGGGGTTTATGGTGGGAATGGAAATAGGTATTGTGGGTGGAGGGGAAGGAACTGGGGATTGATGAAGTTCCATCTCCGGGGTTGGGGACCGAGCGGGTGTGTCGTTGAGGAGATTCGTCTAATTGGGATCCCTCAGAGTCCGAACTCCCACCTTCGGATTCGCTTGAAGAGGAGGGAATGACGAGCTTTCGCTTCTGTTGGGTCTTCCTCCTTTTGGGTTGAGGGGATGAAGCAGCCTTCGGTTGTTTGCGCTTCTTGGGAGAAGGTCCTTTTGGGGCTTTGGATGGTTTCTTCCCTTTTTCTGCCTTTTTACCCCTGGCCACCGGTTTATCGGCATCATGAATCGATCGCAGCATGTCCGGTGTCAGTTCCCTCGGACCAGATGGCCCAGACTCCTTGATCGTCCTGATCAGTTGGCTGTCAGATGGCACATTCCCATACATCGACTCCGGGATAGAGCCAATGAAAGAGAACTTTGATGCGTCGGATACGATGATCTTCTTGGTATGAAACGTACCAATAGAAGACATCGATGCACCATCGTCTGTTGGAACGTCGAACTTGTCCATGGCCCATCTTGTGATCAAGATCCAGAACCGGGCCAGTGACACCTCGGAGTGTCGGGAAGAGGAAGAGAGGCTCTGAAGTAGCTGTTTCCAGAGGACAAACCCATAATCCAGGTTTATCCCATTGTACACTCCGTACATTATAGAAAGGAAAAGACGACTTGCACTGTCAGATCCTGAGCTCCTCTCTGACAGTCCCTTGAAGAGAACTGTAAATAACCCATTCCATTGGGGCGGTAGGCAGGACTTCTTGAACCTGGCGACGGAGGTGAGAACCTCTGTGTAGCCCATGTTGTAAAACATGTTGTAGAACATTCCCACCGGAATCGTCTCCGGGTGAACTCGTGATGAGTCAGCTGCAAACCCTAACAACATGCAGAAACGGGGGCGAGAAATTGAAGTCTTGTGTTCTCCCACTTCAAAGAATACCCGGTCGACGGCCTTGTCGTAGTAAGCCGCCGCATAAACCTGAGATAGGGCAACCAACGGCACCGTTTCAATTCTCGACAGTGCAGGAGCCAGCTGGGAATACTTGAGGCATTCGATGACCGGCGATATGTAGGGATCATACGCCAGTGGGTTCAGATCAATGACTAGGGATTGCTGGGGTCGGATGGGAAGAATCTGAGAAGTTGCATGAACAGATGAAGATTCAGCCATTGTTGCACGTTTGGAGAAGAAGAAGATCGGGAGAGTATTTGGGAGTATTTTTGCTTTGGGAATTATGGGGGCAGTAAAGAGGTAAAAGGTGGTGTAGATGGCTTTTTATAATTGGTGAAGAGAGAGAAAAATCATTTCAAATCTCTTATGGAAATACGAAACGGGTGTTTGAGTGACTGATTGGTGACAGTTGGGGTGTGCGATGATCACGTAGGAGAGAGAGTGTCAGATTCCTAGTATTACGCCGCCCAATAAGCGCCGGTTCAGAGAGAAGAATCGTTTCCATTTCCACACGCGCCTTTAATGCCAGATTTATGACGCTTCAATATCGCACACTCGTCCAGAAGTGTCAGAAAAAGTGCGGCCGATTCAAATTCACGCGCCTTCCTTTTTACCGTCGTTTGAATTTCTATCCATTTAACTCCCGCCGAGTCAGCAACTTTTTGTCTTTTCCCCTTTTAAACGGCTGTTTTCAATTAATGACCCACGTGGCTAATTTTTGGCCACAACTTCATTAGTAACCCTTCAGTAATAATCCAGCCTGTAAAATAATTAGTAACGGAATTTTGGAAAATCTTGGATTTTCGTGCAAAGAGTGTAAAAGAAAAAGAAATAAAGCAACTCTTTTTAGGATAATCTGTGATGTCCATAAGGACACGAAATTGATGATCCCGGGCACGAATCTCTTCCTTCAAGGTTAGGAAGGACCTCAAAGTGTTAGTGTGGAATCCCGTTGAATGACGATCAAACATTTATTAAGAAATGTTGAAAGGCATCTTTTAATTAGGCTAATTAAGGGTGGTTTCGCTTTGATTCAACAATTCAATTCTTGATATAAGAACGAATGTGAACAAAGTACTTGTGAGACCGGTGTAGTCTGTTGAACAAGTAGGTTGGAGTTGATTTTGTAGTGGCTTGGATTAATATGAAATCTCAGATAAAAAAATTTAAAACTAGATCCCTTGGGAAGAAATGTTATGGTGTGTAACAATTTCATTGGAATCATGCAAAGAAAAAAAATTGAGATTCCATGAAGGTACAGTCGTCAATTCATTGCTGAAAACTTGATCAAATTAATTTGTCACCGTCAATTCGTTGGTGTTGAATTTTGGGTTTCACTTAGCTTGTAGTAGCACGAAACTAAGATCATAAACACAGATGTTGTGTAACCATAAACCTCAGTGGTAGTTTCTGAGAGTCTCAAGGGTTACAATGATGAAACGAATGTAATGGAGAAGTGTAATAGGGATGGTGTAAGAAAACATAGTACCTCTGCTGCGAAAATAAGGACCAAGCAGGAGACTCTTAACTCATGTGAGAAGAGTGTGAGGTAGCTCACGATTAGAATAAATGAGTTAGCCTTATTGGGAAGACAAGGTTTGTGTATACCAGGTCATGAAGGCTATTATTCAAAATCTTTTGAGGCTTGGGACACATACAGCAGCATGCTTCTAGGGACACTTAAGCAATTTATCAAATATATCCCCATGAACGAACGAGCACACAAAGAAAAATTAAATAAAATATTTTTGGAGTATTTGAAATTTATAAAGATAAAATAGAGAAAATTGTGAATAAAAAAAATTAAGAGTTAAAATAAAATAAAGACATAAAAAAAAAACTCTGAGAAAAAAATAGAAAAACCGAACCCGAACGTTCGGTTAGTTTCGGTTCTAGAAATTTTGGAAAACCGAACCCGAACCTTCAGTTGGTTTCGGTTCCGAAAAATTTTGAAAAACCGAACCCGAACCTTCGGTTGGTTTCGGTTCCACAAAATTTTGAAAAACCGAACCCGAACATTCGGTAGGTTTCGGTTTTGGAAAATTTTGAGAAACGAAGGATTTTAGATATACAAGATATAAATTCTTTTAACATAAGGAAAAACAAAATTTTACAAGAAATATACAACATAGAAAAACTACCTTTGAAGAAATGAGCGAGCCAGATGATTGAACCGAACCCGAACGTTCGGTTGGATTCGCTTCTTACTTTTGAGGTTGAGAGGTAGTGTGAGGTACTGACTGTGATTCCATCATACCTAGCCCTTGCAATATTTGATTGAATGATGCTTCAGGAAGAGCTTTGGTAAAGACATCATCCAGTTGATCAGTGGTTCTTACAAAGTGAACTTCGACATTTCCATCTTCCACATGATCTTTGATGAAGTGATACCTCAGTGCTATGTGTTTGGTTTTAGAGTGCTGCACTGGGTTATGACAGATCCTAATTGCACTTTCAGAGTCACAATATAGTGGGATCTTCTTCATATTGAGTCCATAGTCTCGAAGTTGACTTTGGATCCAAATCACTTGTGATGTGCAGGATGCAGCGACAATGTATTCCGCTTCGGCAGTAGACAGCGACACACATGTTTGTTTCTTGGATTGCCAGCTGACCAATTTCCCATCAAGAAATTGACAGCCACCAGTTGTGCTTTTACGGTCGAGTCCACATCCTCCAAGGTCAGCATCAGAATAGGCTTGAACAAAGAAGCCTGAATTGGATGGATACCACAGACCTAAGGAGGTGGTTCGCTTGAGATAGCGTAGGATGTTCTTTACTGCCAGCATGTGAGGTTCTCGTGGGTTAGCCTGAAATCGAGCACAATAACACACAAAAAACATGATATCAGGCCTGCTCGCAGTTAGATACATCAGTGAGCCTATCATTTGACGATAGAGCGTGATGTCGACAACCGGTTTGTCTAGAGATGGGGTAAGCTTGGTGCCGAATGCCATTGGGACTTTGACTTTTGAGTCGCCCATCATGCCAAACTTTGCTAGGAGAGTCTTTGTGTAAGCTTCCTGATTAATAAAGATGCCTTCGGGTCCCTGTCTTATGTTTAAACCAAGGAAAAAGTTAATAGGACACATTGAGCTCATTTCAAACTTAGTTTCCATCAACTTTCTGAATTCAGCCGTTAAGCTGGGATTCGTGGAGCCAAAGATGATGTCATCAACGTAAATTTGAACTATCATAAGGTGGTTACCTTCCTTTTTGCGAAAGAAGGTTGGGTCAACCGAACCTTGTTTAAATTTAGACATCTTTAAAAATTTAGTAAGCGTTTCATACCAGGCTCTCGGAGCTTGTTTGAGACCATACACAGCTTTATCCAGAATATAGAAATGATTTGGATGCTTTTCATTCACGAACCCAGGAGGTTGCTCCACATACACAGTTTCTTCGAGTTCTCCATTGAGAAATGCACACTTGACGTCCATTTGGAAAACCTCAAAGTTTTTGTGAGCAGCATAGGCCAGAAATATTCTAACAGATTCTAGCCTAGCTACTGGAGCGAACGTTTCTTCGTAATCTATTCCTTCCTCCTGACAGTATCCTTTGACTACCAGACGAGCCTTGTTCCTTATGACATTACCTTCCTTGTCCATTTTGTTTCTAAAAACCCATTTAAGACCAACAACCGAAGCATCTAGAGGAGTTGGAATGAGGCGCCAGACTTTGTTCCTTTCAAACTCGTTCAGTTCGTCTTGCATTGCTTGAACCCAATCAGAGTGATCGAGGGCAGTGTTCACTGTCTTCGGTTCAACTTTTGATACGAATGAGTTAAACATACAAAAATCTACCTTTGAGAATAAGGATGTCTGTTTTGCCTTCAGTTGAGATCGGGTCAAAACCTTCTCAGATACATCACTAACTACTTGAGAGATAGGATGATCTCTGGTCCATTTGGTAAGAGGAGGGTAATTCGGGTCGAAGGTTGGATCTAGTTCAGCGTTGATCATCTCTTCAGGCTCAGATTGGCTATCGTCATCAAGCGTCATATCATCATGCTCCCCCTCAAATAATGAGTCTTGAGAAACATGAGGCTCAGGGTTTTGTTGTGGTGCTGGATTTTCAGGCGTTGAAGCACTTTCGTTTGGAGGGGCATCTTCGGTTGGAGAGGCACCTTCGGTTGGTGAAGGACCTTCGGTTGAAGTAGTAGAGCTTGGCTCCCCCTGGACTTGTGAGCTTGGCTCCCCCTCGACATGAGAACTTGGCTCCCCTTCGACTAAAGCAGTGTTGGTTGGAGATTCATCAGTGAGCGATTCTCCTTCATGCATTCTTTTCGCAGCATCTTCGACAATTTGCTTCATATGATCAATTTTGTTGTCAGCTGCACCTACTTCTGAGAGAGAAGCTTTTTCCGGTTTGGCAAAGAGTTCCAGAAAATTCTCGTACAAATTGACGATTGAGACTGTGACTTGGCCAGTTTGAGGAAATATTTCCCCGGCAGTGTCATCTATGGCCTGTAGCTTCTTGACATAGTTATCGTCGAAGGTCACATAGTATGTCTCTTCAATCCTTCTTGATCGTTTGTTTAGGACCCTGTACGCCTTGGATGTGAGTGAGTAACCCAGAAAGATTCCCTCGTCAGCTTTGACATCAAACTTGTTGCGGTGTTCTTTAGAGTTAAAGATGAAACACCTTGAGCCAAACACATGGAAAAATTTCACGTTGGGTTTTCTGTTATTTATTATCTCATATGGTGTGAGCTTGAATCGCTTATTGAGATAGGATCTGTTCTGTGTATAACAAGCAGCAGAAATAGCGTCAGCCCAAAAATAAAGAGGTAAGGAAGCGAAACTTAACATAGTTCGGGCAGCTTCACACAAGGATCGGTTTCGTCTTTCGACTATTCCGTTCTGTTGTGGTGTGTAGGGAGCTGAGAAATTATGACTAATTCCCTTTTCTGCAAGAAACTCTTCAAACTCCTTGTTCTTGAATTCGAGACCATTGTCGCTCCTGATGTTTCGAACGACCTTCTTGAGCTGGACTTCAATCTGCTTGATAAACACTTTCAGCTTTTGAGTCGCTTCAGATTTGAGCTTTAGAAAGAACACCCATGTAAATCGTGAGAAATCATCAACGATGACAAGAATATACTTGCTACCACCGATGCTTTCGATAGATGAAGGACCACACAAATCGATATGAAGCAATTCGAGTGGTTCAACAACTTTTGTGTTAATTACGGATGGGTGACTTTGACGACTCTGCTTTCCCATTTCGCATGCAGCACATAGATGCTCTCTGTCAAACTTGAGCAATGGAAGACCCCTAACATGACCTCCAGTGACAAGTCGGTTGATATCTTTGAAATTGAGATGAGAGAGTCTTCGGTGCCACAACCAGCTTTCGTCGGATTGACCTTTTGATAGCAGACATATGGCTGGGTTTCCTTTGATGGGTTTCATGTTCAGAGGAAACATTTCACCCTTTCGCTCTGACTTCAGAATGACTTTCTTTGTCTTTTTCTCTATGATTTCAGAACCTTCATCATCGAATGAAACTTTGAGACCTGTACCTCCAACAAGCTGAGATACACTGATGAGGTTGTGTTGAAGTCCTTCCACATAAGCCACCTTCCTTATTGTAAAGTCACCATTCGTTATCATCCCGTATCCCTTTATGGTGCCGAAAGAGTTATTTCCAAACTTAACGTTGCCACCGTTTGCAAGAGATCTGTATTCCCGGAGCTCCTCTTTCCTCCCTGTCATGTGACGCGAGCAGCCACTGTCGATGTACCATTCTTCGTCAAACTGCTCGTCACTCATAACCTGCAAAAATTAAGCAGATTTAGGAACCCAAAGTTTCTTGGGTCCATGTGAGCTTTTCATGGGAACGGGAATAGTAAGAGAGATGTCAACTAGATATGTTCGTTTTATTAGAGTTGTTTCATCTTTCTTTTTAATGGTAAAGACTTTTATTTTGTTAGGATTGGGTTTGTTTGTTTTGGACTCAGGTTTGGATTCATCGACCTTCTGCTTTCCCTTCTGTTCAGCTGATGAATGAGGTTTTTGAGAACCAACGGAATTAGCTTCAGAGCAAGATGGAGACGAATGGGTGGAAGTAGAAGAACGAGAAGAATTAGGAAGAGAGGATTTGGATGGAGATGTCTTCCTTGCTGATGACTCTAGGTGACCCTTTTGCTTTTGATCGTTGGTGGGGTTTACCTTCGAGTCTTGTTCTCTTTTGATTTCTGAGCCGAACCTCTGTGTTCGGTTGGAGTTGTTCTTGGAACCGAACCTTTGGTTTCGGTCGAAGTCCTTTTCAGAACCGAGCCCTTGCTTTCGGTTGGTGTTTTCTTGCGAACCGAACCTTGGCTTTCGGTTGGTATTTTCTTGCGAACCGAACCTTGGCTTTCGGTTGGTATTTTCTTGCGAACCGAACCTTGGCTTTCGGTTGGTATTTTCTTGCGAACTTTCAGGCTTTCTTACAAGATTGTTTTCATACTTCAGATTCTTGTCCTTGTGTGAATAGTATGCATTCTGGGAGTGCCAGAATTGTTTCCTTTCAGAAAGGTTTTTCCTGTATCTTTGGTTCCTCTCTATCTTCTTATCCCTCATCTGCTTAGGTTGATGATGAACGTTCGCTCTTGTTTTTGTTGTCACCTTGACTAGTTCCTTTTGAACTTCAGGAGTTTTTCTTTGAGCCGAGGGAGCAGATGGAATATCCGAAGAAGATTCAGTTTGCCCTGAGGAAGTGGAAGGAGTATCTGATGAAGTTTCACTTCGAGCTGTTGGTGTTGAAGGAATGTCTTCTTTTGCTGAACGATCATCCTCTTGAGGAATTTCTTTCGTACCACTGGTGCTTGGTTCACTGAAATTATCGGGCTTGTTCAAGGGTTCAGGTATGTATCTCCCTTTTCTCATCCAGGAGGTTCTTTCAGATAGGCCAACGGTTTCGTTTCCATTATCAATAGGAGCTTCCCAGAAGTACTCATCACAGCCATCAGCATTGTCTTCGTTAACAATAGCTGTAAGTTCAGCTGTTTGATGTTCGGTTACTCCAGTCACCTTGTATACCTGATTTGGAGTGGTCCTGACCTTTTGATACACAATAGCCTTTTCTACTAATTTCGGGGACTTTTGTTGGGACAGTCTAGCGAATTCCACAGAGTTTTCAGAAATAAGATTTTTGTGGTTTTCAGTTTCGCTTTTAACAAATTCTGAGCAGTCAACCGTATCCTCTACATAAATTTCACTCATGTTTTCGTCCTCGTTAAGCTCAGATGCATTTTCAACATCGATTTTGTTTTCTGAGCTTACATTGGCGTTTAGAGAGTCAAATTTTTGCATGGTTTCGGTTCTCAGTTTAAGTCGGTCATTTTCGTCCAAAAGATTTTTGAGCATGTCCTTGTGGTCTTTGGATTTAATGAAGGACTCGATTTTGTCCAGTCCATACATGTAAGTCGGATTGACATCATCAGACGATATCACACTCTCACATTTGTAGGCTTCGGCATCGATTTCATCCTCCTTAAATTCTAGGAAGGGTAAAATCATGCGATGGATCTTTTGGCCTATCTTACAATCCAAGTGAAGTTGAGTAATATTGGAATATAAACGTTTAGCTATTAAACAAAAAACATTTCGTTGTTTTAACAATTTCAAATTGTCTCTCTGCAAATAAATGTTTTCGTCTTTAACTTTAACTAATTCCGACTCTTTTAACTCAATCCACATTCGCCGCTCCTCACTCTTCGACGCCACCCTGCTTAATTGATCAGTCAGGTTAGAATTGGTGACTCGAGTTTGAGTTAAGCTACTATCTAAATGAGAAATTCTTGTATTAACATTTTTTAGTTCTTTCTCATATGAGGATGATGGTACTTTAGATGAAATAAAAACAGATTGTACCTTCTTTATCAGTTCATCGAGCTCATTGAACTGCTGGCTGAGTGGTTTGGCCATAAAGCACATATCCTCCTGCACCTTCGGTCCATTGCTTCCTCCATCGGTATTGTATCCCATCATTTGAGATACGTCAGTCACCATGAAGCATTTTCCACCACTGTTTTCCTCCTTAGCCACATACGCCTTTCCATGAGTAGGCTTCCTCACTTCTTCGTCTTCTGAGTCAGTAGACCAAACTTCAGTGCTACCGAACTCATCGTCATTAACTGAACCCTGCACAATAAGAGCATTAATAGAAGGGTTAGCGGTAGACTTCTTCTTTCTCAACTCATCCAATCTCTTCTGCAGCACAGCTTCCTCATCCTTTCCATCGTCCTTTTCAGCCATCTTCTTAAGAACACAGTCCTTAGCATAGTGGTTCTTGCCACCACAATAGAAACAGCTTACTCCGGAATCGCCATCTGCTTTCGTTTCCTTCTTGGGCTCCTCAGCTTTCGGTTCATTGTTCGCTTTTTTAGAGCTGTAACTCCCCTTCCAGTTTCGGTTTTTGTTGCTGGGGAATCTCTTCTTTATGAACCTCTTAGGATTGGACACCATCATGGCATAATCCTCAGTTGTGAGGTCATATTCTTCCAAGTTGAGCTCTTCATCCTCCATCACAGCTTTACTTTTAGATAGGAGGGCCAACGAACCAAGACTGGAGACAACATTCTTCTCTTGAACCACAATCTTCTCTTGGGACTTTAGAATACCCACCAATTTCGCCAAAGAATATGATTTAAACTGTTCATGGGCTTTGACTGTGGAAACAACTGCTCTCCATTCAGATCGCAATCCGTTCAGGAAAGTAACCTTTTGTTCGATGAGCTTCCTTTCGATGTCGTGTTTGATCATCTTGCTGAGAAGATGATTGAAGCGATCAAACGTCTTGGTCACAGTTTCTTCGGCCCCTTGCCTGAATTCACCAAATTCAGATAGAAGCAAGGTTTGGATAGAATGTTCAAGATCTTCGTCTATGGAATACAGTTCGCGAAGTCTATCCCACACTTCCTTCACCGTAGTGCATGAGCTGACCAGTCTGAATGTGTCGGACTGAAGGGCGAATCTGATCAACCTTAGCGCCTTAATATTGCACTGGAGTTTGTCTTTTTCATCTTGCGCAATATTCGTCACGTCCTTAAGCAGATCATTGTACTCTTTTTGCGTCTTAATGATTCTGGACGTCGTAGAATGAGAAAACGGTCCATTGATGATGGCTTCCCATATAAGATAACCATTGTCCTCCAATCCAATCACATAATCTTCGAAATGATGCGCCCATACTTCATAGTCATGGGTGTACAGGATTGGAATCTTTGTCGTCGAACCGATGCTGTTGGAAATATTAATAGGGTTTGATTGCGTTGCGTCCATAATGATCGTAAAAACCTGTTCAAAGATCAGACTTGTAATAAAGCAGATTAGGGCAAAACAGTAAATATTAAGATACGTCAATTAAGATGACGGCTCAATAAATATCAATGATTGCAGAAAAACCCTAATAGAAATCTTTTTCACAGAAAAGATGTGTATCGATTACACAGCCTCCTGCTCTGATACCAATTGATGGGATTAAAACAATTTTTAATCAATGAAGATCGATTAGATCTTGAACAAGTGTATGAATATGAAACAGTAAAAACGCAATAATAAGAACAAACATTTTGAATCAAACGAGTCGAATGATTAAATAAAATCCTTAGAAGAGCTCGATTAAGAACATCAACTGTAAAAGATTCTAGAGATTATCGAAATAGCGATTGATCAAGAGTATTATATTTTTCTGTAATCGTTCTTGTAATCTTCGAATCCTTTACAGTTGATGTTCTTAATCGAGCTCTTCTAAGGATTTTATTTAATCATTCGACTCGTTTGATTCAAACTGTTTGTTCTTATTATTGCGTTTTTACTGTTTCATATTCATACACTTGTTCAAGATCTAATCGATCTTCATTGATTAAAAATTGTTTTAATCCCATCAATAACGTCACTCTTCAATCCGCTCCGATGTATTATACTCGAACCATAGCATCACTCCTCAACCCGCTCCGATGTATGGTACTCGAACCATAAGGTCACTCTTCAATCCGCTCCGATGTATGGTACTCGAACCATAGCATCACTCCTCAACCCGCTCCGATGTATGGTACTCGAACCATAACATCACTTCTCAGTCCGCTCCGATGTATGGTACTCGAACCATAACATCACTCCTCAATCCGCTCCGACGTATGGTACTCGAACCATAACATCACTTCTCAGTCCGCTCCGATGTATGGTACTCGAACCATAACATCACTCCTCAATCCGCTCCGATGTATGGTACTCGAACCATAACATCACTCCTCAATCCACTCCTTAGGACCTTTAGAATACTCCCTGTATCAAGTATGGGTCCTCTGTTTTCAGTAGTACGGGCCCATACTACCTGCCACATCTACCCATACTTTCCACACGGACCATCCTAGAGCTCCTAAGTAGCTGCTCGACCTGCTCTTTCACCAATCCCATCGCGCGTGCTCGCTCCCCAGTGAAATCCTTTACTCTACCAACGCACTCATCTGGCTAGGTTTACTCCCTAGGCTTCCGTTGTCCTCCCACTTCTTTGCTATCAGCTGCTGAAGAGCTCCTAATGATGCCAGCCATCTACCTCCTGAATATCGTCATACTCACTTGGTAGCTGACTCCCATCATCAAGAGTTCCACAAAGCACAAAGCAAGCAGCATTCGAGCATCGAAGAATACATAGGACTCCCTCTCTGTGATAACTCCACCTTCTCGGCTCATCCTCGGAAGTACCACTGAACTCTGTAACTCCACCCCTCATGGGTTCTAACTGGATACTCTCACTCATCACATACTCAAAAGCATAACACATATAACAACAAATCCTAGGCTAAGGCATCACAAATCAGGCCACTCTAGTCCTAAGATATGAAATACCTAGCCTGTCTCTAGCATGCAATAATATCTCATAAAGTGCATCATAAATATCTCATAACACAAAAGTAAGGGTATTCTGGGAAATCACCGTTCGGGCTCTGGCTGATTGTACACACTGCTCTTTCTTACTTTCTCTTTGAACTCTTATTCACTTTTAGAAAACTATTTATTTGAAAACTTTTCTTACTTCCTCAGTTTGAGTCCAGATTTACCCGAAGGCGCATCCGAATCCCTTAAACCAAGGCTCTGATACCAACTTGTAACACCGTAAATTTCAAAACATTTTCGTTTAAGATAATCATTTTATTCTTAAATATACTTGTTTAAAAATCTCATTCATAATCGAATTACAAAACGGAACTATATAGAAAACCAGGATCCTCCAAATCATGACTTCTTCTCTGGTGTGTACAATCAAGCCGGTGCCGTCCCGTGATACTGAAAGAAACCTGAAACAACATAACACAAACACTGTAAGCACGAAGCTTAGTGAGTTCCCCAAAATACCACACATATAACACATATAAGCCACTCGAGGCTATAACTCTATGGGTCCGTGCACCCAACTCTATGAACCCTCAGGTTCTAACTCTAGGAACCCTTCGGTTCCAACTCTGCAAACAGGCACAGCATAAATCACATAGAAATAATGCAGTACAACACATATCATACATATCATACAAATACTCTGTCACATAACTCTGGTTACATACTCAAGGTAAAGTATAGTGAGAAGACTCACCTCGCGTGTCTCGATATCTCACAACCCTAGGAATCCCTCGTGCCCGATTCTCCGAGCTATAATCCTCCTATAACATCATATGTCCCTAGTTAACACTTTATATCTCTAATGTTGACTATCCCTAAGAAGTCAACACAGGTCTACTCTGGTCAACGGTCAACGGTCAACTTTGACCGGACTTGGCGAGCGCTAGGGCAACTCGGCGATTCTAGACGTTCTAACCAATTCTCTAAGATTCCCTTTCTACATGTCGAGTATCCCCCCTGACTCGACGAGTTCCTCCTGGAAGAATCGCGGGGCCACCCCGACTCAACTCGCCGAGTCTGAAGAACAACTCGGCGAGTCCCAGTTCGACTCAGACCACCTGCTAACCCTCTCTAACTCGCCCTGACTCACCGATCCAACCCATAACCCGGACAAGACCATTCTAAGGCAATCTTCAAGCTACTCGCCGAGTCTGTTCATCGGACTCGGCGAGTCCATGCCATGCAACCACTCAAACTGCTTTCTAAGGTCAGATCTGCTCCGTCAATTCATAGGTCTGGCCTTCCTAGACTGGTTCATCACGTAAAGTCCTTATTTCGGTGCTCGTAATACACCCCATGACTCATAATTGACGTTTTGACCTAAGGCATAAGGATTCCAATCCAAAACTTCCATTGATTCCCGAAAAGCTCAGGCATGGGACACTCTGGACTTCCAAGGGTCCCAATATAGGGTTCCAATCGCATGGGGGACTAAGGAAACACTCAATCTAGCCACAAAAGGGTTCAATAAACCCTAAATCCATATACACATCAACATAGAAGGGAACAACTCGAAAATATTACCTGAATAACGTTGCTCTGTGTCGCCACTCTCAGAATATAGCTTCTCCTGTTGTTCCCTTAACCAAGTCTCCTCCTCCTTGCAAAATAACACTTCCAAGATCAATAATGGTCTTCTACCTTGCTCCAGATGCTCACAATCGAATTAGGGTTTCACTCAAAGGGCTGGGGTGAACAATGACGGCCATAAGGCCCCTTATATATGTCCCAAACCTGGAAAGTTAGGGTTTCAGTCGCGAACCCGCGACCAGATCCGCGATCCTACTCGGCGAGTCTGAGCTCCAACTCGCCGAGTCCCCTCTTAAAATACCCAAAATCATAAATATAACACTACCTGGAATTCCGGGATGTTACAACAAGGACTAGGTATGATGGAATCAGAGTCAGTACCAAAAACACCTTCTCAAAACTAAAAGTAGGAAGCAAAATGAACCGAACGTTTGGTCTATTTCGGGTTCGGTTCACATGAGGACGGAAATGAACCGAGCGCTCGGGTTCGGTCCCATTGCACTTGTTTTCGCTTATCTCAAAAAGGTAGTTTCTTTGATTGTAAACTTTTGTACAATTGTTTTCCAAAATTTTTTTATTCCAAAATTTTTTTTTGGAACCGAAATGAACTGAGCGTTCGGTCCATTTCGGGTTTGGTTCCAAAATTTGTTTTGTTTGGTTTGTTTTCACTTTACTTTTCTCTTTACCAAATTCTCAAAAACTCCAAAAATATTTTCTTTTTCTTTTTGTATTCATCGTTTATGGATTATCGATGGGGCAGGTATCATTCTCACATTTTTTAATAGTTAAGTGTCCCTAGAAGCATGCTGCTGCATGTTGTCCAAAGCCTCAACTGATTCTGAATAAAGCCTTACTGACTTGGTATCTACAAACCTTGTCTTCCTAATTAGGCTACCACATTTATTCTAATAATGAGCTACCTTACTCTCTTCTCATATGAGATAAGAGTTTTCTGCTTGGTCACTATTGTTATAGCAGAGGTACTTTGGTTTCTTTACACCATCTCAAATATGTTTCTCCATCATACTCGCTTCATACAAGTAACCCTTGAGACTCTCAGAAATTACCACTGAGGTTTATGGTTACACAATCTCTGTGCTAATTATGATCTTAGCTTCGTGTCACTACGTGCTAAGTGAAACCCATAATTCAATACCTACTATGCATTGACGGTGAACAATTAAATTTGCTCTAGTTTTCAATCATGAATTAACGAATCCACCCAAGTGTTTGTACCATGAAATCTCTAATTTTCTCTTTGTGTGATTCTTATGAAATTGTTACATACCTTAGAATCCAGTTTTTTATTTTCTTGAGATTTCACATCTAGTATTTCCAACGAATCACTATCACATCATCCAAACCTACTTGTTCAATAGACCACATTGGTCTCACAAGTTCTTCAGTTGATTTCTGTCTTATGTTAAGATCAGGAATTATGAACTGAAGCGAAAGCCTCCAAATAAGCCTTATTAAAAGATGCCTTTCAACACTTCTTAAAAAGTGATTGATCGTAATTCAACAGGAAACCACACAAACACTTTAAAGTCTCTCTTGACTTTGAAGGAAGAGATTCGTGCCCGTGATCCACTGTTTTGTGTCTCTATTGACATCACAAATTCCCACATATATGTTGATTTATTTCTTTATCTTTGACACTCTATGCATGAAAATCTTTTTGATTTTCCAAAAAAATCTAGTTTCCTTCATTACAAGCTATTTTTTTACTCTGGGATTTAATGCTATATTCTAAAGATGTTGTTGTTAATGCTACACGTGTTCACTTTTATTTAGTGAACACAGCTAATTTTAAGGATTATCTGCTGACTTAGCTGGGAGCTTATCGGTTCAGGAATTCAAAAGGGTATTTGATGGGAACGCGTGCAAAACGGAAGAGTTTTTCTCTCTCATGCGTAATCATAGGGGTTGCTAAACTGTCACGCATCAAACACCTCAGGAAACACTTCAATTTTTAAGAAGATTTGGGGGCAGATTCTTCTCTCTCCTCTACCCACAGTATAAAGGGTAAACCCTAAAGTCTTTTACCTCTTTACTGCAAGAAATATTCAAAGAGAAAGAAACGATTATTTTCTCCCACTGTTCATCTTCTTCTCCAAAACACTCTTCAATGGCGGATTCTTCTTCTGTTCACGGTACTTCCCACATTCTGCCTATCCGACCTCAACAAAGCCTGATCATTGGTCTCACCCCACATGCCTACGACGCCTTCATGTTCCCACTTGTGGAGTGTCTTAAACACTCTCCACTGGTTCCAACATTGACCAAGGCTGAAATCGTTCCAATGGAGTGTTTATCGCAGATCTTCTCAACAGCCCACTATGACAAGTCTGTCGATCGCATTTTCTTTGACATTCTTGACACCAAAACTCCATCTCCAAATAGTGATTTTTTTCGCTTCTAGGGTTCGAACCTGATGAGTCAAGGGTTAACCTTGAGTCTATTCCTCTGGGATAGTTGTTCTCCATGTTTTACAACATGGGTTACCCCGAGATTCTAACCACTGTTACCAAGTTCAAGAAATCATGTCTTCCTCCTCAGTGGAATGGCTTCTTCACTGTGCTGTTCAAAGGATTATCAGAACGAAGTGCATGTTCTGATGGGACTAGCCGACTGTTTATGACAATTCTCTACGGGCTGTACCACGGCGTCAATCTCGACTATGGCTCGGTTTTATGGAAGCAGTTGATTCAAAGCCTCACTTCTACTTCTCGCCATTCTGAAATATCTTATGCCAGATTCTGGACGGTGGTCACAAAGTGGGCAATGGACAAGTATCATGTCCCTGTCGTTGCTGATTCTCCTCTCTCCTCGATCGGTGTTTTCCACACAACGAAGATCATCGTGACTGATTCTTCCAAGTTTTAGTTCGTTGGCTCAATCCCTGAGTCAATGTATGCGTGTGTTCCAAGGGATAGCCGCATCATCAAGACTTACAAGGAGTTTCTTCGCTCAGGCCCCAGAGAGCTCACTCCAGAAATGATTCAATCTATCGACGATGCTGACAGGCCTGCACCCAGGGGAAAGAAACCAGAAAAGGGGAAAGACAAGAAAGTTGTCAAAGGAGCGAAAGGTCCTTCTCCAAAGAAGCAAAAACCTTCGAAGGCAGCTCAATCACCTCCACCAAAGAAGAGGAAAACTCAGCCTGGGCGCAAACTCATCCTTGCCTCTTCTTCCAATGAATCAGAGGATGAGAGTTCAGACTCAGAGGAGTCGCTTCGAGGTAACACTCCTCCCCGTTCGTCTTCACCTGAGGTACCTGTTTCATCTCAACCTGTCTCTCCTTCCCCAATCTCCATCTCTATTTCCATTCCCCCCATAACCTCCACTACTCATATACCACCCACCTCTATCCCTGTACCACCTCCTATTTTCTCAGAAGCTACGACAACAACCACCACTGGAGTTCGAACCAACGTATCTGATACGGGGGCTCATACTTCAGCACCCAAACACACACCCATCACTGAACATACTTCCACACCCGAACCTACTCCCACAGCCGAACCTTCACCTTCGCCTACATCTCCGAATCACTCAGCCAATGACGAGACTTTTCTTGGAGGAAAAGACATGACTTTTGACTCGGTCTACTATAGTTCGTACCAGGTTCAAACTGATGATGACGATGATGCTCCTGTCACAAAAAAGCATCTCAAGGAACTCCATGAGAAAATCGACAGTCTCATCGCTTCCTCCTCTTCCTCTCGGTCCACTATCTCAGACACTGCCATTCAGGGGCTAGTTGATATGTTCACCAAGGCACATGAAGCCTCCATCAACTCTGCCACTGCTGCTATCGATGCATCTACCAAAGCGTGTGCTGCTGCGACCGAAAAAGTCGAAAAACTATTTGTCGATGCTAACAATTTTTTACAGTCTTTTCAGGGAGCCGCTGAAACCAATGCAACGAAGGTTGACTCTCTTGTCGAGAAGCTGGCCACTTCATTCGCATCAGAACAACAATTCTTTGCCAGTCTTCTTCAGTCTCTTGAAGCTGAAAATAAAACCTTCCAGGCGACTATTGAGGAGCGCTTGACAAAGCTGCAAGAAGATCTCGCTTCAGAGAACTCCGTGATGGATGCTCTTGCTCGCAAGACCACTGCTCTCAAGTTCAAGAGTCTTCAACTTTTCCAATCAGAAAAGGAAGTTGCGTCTCTCCGATCTGAGCGAGCGGTCATCTCCACGTGTGTTTCGGATGTCCACGCCGCCCTCCCCAACATTATCGAAGCACATGATCCCATCCTGAACTATTCTGTGAGGCGCACTCTAGCTGAGAAGCTTGCTCCCGCCCTTGGCCTACTCAGTAAAATTGAAGGGCTTCCTGAGTTCGTGGCTCATCCAAAACAAGGGGGAGAAGATGTATCTCAACCGCCTCTTGCCTTTACATCAACTAAAGCAACCGAGCCTCCTCCAACGGGTCAACCTTCAGGTACGGGTGCTAAAGATAAAGGGAAGAAGATTGTTGAAGATAGTGATGGTGATGATGATAAAGAGACCATCGCTGATCTCTTGAAGAAACAAGGCCGGGAAAAGGATGCTGACATGAATGCTCGTGTTGCCAGAGAGGTCGAGGCGAACGAAAGAAAAATGAAGGAGGCTCATGATCTTCTTGAGAGTACAAAAACTCTATTTCCTCCGTGGACTCTCGAGAAGCTTGTCAAAGAAGCTATTGATACTCCCAGCATCCTATGGCTCGAACCGGTGATTTCCTTGGACAGGGTAAATTCTGTCGACTCTCAGTTTGATATGCCCTTGACCCGAAAGGCCTTCATATTTCATGCATTCTACCATGTTGCTGATGTCCCTCATCCTCACCCAAAGGTTGATAGGGAGCTCGTTGAATTCTATCTGAGGTCTGCTCAGCCTCAGTATCAGACATGTAGTGCTCAGAAGATCATAAACGTTCGGGTCCTCAAACCTTTTAAGGATGGGAACTTCACAAATGTTCGGTTCAAAGTGCTGAGGGGGTCTGCTAAAACAGAACATGCTATTTCGCTTGCTGATCTTCCCAACCTGAATCCACATGATTGGATCATTTTAGACAACATTCTCCTCACCAACGAAGCTGAATATGGGCCAATCATAGATCACTTCAAAAGGATGTTAGTTTGCTACATCATGGAGGTTGCCAAGATGGATCAGGAGATCGCAAGTATTTTCAAGAAAAAGTCTACCATCTCTCCTATTGGTTCTACAAGTGATTTAAATATGATGCAGATGGGAAGAATCGACCTGAAGCGGAACTCTGTCATGTTCACAAGGAACGAAGGCCAAAAATGCTTGTTCGCCTTGGCAGATAAGCATCTGTATACTACTGCATGCTTGGAACATGTTTTGGGAATCATCAATCGATGCAAGCAGAACTCTGATGATGACAAGAAATACTTCGATGATATGATCCAGTGGTACATTCGCTTCAGACAGACCATCCTTTCCCTCATTCCACGTCTGTTCGAAACCACAAAGAAAGTTCCTGCAGCTGGACCCAACAAGCCGAAGTGATATCTCGCTCCAATTGACGCAAAGGGGGAGATTGTAGGGTCCATTATGTGTTGCGTCTTGGGCTCGTTCTTAGTTCAATTTTGTTTCCGGATTGGGCCTGTCCATCCGTGAGTTATTTCTAGGGTTTAGTATTTATAGATGCTTGCATGCATCTTAGTACGTAAGATTTGGAGTCGATCATTGATAGAAAATTTATGTTTCTCGTTTGTAACCCTAGTAGCCTCATCAATATGCTTAGATTTGATTATTTGGGGTTTTTATATCCTTTTTGGTCCCCATTGTTGGGAGTGTTTGAGTATTGTTGGTTCCAGAGCTTAAGAGCTGTCCTTTTGGACTCTTCGAAGCACCTAGGGTCATAAAAATTGGATCTTGGTGGTTAAGCCAAAACGATGCAAGGGATAGATGGTCTTAAAGTTAGTATAATGGACCAAAATAATGTTTTTACCCTAAGCCTGTAGGCAAGCACTTAAAGTTCACGACTTTATGGTTTAGGAGGTCTAAAAGGACCTGGATCTGCATTTTGGACGTAAAGACATAACGGATTAAGTCATGAATAAAGTCCCAAAGAAGCTGGCCAGTAGGCTGAGCGTACTCCTTGGTACGTCGCATGTACTGGGTCAAACTCCCTGTCTTGGTCAAGGCCATTGTACGTTGGGCATACATGTCGGGTACGACGCGCGTATGCATACAGATTGGGAAAATTGGGCTTTTGCGTGGGCCCCATGGCCAACTGAGAAGTATCATTTTGGACTTAGGAATAAGAAACTTGAGTATTGGGCCAAAATTGGGCACTTGAGGATTATTATATTGGACTATGGAATTTTGGGCCCATTTGGGGAAATAAGGTCCAAATCAGAAATTGGACAATGAGTGGGCCCTTAGGGAATCCTTAATGGGCCATAAGAGAGTTGGGCTTGATAAGTTAGAATCGGGACATAAGTATGTCCCAATTGAACCGAAGGGTAAAACGGTCATTGTACCCTGAGTAGTGTTATAGACTCTGATTAAGTGTTACGCGTCTCTGATAGCCGGGAGTCATCGAAGCAGTTGCTAGAGATTTCCTCTGCGAGATTCGACACAAAGTTTACGAGGTGAGTTGCCTTCCAGTAGAGGTGGGTTGCCTTCCAGTAGATTTCCTCTGCGAGATTCGACACAAAGTTTACGTGTCTCTAATTAGGTTATGCTTGATTGTGTCACTCGATGCCTGAATGTTGCTTGCTTTTTGCTACAAGGGTTCTGGCTAGCTTTAACTAACTAGTAGGCGAATATGTAACAGTGTTCGCAAGCTAGTTAGGTAAAGGTGGTAGGGACTCCTAGTGCAGCTAATGGCGGAGAGTAGGTCGGAGGGTGTCCTAGGAAGGCCTAGGATGAGAGTAGTTAGGAAGTTGTATTAGTAGAAAGGGACTTGGTGAGGTCAAGGCAGTTCTTGAGGAAGGTATGGATAGATGTGGATGGTAGTATGGGCCTGTACTACGGGAAGCAGAGGATCCGTACTTGAATCAAGGAAGGCTGAGATGGAACCACAAAACTTAAAGAGTGTGTGAGATTGCTCGAGAGTATGTACGACCCTGACATTATTACATTTGCTTTTAGTATGGCGATTACACAACATGGAGCAGGATATGGGTCAGGATCAGCATCAGGCTCAAGTGCAGGATCCGAGTGTTAGATTAATGTCTAATTCCATAACTATAATTGGTAAGACTTGACCCGACCCGACATGGTCCATTTGGGTTGCATACCATCATGCACTTGGATAGACTATAATGAGAGAAATAAGACACTTATGGTTATTAATATATTATAAGTTCTAGTATATTAATAATAAGAATAATAAGATTATTTAATTAGTATTGATCAAGAATTAATCTAGGATTAATTAAGTGATCAAAAGAAGACTAATTAAATATATGGGTTGATTGTGTAAATCATCCATACTTGTATAGTGGGCTAATGCTCCATGGATAATCAAGTTAGGCTAAAACCCATAGGATGGTCCATGGATGCTCCATGGTGCATTTGTACCCATGGATCATGGAAATGAAAGGCCATGTCAATTAGGGCTTACATGGTGTAACCCTAACTATATAAGCATCTTATTCTTGATCAAATCGGACACAAGTGTGTGAAGTGAAAGGGCTAGCCGATTTCATGAGTTGTAGAATTCTCTCAAGCTATTCTAAGTGTTTTGGTGATTGTGATTCCACTTGAGGCTTCCACACTATTGGGGCTAAGCTCTTAAAGCTTGAAGACATCAAGCTACATCAAAAGGTATGTATTCTATCTTGTTACACTCATTGTTTTGTATGCTAGATTAGGATAATACCTTGGAAGTTCTTATTTGCATGTATAATAGAGAAAACATAGATCCAAGGTATTTAGGGTTGCATGTACACTTAGGAGTGTTAGAATGCTCAAAACCCAACAGTGGTATCAGAGCCTAGGCTTGTTTTCTTGTTATACCTGCAATAGAAGCTGAAAAAACGAATTTGGTGCTGTCTGATCATCAGACTCGGCGAGTCCCTCAGAGGACTCGGCGAGTCCATGCCTAAAATGTGATCAATTCGATCCAACTCGCCGAGTTGGTTCATGCACTCGACGAGTTGGACCCCCAGACAGCATATTTTCGAGTTTTTTGGCTGGAAATGGACTAGGAACATTACCCTAAGTTGTTTTTGAACTTATAAACTTGTTTTTGATGTGGTAATGTTCATGCTAATCCATTTTCAAAGATAATTGTCAATAGATTCATGTTTTGTATTAGTTTAAGGTTTAGACTAATTACATGAAAAAGTTTGATTTGAATTATCTTGTTCTTATGAGTTGCTTAGATTAATAGAAAAGTTAATTGAAATAGTTTTTTTCAATCCATTTTAATCTAAGAGTTGAGTATAAAATGTGTTTGTGTAACTTGTCCTCAAGTTACATGAAGAGTCACATTAAAGACTCATAAAACTCATAATAGTTGGCAATGGTTACAAAATGAAGAGTCTTGTGTCATTGAATAATTTTTTATGACTCCATAACTTGTCCTCAAGTTATGGAAGTTCAAGAGTCACATCATTAAAGAAAAATATGTAACCATAATTAAATCCATAAGTTATAAAATAAAGAAAAAGTTAGTTCTTTTATTAGTTTAAAGTCTTCCATAACTTGTCCTCAAGTTATGGAACTTGAAGAGTTTTTGGATTAAAACTACCTTAAACACATAAGTTATGGAATTAATTAGTTTTGAATAGTTTCAAAACTTGCCCTCAAGTTTTGGAATTTGTAAAGTTTTCAAGTATGAATACTTTAATTCCATGTTAGCCCTTAGAATTTTAAAAGTTAAAATCCAACCCTTATACTTTATAATATTATAATTAATAATATATATATATGTATAAGAGTAAAGTCAGTCTTACCGCTAGTACGCCTCATTCACGAAGCCGGTCTATAAGGTGGGTATAAGGTTGTTGCCTATAAAATGGCAACTTAATGGGTGTCCACTCTCACCCACCGCTTGCTTGACTGGTGGAGGGTCGTTAGCCGAACGGGTTTGACAGGACTAGAATTCTCCCTTCATTAAAAGTATTAATGATAATACTAAGTAACTAAACTCTTAATAATACCCAATCTTAGTTACTTAGGAAAAATGTGAATAAGGTGCTAATCCATGAAATTACACTTTACACTTTGTCTAAGTCGTTAGTGGAGCGTGTGTGGTTAACCGGCACACTAACTTGGACTTAACAAGGTAGGTAAAGGGTGACTTAATATTTATCATAGTATCGATGGAGCGTGTGTGGTTAACCGGCACATCGATTGAGGGGTAATTTATTAAGGGTACCAAGTGATTTGCATGGTTACTTCACACCTTGTTTTGTGATCCTCGGCATCCCAGTCACAAAACCTGAAGGGCACACTCGAGATTGAAACATGCCTTTGAACAGTTCAATGAATCTCAAAGATCTAGGAGTTTCAAAACCAATTAAAACCTAATAATACATTTCGTTTATCTTGGTGGAAATTGGTGAATCGTCATTCACCTACCTTCAAATATTTTATAGCTTGGATTACGGCATACCTCTTCTAAGTTATAAAATAGTTTGTTGGGTCCTAGCCTTAATATTTCATATTGGGTGTCATATTAAGGACTTTAAATCAACTATCTTGAATATCTCCCAAAAGATGTCTGTAATAGACACCTATGATCTTCCCAAATCTCTTGAAACAAGGTTTCCTAATGAAGATGATGTCCCATGGATATCATACTTCTTTCTCCTCCTCCAACTATTCTCCCTAACCCACATGTTCTCAAAAAAAAAAAAAAAAGTTTAACGTCACTCAAGCCCTATTGGCAAGGCAAGGTCTAGGTGTGGTCACATCTTGGAGATGTAGTCACATATTGACAAGCCGGGAGAGTTGGGTGTCAAAGTCTTGAGAAAGTTGGTGGTTCAATCACTTTCTAAGTCACATAGTGAGTTCCTTTGGGACACCTATGAAACAGACTATGACAAGACCCTTAATGATCTTATCTATTTGCTAAGATCAACTTCCTAAAACTTTATGGACATTGACAATGATGACAATGGATATCTAGTAAAGCTCTCTCTTCCCAGTGGATAGGGATCGGCCATAGTCAACTCGGTTGACCAAATGGTAAAGAGAAAAGCTAAGTCTGTGATAGTCTCGTGCACCTTTATCAAAGGGTCCATATGTTTATATTGCCAAAGAAAGAGGCATTGGTTGCGAAGCTGCCAAATTTACCTAAGGATGTTAAAGTCAATGAGTTTGACTCTACTTCAGGTAAAGTCCACTATCTAACTCTGTTAAGTTTATATTCTGAGATTCTTGATACATGATGTGACCGGGTCACATGGTGATGTTTTAAGAATCAAAGAAAAGTGAAGAAACTTAAAGAAGGAATATGCTGAATCTGATCGCGTAGATGGATTTCTATCGCATAGTTTGAAGATCGGATTCTTGAGCTACTTCTTAGGAGTTATGAGATATTGCTTAGGAGTAGATAACAACAAGTTTTCATATGGATTGTAAGGATAAGTTTTTCCGCAAAGTTTTAAAATAAAAGAAAAATTTTGATTTTATTTATTTTAAAATATCCTTACAATGGCATTTGAGGAAAAATTGTTGCTTATATGATTCCATTAATAGCAAGAGTGGAAATATGAAATTGATTTTTTCATTTGTGGTAATGTCTAAATTTACCAAATAAGGAAAGATTCTCATCACCCAAGTCTCAATTGGACCGGAACTTGGAATCATGCAAGTTGTATAGCATGATGAATGAGAACTTTCAAGTTTTGGAAAATTAAGACTAATTACTTGTTCACATGGATGTGTGAGTCAAGTAAAGGACTAAGGGATCGAGTACACATTCTTGTGCATTGATTAAGTCCACCACAAAAGTTTGATAAGAGTATTCATCATAGTTTACTAAAGCTCAGTAAATATGATTATACTTACATGCTTAAGTGTAACTCTGAGACATTGGAAAAAAGGTTCTAATGTAAGGCAGAGCGAATAAGAAGAATCAAATTAGGCAGAAGGATAAAAGTTTCTCAAATCTGAAAAGATGGGAGAGTACTTTAGTATCAGTTTTGTGATCATCTTAATGATTAAGAAACCATATCACAATTAGTTCTCTAAGGAAATCTTAGTGCATTCTTATGACTAAGAAGAGGGATCCTGAATTGTTGAAATGGTTAAATCAAGAAGATGAGTCATACTGCAAGTCTTAGAGTCATACTCCAAGATTGTCATTTGAGTGACATGTCTTAAAGAAGGTTTAAAACACTTGTCAAATGTAAGAGTAAAAGTTTTCTACTCTTGTACATTTGAAATTGGTAAGTTGTGATGTTTTGGATAAAACAAAGACCAACTTAGGCCAATTGTGTGAAGTGTTTGTCTTGATTAGAATCCACACTATCTCTTGGATGTTTGACAAGGGAGTCTTATAGGTCAAGAGGACAGTGGGAGTCTTAAAGGTCTTGAAAGTCTCAAGAACTAATCAAGAATAAAACCTGAAGTCCTTCACTAGCACACGACTTGAGGTTTACAATCTATCGTGTCGACATATTCTGTGCCCATTCCAGTAAGTTGGCTATGCATATGAGTTCTTAGAGTTCTCAATTTGTTGCACAACAACTTGGAAGCAATGGTAGGCCCTTGAGCTGCCAGGTGGCAAGAATTAAGATTGAGTTCAATCCATATGAGTTTGGGTTTGTCATTATCCTTGTCTTGTGACTATGATTTTGACCATTCACATGGATAAGAACACATACACCATTAAATCTAAGTGTCACAAGGTTTCTCTCCGATTCATGAAAATGATGGTGAGGAAACACTTTCACTAAGTAGATTTTATCTAGATAGCAATTGTGATATTTTCATTCTCAAAGTCGTTAGTGGAGCGCGTGTGGTTAACCGGCACACTAATATGGACTTGTGAGAAGTGGCAAAAAGGTCTAACCATTATGATTACGGCATACCTCTTCATAACTGTTTAGACACACAAGTGTGCTATCTAAGGGAAGGTGTATGATTTTGATAAAGTTTTATCAAAACAATCTAGTATCAGAAATCTGAACTTTGGTAAGAAAGTCAATGATGTATTGATTTTTAGAAGTCCAGGTGATTTCTGAGAACATGTCAAAGCTAGTGGGAGCATAAGTGTTATGCTAATAATAATCATGTTAGTGGGAGCATGATAATTATGATAAGTATTGCAAGTTAGCAATGTTAATTATAGAAAACAAAAGTTTCAATTAGGAAAAAGTTGTTTTGCTATAATTAAGGGAGAGGAAATTATACTTCATCTCAAATCTATATGCTTAGATCGTGAGGTTTTAATCATTTATTCAAGGATATATATATGAATTTCGTGTTGGAATGGCTCAACATAAGGAAATTCTGTATATGGGTCCATTATTTGCGTTCTAAAATTCGATTATGATTACGGCATCCCTTTTCATAATCTGAATTATGAGAACTTGGCAAATTGAAATGGAAATATTATAGCAAAAGACTGGTTTAGTCTTTATGTAAGACATCATGAATCGTGTCCCATATGCTTCGGATATAAGATCGATTACATGTGCTATATTCATCCGTTCTAAAATTTTCCAAATGCCTGGGGCATTAAGAAGGGAAAAGGTTTAGAACTGGATATGACTAAAAGGATTAAACAATTGTCGAGGACAATCTAAGGTTTACCAAAGATTGGTTGCTCAAGGACAGTTGGAAGTATAGTGATAATTCTGGAAGGACCATATTGACATAATCTGTAAGGAGGCAACTCTTGTTCAGAAGTGATAAGTCAGAATGGAATCTGGAAATGTTTCAAAGTTAAGATTTTTCAATCTGTGTAAGATTAAGGAAACTTAATGCAAGAAGGATGTTTCCAAGGAACTGATCTCCTTTGGAATGCTCTGTAATGATTGTTGTCAAGTCTTTATGACTTTGTGCATAATCATTACAAGATGACCAATGCATATATGTTTAGAATCTAACAGATTTCAGTAAATGGCATGAATTTGGAATTCTTGCAATTGCGGTAAGGATTTGGGAGTGTGAAAAGAGAATCATTGAAGTAATATTCAATTGATCTAGTTCACAAAGTAAAGATCATAGACAAACATAGTATGCATACTTGGTGTATGGCATGACTAGTGTTTAAGAAAACATAGTGTACATGCTTGAAGCATGGGACAACTATTGTTTTAAATTCAAGAATAAAGTTGATAGCTGAAACAGTATACAATGAATAATGTGTAATCATATGGTGATAAATAAAAGGTGTTTTATTTATGTTCAAAGAGTTGATACCATATTGGATTCAATTATTATTGTGTTTCATTTTGCATGTTTTGACTTCCCGAATAAACTGGGTTATTCTTCCGGAATGACTAAGTTATTCAAACCATCCACAGTCGGTCATATGTTGGAAGTAGATATGAATTAAGACTGTCATGATGGGTTGTAGAGGTCTAAGGTGTTGGACAAGGCTACAACAATCATGAGTGCTCATAAGTTCTGAGTATTGGATTCAACCCGCGCTCATTGGAATCGCTTCATGGATTTTATCACGAGTGATCATGAGACGATAATATCTTATATTCTTCAAACCTAGAGATATGAGTTGTTACTATGAGTTGATAGTACATTGATTGCACGTAAACGCATATGGTAACTCGGTGTTATAAAACGTGCCTTTGTGTATGATTCAACAAGTAGTAGAACAAGCCATATGAGTCGAAGTTTATCCGTTCCTTTTACCTTCGGGATAAAAGCGATATCTGTGGGCCCCTCGATGATTTGATGATGACAAATGGAAGTGCTCGGCCGGGCCAGGACTGATTTGATTTGTTCAATTAGTCAGTCGTCATAAATCGCAAATAGGGAAACAAAAAATGGACAGAGAGAATGATTATAATCCATGTCTCAGTCCATATGATATCTAGAATGGTGGAATATATGATCCCTTATCTAATGGACAAGTCACTGACAAAGGTCAGAGTTCATCTACAAGGTCAGAGTTCGACAGAAGCTTTTGAGAGCTACGATTGCCGGTTGGTTCCTAAAGTCATACGCAATAATAGTTTTAGACTTATCCAAGTGGGAGACTGTTGGATTAATGTCTAAGTCCATAACTATAATTGGTAAGACTTGACCCAACCCGGCATGGTCCATTTGGGTTGCATACCATCATGCACTTGGATAGACTATAATGAGAGAAATAAGACACTTATGGTTATTAATATATTATAAGTTCTAGTATATTAATAATAAGAATAATAAGATTATTTAATTAGTATTGATCAAGAATTAATCTAGGATTAATTAAGTGATCAAAAGAAGACTAATTAAATATATGGGTTGATTGTGTAAATCATCCATACTTGTATAGTGGGCTAATGCTCCATGGATAATCAAGTTGGGCTAAAACCCATAGGATGGTCCATGGATGCTCCATGGTGTATTTGTACCCATGGATCATGGAAATGAAAGGCCATGTCAATTAGGGCTTACATGGTGTAACCCTAACTATATAAGCATCTTATTCTTGATCAAATCGGACACAAGTGTGTGAAGTGAAAGGGCTAGCCGATTTCATGAGTTGTAGAATTCTCTCAAGCTATTGTAAGTGTTTTGGTGATTGTGATTCCACTTGAGGCTTCCACACTATTGGGGCTAAGCTCTTAAAGCTTGAAGACATCAAGCTACATCAAAAGGTATGTATTCTATCTTGTTACACTCATTGTTTTGTATGCTAGATTAGGATAATACCTTGGAAGTTCTTATTTGCATGTATAATAGAGAAAACATAGATCCAAGGTATTTAGGGTTGCATGTACACTTAGGAGTGTTAGAATGCTCAAAACCCAACACCGAGCAGGTTGATGATGGACTACGCGAGTTCATCGTGTCTAAGATCATGAGAGGCATCCTTAAGGCGACCCCAGTGATTTTCGGGTCGATCAAGGAGGGGATTATTGAGCTGGTGGAGGATCGCCTCCGGATATTCAGTAGTGATTATGCGTCGAGCCAGTCGAGTACGTGTACACTGTCCTTCAAGGACTTTCGAGGGAGTGGTGCCATGAACTTTCACAGGGTGAAGGACCCCATTGCTGCCAGGAGATGGATCGCAGCCGTTGAATATGCACAGTTGACGAGCTTCTGCCCGTAGGGGTCGAATGTCTGCTTTGCTATGGGATGTTTCAAGGACAAAGCTAGGGATTGGTGGGAGTTAGTCAGTGACTCGCTGGGAACCCCAACCATTAAGGCCATGACTTGGTCAGACTTTGTGACCAGGTTCAGGGCTGAGTTTGCGCCAGTTGTGGAGCTTCAGCACTTGGCCAGGGAGTTTCTTCACATGAGACAGACGACCGAGACAGTGGCAGAGATCACTGCCAAGTTCTGGGAGAAGGCCTTGTTGGTACCTTAGTATGCGGGGGAGGAGGAGATGTGGAAGACCCGCTACCATGATATGTTGAGGACCGATATCCGGCAGTGTGTCAGCTATTCAGCTTGCCCGACCCTGGAGTCCGTGATTTCCAGGGCATGGGAGAGGGAGATTAATTTGGAGCACCTCAAGAAGAGGAAGGAAGAGACTGAGAAGGCTACAGGGGTTTCAGGGAAGAAACCTAAGGGATCTGACAATAGGTCGAAGGGCCAGCCGGGCCAGAGCCGCTGCAGAAAATGCGGCAGGCCGCACAAGGGAGCTTGCTGAGCAGGATCGTCAGACTACTACAAGTGCGGCAAGACAAGGAACTTTGGCAGGGATTGTACTTCTGTGCCCCGACAATTTTGACATCAGACCCAATTGGCTTCCATTGCAATCAGAGGGGCCATATAAAGGCCAACTGTCCTACATTGACAGCAGCAGCAACAACATACCCAGTGGTGGTGCCGAATCCAACGACTGCACGAGTTACAGATAGCCGGAAGGTTAAGGTAGAGGATCCAATGGTACGGAGCTGAGCATTTCAGCTGACAGCCAAAGAGGGACGCACTGTACCCCATGTGATGATGGGTATGATTTCTTCTCTCTAATCTTTTATGATATGTCGCTATGATTTTGATACGTTATATATATGCTCTGTTTAGGATCGTTCCATGTGAACGACATTCCAGTTCTGGTGTTGTTTGATTCGGGTGCTACCCGATCATTTGTCTCTCTTGCGCTCAGCAAGAGGTTTCCTGGGTCATCGGGCATGTTAGATTGCCCCCTAGAGGTTAAGATTACGGACGACCGATTAGTGCAGGAGTCAGAGGTTTTCATAGATTGTGTTCTGTGGTTGTACAAAGAGCGTTACTTGGTAGATTTGGTTCCCATACAAATGCGGGGGAACAAGGTTATCATAGGGATGGATTGATTGAGCCCTAATGGGGCGGTGATCGACAGCGTGTAGCAGTCAGTGCGGATCAGGACCCCAAGTGGGGGAGAGCTGGTGATTAAGGGCGAGAGGCCACAACGAGGACCAGCCATATGTTCAGTAGCGAGAGCTAGGCACTAACTCCAGCAGGGTTGCATTGGATATGTTGACAACATTATGGATACCCTGGTGGCGGGTAAGGCGACGGTGGGAGATGTGCCAGTGGTACGAGAATTCGCGGATATATTCCCTGAGGAGCTTCTTGGGATACCTCCAGAGAGGTAGGTAGAATTCAGGATCGACCATGTCCCCGGTGCGACTCTGATATCCAAGGCACCGTATCGGTTGGCTCCTCCTGGGATGTAGGAGTTGTCTACACAGCTGCAGGAGCTGTTAGACAAGGGATTCATTAGGCCGAGCAGTTCAACCTAGGGAGCCCCGATTTTATTTGTGAAAAAGAAGGATGGGTTGCATTGGATGTATAGAGATTACTAGGAGCTGAATAAGGTTACGGTGATGAACCATTACCCACTCCCGAGGATTGATGATCTCTTTGAACAGCTTCAGGGAGCATCTTGGTTTTCCAAGATTGACTTGCATTCGGGTTATCAGCAGATGATGGTCAGAGAGGAGGATGTGCAGAAGACTGCTTTTCAGACGCGATATGGTCACTTTGAGTTCGTGGTGATGCCTTTTGGGCTCACCAATACTCCTGCCGTGTTCATGGATTTATTGAACCGCGTATGTAGGCCGATGTTGGATAGGTCTGTGATTGTTTTCATTGACGATATCTTGGTTTATTCCAAGACGCAGGAACAAAATGAGGAGCACTTGCGGGAGGTTTTGGATACTTTGACGAGGGAGAGCTTGTATGCTAAGTTCTCCAAGTGCGAGTTCTGGTCGCACGAGGTGCAGTTTCTTGGACACCTTGTCAACCAGAATGAGATTTCGGTTGACCCAGCCAAGGTAGAGGTCGTGATGAGGTGGGAGGTTCCAAGGTCTCCATCTGAGATTCAGAGCTTTCTGGGACTAGCAGGATATTATCAGAGATTCATTCAGGACTTCTCCAAGATAGTCGTGCCCTTGACCCGGTTGACGACAAAAGTCATGGTCTTTTGCTGGGGGCCTGAGTAGCAGGCCGCATTTGTGACGTTGAGACAGAGATTGTGCGAGGCGCCAATCTTAACCTTGCCAAAGGGCATGGTTGATTTTGTAGTATATTGCGATGCGTCTATCTCGGTTTTGGGCGCGGTATTGATGCAGAGAGGGCATGTTATCGCTTACGCTTCGAGGCAGTTGAAGCCTCACAAGGCGAACTATCTGACGTATGATTTGGAGCTGGGGGATGTTAGTTTCGCCCTCAAGATTTGGCATCATTATCTCTGTGGGGTTCGTTGTACCATTTACACGGACCACAAGAGCTTGAGGTATCTCATGGATCAGCCAAATCTGAATATGAGGCAACGTCGGTGGCTTGATGTGGTAAATTATTATGATTGTGAGATCCTTTACCACCCAAGGAAGGCCAATGTCGTGGCCGGCACACTCAGCCGCAAGGCAGCACTGATCAGGGATATCTATATGAGGATGACAGTTGTGACTCCGCTGTTGGAGCATATTCGGGAGGCCCAGCAGGAGGCCCTAAAGGAGGAACATCGGAAGAGCGAGCATATTGTGGGGCAAGTTTCCTCCTTCGACTTTGACAGTCGTGGATTGTTGACTCTTCACCGTAGGGTGTGGGTCCCATATCATGGAGGTGTGCGCCAGGTATTGATGGAGGAGGCGCACAAATCCTAGTTTTCTATCCATCCTGGGGCGATGAAGATGTATAAAGACCTTCGACCAAAGTATTAGTGGCCTTGCATGAAGCGGGACATCGCCTGGTATGTCGAGAGGTGCTTGACTTCCAGAAAGGTCAAAACCGAGCACCAGAGTCCTCACGGCAAGATGCAGCCTTTAGACATTCCCATGTGGAAATAGGAATATATTACTATGGATTTCATCACAAAGCTTCCCAGGACTGCACGGGGAGTGGATTCGATTTGGTTCATCGTGGCTCGGTTGACCAAGAGTGCCCATTTCGTACCGATCTAGGAGATCATCTCGGCCGAGAAGTTGGCCGATATCTACATTCAAGAGGTAGTATCTCGGAACGGAGTGGCAGTCTCAGTGATTTCGGAACGAGACGTGTGGTTTACTTCCAGGTTCTGGAAGAAGTTTCACGACGAGTTGGGTACTCGTCTGCACTTCAGCACTGCTTTTCACCCACATACAGATGGTCAGAGCGAGCAAACCATCCAGACCCTGGAAGACATGCTACGGGCATGTGTTTTAGACTTCGAAGGTAGTTGGGATACATACCTTCCTTTGGTTGAGTTCTCCTATAATAACAGCTATCATGCGAGTATTGACTTCCCTCTTTTCGAGATGTTGTATGGGAGGAAGTGCAGGACCCCGATATGCTCGGGTGAGGTTGGTTAGAGGGTCATGGGGACTACCAAAGTGGTGGTCAAGACTACAAAGAGGATCCAGCAGGTTCGGAGCAGGCTTCAGACTGCTCAGAGTCGGCAGAAAAGTTATACCGAGAAGCATCGATCGGACCTGGAGTTCCAGGTCACGGATATGGTACTCCTGAAAGTTTTGCCTTGGAAAGGCGTCATACGATTTAGGAATAGGGGCAAGTTGGGCCCCAGGTACATCGTTCCTTTCAGGGTTGTGGCCCGGGTGGGCAAGGTGGCATATAGGCTGGATCTCCCAGCCGAGCATAGCCAGATTCATAACACCTTTCACGTCTCCCGGTTCCGGAAATGCTTGGTAGACGACTGTGCAGTAGTAACTCACGAGGATATTCATGTATATGATAGCCTGAACTACATCGAGCGACCGATAGCCATTCTAGATAGGAAGATGAAGACACTGAGGAACAACTAAGTAGAGCTAGTGAAGGAGCAGTCGCACCACCGCAAGGGCTCGGAATGGACTTGGGATCCGGAGGATGAAATGAGAGAGCACTATCCCGAGTTATTTTCAGCAGCGGCAATGGACTTCGGGGACAAAGTCTAATTCTAGTGGGGGAGATTTTTAGCATCCGTTGTTTTCCAGGTATTATTATTATTATTATTATTATTATTATTATTATTATTATTATTATTATTATTATTATTATTATTGTTATTATTATTATTATTATTATTATTATTATTATTATTCATCCTGATTGAAGTGTGGTGTGGTTTGGTTTGGGCATTGACCTTTGGGCCTTGCTAGTGGGCTGAGGAAGCTGCGTATGCGGGATGTACATTTCCGTGTACGCCCATCGTAATCGTGGAAAGGAAGCATGGAGGCCAAGCATGTACGCCCAAAGTACCAGGAGTAGGCCCAACGTATGTGTGCAGATCCTTAAACCCTAAAAATTCTAGTTTCCTCCCTATATAAAGAACATAACCCCTATTGGTTCAGCCTCCCTTCACTCTTACCCAGCCACCACGAAAACCCTAGCTCCCTTTGTGTGGCTTTGTGTTTTAGAAGCCATTTGAGAGTGTTTGTGTGTTATTTTAGTGATAAAAGAAGAAAGGAGCTTGAAGAAAAAGCAAGGATCCACCAAGAGCTTGTAGATCTAGAGGATTGACACCATTTCTGACTCTTTTCAGGTATCAAGCTCCATACTTGACCATTGTATGCTTAGATTTGTTTATTTCGGGTTTTTATGTCATTTTTGGATCCCATTGTTGGGAGTGTTTGAGTATTGTTGGTTCTAGAGCTTAAGAGTTGTCCTTTTGGACTCTTAGAAGCACATGGGGTCATAAAAATCGGATCTTGGTGGTTAAGCCAAAGCCATGCAAGGGCTAGATGGTCTTATAGTTGGTATAATGGACCAAAATTATGTTTTTACCCCAACCTTGCATGCAAGGACATAAATTTCGTGACTTTATGGTTTAGGAGGTCTAAAAGGACCTAGATCTGCATTTTAGACGTAAAGACTTAAGATATTAAGTCATGAATAAACTCCCAAAGAAGCTGGCCAGTACGCCGCGCATACTCCTTGGTACACCGCACGTATTGGGTCAAGCTCCCTGTCTTGGTTAAGGCCAGCGTACGTTGGGCGTACATGCCAGGTACGTCGCGCGTACACATGCAGATTGGGCAAATTCGGATTTTGGGCCCTAAGAGGATGGGCTTGGGCTTTTGCACCCCATGGCCCACTAAGAAGTATCATTTTTCACTTATGAATAAGAAACTTGAGTATTGGGCCTTTTGGGGTTAAGATTGGGCCCTTGAGGATTATTATATTGGACTTGGGAATTTTGGGCCCATTTGGGGTAATAAGGTCTATATCAGAAATTGGACAATGAGTGGGCCCTTAGGGAATCCTTAATGGCCCATAAGAGAGCTGGGCTTGATAAGCTAGAATCGGGACTTAAGTATGTCCTAATTGGATCGAAGGGTAAAACGGTCATTTTACCCTGAGTATTGTTATAGACTCTGATTAAGTATTATGTGTCTCTGATAGCCGGGAGTCATCGAAGTAGCTATTAGAGATTTCCTCCGCGAGATTCGACACACAGTTTACGAGGTGAGTTACCTTCTAGTAGAAGTGGGTGTAAGGCACCAAGGTCGGCACAGTGGTAGTTAATTACTGTTGAGATGATTGTCTTTGTAATAATTATCTATTTTTCTATTAGTTGATGTGTTCTATGTGCCAGTATATTATGTTCTATGTGATAGTGGTGGTATGAGGGGAATAGTCCCTCGATCGGTTGTTAACACCGAAGGGTAGGTCGGACACCCTGGATTTGTCTGACATCATGTTTATGATATGTTATTATGGGTAGTCAGCAACCCAGAATGGATTGACAAGGGCAGTCAGTACCCCATAATGGCTTGACATGGGCAGTCAGCACCCCAGAATGGCTTGACATGGGTAGGTCGGGCACCCTAGAATTGCCTGACAATATGTATGCTATATGATTGTATGGTATGTGGTATGATGGGGGAACTTACTAAGCGTTGTGCTTACAGTTTCAGTTTTGGTTTCAGGTACCTCTTCATCCAAGGGGAACGAGCCAGCAACGTAGCAGCGCATCATACACACATGATTTCCGCATTGAGTGTTCTAGGATTGTACTCTAATTTTTATTATTGTTCTATGTTTGTTTTTGAGACATGTTTATGATGGTTTATAGATGAATATGATGTTGACAATGTTTTACGTAAACGATTTTTATGAATTACTTAATTAAAAATGAAATTTTTGGACTCAAAAAATGGGGAGTTTACATAGTTATTTGAAGATGATGTACCATTTGTATAAAAAAAGAGATATCATTCTTTATGCATAAATTTCGTTCATATGAAGTTGACATGTAAATACAATACAAATATAACCTATTTTGTGTTACAAGTGTCAACCTGAAAAATATGTGATGTACAAACAACAAATTTTTAAAAAATTTTACTAAAAAATAGCTTTTCTAGTAAAAAAAGGTCACATTTTTACTCGTCACTGTTTTGGTGGGTTAAAACCGAAGAATATTATGTTTTTACAACATATATTACCACTAGACAAGATTTACTATTTGATATTCATATGAAGTTTATCTAAATAGATTATATAAAAGCATACAAGGCAAACTATAAATGTTATAGTTTAGGTGTCCTAAAACACATGTCATAAATTTTCAATAGTGCAATTCTTTCATTATACAAGGAAAAGGGAGTCGTAGTTCACGTAAATCTGTTAACGCTCTAGTGAGACATTCTCTTCACCGTACCTACCTAGCAGCCATTGAATTTAAAAAGTATAAGTATTTACATGTGTTTAATCACTGTATATTGACACCAAAATAGTTCTAGCAAAAGACAGAAAATATGACTCAAAACAGCTCCATCTTCTCAAAAGCTCGGGGAGTACCTGATTATTGATTCCCTGAGAATACAAATAATTTGAAACGAGAGTATCAACATAAAGTTGAATGAGTGCATAAGTATTTATGTCTAACAGTATGTTTTCTTTTCTTTGAATATGTAAACTGTTCCAGAAAATCCTATATTTTCGGTTGTATATGAAAAGTAGTTTTAATCTCATAAAACCGTTCTGTTTGTAAACCATTGTTCTATGTTTGTATCATTTTGTAAAACCTGTATGAGTGAATGTGCCTAGCTCCACCAGTTGTTATTCTAAACTGTAATGTAATACTATAAATTGTATCTTTGTAAACTAGTACTTTGAAAATGTACTCATGTTTAGTTAATTATACACTAACGTATTGTTAATATCTTTTTAATGAGTTATTATAACCATACTATGACTAGATGTCCAGAAACAAACGCTTTGAAGGCGTTTAAACTGTTGATAACAATTGTCACTCATATGTGTGTATGCCCGACTGTAGCTAGTAGACCGAGTGCGGGGTTGTCAATCCGAATATAGATCTATACACACTTGTTTCGATCCTCGACTGGAGATTCTGGTTATATATTGTGACAACCCAAAAATTTCCGTTAGTTTTAACGTCGAAATTAACTACGTCAAAAATTAGTCAAATTTATCCCGAAAGTAATTTTGACCGGATTTAAACCCGTTAGAATATTTTAAATAATATTCGTCAAGCGAACCAAAATTAAGGCGGTATAATTTTAAGATTTGTCGTGATTAATAATAGTTGTGAAAAACCCCGTTCGCGGTTGGTGTCAGGTGAACCCCAGCCAGGTAATAAACCCCACCCTATATAAGGGTGGAGTGGGTTTCATTCCCACCTTTTACCCACCTTAGACTCTCTTTCTCTCTCTACTTTCTCTCTCTACAAACGGGTTTTAGCCAAAAATCACCCCTCCGAGCCTCAAATTGGTAAGTAAACCTTCCTAGCTTGTTATCTAACTTATCTAGCTTGCAAATTCATGACTTAATCATCCAAAAAACCCCAAGAACATGATTTTACAGTCTTGGGAGCCTCCCAAAACCGTAAACCCCTTTGAAGAGGGTTTTAATACTCAAAAACCCTTCCAAACCACTTCTAGTGCTTAGCAATGACTTAGAGGCTTACCCGAAAGGACTTAGAACACCAAAATCGAGACAAATGGGGAGTAAACATGAGTTTACAATCTAAGAACATCCTTAGACCGTAAACCCATATGCATGGACCATAAACACTTGTTTAAGTGTTAAACTACCCCTCAAACACCTCCAAGGGCTTCCATGAACTTCCTTGAGTGCATAGAACCGTAAACACCTATTCTTAGACCATAAACTCCCCCAAAGGGTGTTAAAGTGCCCTTAACACTTTTTATGGCTTGGAATTGGACCTAGAACTTCGTATGCTTAACCTACAACCACCAAAACAGAGGATTCATGGACAAAATGAGTTTACTACTGTAAACTCATGTGTTTAAGGTAGTAAAGTCCCCAAGAACATATTCTTAGACCTTAAACACCTTTCCAAGGTGTTTAAGTGCCCTAAACAACTTCCTAAGCTCCTAAAAGTGACTAGAACCTTACATGCATGAGTTAGAACCACCAAACAACAAAAGAAATGGACCAACATGAGTTTACTACCATAAACTCATGTGCTTACGGTCGTAAACTCCTCAAGGAGTAGTCATGGGCCGTAAACTCCTTAAATGATCCATTTTGAAGCCTTAAACCCTTCATAAGCCCTAGAATTGAACCTAGCCTAATTCCACAAGTGTTATAAGACCTTAATGCATCAAAGAACACACCATCCATGAGTTTACGACCGTAAAATCATGGGGATAAGGTCTTAGGGCCGTAAACTCTACGAAGAGTTTACTCTTGAAGAGTAAACTCCCTATCTAGGCCATACACACCGTAGGATGTTACTCGGGACACTCGTAGCACTTGACCAAAGTGTTTTCTGCATTTTAGGATGCGTATACGTGTTTAATTAGTATTATATTTACTAATTGTATGTAAACATATGTCATCATATGTTAATAGGTCACTAAGTGTGTTCAAGTCTTTACTTGACGCCGAGCACCCAACCGGCACTTTCGTTCGATCCGCTTACAATAGGTGAGTTCATACCCCCGAATTAACATTTTAAATGTTTATACATGCTTTTATGGGGCGGGGGGAATACAAGTTAAAACATGCCAGTTATCATATCAATCACATGTGATTGATAACCCGCATGCACAAGGATTTATTACACTGTCAATTGTTTTACCAAGTATGATACTGTAAATGGGTTTCCAAAACGTCTTTACTTGTTTAAATCTTTTCTCAAATTGTCTCTCGCGCTGTATGTTTTACTTCAAATTCAGTTACAGGAGTATTTTAAACAAAGGTTTTCTTTACTTATATTGTTTTATCAAAGTTATAATCAAAACTTGTTTATGAAAGATCTTCAAAGGTTTCTAAAGGTTTTCAAACTTATTTTACAAAAGAATACCAAGTCATGATTTTCTTAAGTGTAAAGGTTTTCCAAAGTTTTCATCGAAGTTTTCTTCCATGTTTTTATACTTCTACTTCATTGGATACTATTGCTTCGTTATGCTTCTACTTAGTTAACGCTCCCACTTAGTTAAACGCTTCTACTTGTTAACGCTCTTACTTTGTAAACGCTTCTACTTATTAACGCTTCTACTTGTTAACGCTTCTACTTCGTGATACGCTTCTACTTGTTAACACATCTACTTCATGATACGCTTCTACTTGTTAACGCTTCTACTTCGTGAAACGCTTCTACTTTGTGAAACACTTCTACTTTGTTAAATGCTTCTACTTAGTTAAATGTATGCCTGTGATTGTATAGTTATATAAATAATGTTTAAAGGACTTAGGAAGGCAATTTCGCCCTATTTCCTTTTCCTCGTTTGGACGTGGTCTGGTGGGATCGGATATCCGTCCGAAGATTGTTTAATCATTAATTATATATTATGTATACATGTATAGACATATAGGTTCACATTGGTCAGTTCAGTTATGAGTCTCTACCATTAGTCCAGCACTTACATCAGAGTTCAATGTTCGAGATGCATCCTCAAGACACGGATCTCCCCGTCATCGAGTTGGTAACCAGAGTCTCCTGTAAGGAGAGCGGGCATTGTGTGTATAGATCTATACGAGACTGAAACCCCCGCACCGTGACTGATAGCTACAGTCCACGGCCTACCAAGCCAAGGGGTGACAAATGTCATACTTACACCGACGCTTGCAGGGCGTCAAGTACTCTAGTGTCGATTAGTATGGTTACGAGTATCTCCATGTTTATCTTATAATTCATGGCCTTAAGGTACGATGTTTAACACTGTATGCTGGAAACACACTCTTAGAATTACTCTTGTTTAGACCTTGCTAGCTGTATCTTTCATTTGATACTGTTTGGGGTCTGTGTTTCTCTGTTTTAGACCTTGCTAGCTGTATCTTTCATTTGATACTGTCTGGGGTCTGTGTTCACTGTTTTAGACCTTGTTAGCCGTATCGTACATTTGATACCATCTGGAGTCTGTGTCTCCTTTTGTTAGACTGAGCTAGGCGTGTAGTTCATTCGATACTCTCCTGGAGTCTATGATTTCTTTGCCTTAGTCAGCAGTATCTTCTGCTGAGGCATATGTTATTTTCCCTTAGTACTTTTACTAGTAATATTCTCCTACTTTCTTTAAAGTCAAATACCGTATTTTTGGTAATGATAATACTTCAGGGAAATTCTCTTTAAAACATAACACTTTCGGGTCTTGGTAGAAGACTGCTTTTATTTAGAAAATATAGGATTTTCTGGAAAGGACTCTAATACACCATTGATTCTAAACTCCTACTTTTATAAAGGTATTTGAATAAAATGGCACTAAATACTTATGAACTCACCAGGATTTGTAAAAATGTTGATACTCGCTTTCAAATAACTTGTATTATCAGGTCAGCAATAGACAGGTACATCCCAGGAGCTTTTGGTGAAGACAGTTTAGTACCAAGTTGCACCTATATTATTACTTGTATTACTGTAATGTCTCTATGAAATGTAAGCCATGTAAAACTATTACTATTAATGCAATGGTTGTTGTACTTTGATTACTGTACTACATATGTTGTGATACTTGAGATGACGTCATCCACCCCAGAATGTTTCCGCCGTTCCGGTTTTGGGGTGTGACATATATCAGGACTTTAACTATGTTGTTTAAATGAATAAACTACCTGAACATATTGTCTCATAAAAAAAGAATATAAATGTTACATGTTTAATGAAAACCCAATCATTCTGAAATAAATGATTGATAGTATGTTCCTTTTTTAGTATTCTTGAAATGTAATAGTAGTGTACCCTTGTTTAGTTTTGAATCAAAACCTTGTTTTTGTACAATAGTGTAAACCCATGTTCTTGTAAAATAGTGTACTCTAATGTTCTTGACTCGTGAGTTAGTGTTCTTGAATCATAAATTATACCTATTATAATTTATATGTACTTTATATTATTGTTACTAACTGTTCAGGAATGCAATCCCTTGTTGTGCATGTTACAAGGGTATTAAAACTAAAAGAAGTAACCTTTATATTTATATACATACACAAATATATATATAACTAAAATTTAAACAACATTCAGACAAATAACCGATACTTTAAATCCACATCCAAACAAGGAAAAAGAAATAAAGTGAGTTATGAGTCCTAAGCCTTTTAAATCTTATTTAGATAAATATAAATATATAAATATGATTTTTGGGGAAAATATAAGTTTCTAAAATAGTTTTAACATTTTGAAATACTTTTGATGACTTGATTTTATTTTATCACAATTTGAAAACATTTGATTTGAAGATAATTTGAAATCCATTTTGTAAGGTATTTTGAAACCATTTGTTTAATAACACAAAAATTCTTGTGTTAGACTTGAATTCCCCCCCCCCCTCTTATAACTGTAAAAACTATGAAAGTACGGGGGTATGAACTCACCGTTTGGAGGGTGATTCAAATGATGATTTGGTAGAGGGTATTTAGTTCCAAGTGAAATCCCGTAGTAAAACAAGTCCTAAATAGTAATTTATATAGCATATATGCATCCAATTAGCTAATATAATCATAGGAATGATTGGAAACTGAACTAATTTATAAGTATAAGTTACAAATTGGTGTGTTAGAAGCTAACTTTGAAGGGTTCACGGCCCTAGCTTGAAGGGTTCACAGCCCTATGTTCTTGAATGATTGAAGAACACTTGATGATCCTAGACCAGTTTCTAAGAAGATTCAAAGCTTTTCAGATGGTTATTCTTCATGTTCTTTGTGTGTTCTTCGTGAAGATTATTGAAATCAAATGATTTTTAGCCTAGTATAAGAGGATTGATTGATGTTCTTCAAATGATAACAAGATCAAGAAGTGGTACCTGTTAGATCTTATGAAGAATTAGTGATTTAACACTTGAATAAGATGAGAAGGGATGAATATAGCATGTTCTTGAGGAGAGAGGTTGTTCTTTGTGTTCTTGCCTGTTGATATTTAAGAGAAAAAGACTTGGAATGGTGATTGAATGTGTAAATTATGAAGAAAAATCGGTTGAAATGCTTATATATGCGAGGGTTCTTGGCCCGAGGGGTTCACGGCCGAAGGCGGTTAGTGGTTTGAGGCTTTGGTTTACGGCCAAAGGCATTCACGGTCCGGGGTTCACGGCTCACCTGATCATAGCTTGCATTTTCACGGATCTTGTTTGCGGTTAGAGGATTTGTGGTCCGAAGAGAAAGAAGAGAAGAAGGGTGCAAAAGTTCTCGATTTTTAAGCATTTCTCTTCTAATTTCAAACACAATTATTTTAATGATTTTTAACAAACAGAGGTTATTATTTCAACCTTAATAAAAACCGAAAACAATAAAGAAGACTTTAGTTGACCCAAGTTTGACTTGGTTGACTAGGGTTAACTTTTCAAGGAGAAAATAACAGAGTGTCACATTATCCCCCCGTTAGAGAGAACGTGTAACAGCCCGGAATTTCAAATATTGATATAATTATGATTTTGGGGGTGTTTTAAGAGGGGACTCGGCGAGTTGGAGCCTAGACTCGCCGAGTAGGATCGCAGACTTGGTCGCGGGATCGCGACTGGACTCGACGAGTCCAGATATAGACTCGGCGAGTCGACGCTGTTCAGCGGAAACCCTAGCTGTTTGGTTTTGGAACGTATATAAGGCACTTATAGGCCGTCATTGTCCGTCTTTAGTCGACTGAGAAGAACCCTAAACGGCTGTGGGCATCTAGAGCAAGATTGAAGGGTATTAGGGCTTTGAAGAAATTGTTGTGCAAGGAGGAGAAGAGTTTTGGCTAAAGGAACAGCAAGGGATTCGAGTTCTGCGGTTTGGGGACATAGAGAGTGCGTTATTCAGGTATTATCTCGAATTCTTTCTGTATTGTTGATGTGTGCATGGATTTAGGGTTTATGGAACCCATTTGGTGATTAGATGAATTAGTACATTGTTACCCAAACGACTATAACCCTGTATTAGGACCTTTAGAGGTCCAGAAGGTCCCATGTTTGTGTATTTCGGGACAAAACTTATCTCAGGAAGCAGTTTGATCGACTGCATGGCATGGACTCGCCGAGTCTGATGAACAGACTCGGCGAGTAGCTTGGAGATTGACTGGGACTCGTCGAGTTGTTCTTCAGACTCGGCGAGTTGAGTCGGGGTGGCCCCGCGATTCTTCCAGGAGGAACTCGTCGAGTAAAAAGGGGATACTCGACGTGTAGAAAGGGTGTCTTAAGGAATCGGTGAGTTAAGGGCGAGTGGACTCAGAGTCGTTGAACTCGGCGAGTCTTGGGGTGACTCGGCGAGTTAGGTCGCGGGTTGAGTGAAGTTCTGAGCCTGGGGACTCGGCGAGTCTTAGGGTTGACTCGGCGAGTAGGGTCAGTCAGGGGTTGACTTTGACCTTGTCTTTGACCAAGGATTTACCAGTGGTTCTAGGGGTATTTTGGTAATTGTTGTTTATCGTTTGAGTTCAGTGCATTGGTGGCTATCCAGAGGTGGAGATCGTATCAGTGATCGGAGCAGCTTGAGCTATCTGTTCAGTCGGCAGTTTCGAGGTGAGTTATCCTCACTATATCGCTAGGGTTTATTGCACCAAGGCCGACCCTTTTTACCGGATGGAAATCCGGGTAGTTGTCATTATATGTTACACGCCGGAAGGCATTATATGTTACAGGCCGGAAGGCATTACTATGTGGACCGAAAGGTCATGGCCTGGAAAGGCGTATGTATGCATTTAGTATGTTGACTGATTCATAGAGTAATGTTATGATAGTGACCGGCTAGACCGGAATCTTGTTAGAGTAATGTTATGATATGTGATTTGTTGATCGATTGTTGTCTATGAACTGCTATATGATTGTTTGTTATTTTATATATGCATTTTATGCTTATGGGCCGGAAGGCAATATGTTATGGGCCGGAAGGCGATTATGTTGTGTGATGGACCGGAAGGTCGGCGTGGGTAGGACCGGAAGGTTTACCCAGCAGGGACAGAAGTCCCCTGAGACACATGGACCGGAAGGTCAGGGCCTGGAAAGGCGTATATGTGGTTGGTATTCTGGGGGTATCTCACTAAGCTTTCGGGCTTACAGTTGTGGTTTTATGTTTCAGGTTCTCAAGAGTCTGTGGCAAGGCGAAGGCGTGATCGTACCGTTTCTCGCGTTGGTGTTTTATGATATGAACCTGGGAAATTACTCTGTTTAATAATGTATTGAAAACCTTTTTTTTGCAACAAAGTTAATAAAATGGGCGATTTTGAAAAGTTTTAATTGTTTTGAAATTTTGGATGTTACAAGTTGGTATCAGAGCCCAGGTTTGAGTGAATTGGGGAAACATTCGTGTGACTCCATTCTCAAATCGAGGAGGATTTTAAAATGAGAAATTAAAATGGTTTTCAAATTTGGTAAAAGGAGGACGCAGAGGTACGATCAGCCGGAGCCAGTAAGTAACGCCAAGATACCATGCATGATATTGTTTATTTGAGCTTGATAGAACAGAATGCTAGAGTTAGGCTAGGGACCTTCAGGAATTCATGATAATGTTGCCTGATATGTGATGCTTGTAGCCTAGGGTCCGTTATGGGATGTTCTCAGTGTTCCTCTAGTGGTGAGGGTTGATAGTTGTTATGCATGTTCCCTAGGGTATTGTGGTAGTACTTCATACAAATATGGGTAGGTGTGGAAGGTAGTATGGGCCCGTACTACTGAAAGCACAGGACCCATACGCGTATCAGGGAAACCATGGTCTCTAGGGTAGGGTTGCGAGAGTTGGATCCCAGGATTTTGGGAAGTGTCTGAGATTGGTAGGGTGTCTTCATTATGGAGATCTCGAGGCATGATGATAGTGGATCCGGATCAGGATCGGGAGCTGGAGAGCGAGTTCCGGGTGGATCAGTGTCGTCGAAGGTTATCGATCGGATGAGCACGAGCGAGCGGGATGCGAGGATTCGTGAGATCCTGCGTGATGGGGTTGCTGCATTGCTCCGGGCTGAGTGGTCGAAGTTGTTTCGGTTGATCAAGACCGCCATGATTGAGTATTTCGATGAGCGATATGCGGCTCTCGCAGAGACGGTTGCCGCGGCGGCTACAACGGCTGTAGCAGCGGCAAGGGGAGGAGCTAGTCGGGGTTTTCAGTATCGGGACTTCTATTATACGAAGCCTCCCACATTCGACAGGGTTCAGGACCCGATTTTTGCTATGAGATGGTTATCAGATGTGGAGGGGTATTTCTCCACGAGTTTATGCCCTGCTGATCAGAGGGTGAGGTGTGCTCTGAACCTGTTGAGGCTAGGAGCGAAGGATTGATGGAGATTGACTACGAGGTCATTTTCCGATGCGCAGAGGGCTGCGGTTTCATGGGATCAATTCAGAGAGATGTTCAGTACTCGCTATGTTCCGCGGAATGAAAAGGAGAGATTGGCTCGGAAGTTCCTTGAGCTGAAGCAGGATTTGGAGTCGATGACTGAGATCACCAGGATGTTTATTGAGAGGGCGATGTTTTGCCCTGAGTTCGCTTCGGAGCAGGCTCAGATGTCCCGATATCTGAGTATGCTCAAGGGGGATATCAGACAGTTTGTGTCTGCGCAGAGGTGCGAGACCTTGTTGGTGTTGCAGGAGGCCACCATGCGGCGTGAGTTAGAGGTTGAGTTACAGTTGCGTGAGCTGAGGCAGGCTCCGATGCAGTCGCAGCCAGCGCCGAAACGGTCCAGTACCGTTGATGTTAGAGTGGGGGGGGGGGTCGGAGCCGCCACACTTGTGGGAAGTGTGGGAGGGGTCACACCAGAGTTGCTGGTCCGGTGGTGCATGCCGCAAGTGCGGAAAAGAGGGGCACTATGCGCGGGACTGTCGGCAGTCAGTGCCGATTCGGGATTCGAGGATTTGTTATCATTGACAGCAGGTTGGACATTTGAGGGTCAATTGTCCACAGCTTCCTGCAGGACCGGTGCAGGCTCTAGCACCGGCCACCTTGAGGAGTTCAGGAGGAGGACAGGATGGAGCGGAGCCCCAAGGGCTCAGGGTCGTGCTTATTAGCTTGCGGCAGAGGGAGACGGAGCAGTGCCGGAGGCAGCTGCGGGTATGATGCTTTCTGGATGTCTTGATTAGCTTGCGTTGATTGTGGCGTATTGTTTGTGCTGGTAGTGTGGATTTAGATGCGGTATTCGTTGTTTCGCGGGTTGGCATGGTTATGGATTGGTGTTTCAGGTTTTCGCTTTGGCATTCGTTGTTCCCTGATGGTTTGATATGGTTATAGTATGGTGTTTTGGTGCCGGTAGCCTTGTGCGGTTTTCGATGTGGTATTCATCCTTTGGCAGGTTGTGGGTTTGGTTACGGGTTATTGTTGGGAATTCCGTTGGTTATCGTTCGTGAGAGTTGATAGCGGTAATGCGGCACTGGGTTGAATGTCGGGTAGCATCTGCAGTCGTGGAGTGGATAATTGAAAGACCAGATTCTTTTGAGGGGATTGATCAGGGAGGAGATGTGCCTTGCTGAGGGTTGCTTATGCTTGTGGGAAGCAGTCAGTGACTAAATGTTCTCTTGTGCAGGATTGTTCTGAAAGGTCGTTAATGACGATCGGTGGCAGTTAGTCAGTGCTTTAGTGGGGGAGAATTGGAGAATTCTCCGGGAGATCGATGAGTATGTGAGGGTGCTTAGCTGTTGGGATTCAGCAGTGTTTGTCAGCTCAGAGTATAGGCCGACGAGAGCGAGTGTCAGGTATGCGGGGCGGGATACAGACCTAGGGCATTTGATTGTGGAGGCCTGAGAGAAGGTCGGGATCAAGCTTGAGTAAGTAACCGGGGTTATGCGATCAGAGTATTGGTATGTTTGAGGTACGTGATGGGTTGTACTGCATTAATCCCATGGGATTATGTTGTGCATGTTTCTAGAGCTGGAACCGGAAGGTTCCCAGAGTTAGAACCTGAGGGTTCGCAGAGTTTGGGTGTACGGACCCACAGAGATATAGCCTCGAGTGGCTAGTATGTGTTATGAGAGTCGGTCCAATCACGCTGGAGACTCTGTTGGTATTGCTGGATCAGTTTGAGATTGCGGATCGTGTATGTTGCAGTATGATTGCATTGGAAGGTCTGGCCCCGGGTTAGTGATCTTGTTTAGCTGAGGCAGTGATTCTGATGAGTGGAGAGAGAGCATGGGATTGAGAGCCCCTGCAATGAGAATCAGGGTATGTGATTAGCGGTTACGCAAAAAGGGTGGTGTCGCTTGGGGCAAGCACCGTAGCACCGGTTGGAGTGGCATTATGGCCAAGAGGGTCCCTTGGAAGGAAGAGAGAAAGGTGTGTAACTCCGAAGGGGAGTGCAAGTTCACGAGAATGAAAGCTGCAGAGCAGAGTTATGGTTAGAGTATTTCGAGTATGCCTTCGAGCATCGTGTTCGCGGCAGCGAAGTAGGAACCCATCCGGTTGGGGATGTCTGTTGAGGCTCAGAAGGGATGCAGGGAGAGAGAGAATCTTAAAGTCTCAATGTGATTCTGATCGGAGTGTAGGGTGGATGTAGTGGTTCATCTTGGGGGATATTCGAGGATATCATCAGTGTATCGGGTCTTCCAACCTGTGGGCGTTGGGGCTCGTTCAGCAGGTGTATGTGATTGCAAGAGGGGAACTTGTGAGAGTTGCTCTGAGAGTGAGAATGGATCTCTCAGTCAGTCCGGAATGGACAAAGTGGGCTTTGGATCGGGGATCTGGTGGTTCATGGTTTCCTAACCCTTATGGGTCGAGTGATTGTTGAGATTTAGATCAGAGTTGCATCTTGGGTAATTCTCGGTTACAGAGAGCGATGGACAGTACAGAGATCGGGCTTCAGTCGACAGAGCAAATTCAGCAGATGAGACAGAGGTTATTGACCGCCTAGAGCCGACAGGAAAGTTATGCAGACAGACGCCGGTCCGAGCTTGAGTTTCAGGTCGGTGACTTCGTACTCCTGAAGGCCTCTCCTTGGAGAGGAGTGATTCGATTCAAGAAGAGGGGCAAGTTGGGGCCCCGGTATATTGGGCCTTTTCATGTGATTGCGGGGGTAGGCCTGAGGGTCTACCGGTTGGAGTTGCCCACGGATTTGAGACAAATCCACGATATTTTCCATGTGTCGCAATTGAGGAAGTATATAGCCGATGAGTCGGCAGTGGCTCCATTAGGAGACATTCAGGTGGATGCAAGCCTGAATTACACCGAGAAGCCAGTGGTCATCAGAGAACGGAAGCTCGAGGTTCTGAGGAATAAGGAGATACCTTTGGTGTTAGTTCAGTGGCAGCACCGGAGGGGATCGGAAATGAACTGTGATCTGGAACGTGATATGTGGGAGCGGCATCCGGGGCTATTTTTCAGAGTGAGACTTCGAGGGCGAAGTCTAGTTCTAGTGGGGGAGAGTTGTAACAGCCCGGAATTTCAAATATTTATATAATTATGATTTTGGGGGTGTTTTAAGAGGGGACTCGGCGAGTTGGAGCCTAGACTCGCCGAGTAGGATCGCAGACTTGGTCGCGGGATCGCGACTGGACTCGACGAGTCCAGATATAGACTCGGCGAGTCGACGCTGTTCAGCGGAAACCCTAGCCGTTTGGTTTTGGAACGTATATAAGGCACTTATAGGCCGTCATTGTCCGTCTTTAGTCGACTGAGAAGAACCCTAAACGGTTGTGGGCATCTAGAGCAAGATTGAAGGGTATTAGGGCTTTGAAGAAATTATTGTGCAGGGAGGAGAAGAGTTTTGGCTAAAGGAACAGCAAGGGATTCGAGTTCTGCGGTTTGGGGACACAGAGAGTGCGTTATTCAGGTATTATCTCGGATTCTTTCTGTATTGTTGATGTGTGCATGGATTTAGGGTTTATGGAACCCATTTGGTGATTAGATGAATTAGTACATTGTTACCCAAACGACTATAACCCTGTATTAGGACCTTTAGAGGTCCAGAAGGTCCCATGTTTGTGTATTTCGGGACAAAACTTATCTCAGGAAGCAGTTTGATCGACTGCATGGCATGGACTCGCCGAGTCTGATGAACAGACTCGGCGAGTAGCTTGGAGATTGACTGGGACTCGTCGAGTTGTTCTTCAGACTCGGCGAGTTGAGTCGGGGTGGCCCCGCGATTCTTCCAGGAGGAACTCGTCGAGTAAAAAGGGGATACTCGACGTGTAGAAAGGGTGTCTTAAGGAATCGGTGAGTTAAGGGCGAGTGGACTCAGAGTCGTTGAACTCGGCGAGTCTTGGGGTGACTCGGCGAGTTAGGTCGCGGGTTGAGTGAAGTTCTGAGCCTGGGGACTCGGCGAGTCTTAGGGTTGACTCGGCGAGTAGGGTCAGTCAGGGGTTGACTTTGACCTTGTCTTTGACCAAGGATTTACCAGTGGTTCTAGGGGTATTTTGGTAATTGTTGTTTATCGTTTGAGTTCAGTGCATTGGTGGCTATCCAGAGGTGGAGATAGTATCAGTGATCGGAGCAGCTTGAGCTATCTGTTCAGTCGGCAGTTTCGAGGTGAGTTATCCTCACTATATCGCTAGGGTTTATGGCACCAAGGCCGACGCTTTTTACCGGATGGAAATCCGGGTAGTTGTCATTATATGTTACAGGCCGGAAGGCATTATATGTTACAGGCCGGAAGGCATTACTATGTGGACCGAAAGGTCATGGCCTGGAAAGGCGTATGTATGCATTTAGTATGTTGACTGATTCATAGAGTAATGTTATGATAGTGACCGGCTAGACCGGAATCTTGTTAGAGTAATGTTATGATATGTGATTTGTTGATCGATTGTTGTCTATGAACTGTTATATGATTGTTTGTTATTTTATATATGCATTTTATGCTTATGGGCCGGAAGGCAATATGTTATGGGCCGGAAGGCGATTATGTTGTGTGATGGACCGGAAGGTCGGCGTGGGTAGGACCGGAAGGTTTACCCAGCAGGGACGGAAGTCCCCTGAGACACATGGACCGGAAGGTCAGGGCCTGGAAAGGCGTATATGTGGTTGGTATTCTGGGGGTATCTCACTAAGCTTTCGGGCTTACAGTTGTGGTTTTATGTTTCAGGTTCTCAAGAGTCTGTGGCAAGGCAAAGGCGTGATCGTACCGTTTGTCGCGTTGGTGTTTTATGATATGAACCTGGGAAATTACTCTGTTTAATAATGTATTGAAAACCTTTTTTTGCAACAAAGTTAATAAAATGGGCGATTTTGAAAAGTTTTAATTGTTTTGAAATTTTGGATGTTACAGAACGTCGCCTTGAAATTAGGACTAAAAAGTTATAGAAAGACTAAGGAGAAAGATGTGGATACTTCTGTTGCATTTGATCCTCCCACTCCCAAGTGAATTCAAGTCCCTGTTTTGCATTCCAACGAACATTCACTATTGGGATACGGCTTTTTTTGGTTCTCTTAACTTCCACGTCTAGCATCTCTACGAGTTCTTCCACAAAGTTGAGGCTCTTATTTATCTCGATCTCGTCGAGTGGGATCACAAGAGTCTCATCGGATAGACACTTTTTCAAGTTAGAGACGTGGAAGGTAGGATGTATGTTACTTAATTCTTGAGGTAGCCGGAGTTTGTAAGCTACAAGACCAATTCTGGCAAGAATATCGAATGGTCCTATGTACCTTGGATTCAGTTTTTTATGCTTTCCAAAGCGTACCATGACTACCTTCAACAAGACGCGGTCACCATCCTAGAACTCCAAAGGTTTTCTCCTTTTGTCAGCGTACCTTTTTTGTCTAACTCTGGATGCTTTAAGTCGCTCCCGAATTTGTATGATTTTCTTTGTAGTTTCTTGAATAATTTCCGGACCAGTGAGAGTACTGTCTGGAACTTGACCTCTAGCTAGTTGTGTATCACCCACTTCAGCCCAACACAGAGGTGATATGCACTTGCAGCCACAAAGGTCTTCAAACGGATCAGCCTTTACGCTATTGTGATAAATTTTATTGTAAGAGAACTTGACATGGGGTAAATGAGTATCCCATGTCTTTCTAAAGTCTATCACGCAGGCTCACAACATATCTTTTAGTGATGGAATCATCCTCTTACTTTGTCCGTCAGTCTGTGGATGGTAAGTTGTACTCATGTCCAACCTAGTTCCCAGAGAGTTTTGTAAAGACTGCCATAAACGAGAAGTGAATCTACTATCTCAGTCAGAAATAATACATATTGGCACATCATGCAGTCTAACTATTTCTCTGATGTAAGTTCTTGTTAGCTTCTCCATCTTGTCAGTTTCTTTTATTGCTAAGAAATGTGCAAATTTGGTTAATCTATCAATGATTACCCAAATAGTATCATAACCACTCGTTGTCTTGGGTAACTTAGTTATGAAATCCATCGTAATCCGTTCCCACTTCCATTCATGGATTTCAGGTTGTAGCAATAAACCTGAAGGTTTATGGTACTCTACCTTGACTTTGGCACAAGTAAGTCACTTGCCCACAAAGGTAGCAAATTCGGCCTTCATGTTAGGCCACCAGTAAAGTTTCTTAAGGTCCAGATACATGTTGTCTGAACCTAGATGAATGGAGTGTAGGGTTTTGTGTGCTTCATTCATAACCACGTCTCTGTAACCATCGAACTTTGGTGTCTAGATCCGGTTCATGAAACAATAGACTCCGTCACTTCTGACTTTGAAGTTCTTATCCATGCCTCTCAGGGATTCAGCTACCACATTTTCGGATTTTAAGGCCTCGAGTTGAGCCTCTTTGATCTGTGTGGACAGATGTGAATGGATCGTCATGGTCAACGACTTTACTCGGCGTCCCGAGTATTCATTTTTGCTAAGGGCGTCAGCTAATGTATTGGCTTTACTAGGGTGATAACAAATCTCGCATTCGTAATCGCTCAGCAACTCCACCCACAGTCATTGCCTCATGTTCAACTCCTTCTGGTCAAAGATATGCTGAAGTCTTTTTATGGTCCGTGAATATTATGCATTTCGTGCCATATAAGTAATGTCTTCAGATCTTCAGAGCAAATACTACTGCTCCTAGTTCAAGGTCATGCATTGTATAGTTGACCTCATGTGTCTTGAGCTGTCTCGAGGCGTAGGATATAACCTTTCCTTGTTGTATAAGAACACATGCAAGCCTTTGGTTAGAAGCATCACAATACACTACAAAATATTTTGTCCCTTCAGGAAGAGACAAGATCAATGCACTACATAGGGCTCGCTTCAACATTTGGAACGTTGCTTCTTGTTTCTCTCCCCAGCTAAAAATCAAACCCTTTTGTATCAGTGTGGTAAGCGGTTTAGCAATTCAATAGAAATTCTAGATGAATCTGCGATAGTAGCTAGCAAGACCTAATAATTGTCAGATTTCTGTAGGTGTTTTGGGTGCTGACCAGTTCTCCATTGCCTTTATTTTGGAATGGTCCACGTGAATTCCTTCTTGAGTGACTACTAGACCCAGGAAATGTACCTTCCTGATTCAAAATTCATATTTTGAGAACTTCGCATATAGTTTCGCTGTTCTCAGGGTTTGTAACACTTGACGAAGATGTTGGCCATGCTCATCTTCGCTTCTTGAGTAAACCAGGATGTCGTCAATGAAGACTATGAGGAATTTGTCTAGGTACGGATGACACACTCTGTTCATTAGGTCCATGAACACAGCAGGTGCATTCGTCAATCCGAAAGGCATCACAACAAACTCGTAATGACCATAACGAGTTCTGAACGCTCTTTTGGGAACGTCTTCCTCCAAAATTCATAACTGGTGATACCCGGATCTTAAGTCTATTTTCAAGAAGTAGCTCACACCTTGAAGTTGGTCGAACAGATCGTCAATGCGAGGAAGAGGATAGCAATTCTTAACGGTAAGTTTATTCAGCTCACGATAGTCTATGCACATGCGGAATGTTCCATCCTTTTTCTTCACGAACAAGACCGGTTCTCCCCATGGTGAGAAGCTTGGTCTTATGAAGCCTTTGCTAACGAGTTCGTTTAGCTGGATGGACAATTCCTGCATTTCTGATGGTGAAAGAAGATAGGGGGATTTGGCTACAGGGGTAGCCCCAGGGATTAAGCCAATTCTGAATTCGACTTTTCATTCAGGTGGCACGACTGGGAGATCGTCGGGAGATGTGTCAGGAAAGTTGCAAACCTTAGGAATGTTCACGATGTCTTTCACTTCTTGCTTTTTGTCTACCACGTGAGCTAAGAAAGCACAGTACTCTTTGCAAAGCTACTTTTGTTCCTTGATACAAGAAATGATCCGGAGGTTCGATTCGGGTTTATCGTCGTAGATGATAAGAGTTTCATCGTTCGGAAAGTTCAGGCGTACGACTCTTTCGTAACATAGGATGTCCGCATGATTAGAACATAACCAATTGATACCAATAATGAGGTTGAAACTTTTGATAGAGACCGACATAAGGTCTATTGGGAAAGAAAAGTTATTCAAGGTAAGGGTACATCCTATGTATATATCATTAGTGCATTCCGATTTCCCATTGGCCATTTCTACTATGAAGGTTTCATTGAGTCGTTGGGACTTTTGTTTTAGTAGTTTCTCGGATTTATGGCTCACAAAGCTCTATTCAGCCCCACAATCAAATAAAATGCATGCATAAGTATTCCTGAGAAGAAATGTACTAGTGACCACCTTAGGGTCTGCCACAACTTCTTCGTGACCGATTGCCAGTATTCTTCCAACTCCACCAGTATTTCTAGCTTTCGGACAATCTCTTTTGAAATGTCCAACTTTGCCGCATTCATAACACGCTTGACCTACTCCAGCGGCAGGTACTTGGTTAATCGGTTGGGGTGGTGATTTACAAAATCGGGCAGTATGCCCTTTCTTATTATAGTTCTGACACTGCATTTCTCGCCAATTTCTATTATGGTGGAAATTACACTTGTTGCATTTAGGGAGTTTACCAACATAAGGCTTAGCTGGTATGGGGTTAGCAGGAATAGCAGCAGGTACAGTAGCAGCAGGGACTGCCACTAACTGTTGATTTTTCGAGGGCTATTGAAAAGATTGGCCCTTCCTTTTATTACAGTTTTTCTTCTTGCTGTTGTTGTTGTTATTGTTGTTGTTTCCCATGGGTTGTTCTTGAGCAGGACCCACAGAGCTTTGACGGGCTCCATGGTCAATAAGTGATTGTGCTAGCTCTTTGGCACTGTCAAAGGTAACAGTCCTGGAAGCAATGACACCTCCATGAATCTAAGTGATAGCCCCCAAATATATCTTTCAATCTTTTTGCTCTCCAGAGCAACCATATCTGGACACAGGATGGCCAAGTCACTAAACCTATGTAGGTTGTTATGTCTGAACCAAGCATAGTCAGACCCCAGAGCTCTTGCCCGAGCTTTTGAATTTCACCTTGCGGACAGTATTCCTGCATCAGCATTGATTTGAGGTTCTCCCAACTTATGGAGTTAGCCACTACCAGAGTCAGTGATTTAACATCGCCGTTCGACCATGTTAGGGCTCTATCAGCTAAAGTATCGGCAGCAAATTTGAATTTGCTACCTTCCGGACAGGAATAGATTTCGAAGACTGCCTCTATTTTCTCAATCCATTATCTAACACCATCACTCCCCCAGTTCCATTAAAGGTCCTAGGTTTGGCGTTCGTGAAATCCTTGTAGGTATACTCATCATGGTGCCCTTGACTTTCGCCCTAATTGGAATGGTATGCACCACTCCCTGATCGACTAGCGACAGTGGTGGTTATATGAGACATAAAATTTGCAACAGCTGCAGTGACTGCCGCTTGAAATGTGGCAGCATCAAATTGAGGAGGTGGTGTTGGCGCTTCATTAACATGGACACACCTAGGGTTTCTCCGTGGAGGCATCTTTCACTTCAAGAAATAAAAGATGAAGAGACAGTTAGATATCAAAGATGAACATGAATCTAATATCTATGAACTAAAACACTTAGTTCAATATGAATCGTGTAAAGAATTGGAAATAGAAGTCTACGACAAGCACAACTTGCAACCGGATATTATGAATTTGAGTGGTTATTTTTCAAAGAGTGTGAAAATGCATGTCGATTGTATTGGCATATTATGTACATAGAGTCCGGAAAACATGACCTTAAAGTAGGGCTATAACATACCACAATTGTGACAACCCGAAATTTCTATCTTATAACAAACCCTGCATTGAATCAAAGTCAAACTTTCAATTGCTAAATTTTAGCAGTTTTGGAGTCAGTTTAAGTGTTCTAAAGCCTAGTACTGCAAGAGATAGTGGAGAGAGGATACTCTAGGGTTAATTGCACAACATTTAAATTCCAACACTCCAAGAGTTTGGAGTTTACGGCCATAACATGGAGTTTATAGTCATAAACTCTAGGGTAAATATGACACTTTGTCATTTTATGTCATTATTTCCATTTTCAAAGCCTAGAAACTCTTTTCTCTCAAGTATCATCCAAGTTCTTCACTAGATCTTCAACTTAGTAAGTGTTTTCTTCCATAATTAGTTGATAAACTTCATTATCTAGTGTTTCTGTATGATTTCATCCGTGAAATATCTTCATTTGATAAATAATCAAGTGTTCTTCATTTCACCAAGAACACCAAGAACACACACTAGTATTCTTGATCCCTAAGCACCCTTTCAAGCTTCTACACTGTAAGTACTCTTATCTTACCTTGTTGTATGCTTGAATCAACTAGTTTACACTTACAATTCATCAAGAAATCATGATCAAAAGGGAGTTTACGGCCAAGGAAACTTCTTGGGCTATAAACTCTATAAAAGGGGCCAAAGGAGCCCTAATCACTTCTCAAGCCTTAGGATCAAGTCTAGAACACTTCTATCCTAATCTAGGGACCTTAACCTTTGATTTGGTATAAGATAACATGAGTTTACGGCCGTAAACTCATGGGTAAGTGGTCCCTAGGCCGTGAACACTAGTTAGTGGTGCATTGGTGCCACCTTTCCTTCCTACGGCTTAGACTTGAGTGTAGAACACTTCATATAGACTTATAGGACCTTAAATCACAACTTGATGCTTAGTACCATGAGTTTACAGCCGTAAACTCATGAGGAAATGGTCTTTGGGCCGTAAACTCATATGGTTCATACCAAATGGACCAAGTGGGGCCCTACACCCCTTTGTATGGAACCCTATGAGGTTTAACACTTCAACACAAGTGTTTCCTAGTCCCTACGGTTGTTCCATTACCTAATTAGCTTTTGTATTACTAATTGTAAGAATATATGTGTCTTTATATGTTAACTAGGATCCGTGTGTGCTCAAGTCCTCACTTGACACTTAGCATCCTACACCGAACTTACATTCACATCACTCACATCAGGTGAGTTCATACCCCATTAACCAATCTTTTAAATGCTTGTACATGCTTTTAAATTCTTTTATGGGGGGGGAGGGGAATACAAGTTGAATATCATACTTATTATACCAATCACATGTGCTTTATAACTAGCAAACCTATGGAATTGCCATACTTTCAAACTGTCTTATCAAACAAACTACTTTTAAATCATTTTATATACTGACATCAAGTCATGATTATTTATTATTTTAAACCCTTTAAATGTATTACAAAACCTCTTTTCAACTTATGTGTTGTTAAAAACCCTATCTATACACTTATGTAGTAAGTATATATATATATATATATATATATATATATATATATATATATATATATATGTATTGATAAGATATTTGGCACTTCAAGTCCAACACTTTGTGTAGCAAAAGTGTATAAACATACATGGACTTTTCAAACTACATTACTAATATACTATAATAGGTATAGTTTAAGAGATTCTACTTGCTATTCCCAGTACAAAGGGAACATACAAGAGTTAGTTCATTCATGAGTCTATACAAATATACTACATACTATATGAAGAGATACTATTACATACTACATGAAGAGATACTAATACATATTATATGAAGAGACACTATTACATACTATATGAAGAGATACTTCTACATACTATACGGGACTTACCATTCTACACCCGGCTGTTAGCTACAGTGGGAAACGGCACATCGACAGATGTCTACGGTTGTTCGCTTCGGCGAGATGCCACGCCGTGTTTATCCTAGTACAAAAGGATACGATTTCATTGATTGTATAATTTCCCTTTTACTTTTATCTTGTGACACATTCACATAAACAATGAGATAGACTATATTTTGATAATAATAGTTGTACATGGGGAAAAACCTTCATTCATACGGAGAAGCAAACCTCCAAAACTGTCGGGTCTTGGTAGAAGACTACATTTTATACTAGTAGGAAATATGAGATTTTCTAGGGTTTTCTTACTTATACGTACTTTTCATCAAACATCTACAAGTCTTTTCTTTACAGTTTTTCAAATCAAAGTCACAAAAACTTATGAATTCACCAACTTAAATGCTGATCTACGCTTTCAAAATAACTTGTATTCTCAAGTCCTCAGTACACAGGTATCGGTGACAGGTGTTGAGAAGACAGAACACAGACAAGACTCGTCTTTTATTTTGATCATTCATTTTTTGTCTCAATTACATTACAAAGAACACACATGTATTAAAACTCTACTATTAATGCAATGGATGATGTTGTTGCTTGTTTACTTCTTTGGATTGTTATGATACTTTACATAACGTCGTCCGCCCCAGAACGCTTCCGTCGTTCTTGGTTTTGGGGTGTGACAGATTGGTATCAGCGCATTGTTTATAGTGAATGGAGTATATCAACCCGTAAAAGATATACTAACTATAAATACAATGGGATTAAAGTACTCTGGCCAACAGTTTATACTTTTAAATAATAAAATATTTAACTTAGTATACATACTGTGCATTCATACTAAAATCAGTTTATTAGGACAGAACAAAAGTATTACGATTTTTCAATATCACAAATAGGCTTGGGGATGTATGGTCTGTTATGGGAGTGGCATAGCCTGATCAACTATGCTATTCTGAGAAGTGATTAGCATATGCCCAGGAATGGTTGTGGTATGACAACAAGTCTAAAAACTTACCAAAACTACTACAATGTGAACATTAGAACAAAACATGAACTTAAAATACTATAGGAGTATTTCGTGTTACTATAATTATCATAGTTATTACGTTTCTTAAACTGATTCTTTTACCCTACTTCTCACGTAGATAACATGGCGGGGTTTCATATCCCCGGAGACCCATACTTCCCAAACCAGGGCAATGTTGTCACACCCCAAAACCATGAACGGCAGATAGTATCACAACAATGAATAGTAGTAAACAAGCAACAACATCATCCAATGCATTAATAATATAATTTTAATACAAGTGTGTTCTGTCAAATTATAATAGACAATAAAGTATAAATCAAAATGAAAGATGAGTCTTGAACGAGCTCCATCTTCTCTAAACCTTGCATCGATACCTCTCTACTGACTACCTGAGGATACAAGTTATTTTTAAAGAGAGTGTCAGCTTTAAAACTGGTGAGGTCATCAGTATTTTAGTGTCTATATTTGTAAGAATGTAATTGTAAGTATGAGTATGTAAAAGTTTTGAATATCCTAGAAAACCCTATTCTTCCTACTGAAAGTAGCCTTCTACCAAGGCATCTAGTATTTGACTGTTTCCCTTGTAAAAGTGTGTATTTTCCCAAATCTGACTATCATTAACCAAAAATATAGCTTCTACATTACCGTGCATCGTGTGAATGTTCACAAAGTGAATGTAATGGGAAAATGAAATAGTACTATAGTGTAGTATCAAATAACTACAACCGTACCAACTACCTTAAATCTATTGTAATTTAAACTAACATGCGATCGACATGTATCCTGCTACCGACTCTAGTAAAACGACGATGTAAGACGCCACAAGAAATGACATTTGGCACCCGTAGACTTGCAAGTCCCACGGTAGCAAGCATCAAGGTGTAGGATAGTCAATCCAGTATTAATCTATACGCAAACTCATACGCTCCCCAATTAAGGATATTATGGATACAAAAACGGTCATGGCAGGAAGTGCCAGGACCCGTTTAATGGATCACATAACTGCATGAATGTATATGTAATGAATGCTAGATGTATTGTATGTTCTCCCCCTGTCTAGCCTGTATGTTCTCTCTGTATAGTATTGTAATGTACTGTGTGTACTAGCTATAATGTGTGTTCTCTCTCTATCTAGCATGTATAGTAATGAACTGTGTGTACTAGCTATAATGTGTGTTCTCTCTCTATCTAGCATGTATAGTAATGTACTGTGTGTACTAGCTGTAATGTGTGTTCTCTCTCTATCTAGCATGTATAGTAATGTACTGTGTGTAATATCTATAATGTTTGCCCTCTCTCTATCTAGCAAGTATTGACTCATGAATGAATTGACTCGTGGTATGATTCTGCATTCTAGTAATAATATTAGTAACTTCCTAAACTATGCCCATTGTAGCTTACTAATAATATAACTGGTACGTATGAACATGAACGTATACCCCTGATACCCAAGGGTATTGAATTAATTGATAGAACTTTTATGTCTATATATGTATACATAATATACAACTAATATTTAGACGACCTTCGGATGGATAGCCGATGCCCTAAAGCCACATCCCAACGAGGAAAAGGAGGTAAAGCTAGCTAGTATTCCTAAGTCCTTTAAACATTACTTATATAACTATACATATATAGACATGCAATTGTGTAACGCCCCGGTTTTTCTCGGTATGTTTGGTTATTTTAATTTAATTATCCTTGTAACCTTGGGTTAATTTATTTAACCAATGTCTGATTTCTTATGTTATTGGACTCTTTTGATCATTTTGTAAACTCCTTTTATTGAAGTCCATGGGCTATGGGCCTATTTGCAAAGTCCATCTAGTAAATAGTACTTAATGTGTAAATTGAATCATTTGGAACACACACAAGGAAAACACTCTAAACCCTCCCTCTCTCTCAAAAATCGTCCCTCTCTCTCTCTCTCTCTCTTTGGGAGCAAGAGCAGCCAAGGGGCTGTTTGGAGCTTAATTCTTGTTCATTTCCAGCCTTGATTCGTATTGGTATGAACCTCCTTATCCTTTCTTACAACTTGATTCATAACCTTGTTCTAGTTTTATGATTTCATCTTCACTTATTCTCCTTCTTATTTGATTTGTAATTGTATGTTATACATCATCTCAAGATCCTATCTTCACCCCATATATGGTGGATGGTGGATCTAGGGGATTACATGTGGCAAAAGATCATGGAAACCCTAAAAGGGAGAATGATGATTTTATGTGCTTATGTTTATTTTCATGTCGATTATTATTACATCCTTGTGGCTAAATGAAATCCTAATGATCCCTAACCCTTTTTAGTACCACCATTATCATGGGGACTGAACTGGGATGATGAACACATCTTAAAATGTGTTTCAAAAGGAGAAGGATGGATAAGCCAAAAAGGAATCACGGGTGGCAACGATTCTGTTTTCCATCAGATCTGTAGTCATTTTGTAAAAATCATATCTGGAGCTCTAGAACTCAAACGGACCCCAAACCAGTTCCAAAAGTTCAAAAATTCAGTTGGCTGACTTTCTTAAGAAGGCCAACCTCACTGATAAGGGCTTTATCTATGTGAAAGAATGGCATCTTTTCTGTTAGGTCTGATCCGGGTCTGTTCTGATATGTCATTTTGTTTTCATCATTTCTAAGGCCTGGAAAAGGATCCAGAGTGATTCCAAGTTTCTATATGTTCCTTATATTATTAATTTAAGATCTGGAGAATATGGGGTGTTATTTCCAATTATAAATTGGTTAGAATGGATCCACACTCCAGGTCAGTGGGCAGTCACCAGATTTTGCTAGTGCTGTGATTGTCCACAATGTGAATTTTATATCTGGAGTTTGAGAGATGCTTTTCATTCAATTCCAACTCTGAGACTTTCACTTGTATGTCCTTTACTTCTCTTAATTTTCTTTTGGACGAATTCTACTCACAAGTTGGGTAGAATTGGCCAACATCACTTGACTGTATTGCTGGAGATAGAAGTGATACACCATTTTGTAAAATTCATATTTAATTCATCTTTTGGAGTTAGAATGAGTTCTTTATAGTTGTGGAATCCAGAGCAATCATAGTTTCCTATAAAATTTAGTTAAAGATATGTTTCTGTTTTAGATTTTGGAGTAAATCCGTTTTGAACAGCAGGTCTGTTTCAGAGACCTTGCTGTGATTACTCTTTTCTCAACTCATAGCTTCATTACTTGTCCTTTCTAACCTTTAGTCCTTCTTAGGTGAGGTTTTGAAGTTTGCTCAAGCTTGGTAGCATTATTTGATTGTTATCCATCCTTAATACTCACTCAAGGTGAGTTCTCTCACACCGTTGTATTGAAGATTGTGTTTGCTAGTTAGCTCGTGTGTGATTATTTGAATTTATTATAAAAGCATGCTATATAAGTATTGTTTTAATTCGTACATGTGCACTGTATGTAACTAATTATGGATATGGGGACACCACCAAAGGATACGGATTTACCAGTGCGGTGGGTAGGTAAGATCACCAACGTAATACTCTTCGTGAGGTGCGGTGATTAGGGCCAAATGATACGGGATCTTCCCGGTGCGGTTCAAACCTACAAGTCCTTCTCGTAATATAGACATTGATTCGTTCTTTGCCTTTATCATTATAACTGGAAAATGGATTAGGGCTAGTAAATATGAATGTTAGTATAATGTCTGTGTTTGAATTCACTAAGCTTCGTGCTTATGTTTTTCCCTTATAACTTTTCAGGTGTTAAGATTAAAGAGGCTAAGGCTTGACATGGAGCATCGGGACATCGCTACTAGTTATTTTGTTGGGACCTTATTATTATTATTACTTCCGCACTTATTTTATATGGTTATTAAGTTGATGGATTATGTTATGACTATTTCAGTTGTTTTAATTTAATTTAAGATGGGTTTTAAAAGTTTAAAATTTTTGCAAAAAAAAAAATTGGGTGTCACAAATTGACAATATAAAAGTATAAAAGAAGTTTTGTAAAACCTTTGAAAAGTTTTATAACTAGGAAAAGATGACTTGCTGTCAGTGTGTAAAACGATTTGAAAACACTTTGTTTGATGAGAACAGTTTAAATTATAAGGAGACCTTTGTTTTGAAACACAATTGTAATAGAGTTTGAAAAGAAACCTTCAGTATGTAAGACAGTTTGATAAATATTTTTAAACAAGTAAAAACGTTTTGGAAAACCATTTGAAGTTATATGTTTGGTAAAACAGCTAAAAGAGTAGTAAATCCATTTGTATGCTACTTATTAATCACATGCTTGATATAATAACTAGCATGATTCAACTTGTATCCCCCCGCCCTCCATAAAAGCATTTAAAAACATTTAAAACACTGATTAAGGAGTATGAACTCACCTGTAGCAAGTGGTTGGGATTAAACGGACTGTATAGGATGCTAAGTGTCAAGTGAAGACTTGTACACACTCTATGATCCTAGTTAACATATAATATCACATATATGTAACCAATTAGCCTTTAAACAATTAAATAAGAAAGTTAAGACATCCTAAGACATGTTAAACACTTTATATAAGTGTTATAAGTGCTAAGGATTGCATCTAAGTGTTGTAGGACAAAGCTATTGAGCTTAGGGTTCAAGGGAACCCCTAATATGAGTTTACTTCCTAAATACCATAACCCATTGAGTTTAAGATCGTAAACCCTTGAGTTTACAGTCGTAAGCTCATAACCTT